>NC_138775.1:4449319-5049319 GCF_965119305.1 Pelophylax lessonae
AGGTACCATTGTGTCTTGACCACATTAAACTTCTCCTTCAGGTCAGCCTCAGGTGAGTCTCTAAAAGGTTTGGGAATAAAGAGGAAGTCCCAAATGGATTCCTCACCCCAGAAGTCCCTTTGATTCTCGATGAGTAGCATGACCTCCCTGGGAGCATATGGATAATCATATCCATACTCCAGCGTCACCTTGCGATGCATCCATCTTTGCATCCTGGATAATCGGGGAAGGGTTTTTCTGTTACCTCTCCCTGGCAAAGAGAAATGGGCCTCTACCCATTTGATTAAAGGGTCATACTCTTAATTTTGGCCCCGAGCCTGGACATAGTTTGCAGGGGGAGTTAGATCTGGAATTCTCTTGGTGCAGGCCTCACAGAACCTCAGTTTTTGTGATATCTCTCCTCTTTCTATGGCCTCTTTGGCTTCTTTGTCAAGAACAGTGACAACATTAGGCCCTGGGGAGTGGCTCCCAGCCTCCGAACCCCAGTCCCATTCTGTTTCCTCGGTGGATCCTAAATCATCAATCCCCTCTTCAATAGATCCATACTTGTACTGAAATGAGGGGGATCCTATATTGACAATCCCAGCTTCCTCTTCCCCACTAGTACTTGTGGGTGAGGCCTTAGTGGCCACAGGCCATGTTTGCTTTGGAATGGGGATAGGGGCAGATTGGAGTTGGTTCATCCTCTGGCCACTTCCCGGCCGGTTGAGCAGGCATGCATCCTCTTCCCAGAGCTCCCAATGACCGAGTCCCTCTTACTGATAATGCTGGCCCACTGTCTGTTTGCATGGCCTCCAGCTTCATCATCACACAAATCATGCCTCTCCCACCTCGACGGTGGAACCTGGACTCTGCATCGGTCACCTCTCAAGTGAAACCAGACTCCCAAGACACACACATCTGCTTGGGCCGGCCTTCACTTTTCTCTGCCCGCAGCAGCAGCTATTCACTCATTGGCTCCAAGTTTGCACTTAGCACTGGTGTGCTATTGGTAGGGTTTCCTCCACTGTCCAATAAGAGCCCTTGTTGGACATGGTGGGGAGACTCCCCAAGATCAACAGGCACACCCGGGAACACATGACAGCCTAGCTGAATAATCAGACCCCCCTGATAAGCAGGCAGGACCCTCTTTAAAGTTTGTCTTAGCACCTACCTAGGAGGGTGCTACATAAACATCCCTTGTAATAGAAATAGGCAGGAAAGGTCCTCTTTAATGTGAGATCTGGGGTAAAAAAAACTCACATCTCACATCTACACTAAAAAGCAAAAAAAAAAAGAAGAAAAAAGTCATTTTTTTTAAGTGCAAAAAATAAGGCCTTTTAAGGTCGTTGGGCGGAAGCGACGTATGGCATTGCTCCGGTCCTCCAAGGCCATAGAGTGGAGTGGGGGCCCGCTTGCCCTCACTCGACTTCCTAACTGGGACCCCGAAAGGAGCAGATCGTTTCCCCGCTACCGATGACTCCGGTAAGAGGAGAAAATGACAGGGAAGTGACGGGAGGGGCACCTCTCCCACCGCCCATAAAATTGATCCTGCTGCGATTCCGCCGCTGGGACCACTTTTATGTTAAAGAGGACCGCCGGCCGTGTAGAAAAATATGGCGGCTCTCTGCTATTTGCTGCCATAACCCCAGTATTTAATGTCAAAGTACCGATGTAAGTAAGTGGTGGGCGGTCTGGACGTGGTTAAAGGGTAACTCCACTGTCGTGGCGAAAAAATAGCAAATAAAGAAAAAATAATCTAGTGTTTACATTTGCAACACAAGTCATAATGTAATTGAATGTTATTAAATACCCTTCCTTTTCAATCTGCAGCCGCTGACATTTTCTGAAGATGCAATATGGCCACCTGGAGGCGCTCTGAACACAGAATGTGTACGCTGTGCCCAGTGCTCAGTTATTTGTAAAACTACGGATATCATTCTCCCCAATGGAGACCACTTCAGGCCCAGACACTTCTGTAATTGTAAAACTAAAGGTGTAGTCTACATTATGATATGCGAATGTGGAGCGTTCTATGTCGGGAAAACCCGACAGGAACTTGGGAAAAGAGTGAACAAATACTTACTCACTATGCACATCGGAAACTACTATGTACCCCTAGGAAGGCATGTGGCCTACGACCACAATTACAAAATGCCGAAAGGGAAATTCCTGGCCCTTGACCGACTCCACATCCCAGCAAGAGGCGGCGACTGGAACAAAACCCTACTACAGATGGAAATGCGATGGATTAGTCGTCTTAAAGCTACACATCCACCAGGGTTGAATGAAGCCCAAAGTTTTCGCCCCTTTTTGGAAGGTTTTTCCTCTGGGAAAACCGACTAAAATATTTTCATCCATTCATTCCAAAACGGACCTTCAGTGAAAATAAGTTATACACTATTTCCCCCTTCGCATTCATCTTCCTATCTATCCACTTCAAAGGACAAATAATAATAAAAACATTCTTCCCCAAAACCCCCGCCCCCCCCCCCCCCCTGTCCACCCCCTAAACTCCAAAATCCTGTATAATATGTAAAAACATACAGACCATTTTCGCTGCGAGTCTGTACCTTCAAAGTCATTTAAACTAACCTGGTTACGGGGCGTGTCCGGCCGGCGAGCGTGATGGCCGCATGAACTGAGTGCTCCGGCATCCACCAGACCAAAGCAACTCACAGCGGCTGACGACTTCCACTACGAACACAGTGAACGGCTGTGGAGACTCCCTACACTACCGGGCTACGATGTCCAAGCGCAGAAAGGCGACGAAACCGCCACAACGGCTGACCGACTTCTTCCCAGCGGCGCCGGCTCGGGGTAAGCAAAATGGCGCCGGGCCCGGCGCAGCTCCCGGGCATCAGCGATACAGCGGTGGAGGTGATCCCCTTATGGAGGACATAGCAGACATGGGGACGCTGGAGGAAAGCTCTCCACCCTCCTCTCCCACAACGTCCAGCCCTGCTAAATCGAAGCAACGCCGCAATAGTGGGGATACTTCCCCCTTCACGCAGAGCACCTCAGACAAGGCCCAGAGGCCTCATAGATCCCCAGACCTCTCTATTGACTCGTTCCCTGCCTCAGACCAGCCCATATCCGAAGCGACTATGAAGCGGATGCTTCTGTCCTTCAGGAGCACACTCCATGCGGACTTTGATGACATGTTTCATGAAATTAAAGGCAATGTACAGACCAATGAACATAGAATTCATCATTTAGAGACTAAGATGGCGGACCTCTACAACGCGCACAACGACCTTGTAGATGCCTACACTGACCAGGAGACAGAAGTTCAGCGACTTCAAACTAAAATTGCCGACTTAGAAGATCGCTCACGTCGGAATAACATTAAGTTTCGGGGGATCCCTGAAACTGTCCCTCACAGTGAGCTGACCCGCTATGTGCAACGCTTGATGAAGGCACTCCTTCCCGCCCTGAGCGACATTGAGCTGTGCGTGGACAGGGCCCACCGAATTCCGAAGCCTAAGTTTCTTCCTGACACAACTCCTAGGGAAACCTTGGCCCGCATCCATTATTACCATGTGAAGGAGCGTGTTATGTTGGCAGCAAAGCAGAGCCCAGCAGTGCCCGAGGAATTCATGGGCATCTCCCTCTATACAGATATCTCGCAGCAAACTGCACTTAACCGTAAGAAGCTAGCACCCCTCACTAAGAAGCTTCGTAATAATAAAGTGATCTACAAGTGGGGCTTCCCCACGAAGCTGCTGGTCACCTGGAATGGCAAGACATACCCTATCTACAGTGTGGAGAAAGGAATACAGCTTTTCAAGCAGTGGCACCTTCTACCTGACGAGACCCCGGTACCTACTGTCCCTCCATTGGAACGCCTGCAGAATGAATGGACATGATTCTCTACAGTCCTCTTCTTCCTGCATGAGTCAGATTTTCCAACTATCTGGAGGAATGCCGTGAGCTTCACCGTTTGCTATTTTTGCTGTTTTACTTTTTATTTTTTGCTCTTGAAGGTTTTTTTCTTTCTCACTGCATTGACACCAGACTTTTTTCCTCCCTGGTGCGTTCTACAAATACTCTGTGACAGCTCAGCATGTTGCTGAGCGTTTGTAGACCCCCCTCAGTCGCAGTGGCTTTTTTGGCTGCCCATCAAGCCTGCTTTTTTAGTCAGGCCTTTCTTATCTTTGTGTTGTCTGTCTTGTCTGTCTTGTCGTCCCCCCTTTTTCTTACAGCCTCTGCAAACCTACCCACCACCAGCCTACATCCACATCATCCCTGGTGTGCCCTGATGCCCCAAGTATCTGCTGGATCCGGATATCCCTCCTGCACCTCATCCATCTGGCTGCACGCCACCCTGGTGCCTTCCTGTCTACAAAATCTTTTAGTAAGGTACTGGTCACCACACATAGTGAGACCTATTCTTGGTAGGTCCCTCACTAATCATACATATCCTACCATGTCACCATGACTCTGAAAGTTCTCTCGTTGAACACGAAAGGGCTCAATAGTCCTTATAAGAGATCGGCATTGATTAGAGAAGCCAAACTTCACAAAGCTGACGTTCTTTTTGTCCAGGAATCCCACTTTGCAGCCCATAAGTGTCCTATAGTGTCTCTCCCCCATTTCCCCCACGTCTATTTGGCCAATGCTCCGAAAAAGAAGTGTGGTGTTTTTATAGCTGTCAGAGACTCAGTAACATTTAAGTATATTGACTCTATTGCTGATCCTGAAGGAAGGTTTATTGTGCTGATATGCCAACTGAACAACACTGTATTTACCCTACTTAACCTCTATGCCCCAAATACACAGCAAAGGAAGTTTTTGTCCCCGCTGCTCTCTGTGGTGATGAAAATGTTGCAAGGCACCCTCTTGATTGGAGGGGATTTCAATACGGTCCTGGACCCTGCCATGGACTCCACCTCACAAACCAGGAGGCCAACACAATCTATTTTGTCTTTACTGCAGTCTCATGATTTATATGATGTCTGGCGCTGTTTTAATGGCTCTGAAAGGGATTATACCTTTATGTCCGCACCCCATTCCTCATACTCACGCATAGACCTCTTTCTCACTACGAAGGGATCCTTGCAGAGTGTGACTAATGCTCACATTGGCACAATTTCTTGGTCTGACCACGCACCGCTAGTTCTGGAGTTCGATGACAAGTTGCGCAACTCCCCTCCCCCGGTGTGGAGACTGAACTCTGAGTTGCTGGCGGATGAGAAGCTGCGCCAAGCGATACTGCAAGAACATAACGATTTCTTTGAATGGAACGATGGCCCTGATGTTAACAGGTTCACTTTATGGAGCACATATAAGGCATACATGCGAGGTGTGTTGATCAAAATGTCTTCTTATTTACGGAAGCAGAGGAGGAAACAAGTTGAGGACTTGCTGAAGTCAATCAATCTCAAAGAGCAAGAAAATAAACTCAATCCCTCCCCCGGTCTTACACAACTTATCGTTTCTGAAAGACAGAAACTAAGGTCTCTCCTCCTGTACAAATATGAAAATCACCTTAAGTACATGAAGGCTCAATTCTATGCACTTAATAACAGAGCAGGGGCTTCGTTGGCTCGGAGGGTCAAATCCAAGCGACTTAAACAGAAAACTCTATCCTAGACCTATCCGACTACAGCTGACCTCCTGACCAACCCCAAAAGCATAGCAGACGCATTTGCGTCTTATTACCAGAAACTGTATGACCTCCGCTCTGACAATTCAACACCCCAACCTACTCCGGAGGGCATTGCCGAATTTCTCTCCAAAACAAAATTGCCTGCCCTCTCTCAGGAGCTGCTCCAATCTATATCACAACCCATTACCTCACATGAAATCTGCTCCGTTATTGCTAAACTCCCTAACAATAAATCACCTGGAGAAGACGGTTTTTCCAACGACTATTATAAATGCTTTGCTCCAGAGATTGCCCCTCGATTACGGGACGTCTTCTCTCTTGCCTCCTCCACTGCTTCCTTTCCTCCTGATATGTTACGTGCTGTAATAGTTACCATTCCAAAACCGAATAAGGATCCTTCTCTGCCTGCAAATTATAGACCTATATCACTGCTAAATGTAGATATAAAAATTTATGCTAAGATATTAGCTCTAAGGTTACAGAGGGTACTTCCTCTCCTGATACACCCAGATCAGGTGGGATTTGTCCCTGGCCGTCAGGCCCCTGATGCCACTCGACGTCTTATTGACCTAATATCCCACCTGGGGACCCCTCAAACGCCTTCTCTGCTCCTGTCCTTGGACGCGGAGAAGGCGTTTGACAGGGTCCACTGGGGCTATCTACAACAAGTCCTCGACAAGTTTGGCATTCATAATTGGTTGCGATCTGCCATTTTATCCCTCTATTCTAATCCCTCTGCGGTAGTCCTTACTTCGGGAATTAAGTCCGAACCCCTGCACATTACCAATGGAACCAGACAAGGCTGCCCCCTTTCGCCCATCATTTTTACACTACTTATGGAACCCCTAGCTCAAAGAATCCGTGACTCCCCTTTTATCTCAGGCCCCAAGATTGCTCGTTCTGAGCACAAGATAAGTCTGTTCGCGGACGATGTTTTGCTCATTTTGACCAATCCAGCCAAATCTCTCCCTGCAGTGTATGATTTATTAAATGAATTTAGTGCAGTCTCCTATTATAAACTGAATGCTAGCAAATCCCAAATACTTGCTTTACACTTACCCCCGGCCCTACGTCAGTTACTATCTCATGATCTACCCTTCACTTGGGTCACAGACTCCTTAGGTTTCCTGGGTATCCAGCTCACCCCAAATCCCTCCAGACTTTATGCCTACAATTTTAAACCCTTACTGGACTCTTTACCACGTACTCTGGCATCCCTTAAAATGCAGGAACTATCCGTCATGGGTAGAATAGCCACATTTAAGATGATAGTCCTGCCTAAAATTCTGTACTTCCTTCGCACACTGATAATTCCCCTCCCACGCTCTTTCTTTACAGCCCTCCAAAGTATGGTTACCAAATTTATCTGGGACCGCAAACCCTCGAGATGCTCGCTGTCTATTATGTCCAGGCACAGGTCCCTAGGGGGGATGGGAGTCCCCAACCTTTACTCATATTATAAAGCATGTGTTCTCGACCAACTCAAGTACTGGTGGACTCCCTCCTCCAACAAATCCTGGTCGCAGATGGAAGGCGATTTAATGCCACATAAGAGCCTCCAACTGCTATTACTTGCTACTCGAATAGGTGCCAAACCCCCACAATCCACGATCCCTTCGATCCTTTGTTCGGTCCGATTATGGAAAGAACTTCCTCTTACCCTATCGCCTACGGACGGGGGCCAAAAAATTATGCTCCCGCTGAAAGCTTTAGCCTATCTCATTCCCAACCTGGATCTCACATTGTGGCTGCCTAAGGATGCCCAACCGAGATACGTAAGAGACCTTTTTCAAGGCACCTCACTTTCTACATACACGGACCTAGTGAAAAAATTTAACCTCCCGTTGAAGACCTTTCACACTTATCTCCAAATAAGATCCTATTTATGCTCAGAACCCATACCACACTTCGTTACACTGCCTACTTCCATTCACGAATACCTTCAGGATCTTCCTGGCTCCTCCAAGGGCATAACCCTTTTTTACAAAACACTCACTCAACCAGATCATTTCTCCAAAACACACACCATGATCAAATGGGAACAGACCCTACAGAAAGCATTTCCTAACTCCTACTGGTTGAAGGCCTTCTCATTCACGTACTCGGCCACTAAATGCGTTACACACTGGGAACAGCATGTTAAACTAACCCATCAATGGTATCTAACGCCATATCGGCTTTCCAAAATCTACCCTTTCCACTCGCCCTCGTGTTGGAGGGAATGTGGGGAGTGTGGTACCCTGTTTCACACTATGTGGGCCTGCCTGTCTCTTAGGTCATTCTGGAAAAAAAATTTCTGCCTGATATCTGAATTGTGTGACCGGCAGGTGTCCCCTGAACCGGAGTTAGCTCTCTTACACATCCGTATACAGGAATTACGGCCTGCCTCCAGGCAAGTGGTGATTCATCTTCTCTTAGCAGCCAAACTCACCATCACTAGACTGTGGAAGTCCACCACAGCCCCCTTGATAGGAGACACCATTGACACCTTGAACCAACAGTGTGATATGGAACGTATTCTTTCCCGCATTTACCTGAACACCAAAGCATTCCACAGGAAATGGGATATTTGGCTCCAGCACCCTAAATGCACAGTTAACATCTAATGAAATATTGATTGATGTAACATAAGGTGGATTTCATGACCCTGCCCCCTCCACTACCTCCCCAACTTCTTAACCCGCTTTATGTACACCCCTCCCCCCCTTTCGTGTCTTCCCCATCCTCCCCCACGCTCACCAACGCCTTTGCCCCTCACCATTGGCAAGTTTTTTCGGCAAGTTCACTTTAGTAGGCGATCTATTTACTGTTTATTTGTACTCCAAGGTGGACACCCCCCCTGTGTCACAGGTTGTTCCCATCGGGGTGCCAGGGGTGGAGAGGTCCTCCGTTTCATTGGGCAAGTGTTTTAACACCTTTACTTAAGCTCCATGTGAACGTGTACTGATAGCTGTACTGTATGCCTCATATCTGCATTTTTGACATTGCTATGTACATTTTCTTCGTTGTAATGGAGGCACTGTATGTAAACTGCTTGTTTTGAAGCTTCTGTTTTTTGTTTAAATCAATAAAAATCTATTGAAACTAAACTAACCTGGTTATGGAAATCTAGGCCACGCCTATCTCTGGGTTGCCACCCTTGTCACCAACCCAAATGTACCCTGGCACCATATAGGTACCACTTCCTATCCTGTATTATATAACTGCTGTTCATACTACAAAAAATGTGCATATATGATATGTCTGTATATTATTTAATGCATTATTTCCTGCACAAGTGATTTTTTATACAAAGAATATTTTGACTTGATGTATAATGTTCAGTCACTCCATGCAATGCCAAACCCCCAGTCTAAATTGCACCCGGCACGGCAAGCCCCGTTTTTCGGGGCAATTTGTAGCTCAAGGATGGTGTCAGCACCTCCTGCTATCCATCACCATCTGGGACAGCAAGGACTCCCTATGATCGTGTCGGCGGCCTACGTGGCACGACCGGATGGCCTCTAGGGATGCGCATTTGCCTCTGCGCATGCGCACCTCGGATGGCCTACGTCACGGTCTAGTCACGTGGCGCCAGGCAGCGCCGTTGTGCGCATGCGCGACGTGCATAAAAAGGCCAGGAACACTCTCAGTTTTCAGTCCGGCTCCACCAGAGGGAGAGGACAGAACTGAGAGAGACGCTGCTGCAGCCCATCCGGATCTTACCTTCTGACACTTGCTTTACTACAAACAGTGAGTTTTACAAGAGACTTTGTTACAAGTCTCTATACAGGCTCCTTAAAATACGGATTTAAAATCCTAATAGACACTTTTTTGCCCAATATATATCCTAGTATTTAATTTAATAAAATACATTATTCTACCATCTGCCAACCTGTTTCTCACCTGTCAGACACTTACAATACAAAACTTATAACCATTTCAGACTCCCAGCCCGCAGATCTTCCCCAGGCTTCAAAATCTGAGGGAACGCACCACTTGGAATTTACCACCATGGTTAAACGCTAACCGTTTGGCCAAAGTAAATATATATTATATATTTTAAAGTGAATGACTGGTTCTTCTGCACCAATATGGTTACTATTTATTCACGGCTGATAGTCTTAAAAACTATATCTTTTTCCTCCTAATAGGAGGTCTAAGAATAAACCTGTACTATATCATCTACATGGGAAGCAGCAAAGGTTCCTGTTGCAATCTACAACACTGGAGAAGGCATATATATATATATATGCATGGAACGGACTTAAAATAAGATGTATGTAACACATCAATACTTATATATTATATAAATTTATACTGAGTCTACGCAATAACATCAATCTCATTATTGTCATTTATAGAATTGGTGACTAATCCTTGAAAAAGGCCATACCTGGCCGAAACGCGTAGGATAACCTTACAGACTTTTCCTCTGAACATAGTTCCAACTCTATGGAACAACAGAGAAAAAAGTCCGGCTAAAGTCACTTTTCTTCACCTGTCACAAACTTCTATACTTTTTTCGCCTCTCACACAATGGGTCTTCACCCATTCACTGAAATCTTCATATAATGGGTTGTTACCCATGTTACTTGTCATCTTGTACTATATTGTACAAACCCGATTCCAAAAAAGTTGGGACACTGTACAAATTGTGAATAAAAACAGAATGCAACGATGTGAAAGTTTCAAATTTCAATATTTTATTCAGAATACAACATAGATGACATATCAAATGTTTAAACTGAGAAAATGTATCATTTTAAGAGAAAAATAAGTTGATTTTAAATTTC
This sequence comes from Pelophylax lessonae, assembly GCF_965119305.1. Taxonomy (NCBI): domain Eukaryota; kingdom Metazoa; phylum Chordata; class Amphibia; order Anura; family Ranidae; genus Pelophylax; species Pelophylax lessonae. The sequence goes on from NC_138775.1 coordinate 4,459,685, forward strand.
ATGGCATCAACACATCTCAAAAAAGTTGGGACAAGGCCATGCTTACCACTGTGTGGCATCCCCTCTTCTTTTTATAACAGCCTGCAAACGTCTGGGGACTGAGGAGAAGTTGCTGAAGTTTAGGAATAGGAATGTTTCCCCATTCTTGTCTAATACAGGCTTCTAGTTGCTCAGCTGTCTTAGGTCTTCTTTGTCACATCTTCCTCTTTATGATGCGCCAAATGTTTTCTATGGGTGAAAGGTCTGGACTGCAGGCTGGCCATTTCAGTACCCGGATCCTTCTTCTACGCAGCCATGATGCTGTAATTGATGCAGTATGTGGTCTGGCATTGTCATGTTGGAAAATGCAAGGTCTTCCCTGAAAGAGACGACGTCTGGATGGGAGCATATGTTGCTCTAGAACAGTGATGGCGAACCTTGGCACCCCAGATGTTTTGGAACTACATTTCCCATGATGCTCCTGTACTCTGCAGTGTAGTTGAGCATCATGGGAAATGTAGTTCCAAAACATCTGGGGTGCCAATGTTCGCCATCATTGTTCAAGAACTTGGATATACCTTTCAGCATTGATGGTGCCTTTCCAGATGTGTAAGCTGCCCATGCCACACGCACTCATGCCACCCCCATACCATCAGAGATGCAGGCTTCTGAACTGAGCGCTGATAACAACCTGGGTTGTCCTTTTCCCCTTTAGTCCGGATGACTGGCATCCCAGTTTTCCAAAAAGAACTTCAAATTTTGATTCGTCTGACCACAGAACAGTTTTCCACTTTGCCACAGTCCATTGTAAATGAGCCTTGGCCCAGAGAAACGCCTGCGCTTCTGGATCATGTTTAGATATGGCTTCTTTTTTGGCCTATAGAGCTTTAGCCGGCAACGGCGAATGGCACGGTGGATTGTGTTCACCGACAATGTTTTCTGGAAGTATTCCTGAGCCCATGTTGTGATTTCCATTACAGTAGCATTCCTGTATGTGGTGCAGTGCCGTCTAAGGGCCCGAAGATCACCGCCATCCAGTATGGTTTTCCGGCCTTGACCCTTACGCACAGAGATTGTTCCAGATTCTCTGAATCTTTGGATGATATTATGCACTGTAGATAATGATAACTTCAAACTCTGTGCAATTTTTCTCTGAGAAACTCCTTTCTGATATTGCTCCACTATTTTTCGCCGTAGCATTGGGGGAATTGGTGATCCTCTGCCCATCTTGACTTCTGAGAGATACTGCCACTCTAAGAGGCTCTTTTTATACCCAATCATGTTGCCAATTGGCCTAATAAGTTGCAAATTGGTCCTCCAGCTATTCCTTATATGTACATTTAACTTTTCCGGCCTCTTATTGCTACCTGTCCCAACTTTTTTGGAATGTGTAGCTCTCATGAAATCCAAAAATGAGCGAATATTTGGCATGACATTTCAAAATGTCTCACTTTCAACATTTCATTTGATATGTTATCTATATTATATTGGGAATAAAATATAAGATTATGAGATTTGTAAATTAGTCCATTCCTTTTTTACTCACAATTTGTACAGTGTCCCAACCTTTTTGGAATCGGGTTTGTAAATAGCTAATAAAGTGTTTATTTTACCATCAGGTTTGAGGCACCCAACAAACCATAGTATCACAGAATGTGTACTGACCACCCCCCCAGAACCATCATTTCCTGCTTGTGTGATTGGGTCACCAATTTTTCCAGAAGTCTGCTTAAGATACAAGTCAGAATTCAGGCATCCCCTGCAAGAAGAACATATATTAGTTATTTTATTTCATATATTAGTTATTTTATCTCTAGTAGTTTCCTATGTTTAGGATTTAGAGCAGCATTCAAGCGCTGCACTATTTTACCTTATGATCCCCTGCAAGAAGAACATTTTTGGTAAGATAGTAAAATAGGTAAAATAGGAACACGTCTAGAGGGATGGCCCAGCAGATTTTCTCATTGGAGCTCTGCCACTGCACAGCTAATTGATAATTATGAAATCACTTCCATTAGACCCACTCAGAACAGAGGAACAAACAGGGATTTCTTCAGAATAACAAAAGGGAGGAATCTGCAACATAGGTTGTTATAATTCTTGCAATGTACATAGATATCACGTACCTGGTGCTGGAGGCCAATGGAGAGAGAGGGCTTCACTTGTGGCTAAGTTCCAGACTCCCCTAAGGGTGAAAACAGGAGAAGCCAGGCCCAAAGTAGCACAGGCGCTTGCTGTACTGTGTGCAGGAAGTTCCAGAGTACAGCTGGTGTGCTGGTAGAGAATCAGCAGAAAGGTTGCACCCATGAGATGTTACAGGACTCAGATAACACTGAGACTGGAGCATGGTCAGAAGGAAGCCGAGGTCAGGAGCCAGGTTGGTATCGGAGCAGACATGGTCAGGTGGATAGCCGAGGTCAGGAGCCAGGTGGGTATCAGAGCAGACGTGGTCAGGTGGATAGCCAAAGTCAGGAGCCAGGTGGATATCAGAGCAGATGTGGTCAGGTGGATAGCCAAAGTCAGGAGCTAGGTGGGTTTCAGAGCAGATGTGGTCAGGTGGATAGCTGAGGTCAGGAGACAGGTGGGTATTAGAGCGGATGTGGTCAGGTTGATAGTCGAGGTCAGGAGCCAGGTGGGTATCAGAACAGACGTGGTCAGGTGAATAGCCAAGGTCAGGAGCCAGGTGGGCATCAGATCAGATAAGGTCAGGTGGATAGCCGAAGTCAGGAGCCAGGTGGGTATCAGAGCAGATGTGGTCAGGTGGATAGCCAAGGTCAGGAGACAGGTGGGTATCAGAGCGGACGTGGTCAAACACAGTAAGCAAGCAGGAGACAGGTCAAGGGTCGGTAACAGGAGACACAGGAACAGGAATTTAACGCACTGGAGGAGCCAAAGATTAACCAGCAACTATAATCACTGACAGGCTTCCTAATAAAGGCCCAGGAGAAATGCTGGGTCCCAGAGTCCTACGCCTGTCTAAGTGCTGGTAGAGATGCTGGGTCCCCAAGTCCTTCTTCTGATGAAGTGCTGGTAGAGATGCTGGGTCCCAGGGTCCTTCTTCTGATGAAGTGCTGGTAGAGGTGCTGGGTCCCAGAGTCCTCCTGTCTAAGTGCTTTTAGAGATGCTGGGTCCCAGAGTCTTTCCCCTGACGAAGTGCTGGTAGAGATGCTGGGTCCCAGAGTCCTTCTAATGTTGAAGTGCTAGTAGAGATGCTGGATTTCAGAGTCCTTCTCCTGTTGAAGTGCTGGTAGAGATGCTGGGTAGGGCCTTGCGGTTCACCCAGCGGTCGGTTTGCGGCTAACTTTGCTCGTTCGCACCCTGCCAATTTTGCAAACATATGGCATTGTTCGCGGCGGCCTTATTAGTTTACATTGGGGAGAACTTTGACCCATGACACAGCCATCAGGTGGAATGGAACAGCCAATTGAAACATTTCAGCACATGGACATACCCCCTACCTCATAAATAGACCTCTACCTGGCGGCCATTTCACATTCTGCTTTTTGTCAGTGTAGGGAGAGGTTGGCTGTGTGCAGCAGGGAAAGACTGTCAGTGACACAGATCGCTCTGTTAAGGTCCACAAAAGTCCTTTTAAGGACTGGTATTTGGTATAGGTGTACTATTCTTTGGTGTGCAGTGCACTATATGGGGGGGGTGGGATACACTTATAATATACTTTCTAATATAGAAAGCATATTATAGTGGATTTGTATTGTGCACTGTGCAGCATTGTGACTGGTGTGTTGAGCGTTTCTGCAGCAATACTACAAACAGCGTGTATTATAATTGGTGTGATAGACCAGTGGCCCCCCCAATACCACATATTGAAGTGGGGTGTTATCTGAGTATACTTTTATAAGTGTATTTGTGTCCTGCAACAAAATTGCCTCTTTTGCTGTGTTAACTCTGCTACACACATTGCCAAACTTACTGGCCAATTTTTTGTACAACTGGTGTGATAAACCAGTGGCCCCCCAATACCACATATTGAAGTGGGGTGTTATTTAACAGTATACTTTTAGAACAGTGTATTTTAGTCCTGCAAAAATTTGGCCTCTTTTGCTGCGTTAACTGTGCTACACACAATTAACAACAGTTACTGGCCAATTTTTTTAGAACTGGTGTGATAAACCAGTGGCCCCCCAATACCACAGATTGAAACGGGGTGTTATATACCTTGTTCCACATATACTGCACTTCTCTAGAGACTTTTGTCACAGAGTCATTTAAAAAATGACAGGCAGAGGAAGAGGCAGGCCCTTACGCAAAGGTGGTAGGGGTAGGGCAGGAGCAGTAGGTCGGAGCCAAAGTGTGAAGTTTCAGAAGGTGCGTTCGATTACGTCAAAGGACGCACCAGACTTGGTTGAGTGGCTCACTCAGCCTTCCTTTTTTGCCCTCCTCATCCTCTCTATCTGCACCCTCTTCACTATCTGCTGTGTGCACCCCCAAAGACACCACTACCAACACCACCACCATATACCCTCCGCTTGTGTCACTGGAATTATTTTCCGATCCATCACAAGACATTTGCAATGCGCAGCCATTCTTGGCATCGGATCAGGAAGAGGAGGTAGCAACAGCCGCCACTCAGCAGTCTGACGATAGTACCCAGATCAGCCCAAGGAGCTTGGTCCCCGCTGTTGCTGCCTACTCTGAGATCTTGAATGTTAGTGGTGGGGAAGGTGATGTGGATGATGATGTGTCTATGGATGTCACATGGGTGGCCACAAGAGAGGAAGAGGAGGGGAGTTCAGAGGGAGAGACGGACCAGCAGATAGGGAGGAGAAGCAGGCGGAACTTGCATTGCGCAGGAGGGACAAAGCAGACTGCAAATGTATCAGGAGCGAGCCATCAACCATGTACAGTCACATCTGGCGCTCCCTGGATGCCGGCACATGGCTCTGCAGTGTGGGCTTTTTTTATTGTGTCCACTGCTGACAACAGTGTTGCCATCTGCAGCCTTTGCAGTCAACGCATAAGTTGCGGTAAGCCCAACACTCACCTAGGACGACCACCCAAAGAAGGCACTTGAACTCCCATCACATAGCCCAGTGGGAGCAACGCCGTCAGAACCCACAATGCCACACTCTAGACTCTCACCGTCCAGCCTCTTCTCCTTCTCCTTCTCCTCCCTACTCACAATTGTCCTCCACTCCACCTTCCATCATGCCATCCTCATGTTGTTCTGGAAAAAGGCAGGCTTCCGTGGCCCAAATGTTGGAGCGTAAAAAAATGATGACGCCGGATAACCCTCTTGTCCAATGTTTGACTGCTGGATTGTCAGAACTGATAGCCCGCCAACTACATATCAACTGGTGGATTCGGAGGCCTTTTGGAAATTTGTGGCCATTGGAACACCACAATGGAAGGTCCAAGGCAGGAAATATTTCTCGCAGAAGGGCATCCCAGAGCTGTATGGCCATGTTCAGCGGCAAGTGAATGTATCTCTGGCACACAGTGTTGGTGCCAAGATACATCTGACCACAGACACATGGTCTAGCAAACACGGTGTAACAATCCTACAGGCTCACCTGAGTCAGAGGACTGCTGGCCGGAGGTAGGAGTGGAGCCCAGTGGCAAGGACCGCAGACAGGTAGTAGATGCAGGAAGTCTGGCAGAGGCGTGGTCAGAGAATATGGGTTGGTAGTACTCTGATGAGGACACGGGTTTACCTGAGGTGCGGAATCTAAGTGCTAGCTGGTTTTCACTAGAGCCCCTGATAGTGGGTATAGACTGCGCTGTAAGCTATCACCAGGTCGCGGTCCTCAGGATCACCCAGCCAGGCAGAGGGCAGGTTCGGTCCGGAGGCGGAGGAGCAGACAAGGGATAACCAGAGAGAAGTCAGACAAGCCAAAGGTCGGGGCGGGCAGCAGTAAGCGTGGTCAGACAATCCGGATTGGCAACAGAGGTAGCAGTTCAGTAGGTAGGGACAAAGCAGAAGGGTAGTCGGTAGTCAATTCCTGGTCAGCAGTGGATTTGTGGTAGTAGATAAGAGCAGCAGGTGAGGAGACGCTTGATCAAGGCTCAGGAGCTCAATAATCAGCAAGCTTGAGTGCAAGGGGCTGGACTTATATAGGGAAGTACCAGGTGTGGGGAATCAAGGGTGATGAGCAAGGCTTGGCAAGACTAGGCTTCAGGGAGGAATGTCCAGAGAGGAATGTCCAGAGAGGACAGTAGCCTAGTAAGCAGGGCTACCGCCTGGGATGTGGCTGGTCACGGGTTCGAATTCCGACACACGGGCAGAGAAGGTATATAACTTTTACTGCCCACTGGGTGAACCTTCTGACGGCCGTCAAGCATGTGAACCGTGGCACCCGTGTAGATTTGGTTTTACCGCCACGGATTGCATGCAGGCCTGTCTCTTCTTTTCCTCCTCCTACTCCATCCTCCCTCTCCTCCTCAACTGACTCCTCCTTTTCCGCTGCTACCGTATCTTTCGCTGTGCCGCCCAAGATCCCCAGAACCTATTCCACATGCCAGGTGAGACGTTGCCATGCTGTGCTGCGTTTGTTGTGCCTGGAAGGCAAGAGCCACACTGGTCCTGCACTCCTTTCAGCTTTGCGTTCACAGGCAGATCGGTGGCTGACACCACTCAATTTGACAGTTGATAAAGTGGTGTACGACAATGGTGCCAATCTGCTGAGTGCGCTGAAACAGGGAAAAATTACACACGTGCCATGCATGGCACATGTCCTGAACTTGGTCGTGCAGGTGATTCGTTGCCAAATACCCTGGGGGCCAGGACATCTTGCGGCAGGCCAGGAAAATCTCGGGCCATTTTAGAAGATCTTAAACAGCCATGGCTCGCCTTGCTTACATTCAGCGGTGACACAACCTGCCCATCAGGCGTCTTATTTGAGACTGCCCGACGTGATGGAACTCAACATTGCATATGCTTGATAGACTGCTCCAGCAGAAACGTGCAGTTAATTATTACCTGTACAAACTCTGCGGCAGGACCGGTTCTGGGGAGCTTGGGTTTTTTTCACCTCGCCACTGGCTGCTCATGCGCGATGCATTCAGACTTCTGCGGTCATTTGATGAGATCACCAAACTGGTCAGTCACGGTCAGGGCACCATCGGTGACATCGTACCTTACGCCTTCTATCTGGAGCGTGCATTGCTTCGTGTCATTGATCAAGCCGTCGAGGAGCAGGAGCAGGAAGATGAGAAAGTCGCAATGTTGGATGAATTCCCAGGAGGTGCTACTCCATCTGAGACAAGTCAACAACAGGAGTCTGAAGAGGAGTCAGAGGTAGGAATGATCGAACTTTTCAAAAGTTCGGTTCGGCCAGAACATCCAAACTACCTGAAAGTTCGGCCCGGATTTCAGAACCCCATTGAAATCAATGGGACCCGAACTTCGGTAATCAAAAAACACAATTTGAAGCCCTAAAACCCAATAAATGCCCCTTAAAAGTAAAATTCTTTGGATTTAGTATCTGGGGGGTCTAAAAAGTTTACCTGTGAAGTTTCAGCTCTGTAGCATGTCCAGAACCAGAAAAAAAGATAATTTTTCAGTAGAGCAGGGATGGTGGGACCCTACTTTTACACCTATATGATCTTTTTTGGGGGTTATGGACATGCTAAAGAGCTGAAACTTCACAGGTACACCTTTTAGACCCCCCAGACACAAAATCACACAAAAAAGGTTCTTAAAAATTGTCATTTTTGATAGAGAGCCAATTATTTAAAAAATTAAAAAAAAAATTAAAAAAAAAAAAATTCTTTGGATTTAGTATCTGGGGGGACTAAAAGGTGTACCTGTGAAGTTTCAGCTCTGTAGCATGTCCAGAACCAGAAAAAAAGATCATTTTTCCGTAGAGCAGGGATGGTGGGACCCTCCTTTTACACTTATATGATTTTTTTGGGGGGGTTCTGGACATGCTACAGAGCTGAAACTTCACAGGTACACATTTTAGACCCACCAGACACAAAATCACACAAAAAAGTTCTTAAAAATTGTCATTTTTGATAGAGAGCCAATTATTGAAAGAAAAAAAAAAAAATTAAAAAAAAAATTCTTTGGATTTAGTATCTGGGGGGTCTAAAAAGTGTACCTGTGAAGTTTCAGCTCTGTAACATGTCCAGAACCATAAAAAAAGATTGTTTGTATTAGTGCAATTATAGATCTGGAATATGGCTTCTCGCTTTTCACACCTTGCCGGTTTAATAGCAGGCGTTTTTTTTGGGCATTTTTTTTGGGTTCTTTGGAGTCAGGAAAAACATCTGAACTTGTGTATAGTGGTACTGTACACAAGTTCAGATGTTTTGCCTGCCTCCAAAAACCCCCAAAAAATGCCTGCAACAACACACCTGGGCGTTTTTTTTTTGGCGCTAGCGTTTTTTTGGGCATTTTTTTGAGTTCTTTGGAGGCAGGCAAAACATCTGAACTTGTGTATACGGGTATATATACACACATACTTATATGTATATACACACCTAGACATATATAGGTGTAATAGGAGCAGAAATATATGCTTGCGCTAATGAAATCATTTACACTAATATGGTTACGCTCCTATAACACCTATATATGTCTAAGTGTAAAATACATATAAGTATGTGTGTGTACACAAGTTCAGATGTTTTGCCTGCCTCCAAAAACCCCCAAAAAATGCCTGCAACAACACACCTGGGTGTTTTTTTTTTGGCGCTAGAGTTTTTTTGGGCATTTTTTTGGGTTCTTTGGAGGCAGGCAAAACATCTGAACTTGTGTATAGTGGTATATATACCACTATACACAAGTTCAGATGTTTTTCCTGCCTCTAAAGAACCCCAAAAAATACCCAAAAAAATGCCTGCTATTAAACCGGCAAGGAGTGAAAAGCGAGAAGCCAACATCCTGTGCTGAAAGTGTTCTAATACAAACGATCTTTTTTTTTTTTTCTGGTTCTGGACATGCTACAGAGCTGAAACTTCACAGGTACACTTTTTAGACCCCCCAGATACTAAATCCAAAGAATTTTTTTTTCAATAATTGGCTCTCTATCAAAAATCTATCAAAAATGACAATTTTTAAGAACTTTTTTTGTGTGATTTTGTGTCTGGGGGGTCTAAAAAGTGTACCTGTGACGTTTCAGCTCTGTAGCATGTCCAGAACCCCCAAAATAAGACCCATATATATATGTTATATATATGTATATATGTGTAAAAACCCCAAAAAAATGCCTGCAACAACACACCTGGGCGTTTTTTTTTTACGCTAGCGGTTTTTTGAGTTCTTTGGAGGCAGGCAAAACATTTGAACTTGTGTATACTTATACACATACACATACTTATATGTATATACACACCTAGACATATATAGGTGTGATAGGAGCAGAAATATATTGGTGTTAATTATTTCATTAGCGCAAGTAGTTTTTTCTGCTCCTTTCACACCTATATATGTGCAGGTGTATATATATACAGACATGGGTGTGTATATATACACCCTATACACATGTTCAGATGTCATGTCTGACTCCAAACATGTGCTCAAAAAATCACTAGCAACGCCTGCAGCCAAAAATGCTGGCGGCGGCGAAGCCATATCCCTGCAGCGGAAGTGACTTGAGAGAAATTAGCTTTTCTCTATTGCGGTCACCCTGATATGGAAGGGTTTGGTCACCCTGCCATAGCAGTCACTGTCAGTTCACCCTACACTACATTACGGTCACCCTGACACTTCACACTTTCCCTACAGAAACTAAATTTTTGAAGCTAACTAAAGTGTAAAGGAGTACTCTAACTACACTAGATATCCCTTTCCTGACACTAATAAATGTTAAATGACACTTTTAAAGTAAAATTAACAGAACTGCTTCCACTCTCTTCCATGTCCTGTATAACAATGCTAGGAATTTTTGCGGGGGCTATCTTATATACTGGGGGGCGTATTCACTAATGATTGGACTATGGACCCCCCAGTCACTCCAATCACATTCCTAGCATTCTCCTGCCCCCTCAATTGGCTTTTGCTAATGGTTCTGGTCCAATCACAGGCTTTCAAAGCCCATTTCCTGAACCATTGCATTTTGGTCGGTTCTGGTTGCCGAATTCCGAACTTTTTGGGCAAAAAGTTCTAAATTCGGCCGAACCTCGAACACCCAATGTTCGGCCGAACCGATGGTCGACCCGAACCGTTCGATCATCCCTAGTCAGAGGAGGATGGTGCCGGGGCAGATGAGGAGGAGCAAGAAGAGCATGCTTTAAACCTGTCTGGGATCCCTGGTGTTGTCCGTGGATGGGGGGAGGAGAACGAGGATGACATTATCCTGGATGATGAGCTGGAGCCAGGCCACTACACCGTGTCCAGTTTAGTGCGAATGGGGGCCTTCATGCTCCAGTGTTTTAAGGGGGACCCCCGTATAAAATGCATAAAGGCCAAGGACCAGTACTGGGCGGCAATGTACTTAGACCCCCGGTACAAACAAAAAATGGCGGAAATGTTACCACCATCACAGAGGACGGTCAGAATGCAGCACTTCCGGGCTTTACTGCGAGAAATGCTGCATTCTGCTTTTGGGTGCGCCGGCAGAGGAATTTCCACTCACAGAGAGACAGTTGCGGGTAGCAATCCAACAGCGCCTGCAAGAAGAGGGCGGTTTGAAGATGTGTTGGTCACTTCAGATATGAGATCCTTCTTTCAGCTGACCCATCGACAGCTGTACTTGGGATCCAGCATCAGGGAACGCCTAGACCGACAGGTGTCCGACTACATCAGGTTAGCAGCCGATGTGGACGCTCTGAGGAGTGATGAACCCCTGGACTACTGGGTGGGCAGGCTTGACCTCTGGCCAGAGCTTGCACAATTTGCAATGGAACTGTTGGTTTGCCCCCCGTCCAGTGTCCTGCCCGAAAGGACGTTCAGTGCAGCAGGGGGGATCGTGCTCACCTAGATCACGACAGTGTTGACTACCTCACATTTATAAAAATGAATGAGGCATGGGTGTCTGAGGAATTCAACACATGTGACCAGTAGACCATGTTTGATTACAATTCCTCATGACAGGCCACAAATATCCACCCACAACAATTTATGGTCCTTGTCTTCAGTAAATGCAGCGGCATAAAAGGCATTTCATGTCCATTGAATGCCTAATTTTTGGGGCCTTTCATGGCCGACAATTATTTTTTCTGTCAATCCCTAATGTACCTCAAATCACAGAATACAACGTTCTTAGCTGTCAGGTAAACCCATGTGGGCTAATTTTTGGGGCCTTTTATGGCCTACACTTACTTCTGTATCCTGTGAATGCCTAATGTACCTTCAGCAAAAGGAATACAACGTTCTTAGCTGTCAGGTAAACCCATGTGGGCTAAATTTTGGGGCCTTTTATGGCCGACACTTACTTCTGTATCCTGTGAATGCCTAATGTACCTTCAGTCACAGAATACAACATTCTTAGCTGTCAGGTAAACCCATGTGGGCTAATTTTTGGGGCCTGGAATGGCCGACACTTACTACTTTATCCTGTGAATGCCTAATTTTTCAGACTGGAATTGAAAATCAATGGGTCTGATAACGTTTTGCCAAATTTAGGAATGGATGCGGACCAATTTTACAGATATGTGAATGGACCCTATATGTATTTGACATGTATTTAGCGGCTGCTGTCAGTTCTGGCTGATTTATGAAACCAAAAATACATTTTTTTGCTGCAAAAAATAAAATAAAAATTAGGGCAATGTTTCCAATTGCAATACTTCTGTTATGACATTGTCCATGTGCTGGGACTATTTGTGCACAGCTAGTACGTCTTTTGTGGCTGCAAATATGACCTAAAGGTTTTTAAAGTTCCCCTCCCATTAAAGTCAATAGGGCCCGCCGCGAACTTTCGGTTCGCGGACATTTGAGAAAGTTTGCGGCTAACGTTCGCGAACCACCCCGGCCGATGTTCATCCATCACTAATGCTGGGTCCCAGAGTCCTTTTCCTGCCGAAGTGCTGGTAGATATGCTGGGTCCTAGAGCCCTTCTCCTGCTATTGGTACCCTGACAATAGATCACCCAGAGGTTAATTTTTTTTTCTTAACAAAAGTTGTTAAGAATGAAAAATAATGGTCCTGCCAAATGCCATCATAGCCACCTTCTGACACCTACCCTCCATCACCTTCTTCCCTTTTAAGCCCAAAACCCCTCATGAAATGAAATGGGGAGTGAAGCTTTAGTTTTATTAGGAAGACACAGGTGGATTTAGTAAACCTGGACAGTGCAAATTGTGGTACAGCTGTGCCCAGTACTCAATCAGATTCTAAATTCAGCTTGTTCAATTAGGTTTTGACAAAAAAACAAACTAGAAATTGATTGGCTACCATGCACAGCTGCACCAGATTTTGCACTTGGCTTGCATTTGACTTGTTTTTGCTGCCATCAAACTGCTACCAACAAATGTACATCCAGCAAAACCTAAGGGCTGCAGTACTCATTTTTAGGAAGATTGTTGGTTATGGCATGTGTCCCCACTTTTAGGCCTCTTGGTGTGGCCACTGCCCCAATGTTTCCTATCTATAAAAGAAGGATAATGTTTTTAGGATGAGGCTACCTGTGCCTTTTGTTTCTTCTTTTTGGCCTCTAGTCACTGCTTTAAAAATCTGCTGACCCTGCACAATCTTTTCCCAACTAAACCTAAGTATTGTAGCTTTCCTTACTGACTATAAAATGTGCAATCCAATTAAGTTTTCGAATGGTGGCCCGTATAAGATGTAACTTAAAAATAATGGAAGATAAAAGAAAAGCCATGTTCCTTTTATAATGTTTTTTTTTTTTTTTTCCTATTATAATGGTTTTTTTTATAATGATCATTCTATCCACTAACTAACCAATAAAAAGTGACAACAAAAAAAAAAGATTCTTTAGGAACAAAACTGTATTTGATGAAAAATTCTTAATATAAAATAATTGAATTAATTAATTCTTAATATTGAAACATTGAACTTAAAAAGTGTGAAAAAAAGATTAAAACTATTTCAGTGGATTTTATTTACAATTCAAATGTTTATAACTGTACAAAATTATATTAAAAGGATTCTCAAGTCACAAAGGTGTTATAAATTAAATCTTAAGAGATCTATAATGAGACTTTCAGCTTTGTGTTCCCACCATGCAGCAGACGGTCCTGCAGGACTTCCAACATTATATATAAGAATGAACCTCTCGCTGGTACAAATGCCTTCAAGTATAATGTGAAGGCAGACCGTATCTGTATTCCTTTTATTAGTTCCTCAGAAAGATAATTGTATTATTGTTCAATTAAAATAAATTTAAGCTGACAAAAAATCAACAATATGATGAATCTTACAGAGGTTACGTCTCTTATTCTTGTGGGTCTATCAGACCATCCACCGACCATGAATGGACTTTTTGTGCTCTTCCTTCTCATCTATCTGATGACTGTTATCCTAAATATTCTTATTTTTTTCTTGGTCCTCACTGACCACCATCTGCACAACCCAATGTATTTTTTTCTTGCCAACTTGGCCTTTCTGGACGTGTGCTATTCATCAGTGACCGCACCAAGGATGCTCTTTGATTTGGTCACAAAAAAACGATCAATATCCATTCCTGCCTGTATAGCTCAAGTCTTTTTCTATCTTTTCTTTGCTGGCTCAGATATTTTATTACTCTCAGCTATGTCCTACGACCGCTACATTGCCATCTGCCACCCCCTACATTACAAACTAATTATGTCCTGCAGAGTTTGTGTTCGTATATCCTCTCTGGTCTGGGTTGCAGGATGTTCTCACTCTTTTATTCATACTTTATTTTTGCTCAGGTTGTCCTTCTGCAGAACAAATCTCATCCACAACTTCTTTTGTGACCTTCCACACTTATATCAAATTACATGTACTGACCCCTTCATAAACACGGTGGTCGTATTTGTAGAAGGTGGTGGTCTTGGATTGGGAGCCTTTCTTTTGACCTTTATTCCCTATGTCTATATTTTCAGTACCATCCTTAAAATCCGTAGCAAGACTGAAAAGATGAAAGCATTCTCCACCTGCACCTCACACCTCACCGTGGTCTTCATATTTTATTGCTCTTTCATTTTTATTTACTTGGTTCCCTCCTCCAGAAATATCTTCAGTTTTAACAAACTGTCTACAGTCATATCTGCCCTCATTAACCCATTGCTGAATCCTCTCATTTACAGCCTGAGGAACAAAGATCTGATGGAGGCACTAATGAGGTCTTATTATCACTTAAAGTTAATTTGCATCCAACGTTGAACATAAAAATGGTGAAACTTGACAGTTTTGTATTTCTAGGTAACCGGCTCTTGCTGTGATTGGAGACAGCAGGAGCCAATCAGCAGATCTGATGTTCACCGGCACCCCGTGATCGCTCATGAGAGAGGCAGACTGCTGTTCTGTGAGAGGGAAAGATGGAGATGTATTTCTGCTAAGCAGGAACATGAATCTCTGTCCTCCCAGTCAAAGCATCCCCCACAGTTAGAAAGCACTCCCTAGGAATACATTTAATCCTTTGATCGCCCCCTGATGTTAACTCCTTCCCTGCCAGTGTCATTAGTACAGTGGCAGTGCATATTTTTTTGTTTAGCACTGATCACTGTATTAGTGTCACTGGTTCCCAAAAAGTGTCACTTATGCCTCATTTCCACTGAGCGGAACGGTTCGGGTCGGTACAGTTTGGAAGGGTTAGAATGGTCCGGTCTATTCAGGTGAGCGTTTCCACTGCAAGTCGGGCCACCAGGGACCATGCGGGGTTTACACCAAATGAGGTGTTTGTTTTGCTCTTTCATTTGACGTGAGCATTGATGGTTTCCTGTCCGCCAATCAGAGGACTCTATCGTGTGACGCCAGTAGCTCCGCCCTAACCGTACCGTACCATTTCCTATGGCCCTACATCTGAAGCAGGACCAGGAATGGTGCGGTTTGGTTCGGTTGTATGGGCCACTTTCATAATGGAAACACTCAAATTAGCGTACCGTACCGAACCGATCCGAACCGTTCCGCTCAGTGGAAACGAGGCATTAGTGTCAGATTTATCCACCGCAATGTCGTAGTCTTGCTAAAAATCGCTAGTCACTGCCATTACTAGTAAAAAAATGTTTTTAAAAATTCCATAAATCTATCCCATAGTTTGTAGACGCTATAAATTTTGCGCAAACCAATCAATATGCGCTTATTGGGATTTTTTTTTTTGCCAAAAGCATGTAGAAGAATACGTATTGGCCTAAATTGATGAAGAAATTAGATATTTTACATTTTTTTATTGGATATGTTTTATAGTAAAAAGTAAAAACATATATATATATACAGTGCATTGCGAAAGTATCCGGCCCCCTTGAACTTTTCAACCTTTTGCCACATTTCAGGCTTCAAACATAAAGATGTAAAACTGTAATTTTTTGTGAAGAATCAACAACAAGTGGGACACAATCATGAAGTGGAACGAAATTTATTGGCTATTTCAAACTTTGTTAACAAATAAAAAACCAAAAAATTTGGCGTGCAAAATTATTCAGCCCCTTTACTTTCAGTGCAGCAAACTCTCTCCAGAAGTTCAGGGAGGATCTCTGAATGATCCAATGTTGACATAAATGACTAATGATGATAAATAGAATCCACCTGTGTGTAATCAAGTCTCTGTATAAATGCACCTGTACTGTGATAGTCTCAGAGGTCCGTTTAAAGCGCAGAGAGCATCATGAAGAACAAGGAACACACCAGGCAGGTCCGAGATACTGTTGTGGAGAAGTTCAAAGCCGGATTTGGATACAAAAAGATTTCCCAAGCTTTAAACATCCCAAGGAGCACTGTGCAAGCGATAATATTGAAATGGAAGGAGTATCAGACCACTGCAAATCTACGAAGACCTGGCCGTCCCTCTAAACTTTCAGCTCATACAAGGAGAAGACTGATCAGAGATGCAGCCAAGAGGCCCATGATCACTCTGGATGAACTGCAGAGATCTACAGCTGAGGTGGGAGACTCTGTCCATAGGACAACAATCAGTAGTTTAGCGCCGGTTCACACTACCGCGACGCTACTTCCCGGGGCGACCTCCGAGATCGCGGTGCGAGCAGCGCGCCGCGACCTCGGAGCGGCCGCCACGGACTTCATAACATTGAAGTCTATGGCGGTCGCCTCCTGGTCGCCCCAAAGAAGCTCCGGACCCTTTTTCTAGGTATTAGAACGGGTCCGCAGCTTCCCTATGGGAGGCGACCTGCGGCGACCTGTCAGGCGACCAGGTCGCCTCACAGGTCGCCCTAGTGTGAACCGAGGCATACTGCACAAATCTGGCCTTTATGGAAGAGTGGCAAGAAGAAAGCCATTTCTTAAAGATATCCATAAAAAGTGTCGTTTAAAGTTTGCCACAAGCCACCTGGGAGACACCAAACATGTGGAAGAAGGTGCTCTGGTCAGATGAAACCAAAATCTAACTTTTTGGCAACAATTCAAAATGTTATGTTTGGCGTAAAAGCAACACAGCTCATCGCCCTGAACACACCATCCCCCACTGTCAAACATGGTGGTGGCAGCATCATGGTTTGGGCCTGCTTTTCTTCAGCAGGGACAGGGAAGATGGTTAAAATTGACGGGAAGATGGATGGAGCCAAATACAGGACCATTCTGGAAGAAAACCTGATGGAGTCTGCAAAAGACCTGAGACTGGGACGGAGATTTGTCTTCCAACAAGACAATGATCCAAAACATAAAGCAAAATCTACAATGGAATGGTTCACAAATAAACATATCCAGGTGTTAGAATGGCCAAGTCAAAGTCCAGACCTGAATCCAATCGAGAATCTGTGGAAAGAACTGAAAACTGTTGTTCACAAACGCTCTCCATCCAACCTCACTGAGCTCGAGCTTTTTTGCAAGGAGGAATGGGCAAAAATTTCAGTCTCTCGATGTGCAAAACTGATAGAGACATACCCCAAGTGACTTACAGCTGTAATTGCAGTAAAAGGTGGCGCTACAAAGTATTAACTTAAGGGGGCTGAATAATTTTGCACGCCCAATTTTTCAGTTTTTTATTTGTTTAAAAAGTTTGAAATATCCAATAAATTTCATTCCACTTCATGATTGTGTCCCGCTTGTTGTTGATTCTTCACAAAAAAATACAGTTTTATATCTTTATGTTTGAAGCCTGAAATGTGGCAAAAGGTTGAAAAGTTCAAGGGGGCCGAATACTTTCGCAATGCACTGTATTTTTCAAAATTGTCTTTTTTTGTTTATTTTTTTTTGCTTATTTTTTTTGTTTAAAAAAACGCAGCGGTGATCAAACACCACCAAAAGAAAGCTGTATTGGTGAGAAAAAAAGGACATCAATTTTATTTGGGTACAGTATCGCACGACCGCGCAATTTTTAGTTAAAGTAACGTAGTGCCATATCGCAAAAAAAAAAAAAAAATGGCCTGGTCATGAAGGGGTGATTAACCCCACAAAAGTTTGGTAACTGTTCTGTCTACCAAAATATTTTTTACATTTTTTTTTATATGGACTAAGAAGGCTTTAATTTAGGTGTTTTGAGAAAAGCTGACAAATGTATAATAATTTGTTAAATTGGTATATATAGTTTCTGGGGAGATGATATTCCAAAAAGGGAGGAGAATGTCCTCAAGGGGTCAGTAACGTAAAGTCATAATTAGGGGGTTGTGAATAAAATATCAGCAGTTTCCACATTTTGTAAACATTTTATATTCATTTTTTAGAATTACGGATAGATTATGGATCGCATCTACAAACTATGGGAAAGATTTATGTAATTTTTATTTATTTTACTAGTATTGGCGGCGATCAGCAATTTTTAGCGGGACTGCTACATTGCGGCGGACAGATCGAACCCCTAACTGACATTTTTGACACTTTTGGGGGACCAGTGACATTAATACAGTAATCAGTGCTAAATCATATGCACTGTTACTGTAATATACTGTGTATATATATATATATATACTGTAACATTGGTAGGGAAGGGGTTAATACTGGAGGTGATCAAAGGGTTAAATGTATGCCTAATTGTACTTACTAACTGTGGTGGGAGGGGGGAGGGCTCTGTGACAGGCACAGAGAGATCGGAGAGCTTAGCTGAGACACACAACCTCACTGTGCCTGTCTGACAGGAGAGCCGCCTGCTTTGTTTACATAGGCAGGCGGCTCTCCTGTCAGTTTCTGTAAAAATTGCGGGAGGCCGGCGGCGATCGTGCATGCTCCTCCCACAGTCTGGCTCCCGATGTGTCTGATCAAGAGCGTACATGTATGTAATTATGAGCAGCTGAGCCACCCTGCCGCCCTGCCGCCCTGCCGCAGTAAATCTGCGTGGGGCGGTTGGCAAGTGGTTAATGTTTCCATACAGGAAAACAACTACAAAATATTATCCCGGTGGTATCGTACGCCTTCTCTCCTACACAAAATTTATAGATCTGTTCCCAATCAATGTTGGAGATGTCACCAACCAAAAGGCAAGCTCCTCCCCATCTGATGGGATTGCCCACTCATCAAAGCCTTTTGGGCAAAAAATGAATAACCAAATAACATCAATCACAACCCGCTCTCTAGAATTTTGCCCTGCCCAATTCCTTATCCTTTACGAACAGCCCAATGACCCATCTTACTCCAAATCTTTAACCATGATGCTGATTAACGCAGCACAAAATCTGCAGCTGTTGTAATTTTCTGAAAAATGCAATATGGCCGCCTGGAGGTGTTTGTTCTGTACACAGAATGTATACTGACCACACCCCCAGAAACACAATTTCCTGCTTGTGTGATTGGCTCACCAATTTTCCCAGAAGTCTGCACTAAGATATAAGTCAGATTTTTGGCATCCCCTGCAACAAAAATATCATTTTTGGTGAGATCCTCCCAATAGGAACACGTCTAAAGGGATGCAGGCCCAGCAGCTTTCCTCATTAGAGCCCTGCAGCTGCCACAGTTTATAGATAATTATGAAACCCCTCCCATTTGACTCACTTAGCACAAAGGCACAGAGGAACAAACAGGGATTTCTTCAGAATAACAAAAGGTAGGAAACTGCAAAGTTTGTTGTAATCCCTTCAATGTACAGAGATCACCCAGAGGGGGATGTTTTTTTTCTCAATAAAAGTGGAATAACGCTTTAAGCAATCACATTCACACTCATATGATTCACCAAATGTCTTGAATGGGTTTCCCTTTAGTCGCTTTTGGTGAGAGCAGCCTTCTATTGACAGGAAGCACAAATTTAATCTTTTTTGAGGTATGCTTTTTCCTCTATTTAACCACTTAAGCCCCGGAAGATTTTACCCCCTTCCTGACCAGGCCCTATTTTGCGATTCGGCACTGCGTGACTTTAACGGACAATTGCGCGGTCGTGCGACGCTGTACCTAAACGAATTTGACGTCCTTTTTTCCCACAAACAGAGCTTTCTTTTGGTGGTATTTGATCACCTGTGCGTGCGATTTTTTGATCATGCGCTATAAACAAAAAAAGAGCGTCAATTTTTTCAAAAATAACAATATTTTTCACATTTTTTTATATGAAATTCCCCCCAAAAAATTTAAAAATCAAATTTTTTTAACATTTTTCGCCAATTTGTTTTCTGCTACATATGTTTGGTAAAAAAAATCGCTATAAGCGTATTTTGATTGGTTTGCGCAAAACTTGCGTTTACTAACTAAGGGAAAGATTTTTGTCATTTTTGTTGTTTGTTTTTTTTTAACGAGTAATGGCGGCGATCTGCGATTTTTTTTGCAAGACTGCGACATTGCGGCGGACAGATTGGACCCTTGACTGACATTTTTTACACTTTTGGGGGTACCAGTGACATTACTGCAGTAACCAGTGCTATACATATGCACTGTTACTGTAAAAATGACACTGGCAGGGAAGGGGTTAACTTTATTGGAGAAGGAGGGGTTAAGTGTGTCCCTAGGGGCGTGCTTCTAACTGTTATGGGGCTAGGGGTGTAACTACAGAGATATATATACGATCCTGCATAGCAGGACCGTATGATCTCTGCACTCACACAGGGGAGAATGACAGGCGGCTTTGTTTCTATTAGCCGCCTGCCTTTCTCCCTCTGTAACGGATGATCGTGAGTGACCGGCGGATATCGGGTCCGCCGGTCACTCGCGCGGAGGTGTCCGTGAAGGAGCGGGGGCGGGAGCGCGCCTCCGGCGGCGCGCGTTTGCCCCCTATTGGCTCACAGGCGAGTGACGTACCCATACGTCACTTTGCCTGCACGGGGCTGACCGCCGCTGTTTATGTACTTGTGGCAGTCGGCAAGCGGTTAAGCATTGTATGTCTTTTTTTCATTTCTGTTGTAAAATTATTTTTTTGTACTTTTAGATAACTGTAATTAAAAAAAAACTCTCATATGTATTTTTCTCATTGTACACAGAATGTCACTTGTTGTTTAAGGGGTTCGTAAGTCTCCGGAAGAAGCTATGTTATCATGGCGAAACATGTAGAGCCGATACCACCACAAGTGTTTCTCTAAAATTATTTTATATGTTTTTTAAATGTCTGTCATATGTTTCAATAAAAAGATTCATGGTTTTTACATAAAAAAATGAGTTTTTCTCCATCAATTGGTTCTATATACATTTCTTTCATGCACCTTAACCACTTTACCACCGGAGGATTTTGCTGTCTTACATCCAGGCCACTTTTTGCGATTCGGCGCTGTGCGACTTTAACTGACATTTGCGCGGTCGTGCGACGCCGTACCCAAACGAAATTTACGTCCTTTTTTTCCCACAAACAGACCTTTCTTTTGGTTGTATTTGATCACCTGTGCGATTTTTACTTTTTGCGCTATAAACAAAAAAAGAGCGTTTATTTTGAAAAAATAACAATATTTTTAACATTTTTTTATATGAAATTCCCCCCAAAAAAGATGTAAAAACCAATTTTTTAAAAAATATTTGGCCAATTTGTTTTCTGCTACCTATGTTTGGTAAAAAAAATCACAATAAGCGTATTTTGATTGGTTTGCGCAAAAGTTATCGCGTTTACTAACAAAGGAAAGATTTCTGTCATTTTTGGTGTTTTTTTTTAACGCGTAATGGCGGCGATCTGCGATTTTTTTTGCGGTACTGCGACATTGCGGCGGACAGATCGGACCCTTGACTGACATTTTTGACACTTTTGGGGGTACCAGTGACATTACTGCAGTAATCAGTGCTATATATATGCACTGTTACTGTAAAAATGACACTGGCAGGGAAGGGGTTAATTTTATTGGAGAGGGAGGGGTTAATGTATACCTGGTGCTTACTGACGTGTGTGGGGGGAGGTGACTGTGTGAGTCATGGACAGATCGGATGTCCAGCTATGCTGAACACTCCGATCTGTCACTCCTTGTCACTATGGAGATCCGCCCGCTCTGTTTACACAGGCGGGCGGATCTCCACACTAGATCCCCGACGATCGGGGGAAGAGCGGCGGCGAACGCCGCTGCTCCTCCCCTGGCCCGACTCCCGCTGTGACTGAAAACAGCGGGAGCGAGCCTCCGGCGGCGCGCAAGCGCCGCCCAGAAGGGGGACTGTCTGACGACGTAGTACTACGTCGTCAGACGATAACGAGCCACTCTGCCACAGTAATATTACTGTGGGCGGTGGTAAAGTGGTTAAAAGTCCCAAAAAATCCCTATTTGACACTTTGTACATTTATCTATGGGGATGTGGTGCTTTTTCTATCATCTAGCAAAAGAAAACCTAAAAACTTTCACACTCATGTTAAATAGGAGCCAGTACACACCTGCCATAATTTAAAGTGCCTTGGATTAACCCCAAATAAAGTTCAGCTGTTCTAGTAGGTCTTTCCTGACATTTTCTTAGTCACATCCTACAGCAAAAGCCATGATCCTCAGAGAGCTTCCAAAGCATCCGAGGGATCTCATTGTTAAAAGATATCGGTCAGGAGAAGGGTACAAAAGAATTTCCAAGGCACTAGATATATCATGGAACACAGAGAAGACAGTCATTATCAAGTGGAGAAAATATGGCACGACAGTGACATCACCAAGAACTGGACGTCCCTCCAAAATGTATGAAAAGACGAAAAGAAAACTGGTAAGGGAGGCTGCCAAGAGGACTACAGCAACATTAAAGGAGCTGCAGGAATAGTACTGGCTGTGTGGTACATGTGACAACAATCTCCTGTTTTCTGCATATGTCTGGGCTATGTGGTAGGGTGAAGACGGAAACCTTTCGTTACCAAGAAAAACATCCAAGGCCCACTAAATTTTGCAAAAACACATCTGAAGTCTCCCAAAACCATGTGGGAAAATATGTTCTGGTCTGATGAAACCAAGGTTGAACCTTTTGGCAATAATTCCAAAAGACATGTTTGGCACAAAAACAACACCGCTCATCACCAAAAGAACACCATACCCACCGTGAAGCATGGTGGTGAACCTTTAATAAATTAACCCCGTTTATTTTAGGTCCAACATTTTGTGAGGTATTAATTAAGGCATACAGATTTGTGTTCTTAGAACAAAGCAAACAGTCCCCCTGGACTGCAGGATACTCAAGACAAGATACCCAGACCAAATTAAGTAGGATAACTACCCATTGGTTGAATTGAGAAAAAAACTGATTTAACAAAATATATTTTACAGTGTTTTTAAAGACAAATACTGCTTTTATTTTTTAGACTGTTTTATTTATTAGCCTGTTATTTTTTTTTTTTTTTAGCTGAAAAATAGACAAAATCTTATACTTTCCATATGGAGGTTTATTTGCTCAAAATGTAATTACCTTTTTGACTTTTTTTTTTTTTTTAACTGTACTGCACAGTGACAGGAAAAAAGAAAAAAAAAAGTGTTTGAGTGGTGATAGAAGAATTTGTCCAAACCTACAGTATATATTAGGGAAGGTAATTGGTGTGGGTTACCAACAAAACTGCGCAAATGAATGTGACAGATACACTAATAAAAAACAAAATAAATATAGATTATTGATCATCATATATCATGATCCCCTGATGATGTCAGCATGGACTGACGAAATGTGTGTCGGGAACATGAGACCGTAAACTTCCAGTTTGGTGGAACACAGGCGTGGAACGGTGTTCCTACTCCCTGAAACCGTGACTTTTGAATTTCAAGGCTAACCATTTGGATTGTAGTAAGTGCGTTTTAAAGAAATAAATGTTCCTTTAATACAAAATACTGCACCATGAGAGCCTTTTTGTCGTTTCTTCCTACTTAAGGCTTGGTCCTGAATTTTTCCCCTGGTCTGGCTGCACACTCTCGATGGTGAGAGAGTACCTGGTTTATACTCAATACCACGCTACAAGGGTGATGTGTATGGTCGGATAAAAAGTGGATCAATATGCGTTTGTGACCCCCTATAATTAAGGGAGCCTGTACTTCTGGTAAGCAGTACTTATACTAGCACTGGGTGAACGTGTGGAGGTGGAGGCTTTGAGATTTACATTCCTATGAAGTCTGTGTTTTTCATCAGCTGCTGTTACTTGTTTAACCTTTTGATGTTTGGAGCACCAGAGACTTTATTTTGCACTATTTTGATGCACATGTCAATAATGCTTTTGTGGTTTATTATATTATTGTGATTTATTTATTTGTTGAGCGCTACATTTTTTTTTCCATTTTCAAACCTATATATTACTAACAGAAAGTCAAAAACTTTATTCTGGTAAATTTTCAGGTAACATTTTCACTATTTAAAAAGGTTCAACTTGTAAAGAAATCATCTTGCAAGTGATACATTTATTTTAGATTAGATATTTTATGAGATATTTACTATGGTGTAAAGCTTTGTGTTCTTTCACAGTACATACATTCCTCTTGGACTGGGGAGATTTGGATCTGAAATGTTAGGTAGCTGTCAGTCAGGAACCATAAATCACACTGACACAGAAAATGCAGTAAAAATCCCATCTTGAATGTAATAGTAAAAATAATACAGATCAGGAACATAGTCAAAACATAAGCCAGGGTTAGGAAGCCAAGACAGGAAGTCAGACGAGCCAGTGATCAGGAAACCAGAAATCAGCATAGTCGGAAGCAGAGGAACAGGATCAGGAACCAGAGGGGACATCAGCCCGGCAAAGTCTTTCACAGGACCACAGCAGAGGAACTCAGGATATGTTGACCGGGTGAAGGCAGGAAAGGAATGAACAAGGCAGCCTAAATAGCCAGAAGGGGCTGTGGGGATAGGTGGGACTGACTGATAATGATAACCAGGTGAGCCACTGAGGAAACAATGAGTGCTGACAATTATCCGACAGCTGAGCAGCCTGAGCACAGAGAAGGGAGCTGCTGCCTGCAAGTCAAGCCCTGACATTAGCTTGGCGGATTTCAATTTGGAAACAATTTCTTGGGTAGGTGATTGTATTACTGCTCTATGGCAATACATATGCATTGAAAAAAAAAAGAATAATTAAAAAAATCTCATAAAGGTTACAGCTTTTATTTGTGAGGGCCAATTAGACTATTTGATGTTGTTGGACCTGGCATCCAGACACATAACCCAATTTTATTGATGGATCTTCCAGGATTGTGGTCTTCGAATCCATTCAATGACAGTTTGGTCTAACATTTGCAGATGCAGCCATGGAAGGTCCCCCCATTAACCATTTATTTGCCTACTATAGGCGGTCCCCGGGTTACAAACAAGATCTGGTCTGCAGGGTGGTTCTTAAGTTGAATTTGTTGGAACAGGTACGTTTTTTAAGTGTAGCTTGAGCCAAAAAAATAATTTAAAAGTTTTTTTGGATAGCATAGGGAAGGATTACCACCCCTGTAACATTTGTTTTGCTGTCTGTGCCCCTGTTCAGAAGATTTCACCTCACTTTCTGTCCATATGATAATTGGATTTTGAAAATTATGGGTTGTTGTGGAAACAAGGATAAGTGATAAAGCTTCAGTGGAGACACCTTTTTCCCATAAGACATCTTACAGGAGTGACTTTCCCTTCCCAGGGGTAGATTTCTTCTCACTTCCTGTTGTTTCTCTCCGTTTGTAAGTAGGAGTCGTTTGTAAGTCGGATGTTTGTATTTTTGATTCAAAGGAAACTTTTGATGAGTGAAACATGGAAGCTTCCAATACAATGCTAAGCTAAAATTAAAATTGGGTTCACTGAAAGTAAAAATCCTTTTTTTATTTACACAGATGTTTACTTTTTTTCTATAAATTTTTTTGTAAGAAATGTTAGTAATTATTCTCTGCATGACTAAGGCCTCGTGCACACAGGACGTTTTTACAGCTGTGTTTTTTTTGCATCAGACGTTTTTCTCTGCAGCCAATAAACTCCCCAGCATGTTCTCCTATGTCTCCCCAGAGGAGACGGTTATGGAGGCAGATGCAGAGAGCGTGCGGCAGCAGGAGGAAGCGTGCTCCCCCTGCTATGATGGAGGAGTCCTCGCTACATGGTCGGATAGAAGTCTGACAGTTTTTGAACTTGTGGCGGGTCCAGGTGGTGTCTCCGCATACCCGGGAGCTAGGAGGGGGTACGAGCTATCAGGTGTCCAGGTGATGCTGGCGCAAGGAGACGAGGAGTGTCTGATATTAGCCGATGTTCCCTGGTGAAGAGCGGAGCTCTGTGTCTAAGCGGCCATGCTGTCTGGCAGTCACTACGCCCCCAAGCATTGCATTATGGGAACGTTGGAGTTCATAGAATAGCAGAGAGGTGATTTTTAGCTAAAAACACCAAAAACGTCAATGCAAAAAAGCTAAAAACCACTGAAAAACTCACTACAGAGCTATAACATCCAGTGCCCATGAGGCCTAAGTGTTGATCACTTGAACCAAAGCTTGAGCTCTTACTCTTATAGAGTTCACATAACATTGACCTCTGGAAGTATCAGCAACTACTGCACTTTATATCCTCTAATCTCCTGCTTTTCATTTCTCCTCCATTTTACATGGAACATTCTGGACACATTTCCCTTTTGTTGGCTCTGCTACCTAAGCCTGAGTGAAAAGTAAGCCACTTTCTGACACCTACCCTCCTCCTTCCCTTTCCTTACAAAAACGTAAAAAAAGGGCTGACACTTTACTTTTATTAGGAAGACACTTTGGGATTGATTTACTAAAACTGGAGAGTGCAAAATCTGGTGCAGCTGTGTATGGTAGCCAATCAGCTTCTAACTTCAGCCTGTCCAATTCATCTTTGACAAAAAAAAAAAAAAACTGGAAGCTGATTGGTTTCTTTGCAGAGCTGCACCAGATTGTGCACTCTATAGTTTTAGTAAGTCAACCCCTGTGAGTTCTGTCTCTGCATTTGGCTTGTTTTTGCTGCTATCACACTGTGGTGCTACTGATAAATGTATGCCCACAAAAACTCAAGGACGGCAGTATCATTTCTTTTAGGAAGATTGCTGACTTTGGCATGTTTCTCCACTTTTAGTCCTCTTGGTGCAGTCACTGGCCAACTTTTACCCATCTATAAATGAAGGATAATGTTTTAGTATGAAAGCTACTTGTTCCTTTTGTTTCTGCTCTTTGGCCTGCAGTCACCGCTTCCACACTGTGGTGACCCTGGACAATTTTAACCCAACAGAGCAGAGAGCTTTCCTTATTGACCATAAACTTTGTGATCCAATGAAGTTCTGAATTGTCAGCTCATATAAGACAAGATAATACAAAATGATGGAAGCTGAAAGATAAGCCAAGTTCCTTGTATAATGTTTTATATGATTCTGTCCACTAGCCAATAAAAAAGTGGCAAAAAAGATTAAAACAATTTCAGCACATTTTATTTACAATTCAAATGTTTATAACTGTACAAAATTATATTGAAAGGGTTCTAAAGTCACAAAGATGTTATAAATTAAATCTTAAGAGACGTTTAATGAGACATTCAGCTTTGTGTTCCCACGACGCAGCACACGGTCCTGCAGGACTGCCAACATTATATATATAAATAAACCAGTAGCTGATACAAATGCCTTCAACTATAATGGGAAGGCAGATCATACATGTTTTCCTTTTAATAATTGTGCAACTGTTCAATTAAAATACATTTAAACAGACAAAACAGCAATTTTATGATGAATCTTACAAAGGTTACGTCTCTTATTCTTGTGGGTCTATCAGACCATCCACCGACCATGAATTTACTTTTTGTGCTCTTCCTTCTGATCTATCTGATGACTCTTATCACAAACCTTCTTGTTTTTTTCTTGGTCCTCACTGACTACCATCTGCACAACCCAATGTATTTTTTTCTTGCCAACTTGTCATTTCTAGATATCAGCTATTCATCAGTGACCGCACCAAGGATGCTCTTTGATTTGGTCACAAAAAGCCGATCAATATCCATTCCTGCCTGTTTAGCCCAAATCTTTTTCTATGCCTCCTTTGCCTCCTCAGAACTTTTCTTACTCTCAGCTATGTCCTACGACCGCTACATTGCCATCTGCCACCCTCTACATTACAAACTAATTATGTCTTGGAGAGTCTGTGCTTGTATGGCCTCCTTGGTCTGGGTTGTAGGATGTTCTGTCTCTTTGGTTCATACTTTATTTTCTCTCAGGTTGTCCTTCTCCAGAAAAGCTTCCATCCACAACTTCTTTTGTGACCTTCCACACTTATATCAAATTTCATGTACTGACCCCTTTATAAACACGGTGGCCGTATTTATAACAGGCGCTAGTGTTGGATTGGGAGCCTTTCTTTTGACCTTTATTCCCTATGTCTATATTTTCAATACCGTCCTCAGAATCCGTAGCATGACTGGAAAGAGGAAAGCCTTCTCCACCTGCACCTCACACCTCACCGTGGTCTCCATCTTTTATTGCTCTTTCATTTTTATTTACTTGGTTCCCTCCTCTAGAAATATGTTCAATTTAAACAAACTGTTTACAGTCATATCTGCCCTCATTAACCCATTGCTGAATCCTCTGATCTACAGCCTGAGGAACAAAGATCTGATGGAGGCACTTATGAGGTCTTGTTATTACTTACATTTAATTCAGGCATCATTCTGAAAACAAGTACTAGAATATTAATACTTTTGCATTTCAAGTTGACTGAAGGTTTTAATAATGCATTTCATAAAATATAAAAATGTCAATGACTTGTAGTTGTACTTAACCCTTTCATGACCAATGGTCAGTATTACCTGGATATCCAGGCCACATTTAGCAGATTCAATATGCATCACCTAACCTCACAATAACTCAGTGACTATTAATTCTGTCAACTTTTTTTGTTTATGTTTTCTATGAACATATAAGGATTTTACCTGACATCACTCAACACCCTCTGGCAGCAGCTGCAACCCACAGGCCTTAGTCTCCATTCCTCTTCTTCCAAATACCAGCCTCCCCTTCCCCTG
Organism: Pelophylax lessonae; assembly: GCF_965119305.1. Taxonomy (NCBI): domain Eukaryota; kingdom Metazoa; phylum Chordata; class Amphibia; order Anura; family Ranidae; genus Pelophylax; species Pelophylax lessonae. Next base: position 4,487,910 of record NC_138775.1, read on the forward strand.
TACCCTCTGGTATGCCTGCTCTGTCTGTACCAAACTCACCTCCACGACCTCTTTATCACAAATTCCTTTAATCTACTCACCATTCCTGAAACCTGGCTTAATGATTCCGATACTACTTCTCCTATGGTGGCCTTCTCTGGGCTCATTCCCCCAGACCAAATGGCCAGAAGGGAGGTTGAGTGGGAATCCTTCTAGCTCCATGCATCACCTATCAAGTACTTCACCCACCTCCCTCTCTGACATTCTCCTCTTTTGAGGCCATTGTGTTTGTCTATTTTCTTCTGTTTCTCTAGCAATTGCTGTCATCTACTGGCCCCCTGGACTGGTATCAACCTTCCTTGATGACTTCTCTGCCTGGCTACCCTACTTTCTCTCTTCTGAAGTCACCACAATCATTCTTGGCGACTTCAACATCCCGGTTAATGCTAATAACACTACTAATAAGGCTCCTACTCACTCCAATGGCAACACCCGTGACCTTGTCTTCTCCTATCCACGCACTCCTTACAACCTCTACAGAAATCCTCTCCCACTCTCTGATCACCACCTTATTAGTTTTGCTCTCTACCTGTCTTCCACCTCCTCTCCCTCCAACCACCTAACAATTACCCGTAGAAAACGTTGCCCCCTCAACCCTTCTCTTCTCTACTCTGCTAATGGCCATCTATATGACAAAATCTCACCCCTGTCATGTCCCAATCTAGCCACTTCCATCTATAACAGCTCACTTTCATCCTCCCTATACGCAGAATCCAGCTCCCGAACGCTACAACCCTGGCAAACAGATGACACCACAAGTCTCAGAAAATGTAGCCACGCTCTTAAGCGCCTGTGCCGTAAGACTAAGTCCTAGGGAGACTTCAACTAATATAAATCAGCCCTCTTAAAATACTATTCCTGCCTCCTCACTGCCAAGCAAACCTTTTTTATCACACTTATTAACACATTCTCATCTAGTCCCCGCCAACTAGTCTCTACCTTTAACTCTCTACTCGCTCCTCCACCGACTCCACCCTCTAACTCACTCACTGCCCAAGAGATCACCAATCACTTAAAAAATAAGATTGATACAATTCACGAGGAGATCTACAATGTACAGAAACTTCCCCTACTTAACACCCCATGTTCACAGGTACAATCATAACTTCCCTCTTCAACCCTGATAGTATTAACAAGGTTGCTGGACTTTTTTCTAACAACCATCTAACACCCTGCCCCCTGGATCCTGCTCCCTCCCAAATGCTACATTTACCCTCTGACTCTATTCTATGCTCTTTAACTCCCATCTTCAACCTCTCCCTCTCTTCTGGCATCTTCCACAACTCTTTTAAACATGTGTTAGTCACTCCCATCCTTAAAAAGCCCCCACTGGACCCCACCAATCTTCACAATCTACGCCCCATCTTCTTACTCCCTTACTCCCCTTCTCCTCCAAACTCCTTGAACAACTGGTCTATAACCGACTGAGTGACCATCTGACTAAGAACAAACTTCTTGATCCCCTTGGCCTGGTATGGTTTTGGGGGGGGGGGGGGGCATTTGCTCATCCCCTCCCCTTTCCTGACCTGCCAAGCTGCATGCTTGGATAAGGGTCTTGCTTGGATGTTGGGGGAACCCCATGCTGTTTTTTTTTAAACTTTGCTGTGGGGTCCCCCTCAAAATCCATACCAGACCTGAAGGGCCTGGTATGAATTAAGGGGCGCCCCATGCCATTTTTTCTTAATGTTTTAATAGCCGGGTGCCGGCAATTGTAACCGCGAGTCATTTTAAATGGGATTTGACTCTTTTTTTTAGAAATTTCATTTTTGCTGTAGCATGTTTTATACATGCTACAGATGCGCCACTTTACAGGCATATTAAGGGGCACATTATTGTTGCACTTTAAGCAGAATTAAAATCACTGCTCTTGAAAAAAATGATCATTTGTAAATTTTTAAATTTTTTTATTAATACATTTCTCCCAGGGCAGTACCCGGACCCCCATACCCTTTTTATGGCCAGTTACTTGCATATAAGCCCTCGAAATGGGCACTTTTGATTTTTCCTGTTCGGCTCCCATAGACTTCAATGGAATTCGCCATTCGGGTTAGAACATTTCCCCTATTCAGAAGTTCTGCTGCGAACCAAACAGGGGTGTGTTCGACCCATCCCTAATACCCACTGATTTCTTTTAATTTAAAACATGGACAAAAATGTATATTTTACATATGGAAGTTTTAATTTACATTTTATTAACTTTTATTTATTTGTTTTTTAAGTAAACTGTACTGCGCAGTCACAGGAAATAAGGAAAAAAGTTAAAGTGTTTGAATGAATGCATTTCATGAATGAATGCATCTCACCAACAAAAAGTATATGTTCAGTTCATTTCAACATTTTATTAACTGTAAATTTGTTTTATACAATTAAAAAAATTATTTCTTATGAGAAAAATACAGAAAAATAGACATAATTTTAGATTTTACATAATGAGATTTTGCTCAAAATTGTCTTGCCTTTTTATTTATTTATTTTTAACAAATTATCCTGTGCATTGAAATAAAATAAAGAAAAAAGTAATAGTGTTTGAATGGTGATGACACTACTGTATATAACCAAGAGAAAGTCAAAAACGTGATTCCGGTAAGGGTAATCTAAAAATACGTATAACTAGCCAGATAATTTCTATAAATTATCTGGCTAGTGATACATGTTTTGAGATTATATATTTTATGAAATATTTACTAAGGTGTACAGATTTTTGTTCTTAGACAGAGCAGACAGTCTTCTTGGACTGGGGACTGAAATTTTGGGGTTTTTGTACAAAGACAAATCCCAAAGAGGGATTTGATAAAAAGCGGGGAAAGGGATGTTGTGATGCCAAAGGAGGTGTAATGGCCGTCAAAGGTATATGACAATATAATTGTATATAAAAAAATAGAAATCTTTATTTTAACACATGAATAAAAAAGACAAAGTCTTAATAGTGGTACAAAGCATCATATTCCACGATAATAGTATTGCAACATACATTTCTATAAGAACATTTTACACAATGTCCAAAAAATGAATACCAAACAGCACATATAGAGCAGGAAAGATTGCTGATTTAGGATTTTAGATCCCTACGCGATTCAACTTGAAAAAGTCTTCCTCAGGGGGTATGTTAGTCCAAAGCTCCTTGTGAAGCATATATGTATAAATGATAAATAGGCAAATAGATAATACATAAAATAATCTAACACATTATAAAGAAAAACAACAATCCATAAAGAGAAAGAAAATCAATTGTATGGGTGGAGCACTTACATCAATATGCAGTCCACCAAACATTGTGCCGTAATTCACTGAAAATATATAGTGCAGTAACTATGTGTTGGTGAAGAGCCCCGGGACAAACCAGGCACATGGATTCAAACCAGGAGCCACAAGGAGCAAGGCAAAGGGAGGGATGGAAAAGATCCTGGTGGAGAGGGGGGAGGAAATAAAAAAAAAGAAGAAAAAGAAAAGTAGCAAGAAATTAATTAATTTAGTATTAAAATATATTTATACTGTGCCTTGCAAAAGTATTCGGCCCCCTGGAACTTTGCGACCTTTTGCCACATTTCAGGCTTCAAACATAAAGATATAAAACTGTAATTTTTTGTGAAGAATCAACAAGTGGGACACAATCATGAAGTGGAACGAAATTTATTGGATATTTAAAACTTTGTTAACAAATAAAAAACTGAAAAATTGGGCGTGCAAAATTATTCAGCCCCTTTACTTTCAGTGCAGCAAAATCTCTCCAGAAGTTCAGTGAGGATCTCTGAATGATCCAATGTTGACCTAAATGACTAATGATGATAAATAGAATCCACCTGTGTGTAATCAAGTCTCCGTATAAATGCACCTGCACTGTGATAGTCTCAGAGGTCAGTTTAAAGCTCCGAGAGCATCATGAAGAACAAGGAACACACCAGGCAGGTCCGAGATACTGTTGTGGAGAAGTTTAAAGCTGGATTTGGATACAAAAAGATTTCCCAAGCTTTAAACATCCCAAGGAGCACTGTGCAAGCGATAATATTGAAATGGAAGGAGTATCAGACCACTGCAAATCTACGAAGACCTGGCCGTCCCTCTAAACTTTCAGCTCATACAAGGAGAAGACTGATCAGAGATGCAGCCAAGAGGCCCATGATCACTCTGGATGAACTGCAGAGATCTACAGCTGAGGTGGGAGACTCTGTCCATAGGACAACAATCAGTCGTATACTGCACAAATCTGACCTTTATGGAAGAGTGGCAAGAAGAAAGCCATTTCTTAAAGATATCCATAAAAAGTGTCATATAAAGTTTGCCTCAAGCCACCTGGGAGACACCAAACATGTGGAAGAAGGTGCTCTGCTCAGATGAAACAAAAATCTAACTTTTTGGCAACAATGCAAAACGCTATGTTTGGCGTAAAAGCAACACAGCTCATCACCCTGAACACACCATCCCCACTGTCAAACATGGTGGTGGCAGCATCATGGTTTGGGCCTGCTTTTCTTCAGCAGGGACAGGGAAGATGGTTAAAATTGATGGGAAGATGGGTGGAGCCAAATACAGGACCATTCTGGAAGAAAACCTGATGGAGTCTGCAAAAGACCTGAGACTGGGACGGAGATTTGTCTTCCAACAAGACAATGATCCAAAACATAAAGCAAAATCTACAATGGAATGGTTCACAAATAAACATATCCAAGTGTTAGAATGGCCAAGTCAAAGTCCAGACCTGAATCCAATCGAGAATCTGTGGAAAGAACTGAAAACTGCTGTTCACAAACGCTCTCCATCCAACCTCACTGAGCTCCAGCTGTTTTGCAAGGAGGAATGGGCAAAAATTTCAGTCTCTCGATGTGCAAAACTGATAGAGACATACCCAAGCGACTTACAGCTGTAATCGCAGCAAAAGGTGGCGCTACAAAGTATTAACTTAAGGGGGCTGAATAATTTTGCACGCCCAATTTTTCAGTTTTTTATTTGTTAAAAAAGTTTGAAATATCCAATAAATTTCGTTCCACTTCATGATTGTGTCCCACTTGTTGATTCTTCACAAAAAATTACAGTTTTATATCTTTATGTTTGAAGCCTGAAATGTGGCAAAAGGTCAAAAAATTCAAGGGGGCCGAATACTATATATATATATATATATATATATATATATATATATATATATAAAATAAAAAGCTATAGTGAAAATATATAGATGCAGCATTCATATTTACCTTGAAAAAAAGCAAGGCTAGGGATCAATTAGCCCCATAGTCCAACAGATAAGAACTAGCCTCTGTTTAGGGTCCCAATGAAAGGAGCAAGGCTGTAGCTGTGGCTTATTTCTAAAAAAAGAAAAGCCCTCAATCAGGGGAGAGGAAAAATATCAGTAACATTCTTAGAAAACAGTGCCTATTCAGGATTGATGAAGGAAAAAAAAAAAGGAAAAAGTTACCTCCAGACCAACACGCAGCATGCATACCTCCCCGCAGAAGCAAGGGAATGAAAATGCCTGTCAGGTGTGGAGGTATAAATGAGAGGAAGAAGACCACCCCAAAAGGGTAAAGACCAATCCCCAACACTCAGCCATCAGATGACCATCCCATCCAGGTGCCTAGAAGTGGAGCAATCTCCACCTGCCCCCTGCAGTGTGATCCCCACCGCGCTGCGGGACTGCCGAGTACAGGCATCCAGAGCAGCAACCAGCGCCGCTCAAGAGGGCAGAAACCCAGAGGTGGGCATCCGCCCAGGGCACAGGGCACCGCCCCGGTGACATGGCAACTAACATCTGTCTGAGGGCGGAAGTAGAGCAAACGGCGGCCATATTGGAAAAGGGCAGCAGAGTGGGAAAGGCACCAGCGCCGATACAGGTATCCAGTCACCCAGAGGTTGAAACTGGAGAGGAGGGGACCACAAAGGAGTAAGGCCTTCACGCCCCAACCCCGAGGGGAAGGGGCTACATGTGCAAAAGTTAGTGCAAAACAAATAAGACAAAAAATCAGGGGTTTTTGTATCTGACAGTTTATGTATTTTGGATCTGAAATAGACATGTGCAGTTAGTTTTGTTTCAAACAAATATTCAAATGTTATTTTTCATTATTCGGAGATTCCGATATTTCCGAATACCCAAATTGCAGTATAAACAAATTTTACCGAATGCTCCGAATAGCGGAGCTCTGTTATTTCAAAGCCTTTGTTTCTAATTTTTAGGACTCGTTAAGGACTGGAATAGTACTGCTGGGTTGACGTAGGGCCAATGTGGTGCCTATATTTAAAAAAGGATCAAAGTCTTCGCCAAGTAACTATAGACCTGTTAGTGTAACTTCTATGGTCGGGAAGATACTGGAGAGTTTAATAAAAGACCACATAGATGAGTTCTTGCTGGAAAAAAATATTTTAAGCAACAGACAGCATGGATTCATGAGAGATAGAAGTTGTCAAACAAACCTGATTTATTTTTATGAGCAGGCAAGTAAAATCTTGGACAGAGGGGTGGCTGTGGACGTGGTATACTTGGACAAAGGGGTGGCTGTGGATGTGGTATATTTGGATAGAGGGGTGGCTGTGGACGTGGTATACTTGGACACAGGGGTGGCTGTGGACATAGTATACTTGGACAGAGGGGTGGCTGTAGACGTGGTATAATTGGACAGAGGGGTGGCTGTGGATGTAGTATACTTGGACAGAGGGGGGGCGGGGGGGGCTGTGGATGTGGTATATTTGGATTTTGCAAAAGCATGTGACACAGTTCCCACACACGGCTAATGTGTAAGGTAAAGTCTACAGGCTTGGAAAGATCAGTTTGTAAATGGATAGAAAATTGGCTAAAAGACTGAATTTAGAGAGTAGCGGTTAATGATTCTCACTCTGAATGGTGTAAGGTATCATTGGTGTACCCCAAGGTTCAGTGTTGGGACCCTTACTTTTTAACATCTTTATAAATGATATCGGGTCTGGGATTAAAAGTACCATTTCAGTCTTTGCAGATGACACCAAGCTTTGCAGTGGAAAAACTTCTTTACAGGATGTCTCCAACTTACAAGCTGCTGACCTCAATGCACTGTTTCATTGGACAACTATGTGGAAAATGAGGTTTAATGTTGATAAATGTAAAGTTCTGCACTTGGGGGCTAAGAATACGCATGCATCATACATACTAGGGCGAGTAGAACTGGGGGAATCCATAGTCAAGAAGGATCTGGGGGTTCAGGTAGATCATAAGCTTAATCATAGCATGCAATGCCAAGCTGCGGTTTCCAAAGCAAGCAAAGTCCTTTCTTGCAGTTGCAGTTCAGTTTTGGGCACAAGTTCTCAAAAAGGATATCGGGGAACTGGAGAAAGTGCAGAGAAGGGCAACCAAACTGATAAGAGGCATGGAGGAGCTCAGCCATGAGGAGAGATTAGAGGAACATAATTTATTCTCTCTTGAGAAGAGGAGATTAAGGGGGGGATATAATCTCCATGTATAAATACATAAGGGGGGGGGGGGATATGATCTCCATGTATAAATACATAAGGGGGGGGAGATATGATCTCCATGTATAAATACATGAGGGGTCCATATAGTGAGCTTGGTGTTGAGTTGTTCACTTTATGTCTCGAGGAAAAGAGATTTTGTCTCCAAATACAGAAAGTTTTCCTCACAGTAAGAGCTGTGAAAATGTGGAATAGACTCCCTCCAGAGGTGGTTCTGGCCAGCTCAGTAGATTGCTTTAAAAAGGCCTGGATTCTTTCCTAGGTGTACATAATATAACTGGATACTCACATTTATAGGTAAAGTTAATCCAGGGAATATCTGATTGCCTCTCAGGGGATCAGGAAGGATTTTTTCCCCCTGCTGTAGTAAATTGGATCATGCTTTGCTGGGGTTTTTCGCCTTCCTCTGGATCAACTGTGTGTATAGGATTATGTATATGGGATTGTATGGTTGGGTTTTCTTTTTTGTTTTTCATTGGTTGAGCCAGATGAATTTGTGTCTTTTTTCAACCTGACTAACTATATTACTATGTTATTATGTTATTATGTTACTATGAATAATGAAACTAAATTCATCTGAATATAATTCAAATATAATTTTACATCGAATTCCAGTCGAATTTCAACTGTAAACATATTTCTGAAATCAAAAACTGTGTGTGTTATTAGAGTGCCATTTCGAAATAATGTTGTGTTTGTTAAGCCAAAGATGATTAAAAGAGTTATTTTAATTATTTGATGAAGATTTGTCTTTTGTTTATTCACTTTGCCACATTTGAATCGAAAAAAAAAGAAAATCTAAAGTTTTCAATTTGACCGATTCAAAATTTATCAATTCGAATGTTTCAAATTGAAAAAAATATGTAAATTTGAAGAAAATTTCGAAAAAGACATAAAACGAATTCCAAATACGAATCCTGAATAGGAATCCCGAAAACGAATTGAAGGAATCAACCAATTTTAACTAAATAACTAGATTAACGAATCTAAACGAAATGAAACTAAACAAATATTTTCGTCATGCACATGTCTAATCTGAAAATTTTAGGTAGCTCAGCAAATTTCCATTTAGAAACATTTCCTTGGGTTAATGATGATTACTGCTCTATGGTAATAAATATATATTGAAATTAAATCGTGAATGATTTGAAAAATCTCATATAGATCACTGCCTTTATTTTTGTGGGCCAATCGGACTATTGTTGTTGGACCCTGGCACCCAGGCACATAACACACATTTTTTATTGGGTGTTCCAGGCCTCTGGTCCTTGAATTCATTCAATGACAGTTTGCTCTAACATTTGCAGATGCAACTATGGAAAGTCTTGGTTCCTTGGCCCTTCCACACACCATTCCTTTGCCTACTATTTTTTATTCAAAGGGAATGTGTGATGAGTGAAACATGGAAGCTGCAAATTACTAACTTCCATTACTAAAAAATTCTAATTTATTGAATGAGCTTTGTTTCCACCTCCAAAATTATGTTAAATAGAAACAGTTTTTACCCATGTCCTCATTATTCCTTGCTGTTTTCTGTTGCCTGATTAATAAATTTGAAAGAGGACTTCAGAAGATCAAATTTAGTAAACTAAATCAAAATTTTAAATTATTTTTAATGAAAGGGAAAATCATTTTTTTATTTTCCTTTTTTTTATTTACATTTATTATTTTTTGTAAAATGTTTTGTAGGAAATGTTAGTAATTGATCTATGTAAGGCCACGTAGACTAAAGCTTGAGCCTTTACTCCTAAAGATGTCCTCAGGGGCCCCTCCAAGACCTGAGTCAAAAAAGAATCACATAGCATGGACCTCTGGAGGTATCAGCAACTGCCGCGCTTTATTTCCACTAATCTCCTGCATTACATTTCTCCTTCATTTTACAAAGAAAATATCAGACAAATTTCTCTTTTGTTGGCTCTGTTACTGAACCACTTGCTGATTGCCTAACGTACTACAGCAGGTCGGCTCTATCACCTGTACGTGATTTCATGCAATAGCCACTAGGGGCAATTGTGTGCCTCCGGAGGTGCTATCGCTTGCTGATTGGACAGAGGGGGAGCCTATCAGTGGGTCCGGTTGACCCAATGTCCACCGGCCACCCATGATCGTTCCAGAGAAAGAGTCTGTCAGACACTGTTCTGACAGGGGAGAAGATAGAGATTTTGTGTGGATATCTGTCTTCCCCCAGTCAGAGCAACCCCCCCCCCCCACAGTTATAAAGCCCCTCCTAACGACACATTTAACCCTTTGATCGCCCCTGATATAAACCCTTCCCTGCCAGTGTCTATAGTACAGTGACAGTGCATAATTTTAGCACTGATCACTGTAATAAAGTCACTGGTCCCCAAAAAAGTGTCAGGTGTCTGATTTGTCCACCGCAATGTCGCAGTCCTGCTAAATATCGCTGATCGCCGCCATCACTTGTAGAAAAAAATAAATAAATAAAAATGCCATAAAAATATCCCATTGCTTGTAGACGCGATAACTTTTGCGCAAACCAAAAAATATATTATTATTATTTATTGGGATTTTTTTTTACCAAAATTATGTAGCAGAATACATTTTGGAATAAATTCATGAAGAAATAACTTTTTTACATTTTTCTATGGGATGTGTTTTACAGCAGAAATTAAAAAAAATATTGTTTTCTTTTTTTTTCAAAATTGTCGGTCTTTTTTTTGTTTATAGCACAAAAAATAAAAACCACAGAGCTGGTTAAATACCACTAAAAGAAAGCTCTTTTTGTGGGAAAAAAAAAGGACATCAATTTTCTTTGGGTAAAGCGTTGCACGGGTGCGCAATTGTCAGTTAAATTAACGCAGTTCCGTATTGCAGAAAAATGGCCTGGTTATGAAGGAGGGGGGGGGGGGTATAAACCTTACATTCTAAACCTATTCTATTTATCCTGTAAAAGGGAAGATCGGTAAATTTGCCCATACTGATGTTGCTCCAGTCCTTTCATATATGATCTCTTTAGCGTTGGCTTCAATGTAGAGGATTGCAGAACTTACAGTCAGGTCCATAAATATTGGGACATTGACACAATTCTAATCTTTTTAGCTCTATACACCACCACAATGGATTTGAAATGAAACAAACAAGATGGACTTTAACTGCAGACTTCCAGCTTTAATTTGAGGGTATTTACATCCAAATCAGGTGAACGGTGCAGGAATTACAGCAGTTTGTATATGTGCCTCCCACTTTTTAAGGGACCAAAAATAATGGGACAGATTAACAATCATAAATCAAACTTTCACCTTTTAATACTTGGTTGCAAATCCTTTGCAGTCAATTACAGCCTGAAGTCTGGAATGTATAGACATCACTAGACGCTGGGTTTCATCCCTGGTGATGCTCTGCCAGGCCTCTACTGCAACTGTCTTCAGTTCCTGCTTGTTCTTGGGGCATTTTCCCTTCAGTTTTGTCTTCAGCAAGTGAAATGCATGCTCAATCGGATTCAGGTCAGGTGACTGACTTGGCCATTGCATAACATTCCACTTCTTTCCCTTAAAAAACTCTTTGGTTGCTTTTGCAGTATGCTTCGGGTCATTGTCCATCTGCACTGTGAAGCGCCATCCAATGAGTTCTGAATCATTTGGCTGAATATGAGCAGATAACATTGCCCGAAACTCTTCAGAATTCATCCTGCTGCTTTTGTCAGCAGTCACATCATCAATAAATACAAGAGAACCAGTTCCATTGGCAGCCATACATGCCCACGCCATAACACTACCACCACCATGCTTCACTGATGAGGTGGTATGCTTTGGATCATGAGCAGTTCCTTTCCTTCTCCATACTCTTCTCTTCCCATCACTCTGGTACAAGTTGATCTTGGTCTCATCTGTCTATAGGATGATGTTCCAGAACTGTGAAGGCTTTTTTAGATGTTGTTTGGCAAACTCTAATCTGGCCTTCCTGTTTTTGAGGCTCACCAATGGTTTACATCTTGTGGTGAACCCTCTGTATTCACTCTGGTGAAGTCTTCTCTTGATTTTTGACTTTGACACGCATACACCTACCTTCTGGAGAGTGTTCTTGATCTGGCCAACTGTTGTGAAGGTGACACACATACACCTTCCTCCTGGAGAGTGCTCTTGATCTGACACACATACACCTACCTCCTGGAGAGTGAGCTTGATCTGGCCAAATGTTGTGAAGGGTGTTTTCTTCACCAGGGAAAGAATTCTTCGGTCATCCACCACAGTTGTTTTCCGTGGTCTTCCGGGTCTTTTGGTGTTGCTGAGCTCACCGGTGCGTTCTTTCTTTTCAAGGATGTTCCAAACAGTTGATTTGGCCACACCTAATGTTTTTGCTATCTCTCTGATGGGTTTGTTTTGTTTTTTCAGCCTAATGATGGCTTGCTTCACTGATAGTGACAGCTCTTTGGATCTCATATTGATTCCAAATGCAAATAGTACACTTATAATGAACTCTGGACCTTTTATCTGCTCCTTGTAAATGGGATAATGAGGGAATAACACACACCTGGCCATGGAACAGCAGAGCAACCAATTGTCCCATTACCTTTGGTCCCTTAAAAAGTGGGAGGCACATATACAAACCATTGTAATTCCTACACATTTCACCTGATTTGGATGTAAATACCCTCAAATTAAGCTGAAAGTCTGCAGTTAAAGCACATCCATCTTGGTTGTTTCATTTCAAATCCACTATAGAGCCCAAAAGATTAGAATTGTGTCGATATCCCAATATTTATGGACCTGACTGTTAGTGGTGACGTCGCCCATAGGCTTTTTGTTTTTTCTTTGTTTTTTAGTTTCGTTCAGTCTCATTTATTTGACAGTACCTCATTTGTCTTTATTGGCCTTTTTAGGCACAAAGTTTTGTATTTGATGAATAATTCTTAATAAACAAAGATTAAACTTAAAACAGTAAGAAAAAAGATTAAAACAATTTCAGTTGATTTTATTTACAATTTAAATATTTATAATTGTACAAAGTTATATTGAAAGGGTTCTCAAGTCACAAAGGTGTTATAAATTATGTCTTTACAGACCTTTACTGAGACTTTCAGCTTTGTGTTCCCACAACGCAGCAGACGGTCCTGCAGAACTTCCAATATTATATAAATGAATAAACCACTAGCTGGTAGAAATGTCTTCATGTATAATGTGTAGGCAGACCGTACGTGTTTTCCTTTGAATAATTCCTCAGAAGATTGTATTATTGTTCAATTAAAATAAATTGAAACTGACAAAAAATATTATGAGGAATCTTACAGAGGTTACGTTTCTTATTCTTGTGGGTCTATCAGACCATCCAAAGACCATGAATGTGTTTTTTGTGATTTTCCTTCCGATCTATCTGATGACTCTTCTCACAAACCTTCTTATATTTTTCTTGGTCCTCACTAACTACAATCTGCACAACCCAATGTATTTTTTTCTTGCCAACTTGGCATTTCTGGACGTGTGCTATTCATCGGTGACCGCACCAAGGATGCTCTTTGATTTGGTCACAAAAAGACGACTGATATCCCTTCCTGCCTGTAAATCCCAAGTCTTTTTCTACCTCTCCTTTGCTTGCTCAGAAATTTTCTTGCTCTCAGTTATGTCCTACGACCGCTACATTGCCATCTGCCACCCCCTACATTACAAACTAATTATGTCTTTGAGGGTCTGTGCTCGTATGGCCTCTCTGGCTTGGGTTGCAGGATTTTCTCTCTCTTTGCTTTATATTTTATTTTTGCTCAGGTTGTCCTTCTGCAGAACAGCTTCCATCCACAGCTTCTTTTGTGATCTTCCACACTTATTTCAAATTACATGTACTGACACCTTCATAAACATAGTGGTCGTATTTGTAGCAGGCGGTGGTCTTGGATTGGGAGCCTTTCTTTTGACCCTTATTCCCTATGTCTATATTTTCAGAACCATCCTTAGAATCCGTAGCAAGACTGGAAAGAGGAAGGCATTCTCCACCTGCACCTCACACCTCACCGTGGTCTTCATATTTTTTGGCTGCATAGTTTTTATTTACTTTGTTCCCTCCTCCAGCAATATGTTCAATTTAAACAAACTGTTTTCAGTCATATCTGCCCTCATTAACCCATTGCTGAATCCTCTGATCTACAGCCTGAGGAACAAAGACCTTATGGAGGCACTTATGAGGTCTTATTATCACTTAAAGTCAATCCAGGCATCATTCTGAAAACAAATATGTGACCATTGACATTTTTGTATTTCTAGTTGACTAAAAATGTTAGTAATGCCTTTCATAAAATGTAAAAATGTTAGTCACTTGTAGTTGTACTTAACCCTTTTATGGCCAAGGGCCAGTGCAACCTGGATGCCCAGGCCACATTTAGTATATTCAATATACAGTATCTCACAAAAATGAGTACACCCCTAGCATATTTGTAAATATTTTATTCTATCTTCTCATGTGACAACACTGAAGAGATGACACTTTGCTACAATGTAAAGTAGTGAGTGTACAGCTTGTATAACAGTGTAAATTTGCTGTCCCCTCAAAATAACTCAACACACAGCCATTAATGTCTATCACTGGCAACAAAAGTGAGTACACCTCTAAGTGGAAATGTCCAAATTGGGCCCAAAGTGTCAATATTTTGTGTGTCCACCATTATTTTCCAGCACTACCTTAACCCTCTTGGGCATGGAGTTCACCAGAGCTTCACAGGTTACCACTGGAGTCCTCTTCCATTCCTCCATGATGACATCATGGAGCTGGTGGATGTTAGAGACCTTGCGCTCCTCCACCTTCTGTTTGAGGATGCCCCACAGACGCCCAATAGGGTTTAGGTCTGGAGACATGCTTGGCCAGTCCATTACCTTTACTCTCAGCTTCTTTAGCAATGGAGTGGTCCTCTTGGAGATGTGTCTGGGGTCGTTGTGTTGGAATACTGCCCTGTGGCCCAGTCTCTGAAGGGAGGGGATCATGCTCTGCTTCAGTCATGTCACAGTACATGTTAGCATTCATGGTTCCCTCAATGATCTGTAGCTCCCCAGTGCCGGCAGCACTCATGCAGCCCCAGACCATGACACTCCCACCACCATGCTTGACTGTAGGCAAGACACACTTGTCTTTGTACTCCTGACCTGGTTGCTGCCACACACGCTTGACACCATCTAAACCAAATAAGTTTATCTTGGTCTCATCAGACCACAGGACATGGTTCCAGTAATCCATAAGCAAACTGTTTGCGGGCTTTCTTATGCATCATCTTTAGAAGAGGCTTCCTTCTTGTGCGAAAGCCATGCAGACCAATGTGATGCAGTGTGTAGTGTATGGTCTGAGCACTGACAGGCTGACCCCCCCACCCCTTCAACCTGTGCAGCAATGCTGGCAGCACTCATTCGTCTATTTCCCAAAGACAACCTCTGGATTTGATGCTGAGCATGTGCACTCAACTTCTTTGGTCGACCATGGCGACGCCTGTTCTGAGTGGAACCTGTCCTGTAAAATTACTGTATGGTCGTGGCCACCATGCTGCAGCTCAGTTTCAGGGTCTTGGCAATCTTCTTATAGCCTAGACCACCTTCTTTGCCATGAGGTGCCATGTTGAACTTCCAGTGACCAGTATGAGAGAGTGAGAGCGATAACACCAAATTTAACACACCAGCTCCGCATTCACACCTGAGACCTTGTAACACTAACGAGTCACATGACACCGGGGAGGGAAAACGGCTAATTGGGCCCAATTTAGACTTTTTTTTTACTAAGGGGTGTACTCACTTTTGTTGCCAGTGGTTTAGACATTAATGGCTGTGTGTTGAGTTATTTTGAGGGGACAGTAAACAATACAATGTTATACAAGCTGTACACTCACTACTTTACATTGTAGCAAAGTGTAATTTCTTCAGTGTTGTCACATGAAAAGATAGAATAAAATATTTACAAAAAATGTGAGGGGTGTACTTACTTTTGTGAGATACTGTACATCACTTAATTTCATAATAACTGTGACTATTTTACATTTCAAACATTTTTTACATGTTTTCTATGGACATAAATGGATTTTAAAAGGCATATAGTTTCATACACACTTACAGGTGCATCTCATAAAATTAGAACATCATCAAAAATGTAATTTATTTCAGTAATTGAATTCTAAAAGTGAAACTCATATATTTGTTATAGATGCGTTACACACAGAGTGATATATTTCAAGCATTTCTTTTTTTTTAAAATTTTGATGATTATGGCTTACAGCTAATGAAAACGCAAAATTCAGTGTCTCAGAAAATTAAAATATTTCATAAAACAGATAAAAAAAAAAAAAAGATTTTTCATACAGAATTAAATTAACTTTTGGATGATATTCTAATTTTTAAGTTGCACCTGTATCTCAATGTTTGTTTTCTAAAAGCTATCAAAAAGAGAATAATATGGAAAACAAAAATGCAGTTTTATGATGGCCTTCCTCTTTCATAGTTCATACATTTTTCACACCTCCAGCAATGTGTTCAATTCAAGCAAACTATTTTCAATGACATATTCCTTCATGAATCCATTGTTTAACCCTCTGTTCTACAGTCTGGGGGGCAAGGTGTTATTATTAAATTTAATTTAGGTGTAATGCTAACAATAACTTGCAGTTGTACTTAACCCTTTTATAAACAAGGGTCAGTGTCACCTGTATGCCCAGGCCATATTTAGCATTTTCAATATGTATTGCTTCACCTCACAATAACTCTGTGACTATTTTACCTGCCTATTTTTCTTTAAATGTTCTCTTTGGAAATCTCCACCAAAAATGTAAATAGTTGGTCTTCTCTTGGTGACAACGGGGGGCGGAAAGTTATTTTTTTATTTTCTCTAAGAACAATTTAACTGACCCTTACAAAAGTGTTTTCTCCGGAATTATTTTATTAAATCCTAATTATGGCACTATTTTCAGTTGCAAAATACAGATTATATATTTTTAAAATATTTAGTTAATTCAAATATAAATTTTACACGTGAACCACAAAAATGTTTACATTTTTGCCAACATATTTTTTAAAATAGGAGTAAATTCATTAATAGAATCATTTAAAATGCACAAATTTACTCTATCGAATTACTTCCACCGTCAGATTTGGCAGTCATTTCCCCTGTCTCTGATTGTTCCATAATTTCTTGTCTCACATGGCAACACAATATTTATAACAAAAACACATTTTTTTTCTGGAGTTTAAGTTGACAATTCTTTATAAGATGCACTTGTTGTTATTTATTTCAACTTACTGTACTGAACATAGTGCATACATACAATATGCTGGAATGTATTTTCTTCTTTTTTAATTTGTCAAAAAAAAAAAAAAAATATATATAATATATATATATATATATATATATATATAAAAATGTGTACTTATTATTATACAAAAGGGATGGAGAGGAAGAGGCACCACAAACACCAATAGTGTAGCACTGTTTATTAACCAGTTGCAGACTCACAATAACTCTGTGAATATTTTACCTGCCTATTTTTCTTTAAATGTTTTCTTTGGAAATCTCCACCAAAAATGTAAATAGTTGGTCTACTCCTGGTGACAACAGGGGGCGGAAAATATTTTTTTATGTTCTCTAGGAACAATTTAACTGACCCTTACAAAAGTTTTTTCTCCAGAATTATTTTATTAAAACCTAATTATGGCACTAATTTCAGTTGAAAAATACAGTTTTAAATCTTTAGTTAATTCAAATATAAATTTTATACATGAACAACAAAAAAAATGTTTACATTTTTGCAAACATATTTTTAAAATAGGAGTAAATACATTAAAAGAATCAATTAAATTGCACAAATCTATCGAATTACATCCACCGTCAGATTTGGTGGTAATTTTCTCTTTCTCTGATTTTTGCATCATTTCTTGTCTCACATGGCAACACAATATTTATAACAAAAACACATTTTTTTCTGGAGTTTAAGTTGACAATTCTTTATAAGATGCACTTGTTGTTATTTATTTCAACTTACTGTACTGAACATAGTGAATACATACAATATGCTGGAATGTATTTTCTTCTTTTTTAATTTGTCAATAAAAAAAAAAAATATTATAAAAATGTGTACGTATTATTATACAAAAGAGATGAAGAGGAAGAGACCCCACAAACACCAATAGTGTAGCACTGTTTATTAACCAGTTGCAGGCTCTGTGCATACTAGACACGCCAGGGCAACATTGTACAGCAAGAGCTGTAAAAAAAGAAGCAGTGTGGCAATGTTTATCGACAACATTGCTCAGAAAGTAACATTGAAACATTGTATCATTTGTAACTTAATATTTATAACAAAAACACATTTTTTTCTGGAGTTTAAGTTGACAATTCTTTATAAGATGTACTTGTTGTTATTTATTTCAACTTACTGTACTGAACATAGTGCATAAATACAATATGCTGGAATAAATGTTCTTCTTTTTTTCATTTGTTAATAAAAAGAAAAATTATAAAAATGTGTACTTATTATTATACAAAAGAGATGAGGAGGAAGAGGGACCACAAACACCAATAGTGTAGCACTGTTTATTAACCAGTTGCAGGCTCTGGGCATACTAGATACGCCCAAAAACAGGTCAACATTGTACAGCAGGAGCTGTAAAAAAAAAAAAGCAGTGTGGCAATGTTTATCGACAACATTGCTCAGAAAATAACATTGAAACATTGTTTCATTTGTAACTTTCTGTGTTTTTCATCTACAGATCAAAAAGGGATTAACTTTGCATCTGCAGATGAAGACAGCTAAAGCAACATGACAAGTAAATACGTTGTTTTTTTCTAATTAAATGTTCCTCTTTCGAACCCCTGTTTACCCCTTAGTTTTATCCAATCAGCACTAATTAACTCTGTATTCTTCTTCTCCATTCATTTGTAATTTTTCTGGAGATTTTATTTTCTTTTTTATTAACTAATATTTAAACTTTTTTTCTGTTTTTGTTTGCTTTGTTCATTAAATATTTTAACACCTTTTACATATATTTACACTTAAAAAACGAATCCAAAAGAGTGCAGCGCCATTTGAATGAATAAATAAATATTATAAATACATTTCATAAATATAAGTAAATCTAAGTGAAAAAAATAAATAATATTTCATTCATATTGAATAAATACAAATATTGAAAAAAAGTATTTTAAAGTGAATATATTTACACGTATCACACCGAAAAAAGTGCAACATTGAAAAAACCCACTTTACTTCATTTGTAAATAACTTTGCAATGCTTTGTACCAAAATCATAATTTTTTGTTTTGTTTCAAACAGGAAACTATGAAATAAAATACACACTTTTTATGTGCAGTAACACTATTTATGTTTATCCAGTTCCGGACCGCCCACCGCATATATACTGCGACAGGGCGGCCCAGCTCCCCAAAATCACGTATATGGCTCGTGGGATGGGGGCGTGGGCGCGTGTGCCCGCTGTTCCCACGGTGACCTGATTTAGTTCAGAACCGATCAATCATAAGGTACAGGCCAATGATTTATGGCCTGGACCTGGTGATCAGTTCTGACCAATTGCAGAACATTCTGTGCCCATGTAATGTAAACACAGGCACAGGATATGATGTCATATCCTCTCCTGGAGTCATTTTCGGTTCCAGCGTGAGAGGAGAGAACATCTATTGTGTGTACACAAGCACTACACTGACACCAGTACACATAGACACACATTTAACCCCCTTATCAGCCCCCAGTTAACCCTTTTACTCCTTGTCACAGTGTACACTATATACAGTATACAGATAATTTACTGATCACTGTATTAATGCCACTTGTGATGCAAGTTAGTGCCAGCGGAAGTCCCAGATAGGTTTAGGGTACCCGCCATATATCCCCTATAAAGGTTTAACCCCCTGATCACCCCAAGTTAACCCCTTCACTGCCCTATCATAGTGTCACTATATACAGTATACAGATAAATTACTGATCACTGTATTAGTGTCACGGGGTGACGCTAGATAGCGTCAGTGTCAGACTTAGTATCGCGTCAGGGTCCCACCACATATTTTTAAATAAAGTTTTAACCCCCTGATCACCCTCCAGTTAACCCTTTCACTCCCTGTCACTGTGCCACTAGTAAAGTGAAGAGATCTTTTTTTCTGATCACTGTAGTAGTGTCACGAGTGACACCAGTTAGTTAGCGTCAGCATCAGCATCAGTTAGGGTCAATCCCCGATAGCATCAGATTTTAACCCTTTGATTGCCAGTAACACTAACACACACACACACTATATACCTCCATTACTAGTATAGTGTCTAAATGGATCAATATATTTGATCTGATCAGAACTATGCTAGCGTCCCCAATAGTTTAGTGTTCCCAAAAACACAACGTTAGCGGGATTAGCCCTGACACCTGCCAGCACCTGCGTTTAGCCCCTCCGCCCAGCCCCAAGAAGTGCAGTATCAATAGATCACTGTCACTTCCAATACACAACACACAAAACCGCAGCATTAGCAGAGTCAGCCCTGATCTCTGCTAGTACTAGCATTTATTTTTTTTCGCAGCCATTCAAACAGTCCTCGACAACTAGGTGCTTTTTTACCTGTGAGTCACACTACGTACCTGTAAATTTATTGGCCAAAATGTCAAACGAAAGGTACTCTAGTGAAGAGGCCTATAGGATATTGAGCATGACAGATGAGAGCGATGGGGAAGCCTCACAGGCAGAATCAGGCTCAGTATACGAACCCGTAGAGATCAGCGACACCCTGACAGATAGCTCAGAGTAGAGGTCCCTGCTAAGGTCAGGAGTGCCCGACTCCGTTCTTCTGTTACTAAGGTGCAGTGATCGCAGGGTTCTCGTATGCAGTACTAGTGCCGCTCAACCTTCTGGTCAACTGGCAAGCACCAGTGGCCTAGTACATCCTGGTGATAGTCAAACCAGCACTGCAGTAACACTTAGTGACGTGGCGAGTCCCATAAGTGCAGTTCAAGCCGGTGCAGTGGCTAGCACATGTAGTGTCCCGCAGCCACCAAGAATTTTAATGAAGGCCCATAGAGCCCATAGTGTCCCTCCTGATGTGCTTGCAAATCCTGATTGGCAGCCCACCACTTCTGAAGCGCCCGTACTTCCCCCATTCACTGGCCAACCCGGAATTCAGGTGGAAACAGCCGATTTTACTACTCCCCTTGATTTTTTTGAGCTGTTTTTCACAGAAGATCTGTACAAATCTATTGTGGACCAAAACAATGTGTATGCTAATCAATTTATCGCCGCAAATCCAAATTTGACCCTTGCCAGACAATTTGGCTGGAAACCTATAACGGTTCCCGAATTTAAAACTTTTCTGGGCCTATCCCTCCTCATGGGCATTACTAAAAAGAGTGAGTTGTGGTCATATTGGTTCACTGACCCAATTCATCATATGCACGAGTTCTCTGCTGCCATGGCCAGGATGAGATACGCGCAAATATTGTGGCTCATGCACTTCAGTGACAATGAACTCATATATGTATAGATACTGTATATTGTATTTTTTTTTTTCGCACAGCGCTTTACAATATGAGGGAAGACAATACAGTTACAATACAATTCAAAACAGGAGGAATTGGGGGGCACTGCTCGTTAGAGCTTACAATCTAGAAGAGAGGGTCAAGTGAAACAAAAGGCAATAACTGTGGGGGATGAGCTGATGGAGAAAATGGAAGTATAGTTGTTAGGTGTGGGCAGGATAGGCTTCTCTGAAGAGGAGGGTTTTCAGGGTTTGTCTAAAAGCTAATAGTGTGGGAGATAATCGGACAGATTGGGGTAAGAAGTTCCATTGGATTGGAGAGGCTCTGGGAAAGTCCTGGAGGTGAGCATGGGAGGAGGTGACAAGGGAGCTAGAGAGCAGGAGGTTTTGAGAGGAACGAGGAGAGCGATTAGGTTGGTATTTTGAGACTAGGCTGGTGATGTAGCTGGGGGCTAAATTGTGGATGACTTTGTAAGATGTTGTTAGTATTTTGAATTTAATTTGTTGGGTGAGTGGAAGCCAGTGGAGGGCTTGACAGAGAGGAGTAGTGGACACTGAGCGATAGGTAAGGTAGATGAGTCTGGCAGCAGGATTCATAATGGATTGAAGGGAGGATAGCCTATGTAGAGGTAAGTCAATGAGAAGGGAATTGCAGTAGTGGAGGCGTGAGATGACCAGGGAGTGAACTAGGAGCTTTGTTGTGTCATTGGTTACAAAGGGGTGTATTTCGGAGATGTTGCGGAGGTTGAGGTGGCAAGATTTGAACAGTGATTGGATGTGGGGCTTGAAGTTCAGAGTCCAGGACTACACCTAGGATCTTGGCATGCGGGGATGGGCTGATAGTTGTGCCATCGATTTTGACAGAGAGATTAGTGGAAGGGGCACGTGGTGGAGGAAAACTTATAAGTTCGGTTTTGGATAGATTAAGTTTGAGGAAGGGGTGTGACATCCAGACGGAAATATCTGTTAGTAAATTAGTGATACGTGAGCAGACTGAGGGAGAGAGCTGAGGGGTGGATAAATAGATTTGGGTATCGACAGTGGAGAGATGGTTTTGGAAGCCATGGGAGGCTATCAGCTGACCCAGAGAGGAGGTGTAGATTGAAAATAGGAGAGGTCCAAGAACAGAACCTTGGGGGACCCCAACAGAGAAAGGAAGAGGAGAGAAGGATGTAGAATTGTAAGTAACGCTAAAGGTGCGCTTGGATAAGTAGGAAGAGAACCAGTGAAGAGTACAGTCACGGAGACCAAAGGCGTGGAGTTTTTTGAGGAGGAGGGGGTGGTCAACCGTATAAAAGGCAGCAAAAAATTCCAGGAGTAGGAGTACAGAATAGTGTCCATTGGTTTTGGCCGTAAGTAGATCGTTTGTTAGTTTTAGGAGAGCAGAGTGTTGAAGCCGAAATCCAGACTGAAGAGGATCAAGAAGGCTATTCTCGGCAAGCTGGTTGCTCAGTCGGTTGTAGACCAATATATATATGTTTCAACACAGCAATGCTTTCAAAATATATACTTTAGTTGATATGTATATATATATATATATATATATATATATATATATATATATATATATATATATATATAGCAAGCATGATGGCTGCTTAGATATAGATCTCTGAACATCGGGGAGAAGAGATCCGGAGCGATCCAGCCTCCTCACAACCTGGAAACCCTCCTGGAACATGTCTCGCAAGAGGAAACAGGACCACCGGCCGAAAAAGCTGACAGCCTTCTTTCTCAAACCAGCTTCTAAAAGGTCAGCAGGAAGCAAGATGGCTCTGGCGGGCCACAGCGCGTTGCTCCTACACAGATCTTTCTGATGATATACAAGGAGATCAAGAGCCAGAAATACTGCCTATGTCTCCCGGACCCTAAACAGGGGGGAGCCTATTCTCTGGAAACCCAGATAAGGCCTGAATGAGAATGGATGACCCATCATCCCTGGAGCATGCTGTAGCTCCTTCATTTAACCCTCTCCAATTTAACTAGGCCCTGCAGTCTTCTATGGAGTTTTTTCCTACCACAGGCCAACCTGTATTGGACACAACAGTAAAATACATGCTTCTTTCACTGCAGACCACCTTAATGCCTGACCTATCATCACTCATAACCAAGTTGTCCTCTGATATACACTGGGTGACAGGGTCTCTTACATTGAGGATAAAATGGAGGAATGCACCACAACTGTAAATGATCTAGTAGATGCCTATGATGAAGGTAAAGATGATCAGTCCTGGATCAGAGCCAAACTGGCGGACCTGGAGGACAGGTCTTACCGCAATAATGTAAAATTACGTGGTATACCTGAATTGGTGCTGCCTGCTGACCTCCATAAAGGAAGGTACACTTCTTCCGAACAAAAGAAAGGCTCCTTGCGGCCTCCAGATCTGCTATAACCCTTCATGCACCCTTTGAAGGTGTTCAGCTCTTTCCAGATCTCTCTAAGTATACTCTCCAACTGAGAAGACAACAAAGCCCTATCACTAAAGCGCTGCACAACCATAAAATTCAATACAAGTGGTGCTATCCTGCAGCTCTACTGATCACAAAAAATGGCACATCTCATGCTGTCACCACCCTTACAGTAGGAATGAAATTCCTCCATACTTGGGGTATTATCCTGGAACAAACACAAGAATCCAATCTTTCTCCAGCACAGCGCAAACCTTCATACCCCCGCTGCAACCAATGGAAGAACTCTGACTGACACCTACAAGCACCTGCCCGTGGATGGCTTTCCACATCATAACCATCCTCTCCATAGTTCATGACTTAATGTTCTGCTAGCCAATTGTTATACTTAACTGCAGATCTGCAGAGTTCAGCCTATTTGTTCTGCCACGGACCACACTGCACTAGTCCAACTTTGATTGATAAATTACTCTTTTACATTTCTGTTGACTTTTGTTTATCTTTTAGCTTTCCAGCCTCGGTGCAAGGAACTACAGTTTCTTCTCAACCAGGCTCATCCATCCCTACACATCGTCCCAAAATAACAGCCAGGTTATCTTCTCCAGTCTCAACTAACTGTAAGTGCCAGAGCCCCCTCCACCTTATGTTTTCACACCAACAATGCCACTCATTATTCTGTCAATAAATGCGATTGGGCTCAACCATCCTGCCAAGCAACACTCTCTATGGAAAACCGCCCTAGCTCGAAAATGTGACATTTTATGTATCCAAGAGACACACATTTCCTCCTCTGCTGCACCCAGATGCTCCAACAAGCACTTCCCATATGTCTTCCAGGCTTGCCTCTCCTCCAAAAAACAAGGAGTCCTGATTGCTGTCAAAGACACAGTTACCTTCTAATCTCACCAAACAATCCTAGATTCGAATGGTCTATATATTGTACTGATCTACATTATTAAAAATGTTTCTTTTACTCTGTTGAACATTTACTCTCCCAATGTCTAAATGTGCTTGCATAAGAAACTTATGCAATCTATTAAACCAATCCAACAAGGTCATGTAATAACATGTGGCCATTTCAACTTAGTACCAGATGTCCACTGAGACTCATCCACTGCAGAGGTGAATCTCCTTTAAAAAAATGTTTGATGTTTTTGATGTTTGGCCTTGTCACCATGGTTCTGAACGGGACTATATGTATTTTTCTCCACTCCACAATACGTATTTACTTATAGATCTCTTTCTTGCAGATAAACTGCTTCTCCAAAAGGTTAAATCTTCAGCAATCCATGGAGAAGCTCTTAAAGGCAAGGGGGGTCATATCCATTCTATACCAATATTTGAAGAGCCTTCACCTGTCAGATAAAACAGCCCTGATGGTTTCTTGGGAGACAACAAAGATGAAGAAAAGCCCATGTTTGGGATGTAATTCTCACTAACCTACATAAATGCTCAAGATTGGTTTTAGTCTGCAAAATAGCGGTAAAATTACATATTTAGTTCTTAGCTCTGCAGGAGCCATTGGTAATGATGGGTCCTCTATTCTGCCACAAAAATTGCTCAATCTTCACTGACTTACTTGGTTTTAGATGAAAACCCGTTTACACTTGTATGACTTAAGAGTTAGTAAGCTAGCACTCTATAATAATTTAGAGAAATTAAGCCACAGGTCACTTGGTGATAGAATAACTTAATGTATTTTATTATAAGGCAGAGAAACAAGGTGTAAATCAACAAACCAGTAATTGCCCAGACTCAAGGACACTATACTAGATAAATAGTTAACAAACCATAAAGTTTCACTTAAAGGAACTATAGCAAGGTTACATTGAACTATGACAGAATACACTAGAGTCTCTAGAAGGGTATCACCCAGCTTAGAAGATAAAAAGGGTAATTTTCTGCAAGCTATGCATACAACCCCAAAGGTAGGTTCACGGATGTGTTTATAGTTTATAGGGTACCCTTGAAGGTGGCAGAAAGTACCTGGTGCCTGAAATTGAACATTTGCCAGCTTTTGGTGGGGCCCTTCTTTAAGTGGTGCACATAAACTGCCCCTTTAAGAGGATGGGTAAAAAATGGCAGGAGGGCTGCTAAGTAGGAGCAGTCTCTATTATGTTAGCAGTGTGTAGTGGGCATTAAGACATATAGTTCAGCTCACCACTCCTGGTAGGTGACTAACTTGGTCCCTGAGGGGATCAGCAGGTTCCAGTAATCAGGTCCCTGTGGCTCAGTCTCTTGGCCTGGATCCTTACACAGGGTGAAGTCTCTTAGCTCCACTCCCGGATGCAGGTCTTCTACCTCTGATATAGATTTATGTCATTTTTATTTTTTTTACTAGTAATGGCAGTGATCAGCATTTTTAAGCAGGACTGCAACATTGTGGTGGACACATCTGACAATAAATGACACTTTTTTGGGGGTCAGTGACACTAATACAGTAATCAGTGCTAACAAATAATGCACTGTCACTGTACTGTAACATTTTTATGGAATTTGTTTTTTTTCTAGTAATGTCGGCGATCAGCAATTTTTAGTGGGTCTGCAACATTGCGGCGGACAAATCGGACATCTAACTGACACTTTTGACACTTTTTGGGGACCAGTGACACTAGTACAGTGATCAGTGCTAAAGAAAATGCACTGTCACTGTACTAATGACACTGGCAGGGAAGGGCTTAACATCAGGGGCGATCAAAGGGTTAAATGTGTTCCCTATGAGTGCTTGCTAACTGTGTAGGGGAGGGGCTTTGACTAGGGGAAGACAGAGATCTGTGCTCCTGCTTAGCAGAAACACAAGATCTCCATCTTCCCCGCTCACAGAACGGTGGTCTGCCTTGTTTACATAAGCAGACTACCATTCTGCCTCTCTAAAGAATGATTGCGGAGCAGCGGCAAACATCGGGTCTGCCGGACACGCTGCTTGGCTCCCACTGTGTCCAATCAGTGCAGGACTGGGTTGCTGGCATGACCGCACTGTGATTGGCTAGCGGGGATGTCAATCAATGGGTCTGCAATGGCCACTCGTGACCATCCCCAGGAGAGGCAGAACGCCATTCTGCAAGTGGATGAGATGGAGATCTTGTGTTCCTGCTAAGCAGGAACCAGGATCTCTGTCTTTCCCCAATCAATATAACCCCCCCACAGTTAGTAAGCACCCCCTAGGGACACATTTAACCCTTTGATCACCCCTGATGTAAACCCCTTCCCTGCCAGTGTCATTAGTACAGCGACAGTGCATTTTTTTTAGCACTGATCACTGTACTAGTGTCACTGGTCCCCAAAAACTGTCAAAAGTGTCAGTTAGATGTCCGATTTGTCCGCCGCAATATTGCAGACCCGCTAAAAATTGCTGATCGCCGACATTACTAGAAAAAAAAATTCCATAAAAATGTGGCATGGTTTGTAGATGCGATAACGTTTGGGCAAACCTATCAATATACGCTTATTGTGATTTTTTTTTTAACCAAAAATATGTAGCAGAATACATATTGGCCTAAACTGATGAAAAAATTTGATTTTTTTTACATTTTTTTTATTGGCTGTTGACCCTGGAAAATGTTTACTTTCCTTGCTGACTATCAATAGTGTAATTCAATTCATTTTTTTCAATCAACAGCCCTTATAAAATATAACTAAATAATGATGGAAGCTAAAAGAAAAGCAGTGTTTTTTTGTATTGTTTTTTTGTATTGTTTTTTTTTGTTTTTTTGTAATGTAAAGTAAATTGGTGACAAAAAGATAAAAACTCTTTCAGTGGATTCTAAATTAAAAATAAAAACACAGCACTCAATTATAGAAAAGGGGCTTCCAAGGTCCATTAACCAATAAGTAAAATAGGTGACAAAATAATAAAAACACGTTCAATGGATTTTAAATTCAAATTTTAAAGACTGTTCTCAATTATAGAAAAATGACTCCCAAGGTGTTATAATTAAATCTTTAGAGACTTTTAATGAGACTTTCAGCTTTGTGTTCTAGCAAAACAGAAGACGGCCCTGAGGGAATGCCAACATTTTATATAAGAAGAAATCATTAGTTGCTAGAAATGCTTCATGTAAACCTGAGTGTACTGTGCAGGTACACCCTACAGGTTTTCCTATTAATCCTCAGATCCATCATTTTATTCTTCTATAGTGATAAATTTCAGCAGAGAAAAAAAGAATAATATGAGAAATGTGACGGAAATTTCCTCTCTTACTCTTGTCGGTCTATCAGACCATCCACTGGCCATGAATGCACTTTTTGCGTTCTTCCTTCTGATCTATCTGATGACTCTTATCACAAATAGGGTTGAGCGGACACCTAGATGTCCGTGTTCGACGGGTTCGGCCGAACTTTAAAAAAAAGTCCGGGTCCGTGTCCCGGACTTTTACCGAACTTTTCCCGGACACCGAACCCCATTGAAGTCAATGGGGACCCGAACTTTAAGGCACTAAAATGGCTCTAAAACACCAAAGGAAAGGGCTAGAGTGCTGCAAATGGCAGCAAAACGTAATTAAGAGCATGGCAAGTGCTCTGCAAACAAATGTGGATAGGGAAATAACTTAAAACAACAAAAAAAAACAGAAAAATAAAACAATGTTCTTCTTCATCTCTGAAGGACGAGGCCCATATGGAGTAGGAGGGAGGTTGAGGTGGTGGTGGATGTGGCGGTGACATAGGCGTGCGCACAGGGTGTGCTGGGTGTGCCTGGGCACACCCTAATCACCTAGGGCACATAGCATTGCCAGTGAGGAGATGGGAAAGATCTCCCTGGGACCTGCTCTGCTCTATTTCTCCTTGCCTACAGGTACATGGCCCCGATACATTACTCTCCCTGCTGGCAAACACATGCATGTGTATTTCAACTTTGGGGTGCACACCTTAATGCAATAGGCTGCGCACACCTATGGGCGGTGTAGGTGGAAGCGGCGGTGGAGGAGGACCAGGGCCGGATTAACAGCATCATGGGCTTGGTGCTGAGGATTTTGAAGGGCCTTAAGGGCCGTGCCTTGCCATGCACCCAGAGGAGGAAGGGTGCAGCCATGCATGCCTAATTCAACATGGGATGCTGTCTCTGAAGCCCATAAACACATCCATGCATCGCCAACTGTCCCTCCTTGTCCGGCCTTCACGCTGTGTGGGGAGGTTCTGAGGGTGCTGCCTGGGGAAGCGAGCATAGAAGCCAGACTTCTGTGTTTACAAGTGACAGAAGAGCGGTAACAGTGAATATGGCCAACCCGGGGCCTATATAAAAGGTAGGGGCCTGGAGCTGCAGCTCCAATAGCCCCTACATTAATCTGGCCCTGAGGAGGAGGACGAGGTAGCCAACACTGCTTCTTTTCAAAAATTTTAAATGAGGGTACACCCCAAAAGAGTGAGAAAGAGCAAAAATGGAACAATGGGTGGGTAAGGTCGGTATCCATTGCTATTCTGCATAAGGTACGGAAAAGTCCCGTGGGATCCATGCCTGGTTCATTTTAATGAACGTGAGCTTGTCCACATTGTCTCTGGACAGGCGGCTGCGCTTGTCTGTTATAACGCCCCCAGCCGTGCTAAATACCCGTTCAGATAATACACTGGCTGCAGGGCACGCCAGCACCTCCAAGGCGTAAAGGGCAAGCTCAGGCCATGTGCCCAATTTGGAGACCCAGAAGTTGAAGGGGGCAGACCCGTCATTCACTACATGTAGGCGTGTGCACACATACTGCTCCACCATGTTGGTAAAATGCTGCCTCCTGCTAAGACGTTCCATCTGAGCTGCTGGTGCTGCTGTTTGTTGTGGCGTGCTGACAAAGCTTTTCCACATTTCGGCCATGCTAACCCTGCCTTCTGAGGTGCTGGCGGTGCCCTGGTTGCGTTGGCGACCTCCTCCTCCTCCTCCTCTGCCTTGTGCTTCCACTGTGGCCCCGCTGTCAGATGGGAATGCCAGCAGCATGGCGTCTACCAGCGTGCGCTTGTACTCGCGCATCTTGCGATCGCGCTCCAGTGAGTGAATTAAGGACGGTACGTTGTCCTTGTAACGGGGATCCAGCAGCGTGGCCACCCAGTAATCAGCACAAGTTAGAATGTGGGCAACTCGGCGGTCGTTGTGGAGACACTGCAGCATGTAATCGCTCATGTGTGCCAGGCTGCCCAGAGGCGATGAAAGGCTGTCCTCTGTGGGAGGTGTATCGTCCGTGTCCTCTGTATCCCCCCAGCCACGCACCAGTGATGGCCATGAGCTGGCCTGGGTGCCACCCTGCTGTGAACATGGTTCCATCTCCTCCTCCAGCTCCTCCTCCTCCTCATCCTCCTCATCCTCCAGAACTGTGCCCCTGCTGGACAATTGTGTCCCTGGCGTTTGTGTGTGCAGGAACCCACCCTCGGAGCCCCTTGCGAATGACTGCCCTGAAAGCCTTTGAAATGTTACCTCTTCATCCTCCTCCTCCTCCTCCTCATCCTGTGCCACATCCTCTTCCATCATCGCCCAAATTGTTTTTTCAAGGAGGCATAGAAGTGGGATAGTTAAGCTGAGAATGGCGTCATTGCCACTGGCCATGTTGGTGGAGTACCCAAAACAGCGCAACAAGGCACAATATATGCAAATGTCAAATATGCAAACTATGCCGCAATTTAATGTTTTTTACACCAAAAGGGTGTGTATTGAATAGCGGAATAGGATAAAAAACTGTGTATCTCACACGTACAAACACAGACTAGGCCCGATTAAATTTTTTCCTACCCTAAAGGGAGGATGAGGAAGAGGAGTATGGAACATGCAGCACCCTCAAATCTTCAGAAGTATGAGATGAACCCCAAAAACTTGGAAAGGTGGATCTCTCTCACACGTACCAACACAGACTATCCCCCAATTTAACTGATCCCCAAAGGTTTTTGATTAAATAGCGGAATAGAAAATATGATCCAAAAAAAGTGTATGTATATCACACGTACACAACCACACTAGGCCCCAATTACTATTGTTTGTACCCCTAAAAGGCTAGATGAGGAGTAGGGGGGGTATGGAACAGGCAGCACCCTCAAACCTTCAGAAGTATGAGATGAACCCCAACAACTTGGAAAGGTGGATCTCTCTCACACGTACCAACACAGACTATCCCCCAATTTAACTGATCCCCAAAGGTTTTTGATTAAATAGCGGAATAGAAAATATGATCCAAAAAAAGTGTATGTATATCACACGTACACAACCACACTAGGCCCCAATTACTATTGTTTGTACCCCTAAAAGGCTAGATGAGGAGTAGGGGGGGTATGGAACAGGCAGCACCCTCAAACCTTCAGAAGTATGAGATGAACCCCAACAACTTGGAAAGGTGGATCTCTCTCACACGTACCAACACAGACTATCCCCCAATTTAACTGATCCCCAAAGGTTTTTGATTAAATAGCGGAATAGAAAATATGATCCAAAAAAAGTGTATGTATATCACACGTACACAACCACACTGGGCCCCAATTACTATTGTTTGTACCCCTAAAAGGCTAGATGAGGAGTAGGGGGGGTATGGAACAGGCAGCACCCTCAAACCTTCAGAAGTATGAGATGAACCCCAACAACTTGGAAAGGTGGATCTCTCTCACACGTACCAACACAGACTATCCCCCAATTTAACTGATCCCCAAAGGTTTTTGATTAAATAGCGGAATAGAAAATATGATCCAAAAAAAGTGTATGTATATCACACGTACACAACCACACTAGGCCCCAATTACTATTGTTTGTACCCCTAAAAGGCTAGATGAGGAGTAGGGGGGGTATGGAACAGGCAGCACCCTCAAACCTTCAGAAGTATGAGATGAACCCCAACAACTTGGAAAGGTGGATCTCTCTCACACGTACCAACACAGACTATCCCCCAATTTAACTGATCCCCAAAGGTTTTTGATTAAATAGCGGAATAGAAAATATGATCCAAAAAAAGTGTATGTATATCACACGTACACAACCACACTAGGCCCCAATTACTATTGTTTGTACCCCTAAAAGGCTAGATGAGGAGTAGGGGGAGTATGGAACAGGCAGCACCCTCAAATCTTCAGAAGTATGAGATTGTGTTCACTGTACCCCACAAAGATTGAGTTCACTGCACCCCACAATGATTGTGTTCACTGCACCCCACAAAGATTGTGTTCACTGCACCTCACAAAGATTGTGTTCACTGTACCCCCCAAAGATTGTGTTCACTGCACCCCACAAAGATTCTGTTCACTGTACCCCACAAAGATTGTGTTCACTGCACCCTAAAAGGATGTTGTTCACTGCACCCCACAAAGATTGTGTTCACTGCACCCTAAAAGGATGTTGTTCACTGCACCCCAAAAAGATTGTGTTCACTGTACCCCCCCAAAGATTGTGTTCACTGCACCCCACAAAGATTGTGTTCACTGCACCCCAAAAAGATTGTGTTCACTGTACCCCCCAAAGATTGTGTTCACTGCACCCCAAAAAGATTGTGTTCACTGTACCCCCCAAAGATTGTGTTCACTGCACCCCACAAAGATTCTGTTCACTGTACCCCACAAAGATTGTGTTCACTGCACCCCAAAAAGATTGTGTTCACTGTACCCCCCCAAAGATTGTGTTCACTGCACCCCACAAAGATTCTGTTCACTGCACCCCACAAAGGATTTTGTTCACTGCACCCCAAAAAGATTGTGTTCACTGCACCCCAAAAAGGATTTTGATCACTGCACCCCAAAAAGGATGTTGTTCACTGCACCCCAAAAATGATTTTGTTCACTCCACCCCAAAAAAAGATTGTGTTCACTGCACCCCACAAAGATTGTGTTCACTGCACCCCAAAAAGATTGTGTTCACTGTACCCCCCAAAGATTGTGTTCACTGCACCCCACAAAGATTCTGTTCACTGTACCCCACAAAGATTGTGTTCACTGCACCCCAAAAAGATTGTGTTCACTGCACCCCAAAAAGGATGTTCACTGCACCCCAAAAAGGATGTTGTTCACTCCACCCCAAAAAGATTGTGTTCACTGCACCCCACAAAGATTGTGTTCACTGCACCCCAAAAAGATTGTGTTCACTGCACCCCAAAAATGATTTTGTTCACTGCACCCCAAAAAGGATTTTGTTCACTGCACCCCAAAAAGGATGTTGTTCACTCCACCCCAAAAAGATTGTGTTCACTGCACCCCAAAAAGATTGTGTTCACTGCACCCCACAAAGGATTTTGTTCACTGCACCCCAAAAAGATTGTGTTCACTGCACCCCAAAAAGGATGTTGTTCACTGCACCCCAAAAAGGATTTTGTTCACTGCACCCCAAAAAGATTGTGTTCACTGCACCCCACAAAGGATTTTGTTCACTGCACCCCACAAAGATTGTGTTCACTGCACACCAAAAAGGATTGTGTTCACTGCACCCCAAAAAGATTTTGTTCACTGCACCCCAAAAAGATTGTGTTCACTGCAGCCCAAAAAGATTGTGTTCACTGCAGCCCAAAAAGATTGTGTTCACTGCAGCCCAAAAAGATTGTGTTCACTGCAGCTCACACACAGAAAAATGGATGTGGATCACTGACACCTGCCTATCTCCAATCCCACACCACACAGCAATATCGATTGTAGTTTGTAGAACACAGTTTCCCTAAAATTCAGCAGACTCTGTCCCTAACAGGATTGAGAAGAGATCGTAGATCAGGATTGAGTGCAGATTCACCCCACCCCCCACACAGCAATATCGATTGTAGTTTGTAGAAGACACTGACCCTATAATTCAGCAGACTCTATCCCTAAAATGCCTACAACTCGCCCTGCCTAAACACTCCGACCTGTCCCTCAATTCTATCCGGACACAAATGGTTTTTTCCTGCCTATCTTTCCCTAATCAGCAGCCAGCACGTTGATGTGTGCTCTGTCCCTGAATCTAAGCAGCATAATGACGCCGCTGCGGCTGCCTCGAACTTATAAAGACTTGGTCACATGCTTCAGACGGCCAATCACAGCTACTAAGACATTTGCAGGCATGGCTGGGATGGCTTAAGGCACACCAGTTAAACGATTGTTGATTGGCTGTTGAAAGCCCGCCATGAAAAGAGCGCCAAAGCATGCAAAACCCGGAAATAAAACGACCGAACACGGATTTTTACCCGAACATACAGTAAAGTGTCCGTGTCCGTGTTCGGGTAAAAAAAATCCAATTATTCGGTACGAACACGAATAATACAGTCCGTGTTCGCTCAACACTAATCACAAACCTTCTTATTTTTTTCTTGGTCCTCACTGACTACCATCTGCACAACCCAATGTATTTTTTTCTTGCCAACTTGGCCTTTCTGGACATGTCTTATTCATCAGTGACCGCACCAAGGATGCTCTTTGATTTGGTCACAAAAAAACTATCAATTTCCATTCCTGCCTGTGTAGCCCAAGTCTTTTTCTATCTCTCCTTTGCTCACTCAGAACTTTTCTTACTCTCAGCTATGTCCTACGACCGCTACATTGCCATCTGCCACCCCCTACATTACAAACGAATTATGTCTTGGAGGGTCTGTGTTCATATGGCCTCTCAGGTCTGGATTGCAGGATTTGCTCTCTCTTTGGTTCATACATTATTTTTGCTCAGGTTGTCCTTCTGTGGACCGACCTCCATCCACAACTTCCTTTGCGACCTTCCACACTTATTCCAAGTTACATGTACTGACACCTTTATAAACATGGTGGTCATATTCATAGCAAGTATTGGTGTTGGATTAGTAGTCCTTCTTATGACCTTTCTTCCCTATGTCTATATTTTCACTACCATCTTTAGAATCCATAGCAAGACTGGAAAGAGGAAAGCCTTCTCCACCTGCACCTCACATCTCATCGTAGTCTTTATCTTTTATGGCTCCTTAATCTTTATATACTTGGTTCCCACTTCCAGCAATATGTACATTTTAAACAAAGTGTCTACAGTCATATCTGCCCTCTTTAACCCATTGCTGAATCCTCTGATCTACAGCCTGAGGAACAAGGACCTTATGGAGGCACTTATGAGGTCTTATTATCACTTAAAATTAATTCAGGCATCATTCTGAAAATATTAATGTAAAATGTTAAATTTTTGCAATTCTGTGCCATTTTCAGTTGTTTAAAAAAATTCAGTAATAGCCTTTGTAAAATGCAGGGGCGTAACTACAGGGGTTGCAGGGGTTGCGATTGCAACCGGGCCCAATGCTCCAGGGGGCCCAGAATTGGATAGGAGGGGAGGCGGGGGCAGCATGTAGAGAAATCACTGTCCTCCTTTTTCCTCCTGTAGCTGCAGAAAGAAAATGGAGGAGATTGGATCCTCTGTATGCTGCCCCCGCCACTCCTCCTATCCAGTTCACTTGTGTTCTGCTGTCTCTGGGCCCCTGTGTGCTCCCCTGGTCCCCCCCCCCCCACTGTGATCCCTCCCCTTTCCTGCCGGCTGCTGCAGGGGATGTGTAACAATAGAGAACCAGGAAGGGGGTCGGTAAATATGTAATTTACCAGCTCCTTGCTTGTCTAAATGGGCAGAGTCATAGTCAGTGACATTGTAAAAAAATAAAATAAAATGATAAAAAATAATACAATTAAAATACCAAAAAATAAAAACTACTGACACCAGTGGGTAAACTTTCAGGATCGTAAAAGGTCACACTTGCAACCGGGCCCTGGCATTTCACCACTGTGGGGAGGCCCCAAGATGGCAGGAAGGGGGCCCACTGTAAAACTTGTGAAAGGGACCCGTTGTGGGACCGCAATAAAGGGCCCCGCAAGTGGAGTAAAGGGCCCCAGGATCAGTGGGAAGAGCCCGGGGCTTGAAGGGAAGGGCCCCGCCCAGGGGTCCGGGGGGGCCCTTCATGGTTTCTTGCATCAGGGCCCTGAAGGTTCTAGTTACGCCTCTGGTAAAATGTAAACATGTCAGGTGCTCGTAGTCGTACCCTTCCATGATCAGATATGCTACAAAAGACAAAGGGCGCCAGGTCATGTAATCATGACAAATTTATTAATCGCACACTTACATTCAAAATGGCACAAGTCGGTGTAGGAACAAGCAGATCTTCCTCGTGGGGAAGATATCCAAATGACGGTGTGAACTGGAGGGCGACACAAGAGCCGTACCAGCATAGGCACTGCTGCACACAAACTTCACTTCATCTTTGAACACACTGCCACAGTGCGTTTGGCCATCATGTCAACAGAAGTCCCCCTTTTTTTGGAGTCATGCCAGTTTATGCTTTTGATACTAATGTTTTTCATTTTATGTACCATGTCTTTGTTTCATTCCAGTTATTCTATGTTATTTCAATCACTTATTTGTATTAGGGATCGACCGATAACGTTTTTTCATTGCCGATAACTAAATTTTGGCCATCACATATCGGTTATCTGCCGATATGGGCCGATATTTTGTACATCCTATGTCAGGGTCCGAGACTAGTCTTCTCCTCCTCCAACCATTAGGTTGTGATGCTCATGTAAGGGTAAAATTACCAGAGGTGGGGGACTTTAGTCACATGACTTGACTTAAGTCAGACTTAAGTCACCAGTTTGAGGACTTGAGACTTGCTTGAGTAAAATTAATAAATGACTCGACTTGACTTTGACTTGGTATTCCTGACTTGAGACTTGACTTTGACTTGAGACATATGACTCGAAATGACTTTACTTTTTTAAGTTATTAAATATTTGCATTTTCTCAAGATGTGTTAAAGCAAAATTAATGTGCCTGTTATGTTTCTGACACCACAGACACTTAAAACACCTCAGTGTGTTCTGATTTTTAGGACACTGGCTGTTTAACAATGGAAATACTCAACATGTTTTTAGTGACTGTGGTGTTGATGACCGGACGAAGGATTTTGAGCTGTTTAGGCATTCAAAGTGTTTCTTTAATATGCCAAGAAAAAAGCACTAAGCAGTTTTGTTAATGTTGAAAATAAAACAAAACCTTTCCTGACCACTGACTTTTAACTGATTTAAAGGAGAAAATTGGGGTAGATCAGTATTTTGACTTGATTTGTGACTTGACCAAAATAAATGACTTGACTTGACTTGCTTGACTTCTAGCAGGGACTCGACTTGACTTGCTTGCTTTTCGCAACAGTAAGTTGGGACTTGCTTGAGACTTGAAGGTTAAGACTTGAGATTTGCTTGTGACTTTCACATGTGTGACTTACTCCCATGTCTGAAAATGATGTCACACAGCATAATTCCCTTTACAAACGTTATTGAATATGCCATTCACATATTGTACAAATTAAAGATATAAGCAATTCCACATTAGCAGATCTGCTGGCAGAACGGTATCTCCCTCCCACTTGCCATAAGTGATACCGCTCCATCCAGCATCCACTCAATACTGCTCTGTCTCTCACCTGCTCCATCTCCCACCCACCCGATACCGATCCGTCTCTCACCCACCCGATACCGATCCGTCTATCACCCACTTGCCGTAAGTGACACCCGGGTGATACCGATCCATCAGGCCTACGATGACAATCTCGGAGGTCACGTAGTCACGCCGGGCGTGACCACGTACATGCCCTCTGAAATCGTATGCCAGACAGAGCAGTATCACCCGGGTGTCACTTACGGCAAGTGGGTGAGAGACGGATTGGTATCGGGTGGGTGGGAGATGGAGCGGGTGAGAGACAGAGCAGTATTAAGTGGATGCCGGATGGAGCGATATCACCCGGGTATCACTTATGGCAAGTGGGTGAGAGATACTGATCTGCCAGCAGATCTGCTAATGTTGAATTGCTTATATCTTTAATTTGTACATATGTGAGTGGCATATTCAATAACATTTGTAAAGGGAATTATGCTATGTGACATCATTTTACCCTTACATGAGCAATATTTGGAATATCGGCCAGTTCCGGGGCCGATACAGATATATCGGCAAAAGTCGATATCGGCCGTCGATATATCGGCCTTGCCGATAATCGGTCGATCCCTAATTTGTATGCACCAGTGAGCGCTGATCCACCAACTTCAGCTGGTGTTGCTTTGTTTGTGCTTTCCTTACATGATCAGAGGTCATTGTAACCAACAGACCGGGTGTAGCAGTTTCAATACACTTTGGTTATCCTCAAAATAACTCTGTGACTAATTTATCCACCATGTTTATGCACCTTCAAGGCTATTAATTAGAACAAAGTTTTGATAAATACCCAGATCAGATTCTTTAAACGCTGGCAAAGAGAGAAAATTTTGAAAAAATGCAGCTTTAGTTTGATTAATAAGCAACGTGTAATATTTTTTCAAATATTTTCACCCAATTTTTTTCTCATTTTCCTCCCAAGTACAGGAACCCCAATGTAGGTTTTGATATATGTTAGATCTTTATGGTTGCTAAGCAATATATTGTACTCAGTGGGTGGATGGGGGATCATTCCTTACAGCATACCTTACAATAGAAAAAATAAAGAAAAGCAATTTTTAATAAATCAATAGAACCTTTTAGATGCCAAAGAAGACCATTAGAAAAGCTTTATGTAAAACTCATGTTTTCTAAGGAGTGCACATCAACATTTAGCCACCCTTTCATCTTTTTTTTTTTATTTTATTTTTTATAAATAAGGATTTGTTTTATGTTACAGCCTTATTGCAAAATGGATTAAATGCATTATATTCCTCAAAATTCTACAAACAATCCCCCATAATGACAATGTGAAAGAATTTTGTTTTAAGTCTTTGAAAAGCAAACTCACCTGACCTAAACCCCATAGAGAATCTGTGGGGCATTGTCAAGAAGAAGATGATAGACACCAGACCCAACAATGCAGAGGAGCTGAAGTCCGCTATCAAAGCAACCTGAGCTTCCATAACACCTCAGCAGTGCCACAGGCTGATCGCCTCCATGCCACGCCGCATTGATGCAGTAATTCATGCAAAAGGAGCCCCAACCAAGTATTGAGTGCATCCTATACTGTACATGGACAGACTTCTCACTAAGACAACATTTCTTTAATAAAAATCCTTATCCTTATAGGCCACAATCATCAAATTGAAAAAAGAAAAAAAAAAAAGGAAATGCTTGAAATATATCACTCCCTGTGTAATGGATCTATATAAAATATATGAGTTTTTACTTTTTCAATTGAATTACTGAAATAAATTAACTTTTTGATGATATTCTCATTTTATGAGATGTATCTCTCTCTCTCTGTCTCCCTCTCCCCCTCTCCTCTCTCTCCTCTCTCTCTCTCCTCTCTCTCTCTCCTCTCTCTCCCTCCTCTCTCTCTCTCCTCTCTCTCTCTCCCTCACTCTCTCTCTCTCTCTCTCCTCTCTCTCTCTCTCTCCTCTCTCTCTCTCTCTCTCTCTCTCTCTCTTTCTCTCTCTCCCTCTCCCTCCTCTCTCTCTCTCTCCCTCTTCCCCTCTCCTCTCTCTCATCTCTCTCTCTCTCTCTCTCTCTCTCTCTTTCTCTCTCTCTCCTCCCCAGCACCCCCTAATACTTACCTGAGCCCCCTCTCTTTCCAGGGATGTCCACAAGTTCCTCGGCCGTCCAGGACTGATTGGCTTAGACACAGCAGCAGCGCCATTGGCACCCGTGGCTGTCAATTAAAGTCAGTCAGCCAATCAGGAGAAAGAGGGGCTGAGCCGAACTGCATCCTTGTTTCTGAATTGACACACAGAGCTGCAGCTCGGTTTAGGTGCCCCTATACCAAGCTGATTGCTGTGGGTCACTTGACAGGAGGGAGGGGCCAATAGCAGTAACGAGGGACCCACCAAGAGGAGGATCTGGGCCACTCTGTGCAAAACCAACCTCCAGTAAGTATAATAAAGTATGGTATTTTAAAAAAAAATGAGACTTTACAATCACTTTAAGCAGACGTTTGTTTTCCATTTTTCTAGGGTGAAGCTATTTATGTTTGCTGCTGAAAGCATTGTTATGTTTACCTTGGAAAAAATGAAAACTTTTATGTTTATGAAAAACAGCTTTACAAGTGATTCTAGAGCACTATCAAAGTAGCTAATACCCCAGGACTTTACAACTGGTGCTCTGATGTGGGCAGCGTGTTGTAGTTGCAAAAGTCATTTAAGAAGTAGACTGACATTAAAAAGACGGTGTACCTATGGAATGTCTGGGTTGACATCGACTCAGGCACTGCAAGCTGTGGGAAGAGACATGGAGTACGTGATCAAGGCTCTAGTGCAAGCTACTGTGATCCAGCAACAGACCTCCATGGAGCCAAACCATCACCATGAGGAGGCAATAAATCAGCTGCAACAGGCCCTGGCATAGATCATAGTTGCGCAGCAGGAAAACACTCTCTTGATGGCAGCCCAGTTCATAGAACAGCAGGAAAGTACACAAGCACAAGTGGTTGCCTAGCAGGAGACGGTGTAGTGTCTTACTCAGGGACAAGAGCTAGTGCTTTTTGCCTCTAGCATTTAGGTAGCCATGAAGGATAGCCACTACTTGCAGAAACTGACACACAATCATTATGTGGAGGTGTTTATAACACCTTTTGAGAGGATAGCATACAGAGAGAGGGGTGGCCTTCATACAAATGGACTGGTCTTATAACTCCTTTACTTACTGGTGATCTGCAAAAAGCCTATTTTGACCTGACAACAGAGGACACCCAGAATTATGAGTCATTGAAGGTAGAGGTACTGACTCACCTTGGGGTGACTAACTGTGATATGGGCCCAGATAAACACCACTGGAAATACCAACCTGACTGGCCATCAAGGTCCCAGATGCATGACCTGGTTTAGCTGGTCAAGAAATGGCTGCAACCAGAGAATTTAATGGGTCATCAAATGTTGGAACGGGTCTTTCATGACTGGTCTCTGCCAGATTACCTAAAGCTCTGAGTAAGCCATGGAGACCCAACAACAGTGAACTGGTCAAGATGGTCAAGAGATACAGAGTGGTAGAAAACCTGTTTGAGCCTGCCAAGCTGGGAACCCACACCAAGGGCAGCAATGCCAGCAGTAGCACCAATGTAGAAAGCCCTGTCAGACCCTGGATTGGGTCCAGGCTGGCAGTAAAGCTTCATGTACAGAGACTGTGCGCCACACATCTTGACCTGGCTGAAAATAGATTTGAGTGTGAAATGTGATGAATTCCAAATTGAATAAATCAAAATTTTCGGAGCAATTTGAGTTTGGATCGGTTGAAAATTGATTGACCGATTTCAATTCTGTGTGAAGAATGGCTGGTTGTGGGCCGGGAAGGCAGCGGCCGCGTCCTTAAAACCTGATGACTCATCAGCTTTCAGCGGGTTTCCCAGCTGACAGCTGAATGTAAACAGAACAGTTGCTGGCACATAAACATTCTGAAAAAAATCCTCCCACCCTTTGGGTCTAGTATGGATTTTAAGGGAAACCCCACGCCAAAAAAAAAAAAAATAATTTTAATTGACATAGAGTCTCCCCCAAAATCAATACCAGACCATTATCCGTAATCTTTTATTGATCTTCAAGTTTGAAAGTCCTCCATACTCTTTTAATTCTTTTATTATGTTTGGAATTGTTGTTATAGGGTTTATGATGTAAAATAGGATGTCATCAACAAATGCTGCTGCTTCATGTTCCTCTTCGTCCACCCTTACTCCCCTTATATCCCTACTGTTCCTTATGGAGGTTAGCAAAGGTTCCAACGAGAGGGTGAGAGTGGGCCTCCCTGTCTCGTCTTGTTATTCATTCCAAAGGGAGGTGAAAGACTGCCGTTCACTTTTCCATTGCTGTCAGGTTCCTATATAGAGCTTTTATCCATTGGATCATTCTGGGGCCAATTCCCAAGACTATTATTGTTTCTAGCATAAAGCCCCCAGTCTACCCTGTCAAATGCTTTTTCAGCATCTATTAACAGTAGTAGATCTGTGGTCCTAATGCCTCTACTTTTATGTAATAGGAGTAACGTTCTTATCCCATTATCCTTCCCCTTTCTACCCTGGAACAAGTACAGTCTGATCAGCATGTATCCAATCAGGCATCAGATATTTTAATCTAGTAGCTAGCACTTTTGCATATACAGTAACTTTGTGTCACAGTTTAGTAGCGCTATTGGCCTACAACCCAAACACAAGGTGGCGTCTTTCCCTTTGGTATTACCATAGCAAACGTCTTCAATGATTCTACTCTCATTACCTTTCCTTCTCCTATACCGTTCATGTATTTACGTAAGTTTTGGACTAATATTTTTTTAAACATCCTATAATAACGGTCTGGGGCGTTTCCCTGTCGCTGAATTTTTCAGAGCCATCTCTATCTCCTCCTGTGATATTGGTACCTCTAACCCTTGCAGTTTTTCCATTATAACTGGTGTGATAGACCAGTGGCCCAACCTAAATGACAGATT
This sequence comes from Pelophylax lessonae, assembly GCF_965119305.1. Taxonomy (NCBI): domain Eukaryota; kingdom Metazoa; phylum Chordata; class Amphibia; order Anura; family Ranidae; genus Pelophylax; species Pelophylax lessonae. The sequence goes on from NC_138775.1 coordinate 4,529,498, forward strand.
GAAGCGGGGTGTTAGTTAACAATATACTTTTATAACAGTGTATTTGGGTACTGCATAAATGTTGCCTCTTTTGCTGTGTTAACTCTGCTACACTCAGTGGCAAACTTACTGGCCAAATTTTTGTATAACTGGTGTGATAAACCAGTGCCCCCCTAATACCACAGATTGAAGTGGGGTGTTATCTAAGAGTATACTTTTATAAGTGTATTTGTGTAGTAGGCAAAATAATAAAAAGGGAAGGCATGTCCTAGGGGGGTGTTTAGGTATACCGCCCCTGATTCCCAAATAGGTTCATATTTCAGAACCTTGTCCTGTAAGATGCTTATGAGTTTTCCCTGCATCAATATCCTACTCTTTTGTTTTACAGCTACCAAGGAAACAGAGGACTGTTTCCATGCTCCGGCTATTGGCTCCTAAGAAGATGTAATAGAAGAGCCTGTGTGTATTTAGGAGTGTTATTAACTCTTTGAATTAGAACAATTTGGGTTTTCAAGATAGCTATGCCAGTGACCTTGCGTAACATCTGGACGAATTTGTTCCAGAATCCTCAGATTCGGGGACTGGACAACCACGTGTGTCACGATCAGGGGGTCAGGCTCGAAGACCAGTTGCTATAGCAGTGGAAGCTCACACAGGAACCAGCAGGATAGGAATACAGGCAGGTCACCCTGGCAGATGACGCAGGCTCATCTGAGGTGCGAAATCTAAGTACTAACCAATGTTCACCAGAGCTCCTGATGGTGGAGATGGATTTTGCTGCATCTTAGCACCTATTCGTGGTCCTCAGGATCACCCCACCAGGAGGTGAGCAAGCCAGGGTCCAGTATCAGATATAGCAGATAGGCATCAAGCAGGAGCATAGTCAAGGAACAAGCCAAAGGGCGGTAACGAATAGTTGCAGGTTGGGATTAAGCAGAAGCAAGGAGCAAGGAGCAAGTCAAATGTCGGTAACGCATGGTAGCAAAGATACAGGGGGCAGTAGGAGAGACAAAAAGCGAGATATTAGCTGGAGAAGGCACAATATTCTGGCAAGCAGGAAGTGCAGAGACATGGCTTAAATCAGGACGTTTGTGGGAGGAGCAAAGAGTTTAAGGTTCAAGGCATATAAGATTCATGGCAGGATCATTCAAGGAATTGTCTTAGGAACTGTCCATCTTTCCAGGTGGCTCAGCAAGCAGAGATACTGCCAAACACAGCAGGGGTCCTAGGTTCAAGTCCAGGTCCTGACAATGTGTGGAATAGAGAACACTCTGGGAATCTCTCTGATTGGGGCATTTCAAGTTTACTACACAATACCCAACTGAAAGAGGCCCCAGTTGAAAAAATGGCCTATCCTAATCAATACTTTATTTAGCCACCATTGAAAAGCTTTAATGTTCGTTCCAGGGAGAAATTGTGGGTTATGGAAAAGGTGAGCCAAGGGACAAAGTTCAGAGATTAACAAGGATTGTTTATGTAAAATATTGCATAAGGTTAGGGAGTATAAGAGAGTAGGTGTAAGGATCGGGGAATTTGGAAGGACACCACAGTAGAAAATCAATAGTATGGTGAGGGACCGCTTTCTTTTCCATTATAATCCAGTCTGGTTTGGGACCCAGTAAATATACAATGGAGATCTGTGCTAGTTGAGCTGCTTGGTAGTACCACCATACCACCATAAATTTGGAAGGGCAAGTCCCTCTTGAGTTTTCAATCTAAAGAGCACACTTTTAGGGCAGAGATAGCCTTTATTTACGCAGATAAAGCGTATTATTTTAAACTGAAAACTATTCAGATGTGCTCTTTTGGGTAAGAGAGCCTGAGCTAGCACAAATTTTGGGGAAGGAAAAAGAACGGGATTTGGGAGTAAGTCTAGCCACCAGCCTATGCCCTATCCTATCTTTTTGGAAATAGAACTGCACACCAGACCACCTGAGATGCTTCTCGGCCTCTGTAGTCAAGGCCATACTTAACCACTTGCCGGCCGCCGCACGACTATTTACTGTAGCAGTCAGCCTCTCCTGGGCAAAGCGACGTAGACCTACGTCACTCGCCCACGAGCCTGTAGGGGGCGAGGGTGCTCCCACCCTGCTCGTTCCCTGCCTAGCCAGCGTGAGTGACCGGTGGCTCCGATGTCTGCCGGCCGCTCAAAATCTTCCAGAGGAGAGGGAGAAAGACAGATGGCTGATGTAAACACAGCCGTCTGTCCTTCTCCCTGATGTAAGCACAGAGGCTATGCGAACCTGCTATGTAGGATCGTATGTCTCTGTGATTACATCACAAGCCATGCCCCCCGAGAGTTAGAATCACGCCCCTAGGGACACACTTAACCCCTTGATCACCAATAATGTTAACCCCTTGCCTGCCAGTGTCATTTTGACAGTAACAGTGCATATTTATAGCACTGATTACTGTAGTAATGTCACTGGTACCCCTAAGAGTGTCAAAAATGTCAGTCAGGGGTCCGATCTGTCCGCCGCAATGTTGCAGTCCCACAAAAAAAATCGCAGATCACCGCCATTACTAGTAAAAAAAAAATAAAAAAGACATAAATCTTTGCCGTAGTTAGTAAACACAATAACTTTTGCGCAAACCAATCAAAATACGCATATTGCGATTTTTATTTACCAGAAATATGTAGCAGAAAACAAATTTAATACAAATATGTAGCAGAAAACAAGTTTAATTGTTACAAAGAATATAACAGAATATGTAAAAAGGAAATTAGGGACGCAAAAATTCTAAATGAACGACAGATTGCAAAAGGGCCAATGTGGTGCCTAAATTTAAAAAGGGATCAAAGTATTTGTCAAGTAGCTATAGACCTGTTAGTGTAACTTCTATAGTCGGGAAAATATTGAAGAGTTTAATAAAAGACCACATAGATGAGTTCTTGCTGGAAAAAAAATATTTTAAGCAACAGACAGCATGGATTCATGAAAGACAGAAGTTGTCAAACAAACCTGATTTCTTTTTATGAGGTAAGTAAAACTTTGGACAGAGGGGTGGCTGTGGATGTGGTATACTTGGACAGAGGGGGGGCTGTGGACGTGGTATACTTGGACAGAGGGGTGGCTGGGGACGTGGTATACTTGGACAGAGGGGTGGCTGTGGACGTGGTATACTTGGACAGAGGGGTGGCTGTGGATGTGGTATACTTGGACAGAGGGGTGGCTGTTGGACGTGGTATACTTGGACAGAGGGGTGGCTGTTGGACGTGGTATACTTGGACAGAGGGGTGGCTGTGGATGTGGTATACTTGGACAGTGGATGTGGTATACTAGGTTTAATGTTGATAAATGTAAAGTTATGCACTTGGGGGCTAAGAATATGCATGCATCACACATACTAGGGGAAGTAGAACTGGGGGAATCCATAGTGGAGAAGGATCTGGGGGAATCCATAGTGGAGAAGGATCTGGGTGTTCTAGTAGATCATAAACTTAATAATAGCATGCGATGCCAAGCTGCAGTTTCCAAAGCAAGCAAAGTCCTTTCTTGTATTAACAGAGGCATGGACTCCAGAGAGAGAGAGATATAATTTTTCTCCTGTACAGATCATTAGTAAGACCTCATCTGGAATATGCAGTTTAGTTTTGGGCAACCAAACTGATGTGGCATGGAGGACCTCAGCTATGAGGAGAGATTAGAGGAACTGAATTTATTCTCTCTTGAGAAGAGGAGATTAAGGAGGGATATGATCTCCATGTATAAATACATAAGGGGGGGATGTGATCTCCATGTATAAATACATAAGGGGGATATGATCTCCATGTATAAATACATAAGGGGAGGATATGATCTCCATGTATAAATACATAAGGGGGGATATATGATCAACATGTATAAATACATAAGGGGGGTATGATCTCCATGTATAAATACATAAGGGGGGGATATGATCTCCATGTATAAATACATAAGGGGGGATATGATCTCCATGTATAAATACATAAGGGGGGATATGATCTCCATGTATAAATACATAAGGGGAGGATATGATCTCCATGTATAAATACATAAGGGGGGATATGATCAACATGTATAAATACATAAGGGGGGATATGATCTCCATGTATAAATACATAAGGGGGGATATGATCTCCATGTATAAATACATAAGGGGAGGATATGATCTCCATGTATTAATACATAAGGGGGGATATGATCTCCATGTATAAATACATAAGGGGGGATATGATCTCCATGTATAAATACATAAGGGGGGATATGATCTCCATGTATAAATACATAAGGGGGATATGATCTCCATGTATAAATACATAAGGGGGGTCCATATAGTGAACTTGGTGTTGAGTTATTCATTTTAAGGTCATCACAGAGGACAAGGGGGCACTCTTTACGTCTAGAGGAAAACAGATTTTGTCTCCAAATACGGAAAGGTTTCTTCACTGTAAGAGCTGTGAAAATGTGGCATAGACTCCCTCCAGAGGTGGTTCTGGCCAGCTCAGTAGATTGCTTTAAAAAAGGCCTGGATTCTTTCCTAGGTGTACATAATATAAATGGGTACTACATTTTTTTTAAGGTAAAGTTGATCCAGGGAATATCTGATTGCCTCTCGGGGGATCAGGAAGGAATTTTTTTCCCCTGCTGTAGCAAATTGGATCATACTTTGCTGGGGTTTTTTTTCGCCTTCCTCTGGATCAACTGCGGGTATGGATTGTGTATATGGGATTGCATGGTTGGGTTTTCAATACTGTTTTTTTTTTTTTTTTTCTTTTTTTTGGTTGAACCGAATGGACTTGTGTCTTTTTTCAACCTGACTAACTATGTAACTATGTAATATATATACTGTAATCTATTGTTACAAAAAATGTTGGTAATTTTATACAGTTATCTTAGCGTCTATGTAAATAACAATTGGGCTATTATTTTTGATGTTTGCATCATTTATTTTTGATAGTCCATGCTTACACTGATCTGGTTTGTGTTTTTAAAGAATTCTGCTTGGCTAAAAATGAACTCAAAATAGTTACTTAAGTCAGGTACATTATTCGGTCAATTTGACTGACTAAATTATTAATTCAGGCATTCCCTGACACAACAATCGATATTTTATTATTTCTACAATGTGCCAAATCAATGCATTATGAGGACTTATAAGGTTGCTTAATGAAATAGTTCCTCGCTCCTTTCGCCTTTGCTGGCAGTACCACAAGAAGTATGATCCAGCCTCTCCTATCTCACCTCTGATATTGTCATGTACCTTGGTTGGAGGCAGAGTTGACGAGAGGGATTCCCTTGTGGCTATGTTTTGAGAACCCCTGGAGGTGCAAGGTTCAAAGACACACGGGTGCCGGTAGCTTGATAGAAGGTGATTGCTACAGTCAGGGACGTAGTCATGGTGAGCCAAGGTCATACACAGTAAGACAGCAGGATGGTCAGGAGGCAGGTCGGGTCAGTATCAGGGAAGCAGGCAGAGTAAGGTCCAGTAGCAAGCCGAAGTCAGAACCAGGAGATCAGGCAGAGAATAGTCAGAGGCAAGCCGAGGGTCAGAATCCACAGAGCGAGGTTAGCCAGCAACTGAAGATCAGTCAGCAAAGGTAAGAACACAGGAACCCGGATTAGGGGAAGTTGAAGAACATCCAGCAGCTAGCATCCATCAGAGTCTCCTTTAAATAAGCCGTTTGCGCAAAGACATGCGTGCTGGCGCACGGAGATTCGCCTACATGTCAGTGCACGCTGGACATGAGCTCGTCTGTGTGCTGGTACATGTGCACGAGAGTTAGCTGAATGGGAATGAGTAGTAGCTGTAGAAGAATTAGCGTTAGTTGCAGAAGGATTAGCATTAGCTGTATAAGAATTAGTATTAGCTGAACTAGCTTCTTGGCAGATATCCTATTTGGTTTATTCCCTTTTTCACACTGGCTTTTCATTGAAGTAAATATTATTCTTGTTGACTTCACCATATCTATATACCAAATGACAGCTCTGTCTTTATAGAAACTCTCAAATGACAGAAAAACACTAATATGGTGGGGGGGGGGGGGGGGGAATATTGATACTTACAAATCAGACACTTTTTTACACATCAATTCTCCTTTAAACCTACCGTCCCCCTATATAGTTGAACAAATATGCTTTTCTACTATTACAGGCAAGGTGGGATTATATCAATGCTATGCCAATATTTGAAGAGCCTTCACCTGTCATATAAAACTACCCTGATGCCCCTGCATTTCTTCAATTGAATGTTACTATTGTTATCTTGTTGACACCGTACAATGTCATGTTATTTTTTTTTTCTTTGATTTTTGTATCTTCATTTGGGCAAGGGTTTAACCTGCCTATGTATGTCTCAATTTGCATTTTAAAACCCCAATAACAAAACTGAAACAGAAAACTGTCCTGATGATTGTTTGTGGGGTTAGGTACCTCAGGCCTAAGAAAATGGTGGGACTTTATGGGCAAGGTGTAGATAGTAGAAATGAGTACAGTACTTAGTAAAAATAAATTTGTTTACTGTATGTAAAAAACATATATATATATACAGTATACAATGGTAGTGGTGAGGGGTTGTAGACCCCTGAGTGAGAAGGGTGAGGAAAATGATAGAATAGTGACAGTGTGTAAATAGTGACTTAGGTAAGATAGGAAGTTTCTCTATTTCGTTTAAGAGAGTTTTTCCTCTTTTTGCGTCCCAACGCGTTTCGGCTCGCTCCTGGAGCCTTTTTCAAGGGTGTAAGTCACATAGTATTCCTGAAATAGTCAGATAGATACTCTCAGTTACAAATTGGTGATACCTATTGATTGGTATATCAAGCAATGGTATCTCCATAAAATATTGTTACATACATTTTGTTTTGCCGCGAGTAGAGATGGAGTTCCCTCATGAAACAGCGAGAGCGTGAGCCTTATAAGCCTGCAAGGTATTGAGTGAGTTTTAGGAAATCATATTTGTATCGACCAGTACTGAGTGTTATTGGGGTTAGACTTACTAGCTATGTGGTGGGTTTCGGTGCCCAGGATTGCCCGATGGGACATACAGAGAGGTCCCATTCAGGTGATGCTGGGGTGTCTTGCTGGGTTGTACTTCAGATTAGATTAGTATATCCAGTCAGGGACAATCTCTGAAAGAATGAGGAGTTAAATTCAGTGTGTGGGAATTTATAGTGCAACCGGCATGAAAAGACCCTTTCAAAGGCTGGTACCTTATGGGTTCCTTACTTGCGCTGGGGTCAGGCACCTGATTGTATGCCTGTTGGAGCCTGTTGGATGGTATGCTCCGATCTGCAGGAATGCATGGATATAATGTATTGTATGTTATATGGAAATAATATATAAAGAATATATATGAATTATATATAAAATATATATAAACAAAATGTATAAAAAGAAAAAGAAGGATGGACGGTAGAGTGGTATAGGCCACTCATGCTCGTTCTGTTTGTATTTTAGGATAATGTATGTGTAAAGCCATCTAGGGGCTTTGGAAATTCTGGCTATGTATTAGACACTTCTTACATTAGTACATATAGGAGCATCTTAACCGTGCATCTTTGTGGTGATAGTTGCTTCAATTTAAGCGACTGTGTGTCGCTGAATGCATTGCGATTCCTGGTACAAGGTCGGCAAAAATGAATGGGTTTGCTTGGTATGTAGAACCCAATATTTATCAGGTAAGGTTCCATCTATGCTGGGAAGTGTATATACTGTTGGCTGCAAACTGTATATATATATATATATATATAAACATATATATATATATATGCAAGACCGAAAACCTCACAGTGGGAGTCTAAAAGTACAATGTGCAAGAGTTGTGACATGTTTAAACAATGCTGGTCTGTTGGGGCCAGTGACTCACTTTTAAGAACTGCAGGATTGTGTCTCCAAATGACTCACTTTTAAGAACTGCAGGAGAGGAGAGGAGAGGAACACCCAGGAGCTGAGAGGAGAGGAACACCCAGGAGCCGCTAACAGCCCGCATTTGGAGACACAATCCTGCAGTTCTTAAAAGTGAGTCACTGGCCCCAACAGACCAGCATTGTTTAAACATGTCACAACTCTTGCACATTGTACTTTTAGACTCCCACTGTGAGGTTTTCGGTCTTGCATATATATATATATATGTTTATATATATATATATATATATACAGTTTGCAGCCAACAGTATATACACTTCCCAGCATAGATGGAACCTTACCTGATAAATATTGGGTTCTACATACCAAGCAAACCCATTCATTTTTGCCGACCTTGTACCAGGAATCGCAATGCATTCAGCGACACACAGTCGCTTAAATTGAAGCAACTATCACCACAAAGATGCACGGTTAAGATGCTCCTATATGTACTAATGTAAGAAGTGTCTAATACATAGCCAGAATTTCCAAAGCCCCTAGATGGCTTTACACATACATTATCCTAAAATACAAACAGAACGAGCATGAGTGGCCTATACCACTCTACCGTCCATCCTTCTTTTTCTTTTTATACATTTTGTTTATATATATTTTATATATAATTCATATATATTCTTTATATATTATTTCCATATAACATACAATACATTATATCCATGCATTCCTGCAGATCGGAGCATACCATCCAACAGGCTCCAACAGGCATACAATCAGGTGCCTGACCCCAGCGCAAGTAAGGAACCCATAAGGTACCAGCCTTTGAAAGGGTCTTTTCATGCCGGTCGCACTATAAATTCCCACACACTGAATTTAACTCCTCATTCTTTCAGAGATTGTCCCTGACTGGATATACTAATCTAATCTGAAGTACAACCCAGCAAGACACCCCAGCATCACCTGAATGGGACCTCTCTGTATGTCCCATCGGGCAATCCTGGGCACCGAAACCCACCACATAGCTAGTAAGTCTAACCCCAATAACACTCAGTACTGGTCGATACAAATATGATTTCCTAAAACTCACTCAATACCTTGCAGGCTTATAAGGCTCACGCTCTCGCTGTTTCATGAGGGAACTCCATCTCTACTCGCGGCAAAACAAAATGTATGTAACAATATTTTATGGAGATACCATTGCTTGATATACCAATCAATAGGTATCACCAATTTGTAACTGAGAGTATCTATCTGACTATTTCAGGAATACTATGTGACTTACACCCTTGAAAAAGGCTCCAGGAGCGAGCCGAAACGCGTTGGGACGCAAAAAGAGGAAAAACTCTCTTAAACGAAATAGAGAAACTTCCTATCTTACCTAAGTCACTATTTACACACTGTCACTATTCTATCATTTTCCTCACCCTTCTCACTCAGGGGTCTACAACCCCTCACCACTACCATTGTATACTGTATATATATATGTTTTTTACATACAGTAAACAAATTTATTTTTACTAAGTACTGTACTCATTTCTACTATCTACACCTTGCCCATAAAGTCCCACCATTTTCTTAGGCCTGAGGTACCTAACCCCACAAACAATACGACAGGGACGGCGGCAAACCACACACTAATCTATAGGTGGATAATGATCAAACAACCCCCAGAACTGTCCTGATGATTACTTGGGAAACCAACAAAGGTGTAACTTTCACCCCCCAAGTTCAGGACACAATGCTCACTAACTTATGTAAATGCACAGGATTGATTTTAGTCTTCGAAACTTCGATAAACATTACATACAAAATGGTATATGTATGATCCCTCAAAAACTTCCCACCATTTTCCTGAAGTTTTTTGAAAGTGTTTTAGGGGAATTTCTCTCTTCTGGGTCCTTTGAACATTTTTTGTAGCTGTCCAATGTTAGGCACACAGTGGCAGCAAGTTACAGCTTTGGTTGTCTAGTTGACAGTTCTATTACTCTAGCTCTTGTTGCGGTATATGTTTATTCTTGGCCCCTATTCCCTCATCATGACTAGAGTTGAGCGGACACCTGGATGTCCGTGTTCGGCGGGTTCGGCCGAACTTGAAAAAAAAGTCAGAGTCCGTGTCCCGGACTTTTTCTGAACTTTATCTGGACACCAAACCCCATTGAAGTCAATGGGGACCTGAACTTTCAGGCACTAAAATGGCTCTAAAACACCAATGGAAAAAACTAGAGTGCTGCAAATGGCAGCAAAGTGTAGTTAAGAGCATGGCAAGTGCTCTTAAAAAAAATCCCCTTTAAATTTTCAATTTTTAAATAGCAGATTAGAACAGCAATCTGTAGTAAAATATAGATGAACGCTGCACACAACAGACTGATAAAAATAGATTTTTTTTCTCCCTCCTCCTCCTCCTCCTCCTCCTCAGTGGGCTCAAGTGAGGGCAAAAAGATCGTTCACTGCACCACCCCCCACACAGCAAAATCGATGTAGACTGTCCCTGCCTAATCTCTCCAGCCTGTCCCTAAAATGCTCAAATAACTGTCCCGGCCTACACTCCGACCTGTCCCTGCATTCTTTTTGGGCACAATTTTTCACTGTCTGTCCCTAATCAGCAGCAGCCAGCATGTATGATGTGTGCTCTCTCCCTAAACTACAGCAGAATGACGCGCCGCGCTGTGGCTCTCGAACTTATAAAGACACGGGTCACATGCTTCAGATGGCCAATCACAGCTACTAATACATTAGTAGGCATGGCTGTGATGGCGCACACCAGTTAAACACTTGTTGATTGGCTGTTGAAAGCCCGCCATTAAAAGCACGCCATTACATACAAAACAGGAAATAAAATTACCGAACACGGATTTTAAACCCAAACATACAGTAAAGTTTTCGGGTCCATGTTCGGGTAACAAAAATCCAATTATTCGGTACGAACCCGAATAATACAGTCTGTGTTCGCTCAACACTAATCATGACAAATTTTTTACATCTCCTTTTCAGTGTGGTACAATGGGTCATCGCCTTACATTGGCATTTCATAATAAACCCCCATGGCTCAAGTCCTAAATATAATAGACTTGCTAATTCTTATTAAGTGAATTCATCCATCTATCCATGACACCATGCAACAGTTCAATGACAAATGGGAAACGTGGTCAACTTATCAACTAGTGCACTCATTTTGGTACCTTCATCTTTGATTTCCCCCTACTATATGCCCCTAGAGTATCTTTAAGTAGGTGGCTATCCAGATACAGGTCCTCTTATCAATGATTAATATTAATAATGTTATATTGGATTGTATTCTATATGTTTTGTGACATACAGAAACAAAAGTTTTCAGATAAAATAAAAACCCATAAAGTTTAAAAGGGCTGAAGCTATAGATTGTTTATAAAGACTCCTGACTGTGAATTCTGTCTCTGCATTTTGGTCCATTGTGCTGTCTTCTAACTGTGATGGTGTGTTCGTTTTTTTCCGACCCAAACCCAAGGGGTGCAGCACGATGTTTTTATGAAGATTTCTGGTTTCACATTTAGGACTATTGGTGCGGCTTTCAAACTTTTAGCCACTGGCCAGTTAGTACTACTCCATACCTAAGGGCTGCAGCTCTATTTATCTTTAGAATGACACCTTCCTGTGACTCATGTCTCCAATTTTAGGCTTGTTGGTGCTTTTGTCCATTGAACACTGCCCAATTATTAGTCACCCCCAATTTAAGGAATGAAGCACCAATGGTTTTCAGTAAGACAGCTGCCTGTGTCTTGTGTTTCTGCATTTTGGACTGTTGTTGCTTCTACCAAACTGTATTGACCCTGGACAATTTTTACTTTCTTTATTGAATATCAACTGTGTGATTCAATTATGTTTTGCCCTTTGACCTCCACCCCCCTTTGACAAAGTCAGAAGTGATGAAACGCGTCTGGGTGTGGCTACACGGCACACCGGAGAATTGATCGGAGGATTGGAGGTGGTTCCCAAGGGTCCGTTTCGCCAGCGTGGAGGTGATGAGTACTGTGGGAACACACCAGACCCCCTATTTTTTAAACATGCGCTATATTATGTAACATCTTGTGAGTGCATTTTGTGATGGGTTTTAATTAGAGTTAATAAATAAATGTAAAGACCATATTGCACTAGTGGAGCTCTTTTTTTTTTCTATGGTGGGTTATTCATGAGAGAGGAGGAACCGTTCGAGGTGGACAATTTAAAGACGATCCCCCCCCCCCCCGCGTATAACTAGTATAAGTATTCCACTGCACATGAGCCCTGACCATGAAAATGGGGGGCAATAATATAGAGTGAGTTGCCAGCTGATGGGAGCGGTATCAAGAAGGTGGTGGATTTTGGGTGACCCAACTACATCACGGGACTCTTAGCATCTGATTACTATTCACTTTATGAACTGCAGTGTGTGCGAAGTGTGGACTGGCTTTTGTGCGCATCTTCTTTGAAGATTACTGCTCATTTATTGTATTTTTTAACCTCTTGTCAGAATTATTATATATAAAAAAGGAGCAAAAGGTCAAACACCAATGATATAAAAATCTCACTCACCCAGCGCTAAAACACCATGTATTAAATGAAAGATGAAAAGACCATAAAGGCTAAAGCTGCTGCTATAATAAATGGATGAAATTAGACAAAGGTGCAACAGGTCCATTTTGATGGGTGAGCGCGGCTTGTTGGTGAAGGCACACGGACTATACAATTAACTGCACTTTCATCCTAATATATCACCTGCACTGGTATATGGGACTGCTTTTTGGCCGACTGATAATCCTACTCTATAGCGAGTGCATTTTATTCCTGATGGACATTCAGTTGTTGATCTTTTAACCATTCATGTGCAATGATGTTTTAACTATTTATGTGTAATTCAGATTTTTTAGCGCTGCTAGTGTCACTGATTGGTTTGTTAAAACTCAATCTGTTGCACCTTTGTCTAGTATTATTATATGATTTATTTATTTTCACTTAATAGTTTTGTTTAAATGCGCGGCTGAGTGATCATTGTTTGGATTAAGGATTCCCTTTATTATATTATGTTTTGCCCTTAAGAAATGTACCTACAAAACGATGGATGTGAAAATAAAATCAGTGTTCCTTTTATATTTTTATTTTTTTATCGCTCTGTCCACTAACAGATAAATAAAATGGTGACAAAAAGATAAAAATGCTTTCAGTGGATTCTAAATTTAAGTGTTAATGACTGTACTCAATTATAGAAAAGGGGCTCCCAAGGTGTTATAAATTACATCTTAGGAGACCTTTAATGAGACTTTCAGCTTTGTGTTCTTCTAACACAGCAGATTGTCCTGCGGGAATGCCAACAATTTTAAATAAGAATAAACCTTTAGCCACTAGAAATGAATACATATAAACCCGAGTGTGGGTAGGTACACCATACAATTTTTCCTATTAATTCTCAGATCCATAATTGTATTATTATTTTATACTGATAACTTTAAACGGAGAAAAAAAGAATAATATGAGGAATATGACAGAGATTTCCTCTTTCACTCTTGTGGGTCTATCAGACCATCCACCAACCATGAATGGACTTTTTGCGTTCTTCCTTCTCATCTATCTGATGACTCTTATCTCAAACCTTCTTATTTTTTTCTTGGTCCTCACTGACTACAATCTGCACAACCCAATGTATTTTTTTCTTGCCAACTTGGCATTCCTGGACGTGTGCTATTCATCAGTGACCGCACCAAGGATGCTCTTTGATTTGGTCACAAAAATCAGATCAATATCCATTCCTGCCTGCATAACCCAAGTCTTTTTCTACTGCTCCTTTGCTGGCTCAGAGGTTTTCTTGCTCTCAGCTATGTCCTACGACCGCTACATTGCCATCTGCCACCCCCTACATTACAAACTAATTATGTCTTGGAGGTTCTGTGCTCGTATGGCCTCTCTGGTCTGGGTTGCAGGATGTTCTGTCTCTTTGGTATATACTTTATTTTCACTCAGGTTGTCCTTCTGCAGAAAAGCTTCCATCCACAACTTCTTTTGTGACCTTCCACACTTATATCAAATTACATGTACTGACCCCTTCATAAACATGATGGTCGTATTCCTATTAGGTGGTAGTATTTTATTGGGAGTCTTTCTTTTGACCTTTCTTCCCTATGTCTATATTTTCAGTACCATCCTTAGAATCCGTAGCAAGACTGGAAAGAGGAAAGCATTCTCCACCTGCACCTCACACCTCACCGTGGTCTTCATCTTTTATGGCTCCATAATTTTTATTTACTTTGTTCCATCCTCCAGCAATATGTTCAATTTAAACAAACTGTTTACAGTCATATCTGCCCTCATTAACCCATTGCTGAATCCTCTGATCTACAGCCTGAGGAACACAAACCTTATGGAGGCACTTATGAGGTCTTATTATTACTTAAAGTCAATCCAGGCATCATGCTGAAAATATCATTGTGATCCTTGCATTCTTTAAAAGTTGATAAATAGAGAAAAATCTGTAAAAAATGCAGTTTTTAGTTTCATTAATGAGCAACTCATAATACTTTTTCAAATATTTTCACCAAATTTTCTCCTTTTTCTCCCAAGTACAGGAACCCTGATATATGTTTTGATATATGTTAGAGCAGGGGTCTTCAAACTATGGCCCTCCAGTTGTTCAGGAACTACAATTCCCATCATGCCTAGAGTTTTACAATGCCTCATGGATTGTGTAGTTCAGCAACAGCTGGAGGGCCGTAGTTTGAGGATCCCTGTTTTAGATCTTTATGGTTGATCAGCAATATATTGTACTCAGTGGGTGGATGGGTGATTATTCCTTACAGCAGTCTATACAATAGAAAAAAAATGAAGACAAATAATTTTTACTAAATTAATAGAACTTTTTAGATGCCAAAGAAGACACTTAAAAAAGCTTTACGCAAAACTGAAGTTTTCTGAGGAGTTAATGCCAAACGCGTCAACATTTAGCTACCTTTTAATGTGTTTTTTTTATGAATAAGAATTTATTGATTATTACACATGGCATAAGTAACATAAACAACCAAACAATATTAAAGGTATGACAAAAATATACAAAAAGTATACAAAAACAGCATTTGTGATGCACCACAAATAGCAAGTAAGCAAATCTGGATGGTGCATTTCAGATAAAACAGCAGATAAGGGAGGAGGGAGGAGGGAGGGAGGAAAGTGGGACAAGAAGAAGGGGGAAGAGGAGGGGAGCACGATAGGAAGAAGGAGACAAGAGGACTCAAAATTGGCAGGAGAGCCTTGTTTAGGCACATTACTGATCTGCCCAAGACAGCCAAACCTTTTTGAATGTGATGTAACGCGTAGGGTGCAGCCGGAGGCAGACTAGGTGCTCAAGTGATGCACAAGGAAGCAAATCCAGGTACCTGTTGTGTTTTTAATTGCAATTTTACAAATGTATATAGGGTGAGTGCAATTTTAACTTAAATAATTAGGTTTACTAGAGTCTACTACACTTTGGCCTCTTTAAATCTTTCCCTAACATGGGCAACGCAAATAAAGCCACATGAACATGGAAGAGTCTTCGAGGCACCTTGCTGTGAATATTGTCTGAGCTACTGAGAATTACAACAGGAGAGTCCATAGTGGGCAGAGCATGCCCCACATATCTCAACCTGGCGGAAGATCCACTTTAGTGAGAAGTGTAAGTGGATAGTATGTATCCATGGAGACACCAGGGAGTCCATTCCAGTTCCAGTGTCCATAGTCTATGGTTGTATTTCTGTGACACAAGAGGTTAGGGTGGTGAACAGTCTGACACATAATATCATAGCGGGACAAGAATGTTCATTGTTTCTTGAACTATGGAAACAGGTACAGAATGGCCTTTCTAGAAAGTAAAGAAAATTAGAGACTCTGGGCTTTACAGGTCTCGATTTTAAAGGAGGCTGGTCCAGAATTGCCGACAACAAACCCCACTAATGTTGAGGTACATACTGGTGGTTGTGATATTGTGAAAACTAGTAATGCTGTTGATGATGCTCATGTTCCAGGTCTCAAGACCGAGTTGACCTTTGAGTGGGGGGAATCCTTTCCATTACAGGTCATGGTGGTTGATATCGAAGAAGAAATGTATCTAGTAATAGGGATGGCCTTGCAGTTCGCCCGGCGTTCAGTTCGCGGCAAACTTTGCTTGTTCGCAGTCAGCCGATTTTGCGAACACATGGCGTTGTTCGCGGTGGCCATATTAGTTTACATTGGGGAGAACTTTGACCCATGACACATATATCAGGTGGAACAGGACAGCCAATTGAGACATTTCAGCACATGGACATACCCCCTACCTTATAAATAGAACTGAGCTGGCGGCAATTTCACATTCTGCTTTTTGTCAGTGTAGGGAGAGGTTTGCTGTGTGCACCAGGGACAGATTGTCAGTGACACAAATCGCTCTGTTAAGATCCACAAAAGTCCTTTTAAGGACTGGTATTTGGTATAGGTGTACTATTCTTTGGTGTGCAGTGCACTATATAGGGGTGTAATACACTTATAATATACTTTCTAATATAGAAAGCATATTATAGTGGATTTGTATTGTGCACTGTGCAGCATTGTGACTGGTGTGGTGAGCATTTCTGCAGCAATACTACAACTACAAAGAGGAACAAAAGCACTTTTAAAAAAGTATTATAACTGGTGTGATAGACTAGTGGCCCCCCTAAACCACAGATTGAAGTGGCGTGTTATCTAACAATATACTTTTTTAACAGTGTATTTGGGTACTGCAAAAATGTTGCCTCTTTTACTGCATTAACTCTGCTACACACAGTGACAACAGTTACTTGCCAATTTTTTGTACAACTGGTGTGATAGACCAGTGGCCCCCCAATACCACAGATTGAAGTGGGGTGTTATCCGAGTATACTTTTATAAGTGTATTTGTGTCCTGCAAAAATATTGCCTCTTTTACTACGTTAACTCTGCTACACACAGTGCCAATCTTACTGGCCAATTTTTTGTACAACTGGTGTGATAGACCAGTGGACCCCCAATACCACAGATTAAAGAGCTCAGCCAGATGATTGCCAGATCATTATTCTTGATCTTTAAGGATAGTTTACAGACGGGTATGGTGCCAGCTGATTGGAAATAAGCCAACGTTGTACCAATATTTAAAAAGGGGCCGAGATATATCCCGAGTAACTATAGGCTGGTCAGCCTAACATCAGTAGTCTGCAATATTTTGGAGGGGATGTTAAGGGACCACATACAAGACTTTAGTAATGAAAACGGTATTATAAGTAGTAATCAGCATGGATTCATGAAAAATCGTTCTTGCCAAACCAATCTATTAACCTTCTATGATGAAGTGAGCTGCCACCTAGATAAAGGTAAGCCTGTGAATGTGGTGTACCTGGACTTTGCAAAGGCCTTTGACACCGTTCCCCACAAACGCTTACTGTTCAAACTAAGGGAGGTAGGTATGGACCATAAGGTGAGTACCTGGATAGAGAACTGGCTCCAGGGGAGGTTGCAAAGGGTGGTGATTAATGGGGAGTACTCAGATTGGGCAGGTGTGGAAAGCGGGGTCCCCCAGGGTTCTGTCCTGGGGCCAATCCTGTTTAATTTACTCATAAATGATCTAGAGGAGGGGATATCGAGTAAAATCTCAGTATTTGCGGATGATACTAAACTAAGCGTGCCAATATCTTCTGGGCAGGATGTGGAAACCTTACAAGCGGACCTGAACAGAATAATGGGGTGGGCAACTACATGGCAGATGAGGTTTAATGTTGAAAAATGTAAAGTAATGCACTTGGGTGCCAGAAACCAGAAAGCAAGCTACTCACTAGGGGGGGAACCTCTGGGTGAGTCTAGGATGGAAAAGGACCTGGGGGTACTGGTAGACAACAGGCTTGGCAGTGGCATGCAATGCCAAAGCCAACAGAATACCGGGATGTATAGAAAAGGGGATTCACTCCAGAAATAAAGAGATTATTCTCATAGTTACATAGTAGGTGAGGTTGAATAAAGACAATAGTCCATCCAGTTCAACCTGTGTAGGTGTGTGTGAC
The DNA here is from genome assembly GCF_965119305.1 of Pelophylax lessonae. Taxonomy (NCBI): domain Eukaryota; kingdom Metazoa; phylum Chordata; class Amphibia; order Anura; family Ranidae; genus Pelophylax; species Pelophylax lessonae. The sequence continues at coordinate 4,547,325 of NC_138775.1, forward strand.
TGTAATCATCTAACATAGCCCTCAATCTCCTGTTCCTTGAGATGTAAGTCTAAGAGTCTTTTGAAAGTCACCATACTACCCGCAGAAACCACCTCTTGTGGTAGACAATTCCACAATCTTGTAGCCCTAACAGTAAAGAACCCCCCACGTTGCCTGAGGTTAAAACGCTTCTCCTCTAATCGCATTGTATGTCCTCGAGTCCTCATGCAATTCCTTCGAATGAACAGCTTTTCTTCTAAGCTGAGATCCCCATTAAGATATTTATAAATTGCTATCATGTCCCCTCTCAGACGTCTTTTCTCCAGGGAAAATAAATCGAGCGATTGCAGCCGCTCTTCATAGGTAAGGTCCTCCAACCCCCTAATCAGTTTAGTTGCCCTTCTCTGGACTTTCTCCAGCTCCAACACATCCCTCCTGAGGACTGGCGACCAGAACTGGACAGAATACTCCAGATGCGGTCGGACCAGAGTTTTATAAAGTGGAAGGATTATAGTCTTATCTCTGGAATACATCCCTTTCTTTATGCATGCTAATATTCTGTTGGCTTTGGAAGCTGCCACTTGGCATTGCATGCTGTTGCCTAATCTATCATCAACTAAGACTCCCAGATCTTTCTCCATTTTTGATTCCCCCAAGGGTTCCCCTCCTAACGTGTATTGTGCTTTTATGTTTTTAGTCCCCAAGTGCAAAACCTTACACTTCTCCACATTAAACCTCATTTGCCATGTCGTTGCCCACTCCGTAATTTTGTCCAGGTCATTCTGTAGGATATCTGCTTCATGCTGTGCAGTTATTGCCCTGGCCAATTTTGTGTCATCTGCAAAAACTGATAACGAACTACTGATCCCTTCCTCAATGCTGTTTATGAATAAATTGAACAAGGTTGGTCCCAGGACTGAGCCCTGGGGCACCCCACTTACTACCTCAGACCAGTCTGAGTATGCGCTGTTTATTACTACCCTTTGGACACGGCCTTTTAGCCAATTCCGTATCCAAGAGCAAACCCTGCTGTCGATACCTGCAGACCTTATTTTATAAATTAAGCGCTTGTGGGGAACTGTATCAAACGCCTTAGCGAAATCCAAGTACACCACATCCACTGGTCTCCCCCTATCTAGCTCACAGCTCACTTCCTCGTAGAATGCTAAGAGATTGGTTTGACAAGATCGCCCATTTGTAAACCCGTGCTGATTACTATTGATGATGTTGTTGTCTTTAGCATACTCTACGATATAGTCCCTTATCATCCCCTCCAAAAGTTTACATATTATTGATGTCAGACTGACAGGCCTATAATTTCCCGGGATATGTCTCTGGCCCTTTTTGAATATCGGAATCACGTTAGCCTTCCTCCAATCCCCTGGTACATCTCCTGTCCTAATACTGTCAGCAAAGATCAGGAACAGTGGTCTAGATATAACCATACTGAGTTCCTTGAGCACTCTCGGATGTACGCCATCCGGGCCTGGTGATTTGTTTGTGTTAAGTTTATCCAGTCTTTCCCTGATTTCCCCCTCTGTTAGCCATAGTGTCAAGTCCTGTGTATTACTACTAACCATACAGTCATGGTCAGTGTACCCTTCCTTTTCCTGCGTAAAGACTGACGAGAAAAAAGAATTCAGCACGGTTGCTTTTTCAGTGTCCTCTGTAACCATCCTCCCATCATCGCTAATTATGTGTGCAATATGCTCTGCCCTAGTTTTTTTGCTGTTGATATATTTAAAGAATTTCTTTGGTTTTTTTTTACTATCCTCCGCTATTTGTCTCTCAAAGTTGATTTTAGCCATCTTGATTTCGTGTTTACACTTCTTATTTTCCTCCTTGTATTGCTGGAAGGCCGATACGGTGCCCTCTGATTTATATTTCTTGAAGGCCAATTCTTTTCCCCTAATAAGTTTTTTAACGCTACGGTTTAGCCAGCCAGGTTTGGCTTTGTCTCTTCTAAATTTATTCCCCATAGGAATGCACTGCAAGATGCCTTTGCTTAATATTGTTCTAAAGCATTCCCATTTTTCCTCTGTGGTCAGTGATCCCAGGGTTTGGTCCCAGTTTACCCTTTCCATCAATGAGTACAATTTTGGAAAGTCTGCCCTTCTGAAGTTTAGGGTTCTTATGTTCCCCACTTGCCTTTTTATATTGTTATTTATACTAAATGTGATCATCCTGTGATCGCTAGAGCCCAGGTTGTCCTGGACTCCTACCTCCGAGATTATGTCTGGGTCATTAGTGATCAATAGATCCAGGATAGCATTCTCTCTAGTAGGGGAATCCACCAACTGCGACATGTAGTTATCCTGTAAGGTTTCCGTGAATAGCCGGGCCTTATGCGAGTGTGCAGTCCCCTCTTCCCAGTCAATGTCGGGATAATTGAAGTCCCCCAATATGATGACTGATCCTAGTTTTGCCGCTTTACCTATTAGTGCTAAAAATTCCAGCTCTACCTCCTCCCCTTGGTTAGGTGGCCTATAGCAAACCCCCACAACTACTTTTCCCTTATCTTCTTCCCTATCGAGTTCAACCCACACAGATTCTAAATCCATGCTCATCCCATCCGTAATGTCACTCCTTTCTAGCACCTTTATATTGTTCTTGACATAGAGACATACCCCTCCCCCTCTTTTACCAACCCTGTCCTTCCGGTACACCGAATACCCTTGGATATTGGCCAGCCAGTCATGTGAGGGGTCGAACCAAGTCTCCGTTATTCCCACAAGGTCTATGTCCTCCTCATGTACTAACATTTCCAACTCATCCATTTTATTAGCTAGGCTCCTGGCATTAGCATATACCCCTCTTAGTTTTACAGAAGTTAAACGTGATTGGTGGTTTTGTTTATTTCTGTTTGGTCTGCTGTTCTCCCGCACAGACCCGCCAATTGATGTTGTTGACCTACTGTCGCTATTGACCCTACAACTGCCTTCAGTCCTCTGCTCCCTCCTGACTGATTCTATTTCTGAGCCCTCCCCCCCGTCTCCTAGTTTAAAAGCACCCTCTTCTCCCTCTCTACAAGACTCTGGTCCGGCCACATCTGGAGTATGCTGTCCAGTTCTGGGCACCGGTCCTCAGGAAGGATGTGCTGGAACTGGAGAAAGTCCAGAGAAGGGCAACAAAAATAATTAGGGGAATGGAGGACATCAGCTATGAGGAAAGACTACAAGCACTGAACTTATTCTCTCTGGAGAAGAGACGGTTGAGGGGGGATATGATATCAATGTACAAATACTGTACTGGCAACCCTAGCATATGGAAAAACCTATTCAGAGAAAGGAAATGCAATAAGACACGTGGCCACTCACTAAAACTAGAGGAAAGGCGGTTTAACCATAAAATACGCAGGGGGTTCTTCACTGTGAGAGCAGTAAGGATGTGGAATTCCGCAAACCGTCATATCAGCAAGGAGCATAGATAGTTTAAAAAAACTATTAGATGGGCACCTTAAAGACCACAACATACAGGGGTATACAATGTACGGTTAACAGCAAACACACACACACATCATAGGTTGAACTGGATGGACTGATGTCTTTTTTTCAACTAACTCAAGCAGGGTGATTGAAGCAGGGTGTTATATACCTTGTTCTACATATACTGCACTTCTCTAGAGACTTTTGTCACAGGGTAACTAAAAAAATGACAGGCAGAGGAAGAGGCAGGCCCTTACACAGGGGTGGTAGGGGTAGGGCAGGAGCAGTAGGCCGGAGCCAAAGTTTGAAGTTTCAGAAGGTGCGTTCGAATACGTCAAAGGACGCACCAGACTTGGTTGAGTGGCTTACTCAGCCTTCCTCTTCTGCACCCTCCTCATCCTCTCTATCTGCACCCTCTTCACTCTCTGCTGTGTGCACCCCCAAAGACACCACCACCAACACCACCACCACCATATACCCTCCGCTTGAATCACTGGAATTATTTTCCGATCCATCACAAGACATTTGCGAAGCACAGCCATTCCTGGCATCGGATCAGGAAGAGGAGGTATCAACAGCCGCCACTCAGCAGTCTGACGACAGTACCCAGATCACCCCAAGGAGGTTGGTCCCCGCTGTTGCTGCCTACTCCGAGATCTCTAATGTTAGTGGTGGGGAAGGTGACGTCAATGATGACGTGTCTATGGACGTCACGTGGGTGCCCACAAGAGAGGAAGAGGAAGGGAGTTCAGAGGGAGAGACGGACCGGCAGATAGGGAGGAGAAGCAGGCGGAACAAAGGAGGGACAAAGCAGACTGCACAGGAGGGACAAAGAAGACTGCTTATGTATCAGAAGCGAGCCATCAACTATGTACAGTCACATCTGGTGCTCCCAGGACGCTTTTTAATGTGTCCGCTGCTGACAATAGTGTTGCCATCTGCAGCCTTTTCAGTCAACGCATAAGTCGCGGTAAGCCCAACACTCACCTAGGGATGACCGCCTTAAGAAGGCACCTGGACTCCCATCACCGAGCCCAGTGGGAGCAACGCCGTCAGAACCCACAAAGCCACACTCCAGGCTCTCACCATCCAGCCTCTTCTCCTTCTCCTCTCTCCTCACAATTGTCCTCCACTCTACCTTCCATCATGCCGTCCTCACGTTGTTCTAGAAAAAGGCAGGCTTCCGTGGCCCAAATGTTGGAGTGTAAAAAAATGATGACACCGGATAACCCTCTTGCCCAACGGTTGACTGCTAGCTTGTCGGAACTGATAGCCCGCCAACTACTGCCATCGGAAATTCGTGGCCATTGGAACACCACAATGGAAGGTCCCAGGCAGGAAATATTTCTCGCAGAAGGGCATTCCAGAGCTGCATGGCTATGTTCAGCGGCAAGTGAATGTATCTCTGGCACACAGTGTCGGTGCCAAGATACATCTGACTACAGACACATGGTCTAGCAAACACGGGCAGGGAAGGTATATAACTTTTACTGCCCACTGAGTGAACCTTCTGACAGCCATCAAGCATGTAACCCGTGTCACCGTGTAGATTTGTTTTTTACCGCCACGGATTGCATGCAGGCCTGCCTCTTTTTCTCCTCCTTCTACTCCATCCTCCCTCTCCTCCTCGGCTGACTACTCCTTTTCCGCTGCTACCTTCTCTTCCGCTGTGCCGCCCAAGATCCCCAGAACCTATTCCACATGCCAGGTAAGACGTTGCCATGCTGTGCTGCGTCTGTTGTGCCCGGAAGCCAAGAGCCACACTGGTCCTGCACTCCTTTCAGCTTTGCGTTCACAGGCAGATCAGTGGCTGACCCCACTCAATTTGACAGTTGGTAAAGTGGTGTGCGACAATGGTGCCAATCTGCTGAGCACGCTGAAACAGGGCAAAAAAACACACATGCCATGCATGGCACACGTCCTGAACTTGGTGGTGCAGCGATTCGTTGCCAAATACCCTGGGGTCCAGGACGCCTTGCGGCATGCCAGGAAAATCTCGGACCATTTCAGAAGATCTTACACAGCCATGGCTTGCCTTGCTGACATTCAGCGTCGACACACCCTACCCGTCAGGCATCTAATTTGTGACTGCCCGACGCAATGGAACTCAACCTTGTATATGCTTGATAGGCTTCTCCAGCAGAAACGTGCAGTTAACGACTACCTGTAGGAACTCTGCGGCAGGACAGGTTCTGGGGAGCTTGAGTTTTTTCACCTCGCCAGTGGCTGCTCATGCGCGACACATGCAAACTTCTGCGGCCATTTCATGAGATGAGATCACCAAACTGGTCAGTCACCGCCAGGGTGCCATCAGTGACATCGTACCTTATGCCTGCTTTCTGGAGCGTGCATCGCGTTGTGTCATTGATCAAGTCGTCGAGGAGCAGGAGCAGGAAGATGAGGAAGTCGCAATGTTGGATGATTTCCCAGAGGGTGCTGCTCAATCTGAGACAAGTCAACAACAGGAGTCTGAAGAGGAGTCAGAGGAGGATGGTGCCGGGGTGGATGAGGAGGAGCAAGAAGAGCATGCTTTAAGACTTTCTGGTATCCCCGGTGTTGTCCTTGGATGGGGAGAGGAGAACGAGGATGACATTATCCTGGATGATGAGCTGGAGCCAAACCACTACACCGCTTCCAGTTTAGTGCGAATGGGGGCCTTCATGCTCCAGTGTTTTAAGGGGGACCCCCATATAAAAAGCATAAAGGGCAAGGACAAGTACTGGGTGGCAACATACTTAGACCCCCGGTACAAAAAAAAAATGGCGGAAATGTTACCAGCATCACAGAGGGCGGTCAGAATGCAGCACTTCCAGCCCTTGCTTCGAGAAATGCTGCATTCTGCTTTTGCGTGCCCTGGCAGAGGAATTTCCAGTCACAGAGAGACATTTGCGGGTAGCAATCCAACAGCGCCTGCAAGAAGAGGGCGGTTTGAAGATGTGTTGGTCACTTCAGATATGAAATCATTCTTCCAGCCAACCCATCGACAGCTGTACTCCGGATCCAGCATCATTGAACGCCTAGAACGACAGGTGTCCGACTACATTGGGTTAACGGCCGATGTGGACGCTTTGATTAACCCCTGGACTACTGGGTGGGCAGTCTTGACCTCTGGCCAAAGCTTGCACAATTTGCAATGGAACTCTTGGCTTGCCCCCGTCTTGTGTCCTGTCCGAAAGGAGCAGGGGGGATCGTGACCGATAAGCGCACTCGCCTAGCTCATGACAGTGTTGACTTCCTCACATTTATAAACAATAATGAGGCATGGATCTCAGAGGAATTCAACACATGTGACCAGTAGACCAGGTTTGATTGCAATTCCTCATGACAGGCCAAAAATATCCGCCAGACCGCCATCCACCCACAACAATTCATGGTCCTTGTCTTCGGTAAATACAGCGGCATAAAAGCCATTTCATGTCCATTGAATGGCTAATTTTTGGGGCCTTTCATGGCCGACAATTATTTTTTCTGTTAATGCCTAATGTACCTCCAGCCACAGAATACAACGTTCTTAGCTGTCAGGTAAATGCATGTGGGCTAATTTTTGGGGCCTGTACTGGCCGACACTTACTTCTGTATCCTGTGAATGCCTAATGTACCTTCAGCCACAGAATACAACATTCTTAGCTGTCAGGTAAACCCATGTTGGCTAATTTTTGGGGTAATATTTCTGATGCTGTTACAATGTAAGTGCGGGAAACAAAAATGTTATAATATTCAAATGTGCAATCTATTGAAAACAATATATGGAGGTGTATAATCCAGTTGTCAGGTCACCTGTGGCCAGGTGACAACTGCACCCTGTTGGAGGCAGGGGTGCGCCGCAAGGTAGTGAACCCAATAGCAGACTGCTGTGGATGGACAGAAACATTAGCCCAAGATTCCCCAGGGCGTGGAGTCTAAGACCCAGCAGGTGTTCACCAGAGCCTCTAGTGGTGAGGATGGACTTCGCTGCAGCTGGGCCCAGGTTGCGGCCCCTGGGGTCCCCCGGGTCACGCTCCGTAGGGAGAGAGGGGAAGCAGCCACTTAGGATGCATGGGATGAAGATGAGGTAAGCCAAGGTCGGGTAACAGGCAGACGGGGGTAACCAAGCGACAGACCAAAGATCAGGGTCACAGGCAAACAAGAGAAGTAAGAGACAAGCCAAAGTCGGTACACAGAAAGGTAGATCAAGCACACGGCAGACAGGAACACAACTAACAAACACTGTTGTACAGCAAAGCAGACCTGCAATGGGCTGGTTAATTTAGACTACTTGGAATGGCCTGGGGTGGAGCCAAACAGGGAAGAGAGATGACAAAAGCAGCCAGAAGGAAGAGTCTGGCCTCTAATGCAGACATGAGGAAAAGGTAAGCTGCCAGACACTATTGCATGCCCATGACACCAGTGTTGCCAACCTACCAGATTGAACTTTACCGACACGACACCCAAAAATTACTGGCAAAGCCATGTTTTTTACTGGCATTTCCAAAAGTTACAAAATTACAGTTTTAGGAAGTAAGTAGCTTAGGGACAGGACAGGAAGGAAATAAATTATAATGGGAAGGTGCACAAACACATGAAATTGACTACAGCACTGTGCAGCAGCAGCACAGATGATGATGACATGTCTCTTCCTGAGTCCCAGTGAAAGTCTCTCTACACACCAGGTGATCCCTTCAGTCCACTCCAGTCCAAACAGCTCCCGGCTTGCCTTGGTCCCATCCCGCAGATCCGGCCACTCAGTTTGGCCCCTTTACACCATGACATCACAAGACAAGCTCAGGCACCGCCTCTGCCAGATCTTCCCCCATGCTGGCGCTGCCTGAAAACACTGTAGCAGGCACTTGGATGGTCTCGGCCAGCTCCAGACCGGAACATCACATGCGTAGTTCCAACCCGAGAGTCACAGCCATATTTTTTCTGGTGGACTTTTCCTTTCACTGGCATTTACTGGCAGGAGAAAAGTGCCCATTTTTTACTGGCTGGCAGTAAAAATACTGACGGTTGGCAACACTGTTATAATCCCAAAACAGGGTAAAATGGAGAAAAAATTCCCATAGGCAGTGATGAAAAGACAGAAAGGACTTCCCAAGCCCTCACCATCAAATGCTTAAAGGTTACTACTAGTGATGGGCTTTGAGTTCAAGTTCACGTACGTTCGACTCGAACATCGGGTGTTCCTGTGCCTAAGGATATCACAGAACACACAAACATATGGGGCGCTTCGCGGGAAATTCGCCTGCTGATGAGTGCCCTGTAATGCACTGCGCAATTGCAGTGCATTAAGTGCTTGTGATTGGCCAAAGCATGCACCTTGACCTGTATGCTTTGGGCAATCACAGCACAATGTCCTGTCATTGCCATGATTGGTCTAATTCTTATTAAGAGAATTCATTACTCTATCCATGACATCATGCATTACTATATGCCCCTGGTGTATCTTTAATCGTTTCCATACCCGGCAAATTTTGGCATTCCTCTACTACATGTAAAAATCTTCATTTTTTTTTGTTAGAAAATTACTCAGAACCCCCCAAACATGATATATATTTTTAGCAGAAACCCTAGGGAATAAAATGGCGGTCATTGCAATTTTCTAGGTCACACAGTTTTCGCGCAACAATTTTTCAAAAGCAATTTTTTGGGGAAAAAACACTTTCATGAATTAACAAAATAAAATAAAACAGTAAAGTTAGCCCAATTTTTCCTATAATATGAAAGATGATGTTACGCCCAGTAAATAGATACCTAACATGTCAAGCTTTAAAATGGTGCAGACTCGTGGAATGGCGCCAAACTTCAGTACTTAAAGCCGAGTTCCGGCCAAGAAAATGTTTTTTCAAAAAAAATGCCCCCCGGGACAGTCAGGGTTAGTACATTTCACAATGGATAGCCTCTGATCTGTCCCAGGTCGCACTTACCTTTTAGAAGAAATACTTACCTTGAAAATGTCTTGTCCAGCGCTGCCATCTCAGGAAGCCAGCGCGTCCTCTTCGGCGTCCTCTTCCGTGTCCTCTTCATCCCAGAATGCCCTGCACTGGCCCGCTCGTCATGTCCGGTGTAGGCACGTCATTCCTGCACAGCTTCCAGGCATGCCCAGAAGCTTTTTAGCAGGGAATGACGCGCCTGCACCGGAACTGACGAGCGGAGCTGGGGCAGGCGTATTGACTCCTGGGTAAGTAAATTAAAAAAAAAATTATCCATTTCTTTTTTAGGTCATTTTCAGCAAGCGGATGGCCCAAAGTGCATTTTGTGGCCGGAACTCCACTTTAAAAATCTTCATAGGCGATGGTTTAAATTTGTTCACAGGTTACCTGATTAGAGTTACAGAGGAGTTCTTGAATTATTACTCTCGCTCTAACGTTCACGGCGATATGTCACATGTGTGGTTTAAACGTCGTTTACATATACGGACGCGACCTACATAGTTGGTCAGGTTGAAAAAAGACTCAAGTCCATCTGGCTAAGCCAATAAAAAAACAAAAAACAGTAAAGAAAACCCAACCATACAATCCAATATACACAATCCTATACCCGCCCCAACCATACAATCCCATATACACAATCCTATACCAGCAGTTGATCCAGAGGAAGGCGAAAAACCCCAGCAAAGCATGATCCAATTTGCTACAGCAGGGGAAAAATTCCTTCCTGATCCCCCGAGAGGCAATCATATATTCCCTGGATCAACTTTACCTATAAATATTATTACCCAGTTATATTATGTACACCCAGGAAAGAATCCAGGACTTTTTTTAAAGCAATCTAGTGAGCTGGCAAGAACCACCTCTGGAGGGAGTCTATTCCACATTTTCACAGCTCTTACTGTGAAGAAACCTTTCCGTATTCGGAGACTACATTTATTTTCCTCTAGATGTAAAGAGCGCCCCCTTGTCCTCTGTGATGACCTTAAAGTGAACAACTCAACACCAACTTCTCTATATGGACCCCTTATGTATTTATACATGGAGATCATATCCCCCCTTATGTATTTATACATGGAGATCATATCCCCCCTTATGTATTTATACATGGAGATCATATCCCCCCTTATGTATTTATACATGGAGATCATATCCCCCCCTTATGTATTTATACATGGTGATCATATCCCCCCCTTATGTATTTATACAAGGAGATCATATCCCCCCTTATGTATTTATACATGGAGATCATATCCCCCCCTTATGTATTTATACATGGTGATCATATCCCCCCTTATGTATTTATACATGGTGATCATATCCCCCCTTATGTATTTATACAAGGAGATCATATCCCCCCTTATGTATTTATACATGGAGATCATATCCCCCCTTATGTATTTACACATGGAGATCATATCCCCCCTTATGTATTTATACATGGAGATCATATCCCCCCCTTATGTATTTATACATGGTGATCATATCCCCCCTTATGTATTTATACATGGTGATCATATCCCCCCTTATGTATTTATACAAGGAGATCATATCCCCCTTATGTATTTATACATGGTGATCATATCCCCCCTTATGTATTTATACATGTTGATCATATCTCCCCTTAATCTCCTCTTCTCAAGAGAGAATACATTCAGTTCCTCTAATCTCTCCTCATAGCTGAGCTCCTCCATGCCTCTTATCAGTTTGGTTGCCCTTCTCTGCACTTTCTCCAGTTCTCCTACGTATGTGTTCGCTTCTGCATGCGAACACGAGTAGACAGGGCATTTTTTTTTTATTGTTTATTTTATTTTCACACTTTCCCCTTATTTTGTTTAATTTTTTTATCACTTTTATTTCTATTACAAGGAATGTAAACATCCCTTGTAATAGGAATAGGAATGACAGGTCCTCTTTATGGAGAGATATGGGGTCTATAAGACCTCAGCTCTCTCCTCTAGGCTGGAAAGCCTGAGACAAAAAAAAAAAAACCCAGGCTTTCCAGCCGAACACTGGCAGGGCTGGACTTGACCTCATAACGCTGTGCCCGGCCTCTGAGAGTCATAGAGCTGACCGGGGACCATTTGGTCTTTAGTCAGCTCTATGGTAAGCTTCTGGCACCGACAGATTCCTTCTCCGGTTTGCCGATCGTATGAGCGAGCCTGTAGAAGCACCGGAGGGTGATGGGATGGGGGGGTGTCCCCTCCCACTGCCTGTAAAAATAATCAAGCGGCTGAACTGCCCCTATGATTGTTTTTACGGTGCAGGGAACCGCCGGAAGAAAAAAAATATATCTGAATGATGCCTACAGCTCCACCCACCATCCAGATATCTCCACTAAAAGCCCAGGACATCATGTGACATTCAGCAGTATGGAAGTGGTTAAGTAGGTGACTATCCAGATAAAGGTCCTCTTATCAATAAAGAATATTAATATTCTTGTATTAGATTGTATTCCATAATTTTTGTGAAACAACTGAAAATGAAAGTTGTAGATAAAATAAAAACCCATCAAGTTTAGAAAGGCTGAAGCTCTACATTCTTCACAATGGCTCCTCACTGACATCTGTCTCTGCATTGTGGCCCGTTGTGCTGCCATCTAACTGTAATGCTGTGCTGATTATTTTCCCACCCAAACCTAAGGGCTGCAGCACAAAGGTTGTTTTAACCACTTAAGCCCCGGAGGATTTGGCTGCTGAAAGACCAGGGGGTATTTTGCAATTCGGCACTGCGTGACTTTAACGGACAATTGCGCGGTTGTGCGACGCTGAAACTAACCGAATTTGATGTCCTTTTTTTTCCACAAACAGAGCTTTCTTTTGGTGGTATTTGATCACCTGTGCGATTTTTTGATCACGCGCTATAAACAAAAAAGAGCGTCAATTTTGCAAAAATAACAATATTTTTCACATTTTTTTATATGAAATCCCCCCCCAAAAAAATGTAAAAATCAAAATTTTTTAACATTTTCGGCTAATTTGTTTTATGCTACATATGTGTGGTAAAAAAAAATCGCAAAAAAAAAAAGTTATCGCGTTTACTAACAAAGGGAAAGATTTTTGTCATTTTTGTTTTTTTTTTTTTTTTTAACGCGTAATGGCGGCGATCTGTGATTAATTTTGCGGTACTGCGACATTGGGGCGGACAGATCGGACCCTTGACTGACATTTCTGACACTTTTGGGGTTACCAGTGACATTTCTACAGTAATCAGTGCTATACATATGCACTGTTACTGTAAAATTACACTGGCAGTGAAGGGGTTAACTTTATTGGAGAGGGAGGGGCTGTGTGTGTCCCTAGGGGCGTGAATCTAACTGTGATTGGCTGTGGCTTGAGCTGTAGGAACAATGATCAACGGTCCTACATAGTAGAACCGTATGATCATTGTTTCTACACAGGGGAGAATGACAGGCGGCTTGTTTACACTAGCCGCCTGCCTTTCTCCCTCTCCCCCGACGATCGCTGAGTGACCGGCGGACATCGGGTCCGCCGGTCACATGCGTGGGGGGGTCCGTGACCGCGGGGGAGCGGGAGCACCCCGCCGGCGGCGCGCGCTCGCTCCCCGGAGCCTCACAGGCTAGTGACATACACATACGTCACTCTGCCTGTGAGGGGCTGGCCGCCGCAGTATATGTACTTGCGTCGGTCGGCAAGTGGTTAAGAAAATTTCTGGCTTCAATTTTAGGGCTGTTGGTGAGTCCTTCAAACTTTGGTACCACTGGCCCATTTCTACCACTCCATACTGAAGGGCTGCAGCTCTATTTATGTTTAGAATGACACCTCCCTGTGACTCATGTCTTTAATGTTAGGCTTGTTGGTGCTTCCGAGAGTATGTTGTAGGCACAAAGGCAAAGTCTCTCAATGGGGGACAAGTGGTAAACACAAATGCGAGTAGCTAAATAATACCAATAATAATGATAATCAGCTAGATGCACCGAAATCCAAACACTAGGGCAGGCTAATCCGGGAGCTGTAGCTGGCTCTGGAGATCAGACAAGATAAAAAGAGGAGAAGCACCACCAAGTGCAGTAGGACTGCTAAGATGTATTAGAGCCCCCCAAAGGAGGGCTACAGGATGAAAGTATAAAACAAGTTCATCATAGATGGAGGTCCGGGATGGCAGATGGTGGATGAGTCTGCATAGCTGCCAGGTAGATCCCTGTATGTGCCCCAGGGATGAGGAGGGGAAAGACAACAAGGTACCTCTGAATGTAGACTGTAGACAATTTATTAAACACAACATGTAGTGAAGCACTCACATGTTCCAAAAGTTCATGAGCATGCTCCGAAACGTGTGGCAGGACTTTGACGTCACTGGCGCATGATTGCGGTTCACTGTGCGGTCTGGCCCTGATTTTCGTTCGCAGAGGAAGCAAGATTAGAACGGACCACCGGATCTGCTGCAGGCACAAAAACTAACTGCCCAGGACGCCATAGAGGGACTAATTGCCCCATCATTTTCAGGCTCATGAACTTTTCAAACATGTGAGTGCTTCACTACCTATTGTGTTCAATAAAATGTCTACAGTCTACATTTCGAGGCGCCTTGTTGTCTTTTCTCTCATTATATATTTGGAAAAGTTGCTTCAGTCTTTTTCCCCCACCTGCCAATGGCTGCCCAGAAGACTTGTGGATGTATCTCCTTATGGTACCCCTAAATCCTACAGGACGCTGTAAGTTTCATCACAGACCTAACAACATTCAGAATTAGCACCGATCCATTTTGTATTATGAGGAGTAGGAAGCCAGCCGGTGTCTCTCGCAGCCTCAGTGGACAGCAGCATGGAGAGCAGCGTAGAAGTGGGATGAGGTTAGCAGGACCAGTATGCAATGGAATGCATTTCAGAGCACGCTCCATGCTGTATTGGAGCATGTGCACTCCATTCTCAAGCTGAGAAATGTCTATGTAAGCACAGAATTTAAAGAAGCCTGCCAGAAATCGGGGGCTGGGGCAGAATCAAGGCAGCAACTCAGCCCTGAGATATGCACAGTAAAGAGATAAAGATGTTAAAGAGCTGCGCTAAACACACATATCAGCTTTTCTCAACCTTTTCAGCACAGAGGAACCCTTGAAATAAATAATTTCTGGTCTCGGGGAACCCCCTGCTAAAAATTAAGAATCTACAACTCATGACACATTAGTGTGACAGTCAGTGGAACGAATGCTCCTTACTCTTCTCATCATTGGGAAGAATTACCCACCTTGCAGATAGCTAAAAGGAACAATGGTGTCATTGGGAACTTATCTGAGAGGCAGAAATTGTCCTTTGCTCAAGGAACCCCTAGCAACCTCAGGAGGAATCCTAGGTTCCATGGAACCCTGGTTGAGAAACCCTGACACATATAATTAGTGCAACATTCTAAAAAATATAATTTATTCAAGAAAAGAGTGCATACATTCAAATAGTAGTCCCAATATGCAATAGTCCCAAATCAGAGATAATATTCAGTCCTTGTGGGTGAAAGTAAGTGACAAAAACACCCATGAACAATAAAGTAAAAAATGAATCCTCCAGTGTAACGATATTGGATTACCATGAGTGCAACCTCCACCCAATAAATTGCACAATTACTGAACGGTAATGACCCCCTATCACAGAGGGTGAAACCCAATTGCGGCTACTACACAGCCAGGGCCTTTGATCTTGCCATCAGGATGGTTAGGCCTCTAAAACGCCTCAAGGTTCCTGTCATGGACATGCAATAGTCTCCGGGAGCTTACCTTCTCCTCCATGTCTCTATTAGAGGCCTGACTCTCTTTCTGGCTGCCTTTTATCATCTCTCCTCCCTGTATGGCTCCACCCCAGGCCATTCCAGGAAGTCTATATTAACCAGTGCACTGCAGGTCTGCTTTGCTGTTCAACTTTGTTTGTTAGCTTGTGTTCCTGTCTGCCGTGTGCTACGTCTACCTTGCTGTGTACCGATCTTGGCTCGTCTCTGACTACTCCTGTTTGCCTGTGACCCTGACCTTAGGCCTGTCTCTTGGTTACCCTCATCTGCCTGTTTGCCCCGACCTCGGCTGACCCATCACTATCCCTTGTGTCCTCAGTGGCTGCTTCCCCTCTCTTCCTACGGAGCGTGACCTAGGGGACTCCAGGGGCCGCGACCTGGGTTCAGCTGCAGCGAAGGCTATCCTCACCATTAGATGCCTTCTTTTGAACACCTGCTGGGCCTTAGACTCCGCGCCCTGGGGAATCTTGGGCTCACGTTTCCTGTCCATCCGCAGCAGTCAGCTATTGGGTTCACTACCTTGTGGTGCACCCCTGTCCCCAACAGGGTGCAGTTGTCACCTGGCCACAGGTGACCTGACAGTTCCAAATGGATAGAAAGGGAAAGGATGGATATCTAATTATCCCCCAAAGCACTGAGAGCGAGGATCCTCCCGTACATCGTGGATCTCATAGAAGTTCCCAAAAAAAGGTAATCCTCACCATAGTGTAAAACCAAACTAATTTTATATGAATAAAAGAAAATTGCACTTACATCAAATAGCGCCTGTTCTTCCGGGATTGTCTGAGCGGTGCGGTGACGTCAGGACATCGCTCCTCCCACCTTTGCTTTTATAGGGTTTTATTCCACTCTGTTCACTAACCAATAAATAAAATAGTGACAAAAAGATAAAAACTCTTTCAGTGGTTTCTAAATTCAAATTTTAAAGACTGTATTCAATTATAGAAAAGGGGCTCCCAAGGTGTTATAAATTACATCTTAGGAGACCTTTAATGAGATCTTCAGCTTTGTGTTCTTACAACACAGAAGATTATCCTGCGGGAATGCCAACATCTTATATAAGAATAAATCATTCACTGATACAAATTCCTACATGGAAAGTGTAATGAGTATGTATGCCATACGATTTTTCCTATTAATCCTTTAGATATATTATATTATTATTCTTCTATAGTGATACATTTAAACAGAGAAAAGGACGAGTAATATGAGGAATATGACAGAAATTTCCTCTTTCACTCTTGTGGGTCTATCAGACCATCCACTGACCATGAATGCACTTTTTGTGCTCTTCCTTCTGATCTATCTGATGACTCTTATCACAAACCTTCTTATTTTTTTCTTGGTCCTCACTGACTACCATCTGCACAACCCAATGTATTTTTTTCTTGCCAACTTGGCATTTCTGGACGTGTGCTATACATCAGTGACCGCACCAAGGATGCTCTTTGATTTGGTCACAAAAAGACGATTAATATCCATTCCTGCCTGTAAAGCCCAAGTCTTTTTCTACGTCTCCTTTGCTAGCTCTGAAATTTTCTTGCTCTCAGCTATGTCCTACGACCGCTACATTGCCATATGCTACCCCCTACATTACAAACTAATTATGTCTTTGAGGGTCTGTATTCAGATGGCCTCTCTGGTCTGGGCTGCAGGATATTCTGTCTCTTTGGTTCATACTTTATTTTTGCTCAGGTTGTCCTTCTGCAGATCAACTTCTATCCACAACTTCTTTTGTAACCTCCCACACTTGATTCAAATTACATGTACTGACACCTTCATAAACATGGTGGTCATATTCTTAGTAGGTGGTAGTATTTTATTTGGAGCCTTTCTTTTGACCTTTCTTCCCTATGTCTATATTTTCAGTACCATCCTTAGAATCCGTAGCAAGACTGGAAAGAGGAAAGCATTCTCCACCTGCACCTCACACCTCACCGTGGTCTCCATCTTTTATGGCTCCATAATTTTTATTTACTTGGTTCCCTCCTCCAGCAATATGTTCAGTTTAAACAAACTGTTTACAGTCATATCTGCCCTCATTAACCCATTGCTCAATCCTCTGATCTACAGCCTGAGGAACAAGGATCTTATGGAGGCACTTATGAGGTCCTATTATTACTTAAATTTAATCCAGACATCATGATGAAAATATCATTGTGAACATTGACATGTTTTGTATTTCTGTGCTATTTCTAGTTAAACATTTCAGTGTTGCCTTTTCGAAAATGTAAATGGACGAAACGCAACAAAATGTATGACCAAACACGTAGGGCGGAGTGACGTACTGACGTCACTGATTTCCACGAGTCCCTGAGACATCATGATGAAAATATAATTGTGAATGTTGACATGTTTTGTATTTCTGTGATATTTTTAGTTAAACGTTTTAGTATAGTCCTTTCGAAAATGTACACGGACGAAACACAACAAAATGTATGACGAAACACGTAGGGCGGAGCGACAAACTGACGTCACTGATTTCCACGAGTCCCTGAGACATCATGATCAAAATATCATTGTGACGTTGACACGTTTTGTATTTCTGTGATATTTTTAGTTAAACATTTTAGTATTGTCCTTTCGAAAATGTAAACGGACGAAACGCGTCAAAATGTATGACGAAACACATAGGGCGGAGCGACACACTGACGTCACTGATTCTCACGAGTCCCTGAAGGATGGGTTATTGTTTGTGATTTTAGGCGTTTTTAAACTTCTATTCTGTAAGTGCAATATATTACAAAGTATTTAACAATAAATATTTACAAGTTGCTCTATGTGGAGCCTTTTATATTTTGGATAAACATCCATGGTACGGAGTTGAGGAGTGTGATGAATCGCATTGAAAGATCCTTGTGGATGGTTTAAAAGGCCCTGGCTGGGTTTTGAGCCAAAAGTGCTTGTGACCTTTTGTAATGAGAGGTCTATAGGATCCGGTAAGGGAGGTCTTTCACTCATTGATGGTGGGGCTCACATACATGATCACTCTTCAAGGTGGCGGATGGTGGTGTCATTAACCTTGATAATATCACATTTGTTGGACTTTTAAGTTAGAAACACTTTATTTGGATCATCACCAGGGCTGGCCCAAGACATTGTGCTGCCTGGGTCTGAGAATGAAATGCTGCCCTCCCCCCCCCAAAAAAAGAAATTCACGCCCTCCAAGAGGCCCCCACATTCTATAGGACTATGAAAGCAGTCAGAGGGGTGTGAGTGTGTACAGAGTGACAGCAGGAGCAGGACAGAGCAGTAGAAACTGGGCAGATGAGCGCACCAGGCTACTGTCTATAGTGCCACAGTGCCCTGCAGGGCTGCGGGCAAGGTAAAGGAGAATGCATTGCTGCGGGCACGGTACAGAAGAATGCAGGGCTGCGGGCATGGTACAGGAGAATGCAGGGCTGCAGGCATGGTACAAAAGAATGCAGGGCTGCGGGCATAGTACAGGAGAATGCAGTGCTGCGGGCATGGTACAGAAGAATGTAGGGCTGCGGGCATGGTACAGGAGAATGCAGGGCTGCGGGCATGGTACAGGAGAATGCAAGGCTGCGGCCATGGTACAGGAGAATGCAGTGCTGCGGGCATGGTACAGGAGAATGCAGTGCTGCAGGCATGGTACAAAAGAATGCAGGGCTGCGGGCATGGTACAGGAGAATGCAGTGCTGCGGGCATGGTACAGAAGAATGCAGGGCTGCGGGCATAGTACAGGAGAATGCAGTGCTGCGGGCATGGTACAGAAGAATGTAGGGCTGCGGGCATGGTACAGGAGAATGCAGGGCTGCGGGCATGGTACAGGAGAATGCAAGGCTGCGGCCATGGTACAGGAGAATGCAGTGCTGTGAGCATGGTACAGGAGAATGCAGTGCTGCAGGCATGGTACAGAAGAATGCAGGGCTGCGGGCATGGTACAGGAGAATGCAGGGCTGCGGGCATGGTACAGGAGAATGCAGGGCTGCGGGCATGGTACAGAAGAATGCAGGGCTGCGGGCATGGTACAGGAGAATGCAGGGCTGCGGGCATGGTACAGGAGAATGCAGGGCTGCGGGCATGGTACAGGAGAATGCAGTGCTGCGGGCATGGTACGTTAATTACAGACATTGGTAAATGGTGGACATCCTTCCCCCAGAGGAAGACATTGTGTTGAAATGCGTTGGGGTCTCCTTGTCCACATGCTCTGTTCCATACCAGATTAACAATATTGCTGCATGCTGTAGGGGATACAAGTTGTGTTTGTTCTTACCGAATTGATCAATGTATATACAACCTTTTTTTCACTGCTTGTTTGGGAGTATTTCTCCTTTTGAATGTTGTGTTTAATAAAAATACCAAACTTTTTTACATATTTTCACCTTTCTTGTAAATATTCCATTACTTACATTGTCTGGGTGTCGCATAATCCCATTCCCCTATAAACTGACCCTCCTGAGGATCATTTTTTGTTTAAAGTTAGGGATAGATACCCAATAACCTCTTTTTCTACCCCTCATCAAGGATTGACATTTGTAATCCTATTGGAACTTTTGCTACTTTTTGGACATTTTTTTGTTTGTTTTGTATATCACTTTTTAGTGCGTTTTTTTTTTTCCTCTTTTGATTTATGTAGAGAATGTCCGGTGTTCATAGTTGTACTTACCCTTGCATGACCAGGGGGTCATTGTAACCCACAGGCCAAATGTAGCAGCTTCAATAGACTTTGGTTATCCTCAAAATAACGGTGACTAATTTGTCTACCATTCATTAATGCACCTACAAGACTATTAACCACTTCAGCCCCGGAAGATTTTACCCCCTTCCTGACCAGGCCCTCTTTTGCGATTCGGCATTGCGTTACTTTTTTTTTTTGAAAGGGGTTTATTTATAAATTTTTAACCAATTGCCGACCGCTCACATTGAGCGTACTGCGGCAAAGTGGTTCGTTATCGTCCAGCGATGTAGTACTACGTCGCTGGACTCCTCCCCCTGTAGGCGGCGCTCGCGCGCCGCCGGAGGCGCGCTCCCGCTGTTTTCATTCACAGCGGGAGTCGGGCCAGGGGAGGAGTGGCGGCGATCGCCGCTGCTCTTCCCCGATCGTCGGGGAATCTAGTTTGGAGATCCGCCTGTGTGAACAGAGCGGGCGGATCTCCTAAGTGACAGGCAGTGACAGATTACAGGATTCAGCATAGCTCAACCTGCGATCTGTCCCTGACTCACTCAGTCACCTCCCCCCACACACGTCAGTAAGCACCAGGCATACATTAACCCCTCCCTCTCCAATAAAATTAACCCCTTCTCTGTCAGTGTCATTTTTACAGTAACAGTGCATATTTATAGCACTGATTACTGCAGTAATGTCACTGGTACCCCCAAAAGTGTCAAAAATGTCAGTCAAGGGTCCGATCTGTCCGCCGCAATGTCGCAGTCCCCCAAAAAAAATTGCAGATCGCCGCCATTACTCGTTAAAAAAAAAAACACCAAAAATGACTAAAATCTTTCCCTTAGTTAGTAAACGCAATAACTTTTGCGCAAACCAATCAAAATACGCTTATTGTGATTTTTTTTTACCAAACATAGGTAGCAGAAAACAAATTGGCCAAAAATTTAAAAAAAATTTGATTTTTACATTTTTTGGGGGGGAATTTCATATAAAAAATGTTAAAAATATTGTTATTTTTTCAAAATAAACGCTCTTTTTTTGTTTATAGCGCAAAAAGTAAAAATCGCACAGGTGATCAAATACCACCAAAAGAAAGCTCTGTTTGTGGGGAAAAAAAGGACGTAAATTTAGTTTGGGTACGGCATCGCACGACTGCGCAATTGTCAGTTAAATTCGCACAGCGCGGAATCGCAAAAAGTGGCCTGGACGTAAGACAGCAAAATTCTCCGGTGGTAAAGTGGTTAAGAACAATAACTCAGAGCAATGCTAATAAAACATAGCAGGTTATATACAACGAATCACTGGAAAACATTGCAGCATAGAGAATTCAACAAGGCACTGCATTCATTTAATGGACAATTGCGCGGTCGTGTGACGCTGTACCCAAATAAAATTTACGTCCTTTTTCTCCCACAAACAGAGCTTTCTTTTGGTGGTATTTGATCACCTCTGCGATTTTTATTTTTTGCGCTATAAACAAAAAAAAAAGCGACAATTTTGAAAAAAAAAAAAAAAAAACAATATGTTTCACTTCTGCTTTTATGACATTCCCAAAAATAAATTAAAAATCAAATTTTTTTTAACATTTTAGGCCAATTTGTTTTCTGCAACATATTTTTGGTAAAAAAATCACAATAAGTGTATTTTGATTGGTTTGCGCAAAAGTTATCGCATCAACTAACTACGAAAAATATGTCATTTTTTTTTTTTTACTAGTAATCAGCGATTTTTTTGCGGGACTGCGACATTGCGGAGGACAGATCGGACCCCTAACTGACGTTTTTGACACTTTTGGGGGGACCAGTGACATTACTGCAGTAATCAGTGCTTACAAAAATATGCACTGTTACTATACTAATGTCACTGGCAGGGAAGGGGTTAACCCTGTGAGTGATCAAGGGGTTAAATGTAAGCCTAGGGGAGTGATTCTAACTGTGGGGGGCATGG
The DNA here is from genome assembly GCF_965119305.1 of Pelophylax lessonae. Taxonomy (NCBI): domain Eukaryota; kingdom Metazoa; phylum Chordata; class Amphibia; order Anura; family Ranidae; genus Pelophylax; species Pelophylax lessonae. Next base: position 4,568,947 of record NC_138775.1, read on the forward strand.
CTTCTGAGAGGACCATAGAGACCTGTGTTCCTATATAGAAGGATCACAGGCGCTCTGTGATTATTCCAGGGAGAAGGACGGTCGGCTGTGTTTACAACATCCGACCGTCCTCTCTCAGCAGGGAGCGATTGCGGGTGTTAGGCGGCAATCTAAGCCACCTGCCTGCTGTATCGGCTTCCCTGCTGCCGGTGGCGCGCGCTCGCCCCCTAGTCTCCCAAGAGCGAGCGCCGTACATGTACAGCGATTTGCCTGGGAGCGGCTGCCTGCTGCATTACATGTGCGGCGGGCGGTCGTAAACAGGTTAATTAGAAACTGTTTTAATAAATTCCCAGATCAGATTCTTTATGGCTGGGTTCACACTTATGCGAATTGGATGCGGGTTTCCCCACATTTAATTCGCATGACAGGAGATTGTGACCGGTTCTCAATGGAGCCGGTTCACACATCTCTGGGGCGGCTGCGCAGCAGATGGCTCAAGGGTCCTGTGCATCTTTGGCTGAATTTCCGATCCGAATTCAGCCAAAAATTTGGGCCTGATTCATCCCTGAAACGGAGACCATGGACGCACCTTACCCCTTCAGTGGCATACGTTTCAAGTGTAAACCCAGCCTAAGAGCTGAAAAATAGAGAAAAAAATCACAGTTTTAGTTTCCGTAACCACTTGCCGACCTCCCCACACAGATTCACTGCGGCAGGGCAGCTCGGCTGCGCATAATCACGTAGATCTATGTGATTATGTGCACGCGGTCTCAGCTGCGTACGTGCGCCGTCGGAGCCGTGCTCCCGCTGTGATTAGACACAGCGGGAGGCAGACTGTGGAAGAAGCGGGCTCAACCGCCGCCGGCCTCCTGCGATCTTCAGCAAAACTGACAGGAGAGCCGTCTGGTATGTAAACAATGCAAGATGGCTCTTCTGTCAGAGAGGCAGAGAAAGCTAAGCTGAATCGCCAATCTCTCTGTGCCTCTGTTCAATCCATCCCCCACACAGTTAGAAAGCACATATAGGGAATACATATAGTTACATAGTTTGTGAGGTTGAAAAAAGACAACAGTCCATCCAGTTCAACCTATGATGTGTGTGTGTTTGCTGTTAACCGTACATTGTATACCCCTGTATGTTGTACATTGTATACCCCTGTATGCTGTACATTGTATACCCCTGTTTGTTGTACATTGTATACTCCCTGTATGTTGTACATTGTATACCCCTGTATGCTGTACATTGTATACCCCTGTTTGTTGTACATTGTATACTCCCTGTATGTTGTACATTGTATACCCCCTGTATGCCGTACATTGTATACCCCCTGTATGTTGTACATTGTATACCCCCTGTATGCTGTACATTGTATACCCCTGTATGTTGTACATTGTATACCCCCTGTATGCTGTACATTGTATACCCCTGTATGTTGTACATTGTATACCCCCTGTATGCTGTACATTGTATACCCCTGTATGTTGTACATTGTATACCCCCTGTTTGTTGTACATTGTATACTCCCTGTATGTTGTACATTGTATACCCCCTGTATGTTGTACATTGTATACCCCTGTATGTTGTACATTGTATACCCTCTGTATGTTGTACATTGTATACCCCTGTATGTTGTACATTGTATACCCCTGTATGTTGTACATTGTATACCCCCTGTATGTTGTACATTGTATACCCCTGTATGTTGTACATTGTATACCCCTGTATGTTGTACATTGTATACCCCTGTATGTTGTACATTGTATACCCCCTGTATGTTGTACATTGTATACCCCCTGTATGTTGTACATTGTATACCCCTGTATGTGTTACATTGTATACCCCCCTGTATGTTGTACATTGTATATCCATGTATGTTGTACATTATATACCCTCTGTATGTTGTACATTGTATACCCCCTGTTTGTTGTACATTGTATACCCCCTGTTTGTTGTACATTGTATACCCCCTGTATGTTGTACATTGTATACCCCCTGTATGTTGTACATTGTATACCCCTGTATGTTGTACATTGTATACCCCTGTATGTTGTGGTCTTTAAGGTGCCCATCTAATAGTTTTTTGAAACTATCGATGCTCCCTGCTGACACCACTGCTTGTGGAAGAGAATTCAACATCCTTACTGCTCTTACAGTACATTTAACCCCTTGAGCACCCCCAGTGTTAACCCCTTCCCCGACAGTGTCATTTTTACAGGAATAGTGCATATTATTTAGCACTGATTACTGTATTAGTGTCACTGGTCTCCAAGTGACAATGTCCAAATTGGGCCCATTTAGCCATTCCCCCCCCCCCCCCGGTGTCATGTGACTCGTTAGTGTTACAAGGTCTCAGGTGTGAATGGGGAGCAGGTGTGTTAAATTTGGTGTTATCGCTCTCACTCTCTCATACTGGTCACTGGAAGTTCAACATGGCACCTCATGGCAAAGAACTCTCTGAGGATCTGAAAAAAAAAATTGTTGCTCTACATAAAGATGGCCTAGGCCAGTGTTTCTCAACTCCAGTCCTCAAGGCACACTAACAGGCCAGATTTTTTATTTTTTTTTAAAGAAACTTTATTGGGTTTTTAGGTAAGACATACATCAAAATCAGAGTGCAACAGAGAAACAATCAAGAAATATGGAAAAGTAACTATACAGTGTTCATCTATGTAATGAACAGGGAGGCCCTGAGCAGTGAGGTGAGCAAAAATGAACAAACTGCAAGTGGGCCTGTAGGGGCAGGGGGGGGGGGAAATTACCCAAGGGGGGGTTAGTGAATGAATGAAGATTGGGTAGTGTCCGAGTAACCTCCAGACCTGGAAGGCAATTGAGAAGCATATGCAGGGTATTCGGTGCCTTTAGGCAGAGGAGAAGAGGAGGGAATGTTGATCAAGGGGGGGAGGGGGCCTCAAGCCTACAACAGCAACCGGATTAAGACGACAGTCCTCTTGCAGTTTGGGATAGAATTTGGCAACATACGCCTCCCATTTTGTAACGTTGGGGGCTGGACTGGAAAACAGTTAGATCAAGGTGTTCCTTTCGGAGGAGTCCGTCCATGTCCGATTTAAGCTCACTTATACTAGGTGAGGAAGAGGAAGCTCAATTGCTGAGGATAATTCTTCTGGATATCATGTAGCACGTTGCAATCCATGCCATGTGGCGCTGTAAGATGGAGGCTTGCAGTTTTTTCCGAGTTATGCTGTGAGGTGGGGCTATCCTCCAGAAAGCCAAACAGAAGTGAGAATGGATTTTTTGTAGGTTGGAGTCCCATAACTGTGGAAACCAGAAGTTCCACTCGGTCCCAGAAGGACGAAATCCGATCACAGGTCCATAGTCTGGGGAGGAGGGTGGGGCGGTGCGTCCGACACCAAGAGCAGCTCTGAGACGGTGAAGATGAAAACGGCGAGTAAGCGTGGTGGAGGATCTTGAGTTGCTGTTCCCTCATTATAAATTATAAATTCATTATAGTTACATAGTTACATAGTTACATAGTTAGTGAGGTTGAAAAAAGACAACAGTCCATCCAGTTCAACCTATGATGTGTGTGTGTGTGTTTGCTTTTAACCGTACATTGTATACCCCTGTATGTTGTACATTGTATACCCCTGTATGTTGTGGTCTCTAAGGTGACCATCTAAAAGTTTTTTGAAACTATCAAGGCTCCCTGCTGATACGACTGCTTGTGGAAGAGAATTCAACATCCTTACCGCTCTTACAGTGAAGAAACCCTTACGCATTTTAAGGTTAAACCGCCTTTCCTCTAGTTTTAGTGAGTGGCCACGCGTCTTATTGTATTCCCTTACTCTGAATAGTTTGTTCCTTATGCTAGGGTCGCCAGTACAGTATTTGTACATTGATATCATATCCCCCCTCAATCGTCTTTTCTCCAGAGAGAATAAGTTCAATGCTTGTAGTCTTTCCTCATAGCTGATGTCCTCCACTCCCCTAATTATTTTTGTTGCCCTTCTCTGGACTCTTTCCAATTCCAGCACATCCTTCCTGAGGACCGGTGCCCAGAACTGGACGGAATACTCCAGATGTGGCCGGACCAGAGTCTTGTAGAGTGGGAGAATAATCTCTTTATTTCTGGAGTGAATCCCCTTTTTTATACATCCCAGTATTCTGTTGGCTTTGCTTGCAGCGGCTTGGCATTGCATGCCACTGCCAAGCCTGTTGTCTACCAGTACCCCCAGGTCCTTTTCCATCCTAGACTCACCCAGAGGTTCCCCCCCTAGTGAGTAGCTTTCTTTCTGGTTTTTGCCCCCCAAGTGCATTACTTTACATTTTTCAACATTAAACCTCATCTGCCATGTAGTTGCTCACCCCGTTATTTTGTTCAGGTCTGCTTGCAAGGTTTCCACATCCTGCATAGAAGATATTGGCATGCCTAATTTAGTATCATCTGCAAATACTGAGATTGTACTAGATATCCCCTCCTCTAGATCATTTATGAATAAATTAAACAGGATTGGTCCCAGGACAGAACCCTGGGGAACCCCACTTTCCACACCCGCCCAATCCGAGTACTCCCCATTAATCACCACCCTCTGGACTCTCCCCTGGAGCCAGTTCTCTATCCAGGTACTCACCTTATGGTCCATACCTACCTTCCTTAGTTTGTACAGTAAGCGTTTGTGGGGAACGGTGTCAAAGGCCTTTGCAAAGTCCAGATACACCACATCCACAGGCTTTCCTTTATCTAGGTGGCAGCTCACTTCATCGTAGAAGGTTAATAGATTGGTTTGGCAAGAACGATTTTTCATTATTTTTATTTTATTTTTATTATGTATAAAGGTGTTGGTTGAGTTGAAACCCTTTAGGAGGTACGTTTTGGATCCAGTGCAAGACAGAGCTTTATCCCACGAGGTGAGTGACAAAGTCTTGGAGGCTGACAACAAGAATGATTGGATGGGGCGGTAGAGTTGAGATAGTTTGATAGACTCTAGGGGGAGTATGGTGTCCAGTATCGATGAGCTGAATCTTCTCGTCTTATCTCTACAAAGGGAGGTCGCGTGTGCAGTTAGCTGGTGTACATAGAGAAAATGGTTTGTAGGTAGATTGTAAGTTCGTTTGAGAGTTTGGAAAGAAAGAGGTGTTCCTGTTGTGGGGTTGAATAGCTGGGAGAGGTAACCAGGCCAGATTTTAAGTATTACCTTGAGGAGATGCAGACTAGAATACTGCGATCACTGAGCAGCAAATGATATCACCTGTGATGTATTTCAGTTATCTTGCAAACCTGGCCTGTTAGTGTGCCCTGAGGACCGGAGTTGAGAAACACTGGTAGGCTATAAGAAGATTGTAAGAAAAGGGAAAAAAAGCGCTAACCACGGTTAGTATCATAGAGACTAGGAGAGCAGTCCATATGAAAAAGTCATGTTTATGTTGCAATATTTCCAGGCATTGGGCCTGAGGTGGGTCTGCCATTGTTACCGGTTACACTTCCAACACATTTAAGTTGTGAACCCAATTGTGAGATTGGAGACAATGACCATTCCGGCATCTTTGTTTTGTTTTGTTTATTTTGTAATGGGGATGGGAGAAGGGAAGGAGTGGGATACTCCTCTGGCTCAACTAGGTTTAACTGGGACACTGTACAGAAAAATGCCTGTTAGCGCTTTCTTGACGCCGGCTGAATGCCGGCCAACGCTCCCTGGCGCTTGAAGATACTGTTCTGCTGAACTGTGCTAGAACTTCGACTTTAACACACTGGTTAACTCAGAAGATCTAGGACTGTAGGACATTTGACTCCTGACACTCTTTTTAGCTCAAAAGTCTGATGAACCGCTCCCTCCAGCCCTTCACTGGCTGAGGTAGCTCCTTGTAACCGCTTGTGCTGCTGCAACTCTCAACACTGTACACTGGATGCTGAACACTTAACTCTTCAGGGGCCAACCACTGCGCCCCTTTACACTTCAGGGTCCTCTCACTAGGTAAAATGGCATAATTCACAATAGCACACAATGAATTAGTGGATGCACATAAGGAAAAAGACAAGGAATTAGAGTCACTAAAATTAAAGCGGAGTTCCGGGCACAGAAAAAACTTTTCAGTGAACATAACCCCGGGACAGTCAGGGCTAGTACATTCCACAATGGCTAGGATCTGATCTGTCCCGGTTCGCACTTACCTGCAAGAAGAAATACTCACTTATAACATTTCTTCCACAGCGTTGCCATCTCTGTTGTGGGCAGCTGAAGCCGGCGCGATCCTCTTCTGCGTCTTCTTCCGCGTCCTCTTCTCCCAGAATGCGCCTGCACCGGCCCCTCTCGTCACCCAGAAGCTGTTTATCAGGGAATGCGGCGTCGCCCCGGAAGTGACGAGCGGGGCCGGTGCCGTCGCATTGATTCCTGGGAGCGATGACGTTCAGCTCCCAGGAATCATTGCAAGCCAGGAAGTGACGGCGGAGCCGCGGCGCAGAGGGAGGAAGTGAAGAATAGGTGAGTATATTCGATCTACAATTACAAGGTGAGTACAAAAAAAAAAAAAAAACCTAACTATCCAATTCTGTTTCAGGTGAAGGAGAACAAGCGGATGGGCACAAAAAAAAGATCGATTTTGTGCCCGGAACTCCGCTTTAAAATGGCAGACCTGGAGGATAGGTCCTGCAGAAACAACGTTAAACTGCGGGGGGGAGGGGGGGGTAGCAGAATCAGTGTCTCCCTCTGAATTAAGGTGATTTTTACAGCAACTTATTACTGACCTACTGCCTGACACTCCTGTGGGGGAAATTGTAGTGGATCAGGCCCACAGACTACCCAAACCGCAGCACCTTCCTGATAAGATATCCCGGGACATCATAGCCAGCATACATTTCTTTCATGTGAAAGATAATTTGATGCACTTTGCAAGACAACACTTTACTTCCTGACCCCTACACTGGAATAGAAATTTACACTGATCTATCCCAATACACCATGATGCATGATGGTCCACAAAAAGCTGGTACCACTCACTAAATTACTACGCAACAACCACTTCTTCTATTTGTGGGAGTTCCCAACTAAACTACTTGTCTTAAAAAATGGCCGCACATACGCAGGTAAATCTCTGGAAGGAGGACTGCAACTAAGCAAAAAATGGGGCATACTCCCTCCGAATGATGAAACCTCAGTATCAGACTCCCACCCTGGTTGGATCTCCCCTGAGTGGAGGCAAGTTGACACAACCTGAATGCCATTTTGGGATGCCACCTAGCACTCCATGCATGTGCAATACAGCATAAAACGGCACGATTTATAAGGAACTGTTTCCAACACGCAGGCCTCTGTCAGAGGCTAAAGAGGACACAGAGCAGCAGCAGCTGGGTTCTGTGAGTCACTGTGGGTGTATGTTTACTGGCACAAACAGATTCTGTATCTTTGGGATAGTCAGTGCTGTGTGCGATAAGCTGTATAAGCTTGGCACAGGCCTTGAGTACACTGAAGTTAGTACCTCAAGTTTGTCTTGCTACAAAGCAATTTCTGCCCAAAAAAGGGCTGGGGGGGGGCACAGCTGAAAGGGGAAATGTGATGCCACCGTCAGGCCTTGAAAGTCGTAGCCGTGCTTCCTCTGTGTCTTCTCCCCCTGAAGAGCCAGAGGCAGCTAGCCAATCTAAACCATTACAGTTGTCAGGCATAGTAGCCACCCCAGGTGCTTCTTCCGCAACCTACGTCACCAAGGAGGATTTGGCATCAGCATTAGCCAGCTTTGAGGGTAAAATTGCTGGCATGATTGCAGCATCACAAGGACGGAGGTAATGTGATAGATCCCCCTCACCTGAGCCACCCCCTGAATCAGTTCAGGATTGGGCAGAGGATGTGGAAGAAGTAGCTGAAAATGACCCTGTAGAAGGTCAAGCTGAGGTTTCCACTTCTGGGGAGTCAGGGTCAGAGGAGTCTCTATCAGCCTCTCAAACCCAAAGATTGTTGGTTCAGTCTCTTACTGAAATGGTTCGGTCTGGATAAAAATTTCCTCCCTTAGAGACAGGCTGTAGTCTCTTTTTCCTCTCTAGGCTCATTGCACCCTCCTCATAGTCCTCGAACGTTTCCAATACATCCGCTCATGGAGCAAGAAATGTATAATGATTGGGACCATCCTGATAGGATTTTTGTTTCTCTTGAAAGGCTTTCTCTATTGTATCCTATGGAGAAAAAGGTTTACTAAGAGATGGAATATTCCCACTGTGGATGCAGCCATTTCTTCGGTTAAACCTGCCTGTGGATAATGCCCAGGTTTTTAAAGCTCCAGCAGATAAAAAGTGGTTATCTTTATTGAAAGCCTCCTTTGCTGTTGCTGGATCTGCGATACAACCAGCAGTAGCGGCCATAGGAGTTTGTCAGTCTTTAACCACTTCTGGACCGGAAGGATTTGCCCCCCTTAATGACAAGACCATTTTTTTGAATTTTGGCACTGCATTACTTTAACTGACCATTGCGCGATCATGCAATGCTGTACCCAAACAAAATTGATGTCCATTTCCCACAAAGAGAGCTTTCTTTTGAATGGGGTGGGGGAGGGGGGCAGCCTGTCAGGGCTCAGGCCATACGCTGCACACTGCATCAAATTGGTCTGCATGGCTGTCATCCCAGAAGGAAGCCTCTTCTAAAGATGATGCACAAGAAAGTCCGCAAACAGTTTGCTGAAGACAAGCAGACTAAGGACATGAATTACTGGAACCATCTCCTGTGCTCTGATGAGACCAAGATAAACGTATTTGGTTCAGATGGTGTCAGGCGTGTGTGGGGGCAACCAGGTGAGGAATACAAAGACAAGTGTGTCTTCCCTACAGTCAAGCATGGTGGTGGGAGTGTCATGGTCTGGGGCTGTATGAGTGCTGCCGGCACTGGGGGGCTACAGTTCATTGAGGGAACCATGAATGCCAACATGTACTGTGACATACTGAAGCAGAGCATGATCCCCTCCCTTCAGAGACTGGGCCCCAGGGCAGTATTCCAACATGATAACGACCCCAAACACCTCCAAGACCACCACTGCCTTGCTAAAGAAGCTGAGGGTAAAGGTGATGGACTGGCCAAGCATGTCTCCAGACCTAAACCCTATTGAGTATCTGTGGGTACTCCCAAAATAGAAGGTGGAGGAGCGCAAGGTCTCTAACATTCACCAGCTCCGTGATGTTGTCATGGAGGAGGGGAAGAGGACTCCAGTGGCAACCTGTGAAGCTCTGGTGAACTCCATGCCCAAGTTAAGGCAGTGCTGGAAAATAATGGTGGCCACACAAAATATTGACACTTTGGTACCAATTTGGACATTGTTACTTAGGGGCGTACTCACTTTTGTTGCCAGCGGTTTAGACATTAATGGCTGTGTGTTGAGTTATTTTGAGGGGACAGCAAATTTACACTGTTATACAAGCTGTACACTCACTACTTTACATTGTAGCAAAGTGTCATTTCTTCAGTGTTGTCACATGAAAAGGTAGAATAAAATATTTACAAAAATGTGAGGGGTGTGCTCACTTTTGTGCGATACTGTATTTACTATTGGGATGTAACATTTTTATTATCCACAAGATGGCAGTGGTCTGATTAATTGTATCCTTTTTACTTTGAGATGATGTGTAACTATAACATTGTATTTCAACTTCTATTCAATTTTTGCTGTTTTTCATAGTTAGCCTTTATTAAATGTTGTATTATTGCGGTGCCGCTATATTAGGGGGTGGTGAGATGCCTCCATCTTTTGACTCATTCTGTTATCTGGTCATTGCAATGCTGCAGTGATTTTCGGTTCTGGCTTGGTATGTCAGTCCCGGGAAGGCACACGGTGCGATGGGAAGCCGCCCTTCCAGCTTGCGAGCATTTATAGCGTGATGAGGCGCATTGACCACGACATCACCATATGACAAAATGTATAGGGTGAAACTATAGGACATGTGATGTCATCACGCTAGGACACCAGGGATTGTGGCCATCTTGTTGGTGACTTTTTTGGATATTTCTATGCATTATACTGTATATTTTATTCAAACGTGAGTGTATTTTAGCTATTCTTAAAAACCTTTGAGGTTTTTAAAATACTGCCCAATGAGGCTGTCATGTTTGCCTTTTATGTGGGTGACATACATGGAAGCTGGATTTTTTTTTTGGAATCACGTGGAGTGAATGCTGGGATCACAAGTGAGCAGTTCAGATGAGCTTGTGGGGGATTATTTCCAGTGAAAGTTGTGTAATCCTGAGCACTTGTGCGTGCTCACTCCCGAGCTGGCTCTCTGCATCCATTTAACACAGAGAGCGCGGCTTAGCCCCTCCCCTACTCTTGCCTTGCTGGCTGTGATTGACATGAGCAGGAGCCAATGGTTCCTGCTGCTGCATCTCAGCCAATCACTAGTGAGAGATCCGGGAGAGCTTCGGGTCTCATGTACATCGCTGGATTGAGTTTAGGCTAAGGTAAGTATTGGGGGGGGGAGTTGGAGCTGCACACTGAAGGTTTTTTACCTTTTTTGCATTGAATGCATGAATGTAAGCAACCTTCAGCCTTTACAACCACATTAAGCGCTATTTGACCATTTGGGCGGAGTCTATGTCGGAAGTGACCATGCCATCCGAGCTTGTATACAAGTGGATTTCTTCTCAGGAAATTACTGTTTTAATGCCGATATTTTACTGGATTTATGTAAGTGTTTAGTGACCTTTTATCAAAATAAAGGTGTTTATGGTTTTACACTATGTGGACCCCTTTCTCTTCCATACTGGTTACGTCTGAGGATTACTAGGGGTCTGTCTGGTCAGCCCAGTGGAGGCTTGTGAATGAAAATTTGGGGGGGTGGCAAAACCAACACCCCCCCCGGCAGGACGGCCAGTCGGCCGGCAATCAGATCTACCACCCCCTCCCTCCTCCCCCCTCCCGGGATGGATGGCCGGCTGGCTGCCGAGATTGACAGCCAGCATCCTTACCTGCTCCTTCTCCGAGCGGCTGTGAGTCTCCTCCGGCAGTACATCCCCTCCCTCTTCCTGGCCAATGTCCAGTAAAATCCCTTCTCTTTTTAGCCAATCAGGAAAGGGGTCTCTTCCTGATTGGCTGGGAAGAAAATCAGCCTGATAATAGTGAATATTCATTCACTATTTTCATACAACTGGGTGAGCTCAGGGCGCAGAAGCCTATTAGAGCCTCTGGCTCTAATCACGTGCTTCGAAAAAAAAAATCCCCTATTGGAATCCATGCGTCTGGTGCCCTGCATGTAGATTAGGGGGCTGGACGCATTTATATAGGGGGTGACGCCCCTGTGCCCTCAATGGATGGGCTGCCACTGGGTCAGCCATGATACCTTCAAACCACTGAGGGATTCGTTCAAAGAGCTGGATCATAGTATAATGCCTGTCTAGACTCTTATAATGTGGAGTCTATAGTTCTGGTAAGGATACATTATATTAATTATCACAGTGGAGATGCATCTGGTGGGTATTCTTTTAACCACTTGCCGACCGCTCACATGGAGCGTACTGCGGCAAAGTGGTTCGTTATCGTCCAGCGACGTAGGTCTACGTCGCTGGACTCCTCCCCTTGTGGGTGGCGCATGCGCGCCGCCGGAGGCTTGCTCCCACTGTATTCAGACACAGCGGGAGTTGGGCCAGGGGAGGAGAGGCGGTGATCACCACTGCTCTTCCCCGATCGTCGTGGAGCGAGTTTTGAAATCCGCCCACTTGTGTAAACAAAGCGGGCAGATCTCCTAAGTGACAGGCAGGGACAGATCACAGGATTCAGCATAGCTGAACCTGCGATCTGTGTCTGTGTCACACAATCCCCTCCCCCCACACACGTCAGTAAGCACCAGGCATACATTTAACCCCTTGATCACCAATAAAAGTTAACCCTCTTCCCTGCCAGTGTCATTTTTACAGTAACAGTGCATATTTATAGCACTGATTACTGTAGTAATGTCACTGGTACCCCCAAAAGTGTCAAAAATGTCAGTCAAGGGTCCGATCTGTCCGCCACAATGTCGCAGTCCCGCAAAAAAAATTGCAGATCGCCGCCATTACTAGTTAAAAAAAAACAATAAAAATGACATAAATTTCCCATAATTAGTAGCTGCGATAACTTTTGCACAAACCAATCAAAATACGCTTATTGCAATTTTTTTTTTTTACAAAAATATGTAGCAGAAAACAAATTGGCCTAAAATGTTCAATTTTGATTTTTACATTTTTTGGGGGGGGAATTTCATATAAAAAAAAATGTGAAAAATATTGTTATTTTTTCAAAATTGTCGCTCTTTTTTTGTTTATAGCGCAAAAAGTAAAAATCGCACAGGTGATCAAATACCACCAAAAGAAAGCTCTATTTGTGGAAAAAAAAGGACGTCAATTTAATTTGGGTACAGCATTGCAGGACTGCGCAATTGTCCGTTAAAGTAATGCAGTGCCGAATCGCAAAATATGGCCTGGTCAGGAATGGGGTAAAATCTTCCAATCTTAAAGCGGTTAAAAATACGCTCATTGAGAATTTTTTTGTCAAAGACATGTAGCTAAATACATTTTGGCCTAAATATATGACAAACATTGAATATATTGGATATTTTTAACTGTCAAAGTAGAAAAATATTGTTATTTTTTCAAAATTGTCGCAATTTTTTATTAATATCGCAAAAAAATGAAAAGCGCAGAGATGATAAAATACCACCAAAAGAAAGCTTTGTTTGTGGGGAAAAAAAGGACGTAAATTTTGTTTGGGTACGGCGTTGCATGACTGCACAATTGTCAGTTAAATTTGCACAGTGCCGAATCGCAAAAAGTGGCCTGGAAAATCCTCCGGTGGTAAAGTGGATAAATACTCACTTTCTTTGGACACTCAAGGACTTCTTTTTCTGTTTGCTCGTTATTCTTTTTTTAACTGTTTGAGCACTATATGGACTATTGTTTTAAGAAAAAGTTATTTTTGGATTATCACTTATTTAGCGTGGCAACTTTTTACTTTATAGTTATTTGACCCCTCCATAAGTTAACCCCCTTAGCGGTATCCCCGAGAGTGACTCGGGGTGGATTTTCTATGCTAGGATCGGTATCCCCGAGTCACGCTCAGGGTGGATGTGCAGAGAGTGCAGCGCTGTCCCTTACCTTCTCCTGGCGATCCAGCGATGATCTCTCATTGCTGTGACCGCCAGCCGAGATCCCCGCCGCTCGTCCGTCGGTATGATGACTTCCTGGTTCCGTTCCCTGCAGCAGCAATGCTGCATGGGAGCGGAACTGGGAGGGAAATTCAAACGTTGCACAAAACACAAACACATAACATTTATATATAATATATATATATATATATATATATATATATATATATATATATATATATATATATATATATATATATGTATGTATATATGTATATATATATATACACACACACACATATATATATATATATATTATATAATAAAATTATATTATTGATTAGATTATAATTCATGCGTTTGTGTTTCAAATTTATCACATCTGGGATGTCTACTAGAGTCTTGTTTTGGTCAGGTTTAAGTCAGTAATTACTAAGAATTGTAGGCCTATAATACATAACGCCAAATTTCCATGCAAAAAATTGTACCGCTTTTGGTACAGAATTCCTGACAGAATCATACCGCCTGGGAGGTTAATGGTCAATGTGTGCTGGTAAGAGGCTTTGGGGTTTATTTACTAAAACTGGAGAGTGCAGAATCTGGTGCAGCTGTGCACGGTAGCCAATCAGCTTTTAACCTCAGCCTGTTCAATTAAGCTTTGACAAAAACCCTGGAAGCTGATTGGTCTCTATACAGAGCTGCACCAGATTTTGCACTTTTCAATTTTAGTAAATCAATCCCTCTGTGTACTCACATGTGACGTGTGGACGGCTTATATTCACATGTGTTTTTCTTTGGCACATTTGAGGTGCCTAAAGCCTTTCTTGAACTTTATACTGGGACTTTTCATGCTTTAAATGTTTACTAATGATAGTATTACGTCTTAACTCCCATTCACATTGAGGCGACACAACTTCGGGGGGCGACCTGTGAAGTCGCGTGCACCGCTGTGCACCGTGACTTCGGCGCGACTTGCAGAGACTTTACATAATGGAAGTCAATGCAAGTCGCTCCCAGGTCGCCCCAAAGTAGTACAGGACCCTTTTTCTAAGTCGGAGCGACTTGTGTCGCTCCTATTAGAACGGGTCCTGTACTACTCAATGGACCGTGACCGAACGCGACTTGTCACGCTGACAAGTCGCCTGACAAGTCGCGCTAATGTGAATGGGCTCTTAGGGTCTTCACTTTATTTAATGTTGTTTTTTTTTTAAATTTGTTTATCAACAAATTGCGTGCGTTGCTGTTCTACACTATTATCCAGGCGCGGGTGCATTTTGAATAATTTTGGAACTTTGATTTATAATTTTCTTTTGTAGTGTTTTAGGTCACTCTGTCTACTAGCCAATAATTAAAATAGGTGACGAAAATATTAAAAAAAAAAAAGCCTTTTAGTGGATTTTAAATTAAATATTTTAAGACTTTTCTCAATTATAGAAAAAGGGCTCCCAAAGTGTTTTGTATTTGATGAGAAATTCTTAATAAAGAAATATTGAACTTTAAAAGGGTGGAAAAAAGATTAAAACAATTTCAGTGGATTTTATTTACAATTCAAATGTTTATAACTGTACAAAATTATATTAAGAGGATTCTCAAGTCACAGAGGTGTTATAAATTATGTCTTTAGAGATTTTTAATGAGACTTTCAGCTTTGTGTTCTTACAACACAGCAGACCGTCCTGAGGGAATGCCAACATTTTATATAAGAATAAATCATTCGCTGGTAAAGATGTCTACATGTAAACCGGAGTGTAATGTGTAGGCACACCGGACATGTCTTCCAATGATTAATTCCTCAGATCCTTCATTTTATCACCGTATTATAGCGATGAATTTAAACAAAGAAAAAAATGAATAATATGAGGAATAAGACAGAGATTTCCTCCTTTACTCTTGTGGGTCTATCAGACCATCCACTGACCATGAATGGGCTTTTTGTGCTCTTCCTTCTGATCTATCTGATGACTCTTATCTCAAACCTTCTTATTTTTTTCTTGGTCCTCACTGACTACAATCTGCACAACCCAATGTATTTTTTTCTTGCAAACTTGGCCTTTCTGGACATGTCCTATTCATCAGTGACCGCACCAAGGATGCTCTTTGATTTGATCACAAAAAGCCGATCAATATTCATTCCTGCCTGTATAGCCCAAATCTTTTTCTATCTCTCCTTTGCTTGCTCAGAAGTTTTCTTGCTGTCAGCTATGTCCTACGACCGCTACATTGCCATCTGCCACCCCCTACATTACAAACTAATTATGTCTTGGAGAGTCTGTATTCAGATGTCCTCTTTGGCCTGGGTTGTAGGATGTTCTGTCTCTTTAGTTCATACTTTATTTTCGCTCAGGTTGTCCTTCTGCAGGACAGCTTCCATCCACAACTTCTTCTGTGATCTTCCACACTTATATCAAATTACATGTACTGTCCCCTTCATAAACACGGTGGTCGTATTTGTAGCAGGCGGTGGTCTTGGATTGGGAGCCTTTCTTCTGACCTTCCTTCCCTATGTCTATATTTTCAGTACCATCCTTAGTATCCGTAGCAAGACTGGAAAGATAAAAGCATTCTCCACCTGCACCTCACACCTCACCGTGGTCTTTATCTTTTATGGCTGCTTCATTATTATTTACTTTGTTCCTACTTCCACTAATATGGTCAATTTAAACAAACTGTTTACAGTCATATCTGCCCTCATTAACCCATTGCTGAATCCTCTGATCTACAGCCTGAGGAACAAGGACCTTATGGAGGCACTTCTGAGGGGTTATCATCACTTAAAGCGGAGTTTCGGCCACATACACTTTTTTTTAGCTAAAAATACCCCCCAAATCCTAAGCTAACCCCAATTACACTAACACTAACCCCCCATTACAGTAGTGTACAGTAAATTAATATAGATAAAATCTTACCTTTAAAAAAAAAATTGATTGAAGAGCGCGGCCATCTCCGTTTTGGGCATCTGAAGCCGCTGTGTCCCCCGCTGTGTCCTTCTTCCTGGTTTCAGCTATCCAGAATGCTGATCTCAATCTCGCGCATGCACTGTAGATTGCGATCGGCAATCAGAGTAGCGGCCATTGCCATTGCATCCTGGGATTGATGACGCTCATCTCCCAGGATGCAATGCAAAGGAGGAAGTGACGTCGGGGGCCTGCGGCCGCATAAGGAGGAAGAGGAAGGAAGGTAAGTTAATTTTCATTAAAAACAAGGTAAGAGAAACAAAAAAATAATTATTAACTATCCAATTCTTTTTCTGTTTTTTTTACTCTACCTGATGCTGCAAAGTTTTTTTTTTTTTAGGGTGGAACTCCGCTTTAAGTTTAATGAAGGCACCACACTGAAAACATCATTGTGAACTTTATTTTTTATTTTTTTTTTTATTTCTGGGCCGTTTTCAGTTGGCTAAAATTTTAATTAATGTAATTTATAAAATGTATAGATGTCAGGGGCTCATAGCTTTACTTACCCTCAGGGCCAGAATCAGCATAAAGGGGCTTAGGCAGAATTAGGCAAAATGCACCTTCGCCTGTTTAGACAAAAATCCTTACATCGGCCCTGCTTACCCTTGCATGACCAGGGGGCATTGTAACCCAAAGACCAAATGTAACAGATTCAGGATGCTTTGCAATTCCTCAAAAATTACTATTTTGCCTATCATCCTTTTTAATTCCAAACAATTTTATTAATGTAGTAAAGGAATACAAGGTTAGAGAATATTGCATATCATTTTTAACAACATTTTTTTTTTTTTTTATCTATAAGGCTTTTCACCGGCACAAAGTTGACAAATGGAAAACATTTGAAAAAAATGTAGTTTTAGATTGAATAATGAATAAAAATAATTTCAGTACCGTCTTTCATAAAATATAAACATGTCAGGGGCTCATAGTTGTACTTACACTTGTATGACCAGGAGTCGTTGTAACCCACAGACCAAATATACAGTGGGGGAAATAAGTATTTAATCCCCTGCAGATTGTGTAAGTTTGCCCACTTACAAAGAAATGGCGGGTGTATAATTGTTATCATAGATGTATTTTATATGATAGAGACTGGATATCAACCAAAAATCAGGAAAAAAACAAAACCCAAAAATCCATAAAACAAATGTTATAAATGGAGTTGCAGTTCAGTGAGTAAAAGACGTATTTGATCCCCAAGCAAAACATGACTTAGTAGTTGGGGGAGAAACCCTTGTTGGAAGCACAGAGGTCAGACGTTTCTTGTAGATGGAAGCACAGAGGTCAGACGTTTCTTGTAGTTGGAAGCACAGAGGTCAGACGTTTCTTGTAGTTGGGAAGCACAGAGGTCAGACGTTTCTTGTAGTTGGAAGTACAGAGGTCAGACGTTTCTTGTAGTTGGAAGCACAGAGGTCAGACGTTTCTTGTAGTTGGGAAGCACAGAGGTCAGACGTTTCTTGTAGTTGGAAGCACAGAGGTCAGACGTTTCTTGTAGTTGGGAAGCACAGAGGTCAGACGTTTCTTGTAGATGGGAGCACAGAGGTCAGACGTTTCTTGTAGATGGAAGCACAGAGGTCAGACGTTTCTTGTAGATGGGAAGCACAGAGGTCAGACGTTTCTTGTAGTTGGGAAGCACAGAGGTCAGACGTTTCTTGTAGATGGAAGCACAGAGGTCAGACGTTTCTTGTAGATGGGAGCACAGAGGTCAGACGTTTCTTGTAGTTGGAAGCACAGAGGTCAGACGTTTCTTGTAGTTGGAAGCACAGAGGTCAGACGTTTCTTGTAGTTGGAAGCACAGAGGTCAGACGTTTCTTGTAGTTGGTGACCAGGTTTGCACACATCCCAGGAGAGATTTTGGTCCACTCTTCTTTACAGATCTTCTCTAAATCCTTAAGGTTTCTTGGCTGTCTCTTGGCAAATCAAAGTTTCAGCTCCCTCCATAAATTTTCTGTAGAATGAAGGTCTGGAGACTGGCTAGGCCACTCCATGACCTTTATTGTGCTTCTTTTTGAGCCACTCCTTTGTTGCCTTGGCGATATGTTTTGGGTCATTGTCATGCTGGAAGACCCATCCATGACCCATCTTCAGTGTTCTTAAAATTATTGTGGTACTATGGCGCTCATAGATTATGCAGGGAGATAACAGTTACAATGCAGGGTGAAATAGTATGTCCTAGGTGGATAACCAGGACAATAATCAGCGTATTGCTAATAGGCTGTGATGACGCTAGCACAAGGTGGGAATTATAAGTCTGTGTGCAAGTCTCTGAGGATGAAAAGGGAGATAAAATGACCTGGAATCCGATGGGGGATAAGCAGACACAGGGTTGATCCAGGGATGGATGGATGGATGGGTCACAGGGCACTCAGGGCTGCTGTCCATAAGAGTGAAGTCGACTCTGAGCAGTAGATAAAGAGAAGAGGGAAACGCCTCTTGAGTGTGGTAAAAGTAGATTTTTATACAAAACAAAGTAGTAACTTACATGTGGGTAAGCATGTCAGTGCTGGCACCAGTCTCCATCGCTGCATGGCATATCCGGAAGGCTAGAGCGGGTCTCCTTCAGTTCCCGGACATCAAGCTTATGCCTGGACACTTGGATGCAATCACCAGCAGCCGCCCTCGGAGCGTTATGCACTGACATGCTTACCCACATGTAAGTTACTACATTGCTTTGTATTAAAATCTATTTTTACCACACTCAAGAGGCGCTTCCCTCTTCTCTTCATGTTCAGTGTTCTGGCTGAGGGAAGAAGATTCTCATCCAATATTTTACAATACATGGGCCCCGTCCATTGGACCACTCAATGCGGCAAAGTCAGCCTGTACTTTTAGCAGAGAAACAGACACAAAGCATCATGTTTCCACCTCTGTGTTTTACTGTAGGGAAGGTGACTGTAGGGAAGGTGACTGTAGGGATGGTGACTGTAGGGAAGGTGACTGTAGGGAAGGTGACTGTAGGGATGGTGACTGTAGGGAAGGTGACTGTAGGGATGGTGACTGTAGAGAAGGTGACTGTAGGGATGGTGACTGTAGGGATGGTGACTGTAGGGACGGTGACTGTAGGGAAGGTGACTGTAGGGATGGTGACTGTAGGGACGGTGACTGTAGGGAAGGTGACTGTAGGGATGGTGACTGTAGGGACGGTGACTGTAGGGAAGGTGACTGTAGGGACGGTGACTGTAGGGACGGTGACTGTAGGGAAGGTGACTGTAGGGATGGTGACTGTAGGGAAGGTGACTGTAGGGAAGGTGACTGTAGGGATGGTGACTTTAGAGAAGGTGACTGTAGGGATGGTGACTGTAGGGATGGTGACTGTAGGGACGGTGACTGTAGGGAAGGTGACTGTAGGGACGGTGACTGTAGGGACGGTGACTGTAGGGAAGGTGACTGTAGGGAAGGTGACTGTAGGGATGGTGACTGTAGAGAAGGTGACTGTAGGGATGGTGACTGTAGGGAAGGTGACTGTAGGGACGGTGTTCTTAGGTTCATAGTCAGCATTTTTCTTCCTCCAAACACAGCGAGTCCCCCTCCTCAAGAAGACACATGTACAGCCATGCCAATGAACATCTAAATGATTTAGAGAAGGATTGGGAGAAAGTGCTGTGGTCAGATGAGACCAAAATTGAGCTCTTTGGCATTAAATCAACTCATCATGTTTGGAGGAAGTAAAAATTCTGAATATGACCCTAAGAACATCATCCCACCAGTCAAGCACAGAGGTGGAAACATTATGCTTTGGGGCTGTTTCTCTGATAAAGGTACAGGCTGACTCTGCTGCATTGAGGGGCCAATGTACTGGACCATGTATTGTAAAATATTGGATGAGAACCTTCATCCCTCAGCCAGAAGATGGGTCATGGATGGGTCTTCCACCATGACAATGACCCAAAACATATCACCAAGGCAACAAAGGTGTGGCTCAAAAAGAAGCACATTAATGTCATGGAGCGGCCTTGTCTCCAGACCCTAATCTTATTGGAAATTTATGAAGGGGAGATGAAACTTCGAGTTTCCAAGTGACAGCCAAGAAACCCTAATGAATTTGAGAAGATCTGTAAAGAAGAGTGGACCAAAATCCCTCCTGAGATGTGTGCAAACCTGGTCACCAACTACAAGAAACGTCTGACCTCTGTGCTTCCAACAAGAGTTTCTCCACCAACTACTAAGCCATGTTTTGCTTGGGGATCAAATAATTATTTCACTCACTGAACTGCAACTTCATTTATAGCATTTGTTGTATGTGCTTTTTCTGGATTTTTGGTTGCTATTCTGTCTCTATCATATTAAATACACCTATGATAAAAAAAATTATAGAATCTTCATTTTTTTGTAAGTGGGCAAACGTACATAATCTACATGGGATCGAATACTAATCCCCCCCACTGTAGCAGTTTCGGTATAGTTTGGTTAACCTCAAAAAACTCTGTGACTTTTTTTCTTACCATTATTTTTTACATATATTTTTATGAATCTATAAGGCCTTTAACCACTTAAGCCCCAGCCCTATTTCGGACACTTTTTGTTCACGCGTTAAAACCAGTATTTTTTCCTAGAAAACTACTTAGAACCCCCAAACATTATATATATTTTTTTAGCAAAGACTCTGGAGAATAAAATGTCGGTCATTGCAATATTTTTTGTCACGCGGTATTTGCGCAGCGGTCTTTAAAGCGCCATTTTTTTGGAAAAATTTTGAAAAATCACATTTCACTGCATTTAAAAAATACTAAACAGTAAAGTTAGCCCATCTTTTTTGTATATTGTGAAAGATGATGTCACGCTGAGTAAATAGATACCCAACATGTTACGGTTTAAAATTGCGCCCCCCCATGGGATGGCGACAAACTACGGTCAATAGAGATCTCAATCTGCGATGCTTTAAATTTATTTAACGGTTACCGGTTTAGAGTTAGAGTGTAGCTCTTTTTTTTAAATTATTGCTCACGCTCTGGCGATCGCGGCGATACCTCACATGTGTGGTTTGAACAGCGATTTCATTTGCGGCTCGACTTCCGTATACGTTTTTTTTTGTGCGCGAGCTAACGGTGACGGGGGTGGCTACATTTTTTATTTTTTTTTTCCCATTTATTTTATTTATTTTTTTTACTTTATTAAAGTTTTTTAAAAAAAAATCTGATCACTTTTATTGCTGTCACAAGCAATGTAAACATCCCTTGTGACACCAATATGCAGTGACAGGTACACTTTATGGAGGGATCGAGGGTCTAAAAGACCCCAAACCCCTCCACTACACTTCCCTGTATGCAAAACGCCGAAAACTGCATTTTTGCATACAGCCGTTTTTCAAATTTGCCGCCTTTTGCAGCACAGTAACCCGGACGTGACGTCATGGACGCCGCCTCCGGGTTACGTCATCGGAGACCCGATCAAAGCCGTTTCTGGCTTTGATCGGGACTTCATCCAGCCGGCGGACATGCCGGCTGGGTGCTCGGGGCTCCCGGTGGGACGGGAGCCCCGGTAAAAGCCACGGAAGGCGGCGGGAGGGGGGGGGGGCGTCCCCTCCCGCCCCCCCGGGTAGCCGCATCGGTCGATACCGACGGAAAGCCAACCGTCGGCTCTAAACCACGGTACCGGGATGATACCTCTAGCTAGAGGCATCATCTTGGTATAACACCGCAAAGTTTACCAACGTAGCCCTACGTCAGTATGCAGTAAGTGGTTAAGTGGCAAGAAGTTTTTTTTTTTTTTACTGACAAATAAAAAAAAATGTGAAAATTAAATGTGTTTTAGTTTGATTAATGAGCAACATATTTTGCATAAAACAATACTATTCCCAATCATTTTTCTAATCTATTTTCTCCTTCTTTTTTCCAAGTACAGGGTTCCCAAATATGAGTCATTTAAATACAGTATATCTATCTATCTATCTATCTATCTATCTATCTATCTATCTATCTATCTATCTATCTATCTATCTATCTATCTATCTATCTATCTATCTATCTATCTATCTATCTATCTATCTATCTATCTATCTATCTATCTATCTATCTATCTATCTATCTATCTATCTATCTATCTATCTATCTATCTATCTATCTATCTCTATATATAGATATATATATGCAGCAAAGGTCCAATATATTGTTGTTAATGGGTTGACGGGCTATCATTGACAACACATTGGATACAATATTAAAGAGACACTATCATAACATTTTTATGTTTACGTTTTTTTTTATATTTTAAGGGCCCAAATTGCAAAATGCATCATCATTTAGCTGCCTCTTTACCTATTACACAAATGGACCTGTAACCATTCAAGTAGAACTATAGGCAAAACTATTTTGATTTTGTAAGTGAGGGTTATAACCACTTCCAGTATTTTTTTTTGGGGGGGGGGGGGGGTTTGCCATCTGTGTCCCATTTGGGAGATTTACCTTCACTTCCTCTCCCATAGCCAAAACTGAAAATGAGAGAAAATTCCTGCAAGGTAAAGGAATCCATTGGGGCCTCCTAGTTCACCAGAGCTAGTGTCCCGTTTGGAAGGTTTCCCCTCTAATACTTTTTTTTGGGGAAAACCCAAAATATGTGATTTTCTTTTAATTTCACTTTTGATGATAACGGTGACAATTAAAGAAGGTGACAACTGGAGGGGGTGAATCTTTCTTACAGTGGCACAGAAAGAAATAAAAAACCCAACAGGTGTTCTAATCCTTCTCAAAAATTAAAATAAAGTTTTAGTTCTATTTTGAGGATCAAGTTCTTTAAATTTCACTTTTGATGATAAAGATAAACAGGACAAACAGAGAGGGTGAAAACTAGAGAGGGTGAATCTCCCTAATGGCGGCACAACAGCAATAAAAACCCAACAAGTGTTCTAATCTCTCTCCAGTCTGTCCAACACTAAAATAATGGATCTCAATGCTGAGGACTGCGTTCCTTGTGTGATATGTTTTTATCAAGAACTCGTTTGTGAATATTTTAACTTTTATTTTAAATAAACCTTTCAAAGGATAATACACTAGGCCGGTGCGCCCTTGTGTTTGCTTGTTGAGCCCTTAAAATAATGTTTTGCCTTAGGTAAACATGATGAATAAAAAAAATATTAGACTGTGTTGAATTATTTATTACCAGACATTTCTAGGCTAAAAATATTGGGTTATGCAAAGCAGTAAAAAATGAAGATACTCAAAATCACAAACAGGCCATCCATTAAAAAACTGTTATAGCCTATGAAGTCTCCATCTTTTATGGCTCCATACTTTTTATTTATTTGATTCCTACTTCCAGCAATATGTTTTCAGTCATATCTGCCCTCACTAACCCATTGTTATATCCTCTGATCTACAGCCTGAGGAACAAAGATCTCATGGAGGCACTTATGAAGTCTTATTATCACTTAAAGTTAATCCAGGCATCATTCTGAAAATAATAATTGCAAAAGGTGACACTTTTTGTATTTCTGTTCCATTTTCAGTTGACTGAAAATATCAGTAATGACCTTTATAAAATGTAAAACTGCCAGGGGCTCGTACTTGACCTTACCCTTGCATGACCAGGGATCATTGTAACCCACAGACCAAATGTAGCAGTTTCAGTTTGCTTTTCTTGTCTTCAAAATGACTATTTTGCCCATTGTAATATTTTTTTTTTTTTTACAAAGATTTAATTGCATCTATAAAGCCTTTAAATGGCACAAACCTGATAAATTGAAAAAAAAAAAAAGAATGTTTAGTTTGAATAATGAGCAACATATTTTGCATAAAATAATATTATTCCCAATTTTTTTCACTAAATTGTTTTCTCCTTTTTATCCCAAGTACAGGGACCCCAAATATGTGTATGTTTTTATATGAGAAAAAAAAGGGGGTTGCAGGGACACACCCTGCTTGTACTGGACTTTAATGGCATCACACGAGACCAGGAAAATTTTCATAAAATTATAATTTTTTTTTTTTTTTTACAACATTTTGAAATGCAATAAATTGTAAAGTACACAAACTGTACAAAAAGATAAAAAAAAGTGTGTTTTTTTTTTTAAATGTCCAGTACAAGCAGGGTGTGTCCCTGCAACCCCCTTTTTTCCTATTAGAATTTTGGATGTGGCATGGGTAGAGGTCTTCCTTTGAAACTTTTTATAACTTTTTATATATATGCCAGAGCTGTATGGTTATTGATAAGCAAGTCCAATATATTGTTTTTCGATGGATTGATGGGTGATCATTGACAACTAGGGTTGAGCGAACACCTAGATGTCCGTGTTCGACGGGTTCGGCCGAACTTTAAAAAAAAGTCCGGGTCCGTGTCCCGGACTTTTACCGAACTTTTCCCGGACACCGAACCCCATTGAAGTCAATGGGGACCCGAACTTTAAGGCACTAAAATGGCTCTAAAACACCAAAGGAAAGGGCTAGAGTGCTGCAAATGGCAGCAAAACGTAATTAAGAGCATGGCAAGTGCTCTGCAAACAAATGTGGATAGGGAAATAACTTAAAACAACAAAAAAAAACAGAAAAATAAAACAATGTTCTTCTTCATCTCTGAAGGACGAGGCCCATATGGAGTAGGAGGGAGGTTGAGGTGGTGGTGGATGTGGCGGTGACTAGACATATGCCGGTTTTCGGTAATTCGATATATCGCGGTATTGCATAGCCACGGTATTGTTATTGTGGCATTTTTAAAATACCGAGTTTCTCTGTCAAGTCTGCCTGACTTGTGAATTGATACATTTCAGTGAGCTGGATGACTCATTCACTCACTCAGCTAACACCTTTCAGCATTAAGTCTCCTAACTATAAACAAAAATGATTACATTTGTATCTTTTCCTTCCCTCTGCCAGGGAGAAAGGAAGTTTAACCTCTTAAAGACTGGATCTTTTTCTGACACTTGCTGCTTGCAAGTTAAAATCAGTTTTTTTTTTGCTAGAAAAGTACTTAGAACCCCCAAACATTTTATATATTTTTTTAGCAGAGACCCTACAGAATAAAATGGCGATTGTTGTAATATTTTATGTCACACTGTATTTGCGCAGCAGTCTTTCAAACGCAATGATTAGACTTTAATGAATAAAAAAAAAAAAAAAAACGTAACAGTAAAGTTATCCCAATTTTTTTTTTTTTTGTTACACAGAGAATCGTGAGAGAATCGTGATCTTTATTCCAAGCTAAAAAATCGTGATTCTCATTTTGGCCAGAATCGTGCAGCTCTAATAAATATATATATACACACACACACGCCTAGCAGCCCACATTACATTATTATATAGCCATCAAGCAGTGTCTGGCCTACCTGGTGATGACTGGTCCTGGCGCTCTGATCCGATGGCCTGGTCTTTAAAGGGGCAAATCCTTGCGATCCAGAAGTGGTTAAACCTGCAGGAGGACCGGTGTTTTTATCTATTAATGACTTTACTATTGCTTTAGGCCTGGTTCACATGTATGCGGGTTGGTGGTTCACATGTATGCGGGTTGGCGGTTCACATGTATGCGGGTTGGCGGCCCACATTTGCACAGGCATAGCAGCCCATTGATTTGAACGGGCTGCTATGCCCTCATTTTCCGCAGAAAAAAGGTGCATGCAGCATTTTTTTTAAATTCAGTGGCCTTGAAATCCATCCTGCTTTTGCACCATGCGACTAACCTGCAGTTCCTGCTCTGGCAAGCTTTCTGCATTTTTTGTATACGTGGGCACGGCATTTAAAAATAAACAGTTTGCGTGTGCAGCAACGGCAGGTAAGTCGCATGGTGCAAAAGAAGGATGGATTTCATGGCCACTGCATTTTTTTAAATTCTGCATGCACCTTTTTTCAGCTGAAAACGCAGGCATAGCAGCTCAAGCCCATTCACATCAATGGGCTGCTATGCCTGTGCAAATGTGGGCCCCCAACCCGCATACATGTGAACCAGGCCTAAAGCAATAGTAAAGTCATTAATTGGTTAAACCTGCAGGAGGACCGGTGTTTTTATCTATTAATGACTTTACTATTGCTTTAGGCCTGGTTCACATGTATGCGGGTTGGGGGCCCACATTTGAACAGGCATAGCAGCCCATTGATGTGAATGGGCTTGAGCTGCTATGCCTGCGTTTTCAGCTGAAAAAAGGTGCATGCAGAATTTAAAAAAATGCAGTGGCCATGAAATCCATCCTTCTTTTGCACCATGCGACTTACCTGCCGTTGCTGCACACGCAAACTGTTTATTTTTAAATGCCGTGCCCACGTATACAAAAAATGCAGAAAGCTTGCCAGAGCAGGAACTGCAGGTTAGTCGCATGGTGCAAAAGCAGGATGGATTTCAAGGCCACTGAATTTTAAAAAAATGCTGCATGCACCTTTTTTCTGCGGAAAATGAGGGCATAGCAGCCCATTCAAATCAATGGGCTGCTATGCCTGTGCAAATGTGAACCACCAACCCGCATACATGTGAACCAGGCCTAAAGCAATAGTAAAGTAATTTATAAACAACACCTCCTTCAGGTTTAACCACTTCTTGACCACAAGGATTTGCCCTCTTAATGACCAGGCCATCGGATCGGAGCCGAGCGCCAGAACCAGTTATCACCAGTTAGGCCAGACACTGCTTGATGACCTATTTTAGGCCTGGTTCACAGAGTCTGTACTGACTGACTATATAATAATGTGCATAAGTGAACCAAAGCCCCTAAATTCAGCAATGAAATTGAAGTGAGGTGGAAATTTAATAATTTAAATTTAATAATAGAATACCGTGATAATACCGTATACCGTGGCAAAACCTTAATCAATTAATCGCAGCATGAAAATCTGATACCGTCACAAGCCTAGCGGTGACATAGGCGTGCGCACAGGGTGTGCTGGGTGTGCCTGGGCACACCCTAATCACCTAGGGCACATAGCATTGCCAGTGAGGAGATGGGAAAGATCTCCCTGGGACCTGCTCTGCTCTATTTCTCCTTGCCTACAGGTACATGGCCCCGATACATTACTCTCCCTGCTGGCAAACACATGCATGTGTATTTCAACTTTGGGGTGCACACCTTAATGCAATAGGCTGCGCACACCTATGGGCGGTGTAGGTGGAAGCGGCGGTGGAGGAGGACCAGGGCCGGATTAACAGCATCATGGGCTTGGTGCTGAGGATTTTGAAGGGCCTTAAGGGCCGTGCCTTGCCATGCACCCAGAGGAGGAAGGGTGCAGCCATGCATGCCTAATTCAACATGGGATGCTGTCTCTGAAGCCCATAAACACATCCATGCATCGCCAACTGTCCCTCCTTGTCCGGCCTTCACGCTGTGTGGGGAGGTTCTGAGGGTGCTGCCTGGGGAAGCGAGCATAGAAGCCAGACTTCTGTGTTTACAAGTGACAGAAGAGCGGTAACAGTGAATATGGCCAACCCGGGGCCTATATAAAAGGTAGGGGCCTGGAGCTGCAGCTCCAATAGCCCCTACATTAATCTGGCCCTGAGGAGGAGGACGAGGTAGCCAACACTGCTTCTTTTCAAAAATTTTAAATGAGGGTACACCCCAAAAGAGTGAGAAAGAGCAAAAATGGAACAATGGGTGGGTAAGGTCGGTATCCATTCCTATTCTGCATAAGGTACGGAAAAGTCCCGTGGGATCCATGCCTGGTTCATTTTAATGAACGTGAGCTTGTCCACATTGTCTCTGGACAGGCGGCTGCGCTTGTCTGTTATAACGCCCCCAGCCGTGCTAAATACCCGTTCAGATAATACACTGGCTGCAGGGCACGCCAGCACCTCCAAGGCGTAAAGGGCAAGCTCAAGCCATGTGCCCAATTTGGAGACCCAGAAGTTGAAGGGGGCAGACCCGTCATTCACTACATGTAGGCGTGTGCACACATACTGCTCCACCATGTTGGTAAAATGCTGCCTCCTGCTAAGACGTTCCATCTGAGCTGCTGGTGCTGCTGTTTGTTGTGGCGTGCTGACAAAGCTTTTCCACATTTCGGCCATGCTAACCCTGCCTTCTGAGGTGCTGGCGGTGCCCTGGTTGCGTTGGCGACCTCCTCCTCCTCCTCCTCTGCCTTGTGCTTCCACTGTGGCCCCGCTGTCAGATGGGAATGCCAGCAGCATGGCGTCTACCAGCGTGCGCTTGTACTCGCGCATCTTGCGATCGCGCTCCAGTGAGTGAATTAAGGACGGTACGTTGTCCTTGTAACGGGGATCCAGCAGCGTGGCCACCCAGTAATCAGCACAAGTTAGAATGTGGGCAACTCGGCGGTCGTTGTGGAGACACTGCAGCATGTAATCGCTCATGTGTGCCAGGCTGCCCAGAGGCAACGAAAGGCTGTCCTCTGTGGGAGGTGTATCGTCCGTGTCCTCTGTATCCCCCCAGCCACGCACCAGTGATGGCCATGAGCTGGCCTGGGTGCCACCCTGCTGTGAACATGGTTCCATCTCCTCCTCCAGCTCCTCCTCCTCCTCATCCTCCTCATCCTCCAGAACTGTGCCCCTGCTGGACAATTGCGTCCCTGGCGTTTGCGTGTGCAGGAACCCACCCTCGGAGCCCCTTGCGAATGACTGCCCTGAAAGCCTTGGAAATGTTACCTCTTCATCCTCCTCCTCCTCCTCATCCTGTGCCACATCCTCTTCCATCATCGCCCGAATTGTTTTTTTAAGGAGGCATGGAAGTGGGATAGTTAAGCTGAGAACGGCGTCATTGCCACTGGCCATGTTGGTGGAGTACTCAAAACAGCGCAACAAGGCACACAGGTCTCGCATGGAGGCCCAGTTAAATTAAATAGCGGAATAGAAAATATGATCCAAAAAAAGTGTATGTATATCACACGTACACAACCACACTGGGCCCCAATTACTATTGTTTGTACCCCTAAAAGGCTAGATGAGGAGTAGGGGGAGTATGGAACAGGCAGCACCCTCAAACCTTCAGAAGTATGAGATGAACCCCAACAACTTGGAAAGGTGGATCTCTCTCACACGTACCAACACAGACTATCCCCCAATTTAACTGATCCCCAAAGGTTTTTGATTAAATAGCGGAATAGAAAATATGATCCAAAAAAAGTGTATGTATATCACACGTACACAACCACACTAGGCCCCAATTACTATTGTTTGTACCCCTAAAAGGCTAGATGAGGAGTAGGGGGAGTATGGAACAGGCAGCACCCTCAAACCTTCAGAAGTATGAGATGAACCCCAACAACTTGGAAAGGTGGATCTCTCTCACACGTACCGACACAGACTATCCCGCAATTCAATTGATCCTCAAAGGTTTTTATTGAATAGCGGAATAGGAAATATGATCAAAAAAAGTGTATGTATCTCGCACGTACACAACCACACTAGGCCCCAATTACTATTGTTTGTACCCCTAAAAGGCTAGATGAGGAGTAGGGGGGGTATGGAACAGGCAGCACCCTCAAACCTTCAGAAGTATGAGATGAACCCCAACAACTTGGAAAGGTGGATCTCTCTCACACGTACCGACACAGACTATGACGCAATTCAATTGATCCTCAAAGGTTTTTATTGAATAGCGGAATAGGAAATATGATCAAAAAAAGTGTATGTATCTCGCACGTACACAACCACACTAGGCCCCAATTACTATTGTTTGTACCCCTAAAAGGCTAGATGAGGAGTAGGGGGGGTATGGAACAGGCAGCACCCTCAAACCTTCAGAAGTATGAGATGAACCCCAACAACTTGGAAAGGTGGATCTCTCTCACACGTACCGACACAGACTATCCCCCAATTTAACTGATCCCCAAAGGTTTTTGATTAAATAGCGGAATAGAAAATATGATCCCAAAAAAGTGTATGTATATCACACGTACACAACCACACTGGGCCCCAATTACTATTGTTTGTACCCCTAAAAGGCTAGATGAGGAGTAGGGGGAGTATGGAACAGGCAGCACCCTCAAACCTTAAGAAGTATGAGATGAACCCCAACAACTTGGAAAGGTGGATCTCTCTCACACGTACCGACACAGACTATCCCGCAATTCAATTGATCCTCAAAGGTTTTTATTGAATAGCGGAGTAGGAAATATGATCAAAAAAAGTGTATGTATCTCGCACGTACACAACCACACTAGGCCCCAATTACTATTGTTTGTACCCCTAAAAGGCTAGATGAGGAGTAGGGGGGGTATGGAACAGGCAGCACCCTCAAACCTTCAGAAGTATGAGATGAACCCCAACAACTTGGAAAGGTGGATCTCTCTCACACGTACCGACACAGACTATCCCCCAATTTAACTGATCCCCAAAGGTTTTTGATTAAATAGCGGAATAGAAAATATGATCCCAAAAAAGTGTATGTATATCACACGTACACAACCACACTGGGCCCCAATTACTATTGTTTGTACCCCTAAAAGGCTAGATGAGGAGTAGGGGGAGTATGGAACAGGCAGCACCCTCAAACCTTCAGAAGTATGAGATGAACCCCAACAACTTGGAAAGGTGGATCTCTCTCACACGTACCAACACAGACTATCCCCCAATTTAACTGATCCCCAAAGGTTTTTGATTAAATAGCGGAATAGAAAATATGATCCCAAAAAAGTGTATGTATATCACACGTACACAACCACACTAGGCCCCAATTACTATTGTTTGTACCCCTAAAAGGCTAGGAGTAGGGGGAGTATGGAACAGGCAGCACCCTCAAACCTTCAGAAGTATGAGATGAACCCCAACAACTTGGAAAGGTGGATCTCTCTCACACGTACCAACACAGACTATCCCCCAATTTAACTGATCCCCAAAGGTTTTTAATTAAATAGCGGAATAGAAAATATGATCCAAAAAAAGTGTATGTATATCACACGTACACAACCACACTAGGCCCCAATTACTATTGTTTGTACCCCTAAAAGGCTAGGAGTAGGGGGAGTATGGAACAGGCAGCACCCTCAAACCTTCAGAAGTATGAGATGAACCCCAACAACTTGGAAAGGTGGATCTCTCTCACACGTACCAACACAGACTATCCCCCAATTTAACTGATCCCCAAAGGTTTTTGATTAAATAGCGGAATAGAAAATATGATCCCAAAAAAGTGTATGTATATCACACGTACACAACCACACTAGGCCCCAATTACTATTGTTTGTACCCCTAAAAGGCTAGGAGTAGGGGGAGTATGGAACAGGCAGCACCCTCAAACCTTCAGAAGTATGAGATGAACCCCAACAACTTGGAAAGGTGGATCTCTCTCACACGTACCAACACAGACTATCCCCCAATTTAACTGATCCCCAGAGGTTTTTGATTAAATAGCGGAATAGAAAATATGATCCCAAAAAAGTGTATGTATATCACACGTACACAACCACACTAGGCCCCAATTACTATTGTTTGTACCCCTAAAAGGCTAGGAGTAGGGGGAGTATGGAACAGGCAGCACCCTCAAACCTTCAGAAGTATGAGATGAACCCCAACAACTTGGAAAGGTGGATCTCTCTCACACGTACCAACACAGACTATCCCCCAATTTAACTGATCCCCAAAGGTTTTTGATTAAATAGCGGAATAGAAAATATGATCCCAAAAAAGTGTATGTATATCACACGTACACAACCACACTAGGCCCCAATTACTATTGTTTGTACCCCTAAAAGGCTAGATGAGGAGTAGGGGGGGTATGGAACAGGCAGCACCCTCAAACCTTCAGAAGTATGAGATGAACCCCAACAACTTGGAAAGGTGGATCTCTCTCACACGTACCGACACAGACTATCCCCCAATTTAACTGATCCCCAAAGGTTTTTGATTAAATAGCGGAATAGAAAATATGATCCCAAAAAAGTGTATGTATATCACACGTACACAACCACACTGGGCCCCAATTACTATTGTTTGTACCCCTAAAAGGCTAGATGAGGAGTAGGGGGAGTATGGAACAGGCAGCACCCTCAAACCTTAAGAAGTATGAGATGAACCCCAACAACTTGGAAAGGTGGATCTCTCTCACACGTACCGACACAGACTATCCCGCAATTCAATTGATCCTCAAAGGTTTTTATTGAATAGCGGAGTAGGAAATATGATCAAAAAAAGTGTATGTATCTCGCACGTACACAACCACACTAGGCCCCAATTACTATTGTTTGTACCCCTAAAAGGCTAGATGAGGAGTAGGGGGGGTATGGAACAGGCAGCACCCTCAAACCTTCAGAAGTATGAGATGAACCCCAACAACTTGGAAAGGTGGATCTCTCTCACACGTACCGACACAGACTATCCCCCAATTTAACTGATCCCCAAAGGTTTTTGATTAAATAGCGGAATAGAAAATATGATCCCAAAAAAGTGTATGTATATCACACGTACACAACCACACTGGGCCCCAATTACTATTGTTTGTACCCCTAAAAGGCTAGATGAGGAGTAGGGGGAGTATGGAACAGGCAGCACCCTCAAACCTTCAGAAGTATGAGATGAACCCCAACAACTTGGAAAGGTGGATCTCTCTCACACGTACCAACACAGACTATCCCCCAATTTAACTGATCCCCAAAGGTTTTTGATTAAATAGCGGAATAGAAAATATGATCCCAAAAAAGTGTATGTATATCACACGTACACAACCACACTAGGCCCCAATTACTATTGTTTGTACCCCTAAAAGGCTAGGAGTAGGGGGAGTATGGAACAGGCAGCACCCTCAAACCTTCAGAAGTATGAGATGAACCCCAACAACTTGGAAAGGTGGATCTCTCTCACACGTACCAACACAGACTATCCCCCAATTTAACTGATCCCCAAAGGTTTTTGATTAAATAGCGGAATAGAAAATATGATCCAAAAAAAGTGTATGTATATCACACGTACACAACCACACTAGGCCCCAATTACTATTGTTTGTACCCCTAAAAGGCTAGATGAGGAGTAGGGGGAGTATGGAACAGGCAGCACCCTCAAACCTTCAGTATGAGATTGTGTTCACTGTACCCCACAAAGATTGAGTTCACTGCACCCCACAATGATTGTGTTCACTGCACCCCACAAAGATTGTGTTCACTGCACCTCACAAAGATTGTGTTCACTGTACCCCCCAAAGATTGTGTTCACTGCACCCCACAAAGATTCTGTTCACTGTACCCCACAAAGATTGTGTTCACTGCACCCCAAAAAGATTGTGTTCACTGCACCCCAAAAAGGATGTTGTTCACTGCACCCCAAAAAGGATGTTGTTCACTCCACCCCAAAAAGATTGTGTTCACTGCACCCCACAAAGATTGTGTTCACTGCACCCCAAAAAGATTGTGTTCACTGCACCCCAAAAATGATTTTGTTCACTGCACCCCAAAAAGGATTTTGTTCACTGCACCCCAAAAAGGATGTTGTTCACTCCACCCCAAAAAGATTGTGTTCACTGCACCCCAAAAAGATTGTGTTCACTGCACCCCACAAAGGATTTTGTTCACTGCACCCCAAAAAGATTGTGTTCACTGCACCCCAAAAAGGATGTTGTTCACTGCACCCCAAAAAGGATTTTGTTCACTGCACCCCAAAAAGATTGTGTTCACTGCACCCCACAAAGGATTTTGTTCACTGCACCCCACAAAGATTGTGTTCACTGCACACCAAAAAGGATTGTGTTCACTGCACCCCAAAAAGATTTTGTTCACTGCACCCCAAAAAGATTGTGTTCACTGCAGCCCAAAAAGATTGTGTTCACTGCAGCCCAAAAAGATTGTGTTCACTGCAGCCCAAAAAGATTGTGTTCACTGCAGCCCAAAAAGATTGTGTTCACTGCAGCTCACACACAGAAAAATGGATGTGGATCACTGACACCTGCCTATCTCCAATCCCACACCACACAGCAATATCGATTGTAGTTTGTAGAACACAGTTTCCCTAAAATTCAGCAGACTCTGTCCCTAACAGGATTGAGAAGAGATCGTAGATCAGGATTGAGTGCAGACCCCACCCCCCACACAGCAATATCGATTGTAGTTTGTAGAAGACACTGACCCTATATAATTCAGCAGACTCTATCCCTAAAATGCCTACAACTCGCCCTGCCTAAACACTCCGACCTGTCCCTCAATTCTATCCGGACACAAATGGTTTTTTCCTGCCTATCTTTCCCTAATCAGCAGCCAGCACGTTGATGTGTGCTCTGTCCCTGAATCTAAGCAGCATAATGACGCCGCTGCGGCTGCCTCGAACTTATAAAGACTTGGTCACATGCTTCAGACGGCCAATCACAGCTACTGAGACATTTGCAGGCATGGCTGGGATGGCTTAAGGCACACCAGTTAAACGATTGTTGATTGGCTGTTGAAAGCCCGCCATGAAAAGAGCGCCAAAGCATGCAAAACCCGGAAATAAAACGACCGAACACGGATTTTTACCCGAACATACAGTAAAGTGTCCGTGTCCGTGTTCGGGTACAAAAAATCCAATTATTCGGTACGAACACGAATAATACAGTCCGTGTTCGCTCAACACTATTGACAACACATTGCTTGCAAAATTAGAGAACATTTTTTTATTAAATCATTTGGACTTTTTAGGTGTCAAACAAGGCTATCAGAAAATCTTTATATAAAACTCGAATTACAAAATGCATCATCATTTAGCTACCTCTTTATCTATTGCACAAGCAGACCTGTATCCAATCAGGTGCAACTATAGGCAAATCTATTTTTATTTTGGAGAAGGTAGGGGTTATAACCACTGTTATTTTATTTATTTTTTCATCTGGAGAGATTTAAGGCCCGTACACACGTACCGATTGTTGGCCGAAAATGTTCGGCCGCCGAACGATCGGCCGATTTTCGGCTTGTTAGTATGATGCTTCCGACAGCCGACAGCGCACTTTCGGCCGAACACAATCTGTCGTGCAAGCATAAAAATTTTTGTATGCCGACACCAGAACGGCCGATTGTTCGCCGGTCAGTACAGAATTCGGCCGACAGACAACAGATTTGCACGACTGGGCATGCTCAGAAAAGAAAAAAGACAAGGAAAGTTAACCATCACATGACATCACTTCTGCAGTCGGCTGTTGTTGGCCGACAAAATTTGAGTGCAGTCCTTTGCACTTTTCAACAGACACGACAGCCCTGGACAAAAGACGGCAAATCGTTCGGCCGACGATCGGTACGTGTGTACGAGGCTTTACCTTCACAGGTCCCATAGCCAAAACTGAAAGTTAGAGAAAATTCCTGTAAATTAAAGGAATCCATTGGGGACTCCTAGGTCACCAGAACTAGTGTCCCCAATTGAAGGTTTCCCCTCTACTACTTTTTGGGGTGAAACCCCAAAATGTGAGATTCCCTTTTCATTTCACTTTTGACCATAACTGTGAGAACTAGAGAAGGTGAATCTCTCTAACGGAGGCACAGGAAGTAAAAAAAAAAAAAAAAAACAACAAGTGTTCTGATTCTTCTCAAAAAAAGAAAATATAAGTTTTGCCTTTAGTTCTATTTTGAGGATCAAGCAATCGGCAAACATGAAGAATAAAAAATACGCTGAATTATATATTACCAGATATTTCTAGGCTAAACATTTTGGGTTCTTTCAAAGCAGTGAAAAATGAAAATACTCCAAATTACAAACAGGTCATGCATTAAAAACTGTTACAGCCTATCAAGTCAGACTTAAACTAAAATATAGCTCCAAAATATTATAATAATTGAAATGATTATTCTATCTCTGGTGTGTGCAGGGATGTGTATCTGGAGTTTATATACGTACATGCGTCCTGACTTAGTATGTGTAGGTATGTCCAGTATGTGGGGAGAGGGAGAGCATCCTTTTATTTTTTAATTAATTTAATAAATGTAATATATTTAATAAATTTAATACTGTATGTTTTACTCTTTTTGTACCCTTTTACTTATTTTTTTTACCAAATTGTTATTAAATGCTGGACAGGTAAAAATTTACAATAAAGAACATTATATTTATGGTGTCATTGACATAGATAACCAACATGCAAGGTACGGTAAGAACCAGATAAGATACGATAAGATAAGATAAGATACATAGGGTTACATTGTTACATAGTTAATCCTATTCAAAAAAGATACAAGAGTCCATTTAGTTCAAGCAACAGAAAACTATAAATAAATAGAAAACCTCCATATACCCAATACTATACCCACAGTTGATCCAGAGGAAGGCAACCCCCCCCCCCCCCCACCTCCTATGAAGCATGGTCCAATTTGCTCCAGTGGAGGAAACAAAATCCATCCAGATTCCCCGAAGGCAATCAAATATCCTTGGATCAA
Organism: Pelophylax lessonae; assembly: GCF_965119305.1. Taxonomy (NCBI): domain Eukaryota; kingdom Metazoa; phylum Chordata; class Amphibia; order Anura; family Ranidae; genus Pelophylax; species Pelophylax lessonae. Next base: position 4,605,102 of record NC_138775.1, read on the forward strand.
CAATCCACAAAATATTAAATTAAACCAAAGGATCATACAAAACAGGGTAGAGGTGTGCACAATAGAAACATTTGTTTTGTTTAGTTTTGGATTCAATCATAAGGTAATCATTTTGTTTTGTTATATTCATTATGTTAGAATGATTTTTTTTTTAGTTCATTTGGTATATCTTTTTATTTTCAATTCGATTCATAATTCAAATTTATTCATAAATCAAATTTCTGAAGAAGAATATTTGTTCTATTCTATTCTATTCTGTTCTAGTCGATTCTATGTTATTCTTTTCTATTCTATTCTTTTCTATTCTGTTTTATTTTATTTTATTTGTTCATTTTCTATTCTATTCTTTTTTATTCTATCAAGCAGCCTAGGTAGGAATCATCATCTTATTTCACTTTTATACTGTACCTTACTGTTTTTTTGCAACATGTTTCCATTTGAAATTCAAATAAATTTTTTAATTTAAATTCATTTTTTAATTTGAATTCATGTTCGAATTCAGACAATTTGTTTTGTTATTATTTTTTTCAGATTTGTTGAAATTCTTTACTATTGTGATTCGGAATTTTGGATACATCCAAATCTCTGAATAATGAAAACTTCATCCGAATTTAGATTAGTAACAAAATTAATTGCACATTTCTAATAAAGGGGAAAGAAGCCGGGTTTTGTATAGACTTCTAGGTGAGCCTAATATTGGGCCTGGTCACAGATAGAAAAATTAGTAGAGTTAAAAAGATGTGTGATCCTGATGGGTGAATAAGACTGTAGGAAGAGGGTAGAAGGACAGGGAATGGCGAGGGTGGGCGGGAGGGAAGGTGATTGTGAATAACTTATCCCTGTTGCCATATTGAATATTTTACATTTTTCTATTTGCCGCTTTTCATTATCCTTTCATTAGCCATAATTTAGTTTTAGTCTGTTTTTATAAAAACATAAACTGGATTTCCAAGGCTCTGACCATTGTGAGTTTGGTGGTTGTGAATATATTTTTGATAAGTAACTTCAATATAGAAGAGGGCCATGATTGGATTGTTGAGTAAAGCTTCAAAAGGATCTCTGTGAATGTTTACATGGAGAAAAGGGCTAATGAGGTTGTATATGTAAATCCAAAATTTAGATAATTCAGGACAGGGCCACCAAATATGGATCATAGGGCCCAGGTGGGAGCAACCTCTAAAGCAGCCTCTGAAACCCAACTGGCTGGTATGACTTGTGACGTGATAAAGGGACCTATGAAGAAATTTTCAAGAATTCTTTGGGGCCAGGACATTTCTGGAGGTTTTGTCAATGATGATTCCTAAGGGCGATATTAAAACAACATTTAATAAGTCACAGTTAAAAACACTTGCAAGATGTGTGAAGGTAAAGCTCATCATAATGAAGTAGCGAAGAAGGGAGGAAGGCATTGCCACTGATCTTCATCCCTCAGGACCCACCGATTTGCTGATATCAGCTGCAGAAAGAAGGAAGAGCACCAGGACGCTCTGTGGGCACCCAGATGTCCCTGGGGCCAGACCGGAATGCACATGTGGGTGGATGTGGCGTCACAGTCGGGAGAGAATCGATGTCAAAGCAAGGCTACATGCTCTGAGTCTACTGCTCCCTCTAGAGGCTTTACATCTTCCCATGTGAGCATTTCAGGCTGGCCCAAGGGACTTCCAGATGTCCACACAGCATCCTGGTGCTCTCCCTTTCATCTGTAGCTGATATCAGCACAGCGGTGAGTCCTGCAGTATGACGATTAGTGGTGGTGCCTTTCTCCCCCCCTTCTCTCCTTCAATATAAAGAGCATTTACCTTCACACATCTTGCAAATGTTTTTAACTGTGACTTACTAAATGTTGTTTTAATACTGCACTTAAGAGTCGCTTCTTTCTGCTCTTTTCTTTTCTGCATACCGAGTTGACTTGCTCTAGGATGACTATTCATGGACTAATGACTATTGCCCATATTTGCACCACAGGAGTGGAAACACAGCCCTTTTCTGCACAAACAGTATTGTTTATTTCATAAAATGTCTTGCCAATAGGGTCATAGGGTCATAGTAGAACCCAGTTCAGATTCCCATACACATTGAGCCTAATCTTGTATATTAGCTGTAATATTTTAAATAGAAATAACAATTGATAACAAATATCACATGTACAGCCTGCCCAGGCTGGTTGTTGGAAAGATAATGGCTGACGGCATCCTAGGGACCAGTGATGCAGCCTTGCTCAGGACATGTAAACAAAGGGGTGAGGATGGCAGCTACCATCACTGACTGAATATGACCATTGACCAAACATTTGGCATGTTTGGTCAATGTCGTTGACCAATTATGGTCATGGTCATATTTGGTCCATTACTTCAGACACCAACCCCCCCCCCCCCTTTGTTTACAAACCAGCTGTCTTCTGCCCTTTAGAGAGGATTAGTGTCAGAATCATTCATTGTGATTGAGGAAATAATAAACAATGAATTTGAATCATGGGACTTCTCTTTTTTTCAAGTTTTACTCCTTACAATCTTTTATGAATAAATAGGATTACTATGTACACCTTAAAAATTCACAAGGGGGACAGTTTTTTGTGTGCCCTGTATTTTAAAAGGGGCTTCCAGACACCAATAAACCTCCACCTGCAGTTCCAACAAAAACACTCTCCAAGGAAGTGCAGAGAATGCTTGAGCTCAAAGTCACTGAGCAGTCGCAGAGCGAGTGTTCGAGCCCAATCATGTTGGTACCAAAACCCAACAGTAGCCTGCAATGACTTTAAGAAGCTTAATGAAGTTTATAAGTTTGAGGCCTATCCAATGCCCCAGGTAGACAACTTAGTAGAGAGATTAGGACTTGCCCGCTATATCACCATGTTAGACCTCACCAAAGGGTACTGGCAGATATCCCTAACCAAGGAAGCCAGGGTGAAAACTTATTTTTCCATACCTAAAGGCCACTTTCAATATAGGAGGATTCCATTAGGCTTACACTGGCCTGATCACCTTTCAAAGGGTAATGGATAAGACGGAACGCCCTCATGGGCAATGCACCTCGATCTACCTGCATGTCATTTTTAGTGCCAATTGGAAGTCCCATCTTTCCAAGAGTTGAGGCGGTCTTAGATTCTTTGAAGAAAGACAGATTTATGATTAATCCAAATAAGCCTGCAACTGAGATGGAAGAAGTACTTAGGGTGCATTGTCTCAAAAGGTCAAAGGGGAAGAGCACCCAATGTTTTTTCTCAGTAGGAAACTGACAGCAGCTGAGAAAAATTATCCTGGGATGGAGCGAGAGAGTCTCAACATAAAGTGGGCTATGAACTTTCCGAAATATTCTCTACTGGGCAGGAGATTCCTCCTGGTGTTGGACCCATTGTCCCATTGACCTTGTTAAGAAAACAACAGGCCAATGCCAGGGTGGCCAGGTGGTTCCTATTGCTCCAATAATTTATTTCTGTGGTAGAGCACAGACCTGGGAGACAGCATCAAAATGCTGATGCCCTTTCTTGGGTACATTGTATGGTGTTAAATGTTGCCTCCAACACCTTCGCATTGGGGCAGGGGGGATATGAACAGGACCCCAAAGGATAGGTCCTGGATGGGCACTTTGTTTTACCCATATTTGGGTTGTGGACCCTTTAAGGGGGTGTTCAGTTGGTGTACTCAGGGGTTCTCATTCATGCAGGGTAAGGGGTTCCAGGACAGTCTAATCAGAGAGGGGAGGACTGACTACAGTCATCTCTGGATTAATAATGTTTATTTGGGACTCTAACGTTGGAGGTTTAGAGATTTTTGGGTGGCAAAGAACCTCCTGCCCGATTATGGGGACTCTAGAATGGTTAATCCTATCTGCAGGAAGCACGTTTAAACAGGAAGCTTCTGGGGCAGGTAGGAAGTAGTAAGGAGTTTAGAGAGGAGACACACCAAAGATATCTTTTTTCTAGTATTCTTTATTGAACCATCCATAATATAGCTGCTTCCATTATATCCCCACCCAAGGATCACCATGACTTATCACCTTTCACCAAAACAGCTTGATCAAGCCTATTTGGTTAAATGTGTTAATGGAAGGTGATCCTTGAGCAATGACATCATGGAAGCAGATACAGTATATTATGGATGGTTAAATAAAGAACACTTAGAAGGAAGAGATCATTGGTGTGTGGCTCCTATTCATCTATATTTTCCAATAGCAAGTAGGGACGATCGAATGGTTCGGGTCGACCATCGGTTCGACCCGAACATTGGGTGTTCGAAATTCGGCCGAATTCCGAACTTTTTGCAGTAAAAGTTCGGAATTTGGGTCACCCGAACCGCCCAAAATGCAATGGGACAGAAAGTGGGCTTTAAAAGCCTGTGATTGGCCCAGAAACGTCAGTAAAAGCCAATGAGGGGGCAGGAGTCTGCTAGGAACGTGATTGGAGTGACTACGGGGATCAGAGGCCAATCAGGAGTGAATACTCCCCCCAGTATATAACATAGCCCCGCCTAATCTCTAGCACTGTAATACAGAGGCTGTGGAAGAGACTGGAAGCATTTGTGTTTCTCCTGCTGTGTTAAACAACGTTTGCTGCATAGCCGATTGCTTGTAAAGCTCCATATCAGCAAAAGAGCAGTCAGCTTACAGAAAGATTGTCAGTGTAGTTAGAAATACAGCGATTGTGCTGTTTGAGTTATAAAAAAAAATTTAAAGGGACAGTGTCAGTTAGAAATGATCTTCTGCTGTATGGAGCTGTTCTTTTAGTGTGAGGAAAGGGATATGCAGTGTAGTTAGGGTACTATATACCACTATAGTTAGATTCAATAATCTAGTTTTTGTAGGGATAGTTTTAAGTGTCAGGGTTCCGTCTAGTGAGCACGTTGCACTGCTGATTAGTGTTGAGCGAACACGGACTGTATTATTCGTGTTCGTACCGAATAATTGGATTTTTTTTACCCGAACACGGACACGGACACTTTACTGTATATTCGGGAAAAAATCCGTGTTCGGTCGTTTTATTTCCGGGTTTTGCATGCTTTGGCGCGCTTTTCATGGCGGGCTTTCAACAGCCAATCAACAAGCGTTTAACTGGTGTGCCTTAAGCCATCCCAGCCATGCCTACAAATGTATCAGTAGCTGTGATTGGCCGTCTGAAGCATGTGACCAAGTCTTTATAAGTTCGAGGCAGCGCCGCTACGGCGTCATTCTGCTGCTTAGATCAGGGAGAGCGCACACATCAACGTGCTGGCTGCTGATTAGGGACAGACAGGAAAAAAAAAACATTTGTGTCCGGATAGAATTGAGGGACAGGTCGGAGTGTATTAGGCAGGGCGAGTTGTAGGCATTTTAGGGAGAGAGTCTGCTGATTTTAAGGACAGTGCGTTCTACAAACTACAATCGACATTGCTGTGTGGGGTGGGGTCTGCAGTCCCGATCTACAATCTTATCAATCCTGTTAGAGATTGAGTCTGCTGATTTTTAGGGAAAGTGCGTTCTACAAACTACAATCGATATTGCTGTGTGGTGTGGGATAGGAGATAGGCAGGTGTCAGTGATCCACATCCATTTTGCTGTGTGTGGGCTGCAGTGAACACAATCTTTTTGGGGTGCAGTGAACACAATCTTTTTGGGGTACAGTGAACACAATCTTTTTGGGGTGCAGTGAACACAATCTTTGTGGGGTGCAGTGAACACAATCTTGGTGCAGTGAACACAATCTTTTTGGGGTGCACTGGACGAAATCCTTTTGGGGTGCAGTGAACACAATCTTTGTGGGGTGCAGTGAACACAATCTTTGTGGGGTGCAGTGAACACAATCTTGGTGCAGTGAATACAATCTTTTTGGGGTGCAGTGAACGAAACCCTTTTGGGGTGCAGTGAACACAATCTTTGTGGGGTGCAGTGAACACAATCTTTTTGGGGTGCAGTGAACACAATCTTTGTGGGGTGCAGTGAACACAATCTTGGTGCAGTGAACACAATCTTTTTGGGGTGCAGTGAACACAATCTTTGTGGGGTGCAGTGAACACAATCTTGGTGCAGTGAACACAATCTTTTTGGGGTGCAGTGAACGAAATCCTTTTGGGGTGCAGTGAACACAATCTTTGTGGGGTGCAGTGAACACAATCTTTTTTGGGTGCAGTGAACACAATCCTTTTGGGGTGCAGTGAACACAATCTTTGTGGGGTGCAGTGAACACAATCTTTTTGGGGTGCAGTGAACACAATCTTTGTGGGGTACAGTGAACACAATCTCATACTTCTGAAGATTTGAGGGTGCTGCCTGTTCCATACTCCCCCCTACTCCTCATCCATCCTTTTAGGGGTACAAACAATAGTAATTGGGGCCTAGTGTGGTTGTGTACGAGTGAGATACATACATTTTTTTTGATCATATTTTCTATTCCGCTATTTAATCAAAAACCTTTGGGGATCAGTTAAATTGGGGGATAGTCTCTGTTGGTATGTGTGAGATCCACCTTTCCAAGTTTTTGGGGTTCATCTCATACTTCTGAAGATTTGAGGGTGCTGCCTGTTCCATACCCCCCTACTCCTCATCCATCCTTTTAGGGGTACAAACAATAGTAATTGGGGCCTAGTGTGGTTGTGTACGTGTAATATACATACACTTTTTTGGATCATATTTTCTATTCCGCTATTTAATCAAAAACCTTTGGGGATCAGTTAAATTGGGGGATAGTCTGTGTTGGTACGTGTGGGAGAGATCCACCTTTCCAAGTGTTTGGGGTTCATCTCATACTTCTGAATATTTGAGGGTGCTGCCTGTTCCATACTCCTCCTACTCCTCATCCTGCCTTTAGGGGTACAAACAATAGTAATTGGGGCCTAGTGTGGTTGTGTACGTGTGAGATACATACACTTTTTTGGATCATATTTTCAATTCCGCTATTTAATCAAAAACCTTTGGGGATCAGTTAAATTGGGGGATAGTCTGTGTTGGTATGTGTGAGATCCACCTTTCCAAGTTTTTGGGATTCATCTCATACTTCTGAAGATTTGAGGGTGCTGCCTGTTCCATACCCCCCTACTCCTCATCCATCCTTTTAGGGGTACAAACAATAGTAATTGGGGCCTAGTGTGGTTGTGTACGTGTAATATACATACACTTTTTTGGATCATATTTTCTATTCCGCTATTTAATCAAAAACCTTTGGGGATCAGTTAAATTGGGGGATAGTCTGTGTTGGTACGTGTGGGAGAGATCCACCTTTCCAAGTGTTTGGGGTTCATCTCATACTTCTGAAGATTTGAGGGTGCTGCCTGTTCCATACTCCTCCTACTCCTCATCCTGCCTTTAGGGGTACAAACAATAGTAATTGGGGCCTAGTGTGGTTGTGTACATGTGAGATACATACACTTTTTTGGATCATATTTTCTATTCCGCTATTTAATCAAAAACCTTTGGGGATCAGTTAAATTGGGGGATAGTCTGTGTTGGTACGTGTGGGAGAGATCCACCTTTCCAAGTTTTTGGGGTTCATCTCATACTTCTGAAGATTTGAGGGTGCTGCCTGTTCCATACTCCTCCTACTCCTCATCCTGCCTTTAGGGGTACAAACAATAGTAATTGGGGCCTAGTGTGGTTGTGTACGTGTGATATACATACACTTTTTTTTTGGATCATATTTTCTATTCCGCTATTTAATCAAAACCTTTGGGTATAAACAATTAAATTGCTTGATAGTCTGTGTCAGTACGTGTGAGATACACCTTTCCAATTTTTGGGGCGAGGATTTGAGGGTGCTTCAGTCTGCCTCCTGCCTCTTCCGAACGCCTCCTACTCCTCATCCTGCCTTTAGGGTACAAAAAATTGTAATCGGGGCCTAGTTGGTGTTTGTACATGTGAGATACACCGTTTTGTAAAATTTGTCCTATTCCGCTATTCAATATACACCCTGTTTGAGTGTAAAAAATTAAATTGCGGGATAGTCTGTACCGGTACATGTGAGATACACCTTTTTAAATTGGTTTGGCGCATCTCCTTCTACCGCCGAGGATTGCAGGGCGCTTCAGTTTGCCTCCTGTTCCCAACTCCTCCTACTCCTCTTCCTCATCCTGCCTTTAGGGTACAAAAAATTGTAATCGGGGCCTAGTTGGTGTTTGTACGTGTGAGATACACCGTTTTGTAAAATTTGTCCTATTCCGCTATTCAATATACACCCTGTTTGAGTGTAAAAAATTAAATTGCGGGATAGTCTGTACCGGTACATGTGAGATACACCTTTTTAAATTGGTTTGGCGCATCTCCTTCTACCGCCGAGGATTGCAGGGCGCTTCAGTTTGCCTCCTGTTCCCAACTCCTCCTACTCCTCTTCCTCATCCTGCCTTTAGGGTACAAAAAATTGTAATCGGGGCCTAGTTGGTGTTTGTACGTGTGAGATACACCGTTTTGTAAAATTTGTCCTATTCTGCTATTCAATATACACCCTGTTTGAGTGTAAAAAATTAAATTGCGGGATAGTCTGTACCGGTACATGTGAGATACACCTTTTTAAATTGGTTTGGCGCATCTCCTTTTACCGCCAAGGATTGCAGGGCGCTTCAGTTTGCCTCCTGTTCCCAACTCCTCCTACTCCTCTTCCTCATCCTCCCTTTAGGGTACAAAAAATTTGAATCCGGGCCTAGTCTGTGTTTGTACATGTGAGATACACCGTTTTTTTATCCTTTTTCCTATTCCGCTATTCAATATACACCCTTTTGGGGTAAAAAACATTAAATTGCGGCATAGTTTGCATATTTGACTGTGAGATACACCCGTGCGATACTGTTGTTGTTTTGTTCCACTATTCAATAAACACCTTTCTAGGGCAAGATCATAAATTACAGAAATATGAGGAGACCGCCAAATAGGGGCCGTGGCCTGGGTCGTGGTGCTGCTGGTAGAGCTCCTGTTGCAAGGAGAGGACGTGGTCGATCTGTGCCAGCTACACGCACAAGTGAAACACCTTCCACAAGTGTGAGTAGGCGACAGAACCTGCATCAGTATTTGGTAGGGCATCATGCGCCTCTAGACGTGATGAGGCCTGAAGAAGTACAGGCAATAGTAGATTGGGTTGCTGACAGTGCCTCCGGTTCCTTCACATTGTCTCCCACCCAGTCTACTGCAGAAAGGTCAGAGTTTGCACCTGCAGCCAATGTCCAACCGTCTTTCACCACACCCCCTTGGAAATCAGGCAAGCAGTCTGAGCCCCAATCCATACAGCAGTCTCTTCTTCTTTTTGAGGACTCTGTCAGCAGGGTTTCCCACGGCCATCCACCTAGCCCTGCCCCAGAAGTTGAAGAGATTGAGTGCAGCGATGCCCAACCACTTATTTCTCAAGATGAGTACATGCAAGGACCATCGCAGCACGTCTCCGATGATGACGAAACGCAGGTGCCAACTGCTGTGGCGTTCAGCATTGTGGAGACCGACAAGGAGGGCAGGGGTGAAGACTGGGTGGAAGATGATGTGGAGGACGATGAGGTCCTCGACCCCACATGGAATGAAGGTCATGCAGGTGACCTGAGTAGTTTGGAGGAAGAGGCGGTGGTCACACAGAGCCACCAGCACAGCAGAAGAGGGAGCAGGGTGCAGAAGCGGAGCGGCCGTGCCCTAGACACTACGCCCGCTACTGCCCAACGCAGCAAGGGAACGAGCACACCAAAGTCAGCTCAAAGGAGTTCTCTAGCGTGGAAGTTCTTTAGAAAATGTGCTGATGACAGGACACGAGTGGTTTGCACCCTGTGCAATCAGAGCTTGAAGCGAGGCATAAACTTTCTCAACCTGAGCACAACCTGCATGATCAGGCATCTAAGTGCAAAGCACGAGCTGCAGTGGAGTAGACACCTTCAAAACCAAAAAACGTCTCTGGCTCATCCTGCTTCCTCTTCTGCTGCAGTCTCGGCCGCTCCAGCCACATCTGTAGTGATACCGGCACCTGCCACCCCGCAAACAGAGGATCTGTCAGCAACACCACCACCTGGGTCACCAACCATCTCCACAATGTCCCGTGGAAGTGTTCAGCTTTCCATCTCCCAAACACTTGAGAGGAAGAGGAAGTACCCCCCTACCCACCCGCGATCCCTGGCCCTGAATGCCAGCATTTCAAAATTATTGGCCTTTGAAATGCTGTCATTCCGTCTGGTGGAGACGCACAGTTTTAAAAACCTTATGTCGGTGGCTGTCCCACAGCACGTCGTGCCCAGCCGCCACTACTTTTCCAGGCAAGCCATCCCTTCCCTGCACAACCAAGTGGGGGAAAAAATCAGGTGTGCACTGCGCAACGCCATCTCTGGCAAGGTCCACCTAACTACCGATACGTGGACCAGTAAGCACGGTCAGGGGCGTTATATCTCCCTAACGGCACACTGGGTAAATGCAGTGGCGGATGGGCCTGAGGCGGATAGCAATTTGGCGCATGTCCTTCCACCACCGAGGATTGCAGGGCGCTTCAGTTTGCCTCCTGTTCCTAACTCCTCCTACTCCACTTCCTCATCCTCTACCGCCTCCTCATCCGGACAGCGTAACACCTTCACCACCAACTTCAGCACGGCCAGGGGTAAACGACAGCAGGCAGTTTTACAACTTGCCTGTTTGGGGGACAAACCACACACCGCGCAGGAGTTGTGGAGGAGCATGGAACAGCAGACAAATGAATGGTTGCTGCCAGCGAGCCTCAAGCCCGGCCTGGTGGTGTGCGATAACGGGCGAAATCTCATAGCAGCTCTGGGCCTAGCCGGTTTGACGCACATCCCTTGCCTGGCGCATGTGCTGAATTTGGTGGTGCAGAGGTTCCTTAAAAACTACCCCGATATGTCAGAGCTGCTGCAGAAAGTGCGGGCCGTCTGTGCGCACTTTCGGCGTTCTCACCCTGCTGCTACTTGCCTGTCAGCGCTGCAGCGTAACTTCGGCCTTCCCGCTCACCGCCTCATATGTGACATGCCCACAAGGTGGAACTCCACCTTTCACATGCTGCAAAGACTGTGCGAGCAGCAGCAGACCATAGTGGAGTTTCAGCTGCAGCACGCACGCGTGAGTCGCTCTGCGGAACAGCACCACTTCACCACCAATAACTGGGCCTCCATGCGAGACCTGTGTGCCTTGTTGCGCTGTTTTGAGTACTCCACCAACATGGCCAGTGGCGATGACGCCGTTCTCAGCTTAACTATCCCACTTCTATGCCTCCTTGAAAAAACAATTCGGGCGATGATGGAAGAGGATGTGGCACAGGATGAGGAGGAGGAGGAGGAGGATGAGGAGGTAACATTTCCAAGGCTTTCAGGGCAGTCATTCGCAAGGGGCTCCGAGGGTGGGTTCCTGCACACACAAACGCCAGGGACACAATTGTCCAGCAGGGGCACAGTTCTGGAGGATGAGGAGGATAAGGAGGAGGAGCTGGAGGAGGAGATGGAACCATGTTCACAGCAGGGTGGAACCCAGGCCAGCTCATGGCCATCACTGGTGCGTGGCTGGGGGGATACAGAGGACACGGACGATACACCTCCCACAGAGGACAGCCTTTCGTTGCCTCTGGGCAGCCTGGCACACATGAGCGATTACATGCTGCAGTGTCTCCACAACGACCGCCGAGTTGCCCACATTCTAACTTGTGCTGATTACTGGGTGGCCACGCTGCTGGATCCCCGTTACAAGGACAACGTACCGTCCTTAATTCACTCACTGGAGCGCGATCGCAAGATGCGCGAGTACAAGCGCACGCTGGTAGACGCCATGCTGCTGGCATTCCCACCTGACAGCGGGGCCACAGTGGAATCACAAGGCAGAGGAGCAGGAGGAGGAGGAGGAGGAAGAGGTCGCCAACGCAACCAGGGCACCACCAGCACCTCAGAAGGCAGGGTTAGCATGGCCGAAATGTGGAAAAGCTTTATCAGCACGCCACAACAAACAGCAGCACCAGCAGCTCAGATGGAACGTCTTAGCAGGAGGCAGCATTTTACCAACATGGTGGAGCAGTATGTGTGCACACGCCTAGACGTACTGAATGAGGGGTCTGCCCCCTTCAACTTCTGGGTCTCCATGTTGGGCACATGGCCTGAGCTTGCCCTTTACGCCTTGGAGGTGCTGGCGTGCCCTGCAGCCAGTGTATTATCTGAACGGGTATTTAGTACGGCTGCGGGCGTTATCACAGACAAGCGCAGCCGCCTGTCCAGAGACAATGTGGACAAGCTCACGTTCATTAAAATGAACCAGGCATGGATCCCACGGGACTTTTCCGTACCTTGTGCAGAATAGCGATGGATACCGACCTTACCCACCCATTGTTCCATTTTTGCTCTTTCTCACTCTTTTGGGGTGTACCCTCATTTAAAATTTGTGAAAAGAAGCAGTGTTGGCTACCTCGTCCTCCTCCTCAGGGCCAGATTAACGTAGGGGCTATTGGAGCTGCAGCTCCAGGCCCCTACCTTTTATATAGGCCCCGGGTTGGCCATATTCACTGTTACCGCTCTTCTGTCACTTGTAAACACAGAAGTCTGGCTTCTATGCTCGCTTCCCCAGGCAGCTCCCTCAGAACCTCCCCACACAGCACGAAGGCCAGACAAGGAGGGACAGTTGCCGATGCATGGATGTGTTTATGGGCTTCAGAGACAGCATCCCATGTTGAATTAGGCATGCATGGCTGCACCCTTCCTCCTCTGGGTGCATGCCAAGGCACGGCCCTTAAGGCCCTTCAAAATCCTCAGCACCAAGCCCATGATGCTCTTAATCCGGCCCTGGTCCTCCTCCACCGCCGCTTCCACCTACACCGCCACATCATCCACCACCTCAACCTCCCTCCTACTCCATATGGGCCTCGTCCTTCAGAGATGAAGAACATTGTTTTATTTTTCTGTTTTTTTTTTGTTGTTTTAAGTTATTTCCCTATCCACATTTGTTTGCAGAGCACTTGCCATGCTCTTAATTACGTTTTGCTGCCATTTGCAGCACTCTAGCCCTTTCCTTTGATGTTTTAGAGCCATTTTAGTGCCTGAAAGTTCGGGTCCCCATTGACTTCAATGGGGTTCGGTGTCCGGGAAAAGTTCGGCAAAAGTCCGGGACACGGACCCGGACTTTTTTTTAAAGTTCGGCCGAACCCGCCGAACACGGACATCCAGGTGTCCGCTCAACTCTACTGCTGATATATCTACAGCAGGTATACATGCTTGCTAGTCAGCTATTGTGCAAAATACATTTCAGCGATACACACATCTGCTGTATTTAGCGTCCACTTTGGGTCACATAGCAGTGTGCGTCTTGCAGGTGAATTTCACCTCACAGAGTTGCCAAAGCCTCAGTGACAACTTCACAGCTGTTCTTGTTGTAAGCGTAAGTCCACTGCAAAAGGCTTTGCTACTCTGCGTCACACACATCTGCTTTATTTAGCGACAACTTTGGGTCGCATAGCAGTGTGCGTTTTGCAGGTGATTTTCACATCGCACAGTTGATAACGCTTAAAACAAGAACAGGCGTAAACTTGTCACCGAGGCGGCTAGAAAAGATACATTTTTTTTTGGCCTTCTGCAACACCAGCTCTTTGGGCTTACGGTGGGGAGGCTCTGCCAACACCAAAAATACCATGTTTGTGCACCTGTTCCACAGGTGTACACCTTCATCATTTTTAGGCCTTCTTCAAAACCAGCTCTTTGGGCTTACAGTGGTATGGCTCCGCCAACACCCAAACAACAATCTTTGCGCACCTGTTTCACAGATGCATATCATTGCAATTTTTTTCCTTGCAAAGGCAATTATTGCCTTCATGACCAGCACTTTCATAGGGTTATGGTGTCAAGGCATCATCGGCACCACCAAAGGCCCAATTTTTAAGCATCCTTTACTTCTATTCAAAGTCAAGAGACAACAGTATTCATCCAAAACATCTCTAATCTTGTTCACTCTGCACTACATTGTGGCCCCTACCCCTAACCCTCAATGTATCCGTGCATATATGTCTGTTTCTTGTGAGAATTCAAGTTAAAGTGCACCAAACACCATTTTACATGAAATAAAGTGCATCTGCATACATCTTTTGACTTCTTGAAAACATTTGGTAATAATAGCCCCATTGTGAAAATACACCCATTAATTATATCCACATTTAAAGAGACAGCACCTTTTTTAAAAAAAAAAAACTCTAATCTTGTTCTCAGTGCACTGCATTATGTCCCCATCATACACATTGGCTGTGCAGTTGATTAGGAGCAAAAGAAAGGCGCGGTTAAGCAAAAAAGTCATTTTTGAAGGTTTGGCATGCTATAATTCTGGTTCTGGACATGCTACAGAGCTGAAACTTCACAGGTGCACCTTTTAGACCCCCGAACACTAAATCCAAAGAAATATATATATATTTTTTTTCAATAATTGGCTCTCTATCAAAAACGACAGTTTTTAAGAACTTTTTTTGCCTGATTCATAGTCCCTGGGGCATGACCCTGAACCCTAGGCACTTTTTAGGGGCATTTATTAGGTTTTAGGGCTTCAAAATTGTGTTTTTTGATTCCCGAAGTTTGGGTCCCATTGATTTCAATGGGGTCCGGGAATCCGAACCGAACTTTCAGGAAATTCGGGTGTTCTGGTCGAACCAAACTTTTCAAAAGTTTGATCGTCCCTAATAGCAAGCAGAGATGAGTTTTTCGAGCCAAAACCTTAGACACCCACGCATATTGCATGAAGCCCTAGCCTGGAGTGGTGCAGTACGTACGAAACATAAAATAAAGCAAAGTGCTTAAAACATACCTGTAATAATAATATAGGTATACATTTTAAGCACAGGTGTCAAACACAAGGCCCGTGGGCCGAATGCGCCCCCCCAGGCCATTTCATGTGGCCCTCGCACCTCTCCTGCAGCTGCGGTACCCCCCATGTCTTTGCCTCCACCTTGTCTCTGTAGTCGGCAGCAGAGAGGACAGAACTCTTTTGCTGGATCCTGCACTCCTCTGTGCAGCTGCAGAAAGGCTTGTCTTTGCCCACCCCTCCTTCTCAGCAGTCGCCAGCAGAGAGGAGGGCAGAACTCCTCCTACAGATCCTGTACCTCTCTGTGCAGCTGCAACACCACCTTGCCTCTTCCTCCCCTGGTCTCAGCATTCAGCAGACTCTGGAAGCTGACTTTAGCCCTCCTCTGGTTCTCCTCCAGACCCTGCAATTCTTCCCAGATCCACCCACATTTTCTTCCTGGCAGCAGCACAAGGTAAGGGGGTGCATTGTAATGTAAGGAAGGGTGCAAGACTCCTGACTTCTGATGGTAGCTGGGCTCTTGACATCTCATGTAAGGGGGCGTGGGGTGCTCTGGACATCCTACAGATATAACCGGCCCTTTGAGGGCAACCATAATGCTGATGCGGCCCGCGATGATATTGTGTTTGACACCCCTGATTTAAAGTATAAAAAGTCCCAGCATGAAGTTCAAGGAAGCCTATAGACACCTCAAATGTGCCCAAGAAAACAAACATACATTTAAGCCATCCACATTGTGACATGTGAGTATACAAAGCCTCTTACCAGAGCGTATTGACCCTAAACTTTTTTTAGTGCATTGACAGTGCCGCTGACGACGTCACTATATGATGAAACGCATAGGGCGGAGCTATGGGACATGTGATGTCATCACGCTAGGACGCCAAGGACCACAGTCATCTTATTGGTGATTTGTTTGGATATTTCAATTTGTTATATATTTAATTTAAGTGCATTTTAACCATTCTTAATAAACCTTTGAGGTTTTTTATAATACTGCACCATGAGGCTGTCATGTCTGCCTTTTTATGTGAGTGATATGTATGGAAGCTGGATATTTTTTTGGGTTCATGTGGAGTAAATGCTGGGATTGTAAGTGAACAGTTCAGATGAGCTTGTGGGGGATCGTTTCCTGTGTAAGCTGTGTAATCCTGGATTTATACTATTTGACCACTCCATGAGTTGAGGGTCAATACGCTCTGGTAAGAGGCTTTGTGTACTCACAGGTGATGGTGAGGATGGCTTATATTCATGTTTGTTTTCTTGGGCACATTATAGCCTTTCTTGATCTTTATGCTGGGACTTTTTATACTTTAAATTTCTTATGTTGATTATTATTATGTTTTAAGCACTTCATTTTATGTTGTTATTTATTTGAATTTGTTTGTCAACAAATTGTGTGAGCTGCTTTTCTACACTATTAGAGCCGGTTCACACTACCACGACCAGAAAGTCGTCCCGTGACTTGAAAAGATTTGTTTAGAGACTTGTTTAGAGACTTGGAAGAGACTTGGAAGAGACTTGTGCACTACTTTGAAGAGACAGACGACTTTGTCTGTGGGGAATGCCTGGCTAATCTATTTCTTCTTCCTGGAAAGTCTGATAACAAGTCGTGTCAATTAAGATAAGGAGGCGACTCCCATTGAAGTATATGGGACAGTCGGATCACAGGTCACCTCAAAGTAGTACAGGACCCTTTTCTGAAGTCGGAGCGACTTCAGTAGTGCCAATTAAGACGGCACTGATTGATTAACATTGCTTTTGTTATGTCAAGCGACTTGGGGCTACACAAGTCGCCTCACAAGCCGTGCTAGTGTGAATGGGCTCTCATCCAGATGCGGGTGCGTTTTGAATAATATTTGGAACTGTATGTATAGATGTTTGAGCTTTTGTTTTTTTTTTTAATAGTGTTTTAGGTCCCTCTGTCCACTAGACAAAAAAAGATATTATAAAATATTTGAAATTCAAATTTTAAAGACTGTTATAGAAAAAGGGGTTCCCAAGGTGTTATAAATTAAATCCTAAAAGACCTTTAATGAGACCTTCAGCTTTGTGTTCTTACAACACATAAACTCTCATTAGGGAATGCCAATATTTTATATAAGAATAAATTATTAGCTGGTACAAATGTACAGATGTAAACCTGAGTATATTGTGCGGACACACAATGAATGTTTTCCAATTAATAATTCCTCAGATCCATAATTGTATTACTGTATTATAGTGATAAATTTAAACAAAAAAAAGAATAATATGAGGAATATGACAGAGATTTCTTATTTCACTCTTGTGGGTTTATCAGACCATCCACTGACCATGAATGGACTTTTTGTGATTTTCCTTCTGATCTATCTGATGACTCTTATCACAAACCTTCTTATTTTTTTCTTGGTCCTCACTGACCACCATCTGCACAACCCAATGTATTTTTTTCTTGCCAACTTGGCATTCTAGACATGTCCTATTCATCAGTGACCGCACCAAGGATGCTCTATGATATGGTCACAAAAATCAGATCAATATCCATTCCTGCCTGTATAGCCCAAGTCTTTTCCTACCTCGTCTTTGCCTCCTCAGAAATTTTCTTGCTCTCAGCTATGTCCTACGACCGCTACATTGCCATCTGCTACCCCCTACATTACAAACGAATTATGTCTTGGAGGGTGTGTGCTCATATGGCCTCTCTGGTCTGGGTTGTAGGATGTTCAGTCTCTTTGGTTCATACTTTATTTTTGCTCAGGTTGTCCTTCTGCAGAACAACTCCCATCCACAACTTCTTTTGTGATCTTCCACACTTGATTCAAATTACATTAGATAGTAGGTACAATGCCCGGCGGGTGTGGAGATGCGACTCGGTGTACATCTTGTGATATGTATGCGTTCCTCGGTCATGCGATCGAGGGCGAATACAAATGCGCAAAATGTGAGCACGTTGCTTCCCTGGAAGCTCAGGTCCTGAATCTAGGGAAGCAGCTGGCAACACTGAGACGAATGTCCATACCGGAGGAGAGCCAGGATTGTACCAATCAGGTGCAGACAGGGGCCTGCACAGAGGTGGGCGGAGTATCGGAGGTGCAGGCATCAGAGCAGAGCAGAGGGGT
Organism: Pelophylax lessonae; assembly: GCF_965119305.1. Classification (NCBI taxonomy): domain Eukaryota; kingdom Metazoa; phylum Chordata; class Amphibia; order Anura; family Ranidae; genus Pelophylax; species Pelophylax lessonae. Next base: position 4,622,888 of record NC_138775.1, read on the forward strand.
GACAGTTAGGAGGGGTAGAAGGGGACAAGTCAAGGAGGCTGATCCTGGGCTGGAGCACCCCAATAGATACGCCCCGTTGTGTGATGTTGGGGAAACCAGTCAGGGACCAGCATTGCTGGAGCAGAGTGACGCCCCTAGCTGCCAGGGGACGAACTTCTCCAGTGAGGCCGGGAGAAAGGGAAAGGAAAGACAGGTGCTGGTGGTAGGGGACTCAATTATTAGAAGGGCAGACAGTGTAATCTGTGACATAGACCGTGTGCGCCGAACAGTCTGTTGTTTGCCGGGCGCTCGGGTTCGGCACATCGCGGATCGGGTGAACAGATTATTGGGTGGGGCTGGGGAAGACCCAGCTGTCATGGTACACGTGGGTACCAATGACATAGGCAGAGGAAGACGGAGAGTCCTAAACGATTTCAGGGACTTAGGCGCTAAGTTGAGGACTAGGACCTCCAAGGTAGTATTTTCCGAAATACTACCTGTACCTCGAGCCAACCAGAGAGGCAGCGGGAGATTAGGGAAGTTAACGAGTGGCTGAGGAGCTGGTGTAGTAAGGAGGGTTTCGGGTTCCTGGAGAACTGGGCCGACTTCTCAGTCGGTCACCGGCTCTTTGGTAGGGACGGATTGCACCTAAATGGGGTGGGTGCAGCCGTACTGGGTGAGAGGATGGCCAAAAAGTTAGAGGGGCTTTTAAACTAGGGAATGGGGGGGAGGGTACAGATGTAGAATTAGCCAGTGGAAAGCAAGTTTCAGAGGGCAGAAATGGGGGCATTAGCGGTAGGGTGTTCGGAGCCCCTATACCCAGGGTGGGTACGGGGAAAAATCAAGAGAGCAGCCTAAAAACATCAAAATTACGAGGCTTATATACCAATGCCAGAAGCCTGGCCAACAAGATGGGAGAGCTGGAGCTGCTGATGTTTGAGGAGGACTTCGATTTTGTGGGGATAACTGAGAGGTAAATATGAGGGATGATATTAATAATGGAGCTATGGACGAGGCAGAATCCCTATGGGTAGAGCTTCAAAGGAAAGGCACGGTGGGGAAGGTAATATTGGGCGTATGCTATAGGCCCCCAAACCAGAGGGAGGAGGGTGAGGTGGACCTCATGTTACAGATAGGATTGGCAGCAAGGATGGGAAATGTCATTATAATGGGGGACTTTAATTATCCTGATATAGACTGGGCAGAAGGAACCGCGCATTCAGCCAAGGCTCGGCAGTTCCTAAATGTTTTGCAGGACAATTTCATGGGTCAGATGGTGAATGCACCGACAAGAAACAATGCGGTACTTGACCTACTGATTACCAACAATACAGACCTGCTCACGGATATAGAAATACGGGACAACTTAGGGAACAGTGACCATAGGTCAATTGGTTTCAGTATTAATTACAGTAATAGGAAGCATAGGGGTAATATAAGAACACTGAATTTCAAAAGAGCCAATTTCCCTAAACTGCGCTCACTGCTAGAAAATATCAAATGGGATAGAACCCTGGGAACAAAGAACACGGAGGAAAAATGGGAGTGCTTCAAGAGCATACTTAACAAGGGGGTGGGCCAGTGCATTCCACTGGGAAATAAATTTAAAAGAGCAAAACTAAACCCTGGGTGGCTAAACTCCAACATAAAAATGTATATTAGAGCTAAAGAAAAGGCCTTCAAAAAATACAAGACTGAGGGGTCATTGGCAGCATTTAAGCATTACAAAGAGTGTAATAAGAAATGTAAAGATGAAATCAGGGCGGCTAAAATAGAACACGAGAGACATATAGCGGAGGAGAGTAAAAAGAACCCCAAGAAATTCTTTAAGTATATAAACAGTAAGAAAGCGAGGCCAGAACACATTGGCCCCATAAAAGATGATAAAGGAAAAATGGCCACTGAGGACAGAGAAAAGGCGGAAGTGTTAAATAATTTCTTTTCTTCAGTCTTCACAAAGGAATCGGGGGGCTACATGAACCCCGCTTGTAAGGCCGAACTAAATAATACACCTCAGGAAGTGCCGCCATGGCTAACAGAGGATAGACTTAGAGCTAAACTAGAGAAACTTAACATAAATAAATCCCCGGGACCGGATGGCTTGCACCCAAGGGTTCTGAATGAGCTCAGTCAGGTGATTGCCAGACCATTATTCTTGATCTTTAAGGATAGTTTACAGACAGGTATGGTGCCAGCTGATTGGAAAAAAGCCAACGTGGTACCAATATTTAAAAAGGGGCCGAGATATATCCCGGGTAACTATAGGCCGGTCAGCCTAACATCTGTAGTCTGCAAAATTTTGGAGGGGATGATAAGGGACCACATACAAGACTTTAGTAATGAAAACGGTATTATAAGTAGTAATCAGCATGGATTCATGAAAAATCGTTCATGCCAAACCAATCTATTAACCTTCTACGATGAAGTGAGCTGCCACTTAGATAAAGGTAAGCCTGTGGATGTGGTGTATCTGGACTTTGCAAAGGCCTTTGACACCGTTCCCCACAAACGCTTACTGTACAAACTAAGGAAGGTAGGTATGGACCATAAGGTGAGTACCTGGATAGAGAACTGGCTCCAGGGGAGAGTACAGAGGGTGGTGATTAATGGGGAGTACTCGGATTGGGCGGGTGTGGAAAGTGGGGTCCCCCAGGGTTCTGTCCTGGGACCAATCCTGTTTAATTTATTCATAAATGATCTAGAGGAGGGGATATCTAGTACAATCTCAGTATTTGCAGATGATACTAAATTAGGCATGCCAATATCTTCTATGCAGGATGTGGAAATCTTGCAAGCAGACCTGAACAAAATAACGGGGTGGGCAACTACATGGCAGATGAGATTTAATGTAGAAAAATGTAAAGTAATGCACTTGGGGGCCAGAAACCAGAAAGCAAGCTACTCACTAGGGGGGGAACCTCTGGGTGAGTCTAGGATGGAAAGGGACCTGGGGGTACTGGTAGACAACAGGCTTGGAAGTGGCATGCAATGCCAAGCCGCTGCAAGCAAAGCCAACAGAATACTGGGTTGTATAAAAAAGGGGATTCACTCCAGAAATAAAGAGATTATTCTTCCACTCTACAAGACTCTGGTCCGGCCACATCTGGAGTATGCTGTCCAGTTCTGGGCACCGGTCCTCAGGAAGGATGTGCTGGAACTGGAGAAAGTCCAGAGAAGGGCAACAAAAATAATTAGGGGAATGGAGGACATCGGCTATGAGGAAAGACTACAAGCACTGAACTTATTCTCTCTGGAGAAGAGACGCTTGAGGGGGGATATGATATCAATGTACAAATACTGTACTGGCGACCCGAGCATAAGGAACAAACTATTTAGAGTAAGGGAATACAATAAGACACGTGGCCACTCACTAAAACTAGAGGAAAGGCGGTTTAACCTTAAAGTGCGTAAGGGGTTCTTCACTGTAAGAGCGGTAAGGATGTGGAATTCTCTTCCGCAAGCAGTCATATCAGCGGGGAGCATTGATAGTTTCAAAAAACTATTGGATGGACACCTTAAAGACCACAACATACAGGGGTATACAATGTACGGTTAAAAGCAAACACACACACATAGGTTGAACTGGATGGACTTGTGTCTTTTTTCAGCCTCACTAAATATGTAACTATGTAACTATGTAACTATGTACTGACACCTTCATAAACATAGTGGCCATATTCCTAACAGGTGCTAGTCTAGGATTAGAAGTCGTTTTTTTTACCTTTCTTTCCTATGTCTATATATTCAGAACCATCCTCAGAATCCATAGCAAGACTGGAAAGAGGAAAGCATTCTCCAACTGCACCTCACACCTCACCGTGGTCTCCATCTTTTATGGCTCCTTAATATTTATTTATTTTGTTCCCTCCTCAAGCGATATGGTCAATTTAAACAAACTGTTTACAGTCATATCTGCCCTCATTAACCCATTGCTGAATCCTCTGATCTACAGCCTGAGGAACAAGGACCTTAGGGAGGCACTTATGAGGTCTTATTATCACTTAAGTTTAATCAGGGCATCATGCTGAAAACATCATTGTGAACTTTGACACTTTTTGTATTTCTGTGCCATTTTCAGTTGGCTAAAAATGTCAGTAATGTCCTTATAACATGTCAGGTGCTCCCGGCTTTATTGACCTTTATGGCCGGCACCAGCATAAGGTAGCTTAGGCAGAATTCAGCAAAATGCACCTTTGCCTGTTTAGACAAAAATCCTTACACCGGCCCTGCTTACCCTTGCCTGACCAGGGGGCATTGTAACCCAAAGACCAAATGTAACAGAGTCAGGATGCTTTGCTGTTCCTCAAAATGACAATTTTACCTAAATATAATTTTTTAACAAAGTTTTTGCATCTATAAGGCTTTTAACTGGCACAAAGCTTACAAATGAAAAACATTTGAAAAAAATAAATACATTGTAGCTTGAATAATGAATATGAATTTACTTATTGTCTTTTATAAAATATAAACATGTCAGGGGACCCATAGCTGTATTACACTTACATGACCAGGAGTCATTGTAAACCACAGACCAAATGTAGCAGTTTCAGTAACTGAAACTCAAACTGAAACCTCAAAAAAACTCTGACTTTTTTCTTTCCATAATTTTTTACATATGTTTTTATGCATCAATGTAGCCTTTAAGTGGCACAAAGTTTTTATGAATACCCAGCTCAGTTATTTTTTTAAAGCGTAAAAGCTGACAAATAAACAAAAATATGAAAAAACTTAATTTTTAGTTTGATTAACCACTTCTGGACCGGAAGGATTTGTCCCCTTAATGACCAGGCCATATTTTGCGATACGGCACTGCGTTACTTTAACGGACAATTGCGTGGTCATGCGATGCTGTACCCCAAAAAAATTGATTTCCTTTTTTTCCCCACAAACAGAGCTTTCTTTTGGTGGCATTTGATCCCCTGTGCAATTTTTATTTTTTGCGCTATAAACAAAAAAAGAGCGACAATTCTGAAAAAAAAAAAAAAAAAAACAATATTTTTCACATTCTGCTATATATATTCACAAAAAAAAAAAATATGAAAAATCAAAATTTTTTAACATTTTGGGCCAATTTGTTTACTGCTACATATTTTTGGTAAAAAAATCGCAACAAGCGTATTTTGATTTCGTAAGTGAGGGTTATAACCAAGTCCAGTTTTTTTGGGGGGGTTTTTTTGCCATCTGTGTCTCATTTGGGAGATTTACCTTCACTTCCTGTCCCATAGCCAAAACTGAAAATGAGAGAAAATTCCTGCAAGGTAAAGGAATCCATTGGGGCCTCCTAGTTCACCAGAGCTAGTGTCCCGATTGGAAGGTTTCCCCTCTAATAACCTTTTTGGGGAAAACCTAAAATGTGTGATTTTCTTTTAATTTCACTTTTGATGATAACAGTGACAATTAAAGAAGGTGACAACTGGAGGGGGTGAATCTTTCTTACAGTGGCACAGAAAGAAATAAAAACCCAACAGGTGTTCTAATCCCTCTCAAAAATTAAAATAAAGTTGTGCCTTAGTTTTATTTTGAGGATCAAGTTCTATAAATTTCACTTTTGATGATAACGATAAACAGGACAAAGAGAGAGAGTGCAAACTAGAGAGGGTGAATCTCGCTAATGGTGGCACAACAGCAATAGAAACGCAACAAGTGTTCTAATCTCTCTCCAGTCTGTCCAAAACTAAAATTATGTTTTGCCTTAGGTAAACATGATGAATAAAAAAAATATTAGACTGTGGCCCCGTTCACAGGCAACCAGGTCGCCTCACAGGTCGCCTTAGTGTGAACGGGGACTAAGTTGAATTATTTATAAACAGATATTTGTAGGCTAAAAATATTGGGTTATGCAAAGCAGTAAAAAATGAAGATACTCAAAATTACAAACAGGCCATCCATTAAAAAACTGTAAAAATTATATTATATTATATATATATTTATTATATATTTATATATATATTATATGTAAATAATTATGTAAAAATTATAAAGCCTATCAAGCCTCCATCTTTTATGGCTCCATACTTTGTATTTATTTGGTTCCTACTTCCAGCAACATGTTTACAGTCATATCTGCCCTCACTAACCCATTATTATATCCTCTGATATACAGCCTGAGGAACAAAGACCTTATGGAGGTACTTATGAGGTCTTGTTATTACCTAAAGTTAATCCAGGCATCATTCTGAAAATATAATTGCAAAATGTGGCACTTTTTGTATTTCTGTGCCATTTTCAGTTAACTGAAAATATCAGTAATGACCCTTATAAAATATAAATCTGCCAGGGGCTCATACTTGTACTTACTGTTGCATGACCAGGGATCATTGTAACCCACAGACCAAATGTAGCAGTTTCAGTATGCTTTTCTTGTCTTCAAAATTACCATTTTGCCTATCGTATTTTTATTTTTTTTTACAAAGATTTAATTGCATCTATAAAGCCTTTAATTGGCACAAACCTGATAAATTGAAAGATAAAATGTACTTTTAGTTTGAATAATGAGCAACATATTTTGCATAAAATAATATTATTCCCACTATTTTCACTAAATTGTTTTCTCCTTTTTATCCCAAGTACAGGGACCCCAAATATGTGTAAGTTTTTTATATTAGGAAAAAAAGGGGGTTGCAGGGACACACCCTGCTTGTACTGGACTTTAATGGCATCACATGAGACAAGGACAATTTTAATAAAATTATAATTTATTTTTATAATATTTTAAAATTCAAGTACACGAACAATACAAAAATATCAAAAAGTGTGCTTTTTTAAATGTTTTTATACTGCTCATGCACTTTATAATTTCTTGAATTTTAAAATATTGTAAATAAAAGTTATAATTTAATGACATTTATCTCATGTGATTCCATTAAATTCCAGTAGAAGCAGGGTGTGTTCCTGGAACCTTCTTTTTTCCTATTAGAATTTTGGATGTGGCATGGGTAGAAGTCTTCCTTTGTAGCTTTTTATATATTTATATGCCAAAGCTGTATGGTTATTGATAAGCAAGTCCAATATATTGTTTTTCGATGGATTGATGGGGGATCATTGACAGCACATTGCTTACAACATTAGAAAACATTTTTTTTATTAAATCATTTGGACTTTTTAGGTGTCAGACAAGGCTATCAGAAAATCTGTATGTAAAATTCTATTCTTAAAAACTAAAATAAAAGTTTTGCCTTTACTTCTATTTTGAGGATTAAGTAATCGGCAAACATGATGAATAAAAAATACTGTGTTGAATTATATATTACCAGATATTTCTAGGCTAAACATTTTGGTTTCTTTCAAAGCAGTGAAAAATGAAAATACTCCAAATTACAATCAGGTCATGCATTAAAAACTTTCACAGCCTTTCAAGTCAGACTTAAACTAAAATATAGCTCCAACATATTATAATAATTGAAATTATTATTCTATCTGTGGTGTGTGCAGGGATGTGTATCTGGAGTTTATATACGTACATGCGTCCTGACTTAGTATGTACAGTATAGCTATGGCCAGTATGTGGGGAGAAGGAGGGCATCCTTTTATTTTTTAATTAATTTAATTTAATGTTTTAATAAATTTAATTCATTTAATATACATAATATATTTAATTTGTTTAATACTGTATATTTTACTCTTTTTTTACCCTTTTACTTATTTTTTTACCAAATTACTGGACAGGTAAACATTTACAATAAAGAACATTATATTTATGGTGTCATTGACATAGATAACCAACATGCAAGGTACGGTAAGAACCAGATAAGATAAGATAAGATACATATGTTATTGTTATTGTCATTGTTACACATAGTAATTCCTATTGAAAAAAGATACAAGTCCATTTAGTTCAACCAATAGAAAACCTCCATATACAAAATCCTATACTCACAGTTAATCCAGAGGAAGGCAACCCCCCCCCCCCCCCCACATGAAGCATGGTCCAATTTGCTCCAGTGGAGGAAACAAAATCCATCCTGATCCCCCGAAGGCAATCGAATATTCCTTGGAACTACAACAATCCACAAAATATTAAATTAAATCAAAAAATTATACAAAACAGGGTAGAGGTGTGCACAACACAAACATTTGTTTTGTTTAGTTTTGGATTAATTTATAAGGTAATAATTTTGTTTTGTGATATTGATTATATTAGAATGTTTTTTTTTTTTTGGAGTTAATTTGGTATATTTTTTAATTTCCAAATTGATTCATAATTCAAATTTATTTGAAAATCAAATTTCCGAAGAAGAATATTTGCTCTATTCTATTCTATTCTGTTCTGTTCTGTTCTAGTCGATTCTATGTTATTCTTTTCTATTCTGTTTTGTTCTATTTTATTTTATTTGTTTATTTTCTATTCTATTCTTTTTTATGCTATCAAGCAGCCTAAGTAGGAATCGTCATCTTATTTCACTTTTATACTGTACTTTACTGTTTTTTTTTTGCAACATGTTTCCATTTGAAATTCAAATTAATATGTGAACTTAAATTCATTTTTCAATTTGAATTCATGTTCGAATTCAGATAATTTGTTTTGTTATTTTTTTCATTTTCGTTGAAATTCTTTACTATTGTGATTTGGAAATTTTGAAACATCCAAATCTTTGAATAACGAAAACTTCATCCAAATTTGGATTAGTAACAAAATGAATTGCACATGTCTAATAAAGGGGAAAGGAGACGGGTTTTGTATATCGTGTTTTGTATATCGGGTTTTGTATATTGTCCATCCTGAGACTAAACATAAGATTTCGCACCCACAGGCTATTCCCGATGAGTTTGCAACATTTTACAGCTCCCTGTATAACTTAAAGGATAACCAGTCAGAACCCCAACCCACCACCTAAGGTATCAAGACTTTCCTGGAATCTACTGTTTTGCCCTCTCTCTCAAAGTCTCAACTAGACGCCCTTAATTGCCCCTTCACTGTTGATGAAATTAGATCTAACATTGGTACGCTCCCTAACGGTAAATCACCTGGGCCGGACGGTCTTCCCAATGAGTTCTACAAACTTTTTTTTCCCGCATATAGGACCCACTCTCGCAGAAGTGTTAAATAAAGCTATGTCCGTGTCCGCTTTGCCCCTTGAAATGCTAGGGGCGCACATTGTAACGCTTCCTAAACCGGGCAAGGATCCGATCACTCCGGCGAATTTTCGCCCAATATCTTTATTGAACTCTGACGCGAAAATTTACGCTAGGATTCTCTCCAAACGCATACAACTTGTTCTACCACTGATGATAGGTAAAGATCAACTTGGCTTCACTCCGGGTAGGCAATCTTCGGATGCCACCAGGAGGATAATTAACATACTCTATGTAGCTCGATCCGCCAAAACACCCTCAGTGTTGTTGACTGTCAGGGATACCACATGCAGGCATCCAGCAAGGGTGATCAGATCAGTTGGCTGCACCAAGGAATCAGGACCAAGATGAATAAAGATGTAAATAAGTTTATTAAGCAAAATGACATACTCCAATACCAACACCAGTGACCATAAACAAGTAAACAAAATATAAATGATAACAGTACAAAACCCCAATAGAACCTAACAAACTATATATAAAAGGATGGAGCAAACAATAGCAGGACAGGACAGGGACAGGAGACAAGGAAAGCAGGGAGCCAGGTACAGGAAGCAGGGTACAGGGAACAGGATCAGAATACAGCATTCAGGATACAGGTTTCAGGATCAGACAGGGACACGGCTAGCAGAGAAAATACTGAAGCACTGAGCCTCAGTGAAGGGCGGGCTTATATTCCCTCAGCAGTCCTCCTCAGGTGCAGCTTAATTAAAAGAACAGTCCAGCTGCTGGGAGACACCCGCTGGTGGGCCCTGGAACTGCGCCCCTCAGTTCCAGGAACAACAGTGCCACCAGCAGGTGACCCACGTAATGACACAGATCCTGACAGTTCCCCCCCTTTAAGGAGCGGCCTCCGGACGCTCCATTGTGCTTCTACCCCGAAAGTCCAAAAAGGTCTCCCCTCCATGTCTGCGGGTCTTCTAGCACTCTCTAGGCCAAAGTCCTTTAACTTGCCGGAAGGCGTGCCACCAGAGTCCAGCAATTGATCATGCGCCCCACCACCAGGGTCTGGAAGCCGTCTTGGCACCCCACAGGTCAAGTTCCTGAAGAGGCGTAACATTAGGGATACACCTGCCCTCATTGCAACACATGTCCCAACACTGGGACTGAAGGCAAGCTGGACATCAAGCAGGGGAGCGCCAGCGGCATGCAGGATATCCGGCAGTGGCAAACCAGGCTGGGCAACAGACAGTGGCACATCAAACAGGGCGGCAGACCGTGGCTCAGCAGGCACTGGATCAGCAAACACTGGGTCAGCAGGCACCGGAACAGCAAGCACTGGGTCAGCGGGCACTGGAACAGCAAGCACTGGGTCAGCAGGCAAAGGATCAGCAGGCACAAGATCAGCAGGCACAGGATCAGCAGGCACAGGATCAGCAGGCACAGGATCAGCAGGCACAGTAGTGGTCACCAGAACAGCGGGCACGGGATCAGCTGGCACCGGATCAGCGGGCTGAGTAAGAGACACCGGATCAGCAGGCACCGGAACAGCAGGCACTGGGTCAGCGGGCACTGGGTCAGCAAGCACTGGGTCAGCAGACTGGGTAGTGGTCACCAGAACAGCGGGCACCAGAACAGCGGGCACTGCATCAGCAGGCTCAGTAGGAGGCACCGGATCAGCGGGCACTGGACCAGCAGGCATCAGAACAGCAGGCACTGGATCAGCAGGCTCAGTAGAAGGCACCGGATCAGTGGGCACTGGATCAGCAGGCTCAGTAGAAGGCACCAGATCAGCGGGCAATGTAACAGCAGGCACTGGATCAGCAGGCTCAGTAGGAGGCACCGGATCAGTGGGCACTGGAACAACAGGCATCAGAACAGCGGGCACTGGATCAGCAGGCTCAGTAGAAGGCACCGGATCAAAGGGCACTGGATCAGCAGGCTCAGTAGGAGGCACTGGATCAGCGGGCACCGGAATAGAAGGCACTGGATCAGCGGGCTCAGTAGGAGGCACCAGATCAGCGGGCACTGGAACAGCAGGCATCAGAACAGTGGGCACTGGATCAGCAGGCTCAGTAGGAGGCACCGGATCAGTGGGCACTGGATCAGCGGGCACTGGAACAACAGGCATCAGAACAGCGAGCACTGGATCAGCAGGCTCAGTAGGAGGCACCGTATCAGTGGGCACTGGATCAACAGGCTCATTAAGAGGCACCAGATCAGCGGGCACTGGATCAGCAGGCTCAGTCGGAGGCACCAGACAAGCGGGCACTGTAACAGCAGGCATCAGAACAGTGGGCACTGGATCAGCAGGCTCAGTAGGAGGCACCGGATCAGTGGGCACTGGAACAACAGGCATCAGAACAGCGGGCACTAGATCAGCAGGCTCAGTAGAAGGTACCGGATCAGTGGGCACTGGGTCAGCAGGCTCAGTAGGAGGCACTGGATCAGCGGGCACCGGAACAGCAGGCACTGGATCAGCGGGCTCAGTAGAAGGCACCAGATCAGCGGGCACTGGAACAGCAGGCATCAGAACAGTGGGCACTGGATCAGCAGGCTCAGTAGAAGGTACCGGATCAGTGGGCACTGGGTCAGCAGGCTCAGTAGGAGGCACTGGATCAGCGGGCACCGGAACAGCAGGCACTGGATCAGCGGGCTCAGTAGAAGGCACCAGATCAGCGGGCACTGGAACAGCAGGCATCAGAACAGTGGGCACTGGATCAGCAGGCTCAGTAGGAGGCACCAGATCAGTGGGCACTGGATCAGCAGGCACTGGAACAACAGGCATCAGAACAGCGAGCACTGGATCAGCAGGCTCAGTAGGAGGCACCGGATCAGTGGGCACTGGATCAACAGGCTCAGTTAGAGGCACCAGATCAGCGGGCACTGGATCAGCAGGCATCAGAACAGCAGGCACTTGACCAGCAGGCTCAGTAGGAGGCACCAGATCAGCGGGCACTGTAACAGCAGGCATCAGAACAGTGGGCACTGGATCAGCAGGCTCAGTAGGAGGCACCGGATCAGTGGGAACTGGATCAACAGGCTCAGTAGGAGGCACCAGATCAGCGGGCACTGGATCAGCAGGCTGGGTAACAGGTATAATTGTATGTGTTGGGAAAAATCTCCTTTTCTTTTTAGGTTTAGATACAGAAATCTTGCTAGTGGTTGCAGGGCTATGAATAGATTGTGAAGTAGATGGAAGCGAAATGGCAGTATTGGGAGATGGTGGAAAAGGAGAGACAGTTACAGAGGAGAATTTCTGAGAGGTTGCTAGGGGCAACAGAGTAGTAGAGGAAGTTTTCACAGAGTTAAATGCAGGAAAAGTGCAACTCGTTAAGCCAGGATATAAACAAGCAGTGGAAAGCAAACCATACCTAACTGCAGCTGTGGTTGCTACGGGTAACGGAGAGGAGAAACTTTGAGAAAACTGGTGTCCAGAGGCAGAAGTGGATTGGTGTGAGTTAGCTGATGCTAAATTGGAAAGATCTGACCAGGTTTGCAGTAAGGCCTGAACAAAACTCAATTTACAACCCCCTTGTCTGATTAGAGAATATACAGCATTCATGCAATCCAACAGGGCCTCTGGAGAATACACTGAATAATGTTCAATAAAATAGGGTTTATCATCTTCCAAGAGCCACACAAGAGATACCACCTGAGAGACACTAAAAGGAGGAGAATAATCATCACCACCCTTAGGGGTATTAGATAAAGCCAACTCTGCACAGAGCTGAATAAGTGGCTGAATCTCTTTGAACAAAACTCTGCCTTTGTCAACAAACGAGTGGGCCAGACGGATGCATTCCAACAACTGCTCGCTAGTGTAAGTTTTCAAAATTTGGCGACAATATTCCCTGTCTTCTGTTACAAGCAAAGAAAAATAAAAGACCTCCTCTGACTGCATCTTGCAACAACCAGAAAATTCCTAATTCCCAGGTGCAACCGATCTGATCGTTAGTGGCTTCAGTATTCTGTCAGGGATACCACATGCAGGCATCCAGCAAGGGTGATCAGATCAGTTGGCTGCACCAAGGAATCAGGACCAAGATGAATAAAGATGTAAATAAGTTTATTAAGCAAAATGACATACTCCAATACCAACACCAGTGACCATAAACAAGTAAACAAAATATAAATGATAACAGTACAAAACCCCAATAGAACCTAACAAACTATATACAAAAGGATGGAGCAAACAATAGCAGGACAGGACAGGGACAGGAGACAAGGAAAGCAGGGAGCCAGGTACAGGAAGCAGGGTACAGGGAACAGGATCAGAATACAGCATTCAGGATACAGGTTTCAGGATCAGACAGGGACACGGCTAGCAGAGAAAATACTGAAGCACTGAGCCTCAGTGAAGGGCGGGCTTATATTCCCTCAGCAGTCCTCCTCAGGTGCAGCTTAATTAAAAGAACAGTCCAGCTGCTGGGAGACACCCGCTGGTGGGCCCTGGAACTGCGCCCCTCAGTTCCAGGAACAACAGTGCCACCAGCAGGTGACCCACGTAATGACACAGATCCTGACATTGACATTAGATGCATCGGGTGCACTGGGGATATATGAAGGCCAGCTTACTAAAATTTGGGTTTTCTGGGCCAATTCTATCTGTGATTCTGGCTCTGTATTCCTCCCCATCCGCGCAGGTTTATACCTCTGGTTAGTTGTCTAAAACATTTCCCATCACTAACGGCACCAGACAGGGATGCCCGTTATCCCCAACGATATTTAATCTACTGATTGAACCCCTAGCTGCGGTTATTAGGTTTAACCCTGTCATTTCTGGCTTCCAATACCTCGCATTGCATCATAAAATTACGTTGTTAGTGGATGACATCATCCTAATGCTTACCGATCCCTCTAAGTCTCTCCCTGCAGCGTACAAAGTGTTACAGGCCTTTAGCCGCGTCTCCTACTATAAATTAAACGCATCCAAGTCGACAATTCTCAATTTGGGCGTCGTCCCTGCCCTGCAAAAAGACCTCCAGTCCTGAATCCCAATTCCCTGGTCTTCGGATTGTATCCACTATCTGGGCATAGACATACCTGCAGACATTTCAAAACTCCTGCCGCTCAATATGACTAGACTCCTGGCTAAGATAAAGAAGGAAACGATGCAAATGAGCATGAAGTATCTCACATGGAGCGGTCGTTTAGCGGTGTATAAAATGTTCATACTTCCGCAACTTCTATACCTATTCAGGGCACTCCCCATAACATTCCCGGCTACGCAATTGGCTAAATTCACCTCCCATATGCGGCGCTTTATATGGGAACATAAGAGGGCACGATGCGCCACTTCCATTCTCACTCAAAGGAGCCTGACATCCCTTTGTACTACTGGGCCACCATCTTCGCTCATACGAGACATTGGGTTGTCAGGGTGGACTCTCCTCTTTGGGTTGACCTGGAAACTAATATTGCTCCCTTCTGTGACCTACGGGTACTACTTGCCAGTGACAAATGGATCCCTTGGGATCTCAATCTCGTATCTCCGACTATGCAGGCCTCTATTCGGGCCTGGCGGAAATTGAGGGTCCCCACTCATGACCGTGACATTCTCTCTACACAGCGGCTCCCGATCTCATTGTTAAGTGTCCATGTGCTTGACCTCCCGATTCGGGCCCTCCACCTGCACAATGTGCTTTATATAGACCAATTCTATCGAGGTAGGGATCTAATCCCACCAGGTGACCTACTGACTGTGTATGCCCTTCCACCCTCTCTCTTCTTTCACATATACCGCATATACCATTTTCTGTCAACTCATCCTCTAAAAGGCATGGTGGTTAATGGCAAGCTCTGGAACCTTTATCTGTCCCAGAATCCATCACCCCCCAAACTGACGCACTACTACCACATACTGCTAGATGTCAACACCTTTTACAAATCCAGGGTTATGTTCAAATGGGATAGGGATCTTGGGCAGAGCTTTTCTATCTCCCAATGGAAACTGGCAGCATCTACTTCCACCGCTTTCACACATTGCGTGAATCACTGGGAGATGATGCTTAAAATAATTAACCGTTGTCACTATACTCCATATCGGCTGGCGGGCTTTTTGCCAGTCCACTCCCAATTATGTTGGAGAAACTGTGACCAAGTAGGAACGATTCTCCATATAATGTGGTCCTGTCCATCGCTCACCAGCTATTGGAATCAGAAATTCAGTTATATGGCCTCTCATACCGGCTGCTTAATTAAGCCTAATCCAGCATTAGCAGTTCTGAACCTGGGGATGGAATCTATCCCCTCGCAGTATAGACCGTGGGTGTCACATGTGTTGTTAGCCGCTAGGACGATCATCCTGCATAAATGGAAGACGGTAGTCTCCCCCAATCTGTCGGAGGTTATTTCCCTGCTTAGGCTTAACTATCAGTACGAGAAAGCACTGGCGGTCAACTCTATGACACTGTCGAAATTTAGAAAATACTGGGACTTTTCTGGGTCTCTGCGACGGTGTCTACTGCTGGCAGGCTACAGGGGACCGGCAGGTGGTGCTGTGAAGCAGAGCAGAGCGCGCGGGATCAGTGGCTGCGTGCGTGTGAGAGGAGCGGGTATGTGACAGACCGTGTGTGTGAGTACCCCCCACCCCCCCACCCCTCAGAAGAGTGGCGGCGTCCGGGCTAGAACCCCCCCTCCCCCCCTGAAAGGAAGCGGGTAGCAAGCGGATCGGTAACCCCCCCCTCCCTTGTTGCGGCGGCGTCCGGTGCTAAGACCCCTCTACCGAAGTAAGAGCGGGCGGCGAGAGGTGCGGTAACCCCCCGCCCCCCTTGTTGCGGGCGGTGTGCAGTAAAACCTCCCTTGCGGGAATCCCCCCCCCCCCCATCCCCACAGAGAAGAGCAGAGGAGACTAGCTGATCAGGAAGTGACCGAGGGAGGGAGGTGCTGAGAGGAGACTGACCGACTGAGAGAGGAATCACCGCCAGGAACTGCTAGTGACAGGCTTAAAGGGACACACACTAGGTAAGTAAGACTGGTGACTGAGATTGAACAGTGACTGAGGGTGTAGTGTAGTACCTGAGTATCTGTGAGTACCTATTGCTACCTGAGTGTCTGGGAGTACCTATTGCTACCTGAGTGTCTGGGAGTACCTATTACTACCTGAGTGTCTGGGAGTACCTATTACTACCTGAGTGTCTGGGAGTACCTATTGCTACCTGAGTGTCTGGGAGTACCTATTGCTACCTGAGTGTCTGGGAGTACCTATTGCTACCTGAGTGTCTGGGAGTACCTATTGCTACCTGAGTGTCTGGGAGTACCTATTGTTCCCGGAGTGTTGGGAGTACCTATTACTACCTGAGTGTCTGGGAGTACCTATTACTACCTGAGTGTCTGGGAGTACCTATTGTTCCCGGAGTGTTGGGAGTACCTATTACTACCTGAGTGTCTGGGAGTACCTATTACTACCTGAGTGTCTGGGAGTACCTATTGCTACCTGAGTGTCTGGGAGTACCTATTGCTACCTGAGTGTCTGGGAGGACCTATTGCTACCTGAGTGCCTGGGAGTATCTATTGCTACCTGAGTGTCTGGGAGTACCTATTGCTACCTGAGTGTCTGGGAGTACCTATTGCTACCTGAGTGTCTGGGAGTACCTATTGCTACCTGAGTGTACTGTGAGTGTTGTGCGTCTGACCGGGCTGTGCGACTGAGTGTTGTGCGTCTGACTGGGCTGCGCGACTGAGTGTTGTGGGTCTGACCGGGCTGTGCGACTGGGAGTGTTGTGCAACTGAGTGTCAAGCGAGTGTAGCGGAGTACCAGAGGGTGAGAAGGTAGAGTTAGGAAGCCAGGAAATAGCCACATAGGATAGACTTAAATCGCTAAATCCCCATTAGATTAGATTAGTAGGTACAATGCCCGGCGGGTGTGGAGATGCGACTCGGTGTACATCTTGTAATATGTATGCGTTCCTCAGAGATGTGATCGAGGGCGAATACAAATGCGCAAAATGTAAGCACGTTGCTTCCCTGGAAGCTCAGGTCCTGAATCTAGGGAAGCAGCTGGCAACACTGAGACGAATGTCCATACCGGAGGAGAGCCAGGATCGTACCAGTCAGGTGCAGGCAGGGGTCTGCACAGAGGTGGGCGGAGTATTGGAGGTGCAGGCATCAGAGCAGAGTAGAGGGGTGACAGTTAGGAGGGGTAGACAAGGCAAGGAGGCTGATCCTGGGCTCGAGCACCCCAATAGATACGCCCCGTTGTGTGATGTTGGGGAAACCAGTCAGGGACCAGCATTGCTGGAGCAGAGTGACGCCCCTAGCTGCCAGGGGAACAACTCCTCCAGTGAGGCCGGGAGAAAGGGAAAGGAAAGACAGGTGCTGTTGGTAGGGGACTCAATTATTAGAAGGACAGACAGTGTAATCTGTGATAAAGACCGTGTGCGCCGAACAGTCTGTTGTTTCCCGGGCGCTCGGGTTCGGCACATCGCGGATCGGGTGGACAGATTATTGGGTGGGGCTGGGGAAGACCCAGCTGTCATGGTACACGTGAGTACCAATGACATAGGCAAAGGAAGATGGAGAGTCCTAAACGATTTCAGGGACTTAGGAGCTAAGTTGAGGAGTAGGACCTCCAAGGTAGTATTTTCCGAAATACTACCTGTACCTCGAGCCACACAAGAGAGGCAGCGGGAGATTAGGGAAGTTAACAAGTGGCTGAGGAGCTGGTGTAGTAAGGAGGGTTTCGGGTTCCTGGAGAACTGGGCCGACTTCTCAGTCGGCCACCGGCTCTTTGGTAGGGACGGATTGCACCTAAATGGGGAGGGTGCAGCCGTACTGTGTGAGAGGATGGCCACAAAGTTAGAGGGGCTTTTAAACTAGGTGACGGGGGGGAGGGTACAGATGTAGAATTAGCCAGTGGAAAGCAAGATTCAGAGGGCACAATTGGGGGCATTAGCGGTAGGGTGTTCGGAGCTCCTAAACCCAGGGTGGGTATGGGGAAAAATCAAGAGAGCAGCCTAAAAACATCAAATGAGGATATATGTAACCGGTCAAAATTACGAGGCTTATATACCAATGCCAGAAGCCTGGCCAACAAGACGGGAGAGCTGGAGCTGCTGATGTTTGAGGAGGACTTAGATTTTGTGGGGATAACTGAGACTTGGTTTGACAGCTCTCATGATTGGATGGCGACCATTCAGGGGTATTCCCTTTATCGCAGGGATAGAGAAGGTAAAAAAGGGGGAGGGGTATGTCTGTATATTAAGAACAGTATACAGGTAAATGTGAGGGATGATATTAATAATAGAGCTATGGATGAGGCAGAATCCCTATGGGTAGAGCTTCAAAGGGAAGGCACGGTGGGGAAGGTAATATTGGGCGTATGCTATAGGCCCCCCAACCAGAGGGAGGAGGGTGAGACGGACCTCATGTTACAGATAGGATTGGCAGCAAGGATGGGAAATGTCATTATAATGGGGGACTTTAATTATCCTGATATAGACTGGGCAGAAGGAACCGCGCACTCAGCCAAGGCTAGGCAGTTCCTAAATGTTTTGCAGGACAATTTCATGGGTCAGATGGTGAATGCCCCCGACAAGAAACAATGCGGTACTTGACCTACTGATTACCAACAATACAGACCTGCTCACGGATATAGAAATACGGGACAACTTAGGAAACAGTGACCATAGGTCAATTAGTTTCAGTATTAATTACAGTAATAGGAAACACAAGGGTAATATAAGGACACTGAATTTCAAAAGAGCCAATTTCCATAAACTGCGCTCGCTGCTAGAAAATATCAAATGGGATAGAACCCTGGGAACAAAGAACACGGAGGAAAAATGGGATTGCTTCAAGAGCATACTAAACAAGGGGGCTTGACCAGTGCATTCCAAAGGGAAATACATTTAAAAGAGCAAAACTAAACCCTGGGTGGCTAAACTCCAACATAAAAATGTATATTAGTGCTAAAGAAAAGGCCTTCAAAAATACAAGGCTGAGGGGTCATTGGCAGCATTTAAGCATTACAAAGAGTGTAATAAAAAATGTAAAGACGAAATCAGGGCGGCTAAAATAGAACACGAGAGACATATAGCGGAGGAGAGTAAAAAGAAGCCAAAGAAATTCTTTAAGTATATAAACAGTAAGAAAGTTAGGCCAGAACACATTGGCCCCATAAAAGATGACAAAGGAAATATGGCCACTGAGGACAGAGAAAAGGCGGAAGTGTTAAATAATTTCTTCTCTTCAGTCTTCACAAATGAATCGGGGGGCTACACAAACCTAGCTTGTAAGGCCGAACTAAATAATACACCTCAGGAAGTGCCGCCATGGCTAACAGAAGATAGACTTAGAGCTAAACTAGAGAAACTTAACATAAATAAATCCCCGGGACCGGATGGCTTGCACCCGAGGGTTCTTAAAGAGCTCAGCCAGGTGATTGCCAGACCATTATTCTTAATCTTTAAGGATAGTTTACAGAAGGGTATGGTGCCAGCTGATTGAAAAAAAGCCAACGTGGTACCAATATTTAAAAAGGGGCCGAGATATATCCCGGGTAACTATAGGCCGGTCAGCCTAACATCAGTAGTCTGCAAAATTTTGGAGGGGATGTTAAGGGACCACATACAAGACTTTAGTAATGAAAACGGTATTATTAGTAGTAATCAGCATGGATTCATGAAAAATCGTTCTTGCCAAACCAATCTATTAACCTTCTACGATGAAGTGAGCTGCCACCTAGATAAAGGAAAGCCTGTGGATGTGGTGTATCTGGACTTTGCAAAGGCCTTTGACACCGTTCCCCACAAACGCTTACTGTTCATACTAAGGAAGTTAGGTATGGACCATAAGGGGAGTACCTGGATAGAGAACTGGCTCCAGGGGAGGTTGCAAAGGGTGGTGATTAATGGGGAGTACTCAGATTGGGCAGGTGTGGAAAGCGGGTCCCCCAGGGTTCTGTCCTGGGGCCAATCCTGTTTAATTTATTCATAAATGATCTAGAGGAGGGGATATCTAGTACAATCTCAGTATTTGCAGATGATACTAAACTAGGCTTGTCAATATCTTCTATGCAGGATGTGGAAACCTTGCAAGCGGACCTAAACAAAATAACGGGGTGGGCAACTACATGGCAGATGAGGTTTAATGTTGAAAAATGTAAAGTAATGCACCTGGGGCCCAGAAACCAGAAATCAAGCTACTCACTAGGGGGGGAACCTCTGGGTGAGTCTAGGATGGAAAAGGACTTGGGGGTACTGGTAGACAACAGGCTTGGCAGTGGCATGCAATGTAAAGCCAACAGAATACTACTGGGATGTATAAAAAAGGGGATTCACTCCAGAAATAAAGAGATTATTCTCCCTCTCTACAAGACTCTGGTCCGGCCACATCTGGAGTATGCTGTCCAGTTCTGGGCACCGGTCCTCAGGAAGGATGTGCTGGAACTGGAGAAAGTCCAGAGAAGGGCAACAAAAATGATTAGGGGAATGGAGGACATCAGCTATGAGGAAAGGCTACAAGCACTGAACTTATTCTCTCTGGAGAAGAGACGATTGAGGGGGGATATGATATCAATGTACAAATACTGTACTGGCGACCCGAGCATAAGGGACAAACAATTCAGAGAAAGGAGATACAATAAGACACGTGGCCACTCACTAAAACTAGAGGAAAGGCAGTTTAACCTTAAAATGCGTAAGGGGTTCTTCACTGTAAGAGCGGTAAGGATGTGGAATTCTCTTCCACAAGCAGTCGTATCAGCAGGGAGCATTGGTAGTTTCAAAAAACTATTAGATGGGCACCTTAGAGACCACAACATACAGGGGTATACAATATACGGCTAGAAGCACACACACACACATCATAGGTTGAACTGGATGGACTGATGTCTTTTTTCAACCTCACTAACTATGTAATTCTTTTTGGGTGGATCCACTACCGTTTTCACAATCATATTCTTGATTATTGGTGCTTTTTTGTAAACAAAGATGGGTTTCTCGGGTAAGTTGCAGCCAAGGTGTTTGTCTAGTTTTAAAATCTCCCAGTGTTTTTTAATTATTTTTTCTATCTTTTTATGCTGCATATTGTAATCCAGTAAAATGGTTAATTTGTCCGTAAAAGTTTTTTCTATTTTTTGTTTGTTCTGTATTAGAGTTTTTCTTTCTATATTTCCTACTTCCTTTATTTTGTCTGCAGTGAAAGTTGGATCATAACCTTTTTCAACTAATCTTTTTCCAATCACTCTGGCTTGTTCTTTGAAGTCATTCTTTCTGGTACAATTCCTTTTTAGTCTTAGTAATTGACCTTTCGGGATATTGCATATCCAATTCACATGGTGGCAACTGTCTGTGGGAAGATAGCTGTTCTTGTCGACATCTTTAAAGTGAGTTTTCGTAATAATCCTCTTTTCTTCTTCATCTTGTATGATTCCAAGATCTAAATATGTCACTTGTTTCTTGCTGATCTCCCATGTAAGTTTAATATTTTTGTCATTCTCATTTAATTTAGTTAAAAAGTTTTCCAATGCTTCTGAAGTGCCATTCCATATTAAAAATACATCGTCGATGAATCTTTTATATAAAAGCGTATTTTGTGGCTCCCTCGCCAGTGTTTCTTATATGGCTCTATTGCCCAAAATTTTTCATAAGTCGTCGAGTCTTCTAGCATTTCTTTCAATGTGTTCTCATATTGTTCTTTGGTTAGAATAACGATTCCTCCACCCTTATCTGCTGGTCTTATTATAATATCTTTTCTTCTTTGTAGTTTCTTTAATCTACTTTGTATAGCTCTTGATTCATCATATTTTTTTATTTTTAGATTTTTTATGTCTTCTAAAACCATGTCTTTAAAAACTCCTATATGTCTGTTGTCATTGATTTGGGGATTAAAAACAGATCGATTTCTTAAAGTGCTGTGCTGTATATGATCCAAGTTTGAGGTAGAGGTTGTGTTTTTTTTATAGGGTTGCTCAGTAAATATTTTTTTACATTCAGTTGCCGAATATATTTTTGTATCCCTATATAGGTTTCAAATTTATTACAATTCTTTTTTGGGGTGTATTTAAGTCCTTTGTCCAGGACTTTTAGTTCTTCCTGTGTTAATGTTTTGTTACTAACGTTGAATACTCCCTGTCCTATCTGTCTCTTTTCCTATTGTTTTCTCTTTCCTCCTCTGCCCCCTCTATTTTTCCATACTTCTTCTTGGGTTTCTTGATTCGTCTTTCTTCTTTGGTGAGTGGGCATCCCTTCCTTTCTCTAAAAAAGACCTATTTTCTCCTTCTTCTCTGTGCCGTTCTCTTCTATTTTCATCATTGTGAATTCCTTCCTTCTTCTTCTTCTTGGTAATTGTCCAAGGGGGCATAGTAATTGTAAACTGGAATTGGGGGTCTGTGGGGGGCCTCTATTATATCCATTATTGTAATACGGGTACTCTTGTGGTGGTCCTCTTCTTGGTCCTTTGTTGTGGTTGAAGTAAGGTTTTCTATTATTTCTCCAGTAGGGGGGTCTTCTCCAACCATTATTTGGTGTTTGATATCCCCTATAGTTTCCCTGTTCTTATTGGGCTAAGAGTAGGAAAACATTTTTTTTTATAATATTTATTACACTGATGCATTTTAACCTTGATTGATTTATATGCAATGAACATAGACTATTTATGGATTTTACCCTATTTATAAGTGTATTTTAATATCTAGAATCTATACAGAATTTCACCAATTTACACTGATTTTGTGTTCACCAATTTATTTAGAGACTAGATAACTTACTTCCCAGAAGCGCGGTATCCCCCTCCCCTCTATACAAGTGGATGACAATATCAGGTGTGCACTGCGCAACGCCATCTGTGGCAAAGTCCACCTAACTATGGATACGTGGACCAGTGAGCATGGTCAGGGACGTTATATCTCCCTAACAGCACACTGGGTAAATGCAGTGGTGGCTGGGCCTGAGGCGGATAGCAGTTTGGCGCATGTCCTTCCACCACCGAGGATTGCAGGGCGCTTCAGTTTGCCTCCTGTTCCTAACTCCTCCTACTCCGCTTCCTCATCCTCTACCGCCTCCTCTTCCGGTCAGCGTAACACCTTCACCACCAACTTCGGCACAGCCAGGGGTAAACGACAGCAGGCAGTTTTAAAACTTGCCTGTTTGGGTGAAAAACCCCACACCGCAGGAGTTTTGGAGGGGCTTTGAATTGCAGACCAATGAGTGGTTGCTGCCAGTGAGCCTCAAGCCCGGCCTGGTGGTGTGCGATAACGGGTGAAATCTCGTAGCAGCTCTGGGCCTAGCCGGTTTGACACACATGCCTTGCCTGGAGCATGTGCTGAATTTGGTCGTGCAGAGGTTCCTTAGAAATTACCCCGATATGTCAGAGCTGCTGCAGAAAGTGCGGGCCGTCTGTATGCACTTTCGGCATTCTCACCCTGCTGCTGCTCGCCTGTCAGCGCTGCAGCGTAACTTTGGCCTCACCGCCTCATATGTGACTTGCCCACAAGGTGGAACTCCACCTTGCATATGCTGGCCAGACTGTGCGAGCAGCAGCAGGCCATAGTGGAGCTTCAGCTGCAGCACACACGCGTGAGTCGCTCTGCGGAACAGCACCACTTCACCACCAATAACTGGGCCTCCATGCGAGACCTGTGTGCCTTGTTGCGCTGTTTCGAGTACTCCACCAACATGGCCAGTGCCGATGACGTCATTCTCAGCTTAACTATCCCACTTCTATGCCTTCTTGAAAAAACACTTCGGGCGATGATGGAAGAGGATGTGGCACAGGATGAGGAGGAAGAGGTATCATTTCCAAGGCTTTCAAGGCAGTCATTCACAAGTGGCTCCGAGGGTGGGTTCCTGCACACACAAACGCCAGGGACACAATTGTCCAGCAGGGGCACAGTTCTGGAGGATGAGGAGAAGGAGATGGAGGAGGAGATGGAACCATGTTCACAGCAGGGTGGCACCCAGGCCAGCTCATGGCCATCACTGGTGCGTGGCTGGGGGAATGCGGAGGACACAGAGGATACATCTCCCACAGAGGACAGTTTTTCGTTGCCTCTGGGCAGCTTGTCACACATGAGCGATTACATGCTGCAGTGTCTCCGCAATGACCGCCGAGTTTCCCACATAGTAACTTGTGCTGATTACTGGGTGGCCACCCTGCTGGATCCCCGTTACAAGGACAACGTACCGTCCTTAATTCCCTCACTGGAGCGTGATCGGAAGATGCGCGAGTACAAGCGTACGCTACTAGACGCGCTGCTGGGGGCACTGTGGAAGCACAAGGCCAAGGCAGGGGAGGAAGAGGAAGAGGTCGTCAACGCTGCCAGGGCACTGCCAGCACCTCAGAAGGCAGGGTTAGCATGGCCGACATGTGGAAAAGTTTTGTCAGCACGCTAGCCTACAACAAGCAGCAGCACCAGCAGCTCATATGGAATGTCTTAGCAGGAGGCAGCATTTCACTAACATGGTGGAGCAGTATGTGTGCACACGCCTAGACATACTGAATTACGGGTCTGCCCCCTTCAACTTCTGGGTCTCCAAGTTGGGCACATGGCCCGAGCTTTCCCTTTATGCCTTGGAGGTTCTGGCCTGCCCTGCGGCCAGTGTATTATCTGAATGGGTATTTAGCACGGCTGGGGGCGTTATCACAGACAAGCGCAGCCGCCTGTCCAGAGACAACGTGGACAAGCTCACGTTCATTAAAATGAACCAGGCATGGATCCCACAGGACTTGTCCGTACCTTTTGCAGAATAGTCATGTATACCGGCCTTACCCAGCCATTGCTGGATTTGATCTTTCTTACTCTTTTGGGGTGTACCCAAATTAATTTTTTTTTTTTTATTAAAAACCAAAACCAGCGTTGGCTACCTCGTCCTCCTCCTCCACTGCTGCCGCCGCTTCCACCTGCACTGCCATATTCACCGCCATATCCTCCGCCACCTCAACCTCCTACTCCATATGGGCCTCATCCTCCTAGTACATCATTCAAGAAGATGATTATTTTTTATTTTTATGTTTTTTATGTTATTTTAAGTTATTTCCCTATCCACATTTGTTTGCAGAGCACTTGCCATGCTCTTAAGATGCTTTTGCTGCCATTTGCAGCACACTAGCCCTTTCCATGTTTGTTTTAGAGGCATTTCAGTGCTCAAAAGTTTGGGTCTCTCTATTGACTTCATTGGGGTTCGGGATCAGGACATAGTTCAGGTTAAGTTCGGGTCACGAACCCGGACTTTTTTTTCAAGTTTGATCGCACCCGACAAACCCGAACATCCAGGTGTTCGCTCAACTCTAATTGAGTGTCTTTTTAACATGGTTATTTAATAAAATTGGAAAATCATTTTTTCTTTTAATACTATGTGTCCTGTTCAGTTTGGATATCTAAATGATAAATAACACGCACCTTAAAAGGCCCGTTACGCCCGTTTTGCTCTTGTTCTTGAATCTTATAATGGGGATGTTGGTGCATTACCTGACCACTATTATATTGGCTCCATTCCTTTAATTTTTCTCAATTTTCTTTTGTAGTGTTTTAGGTCTCTGTCTACTAGCTAATAATTAAAATAGGAGACAAAAAAAAAATAGAAAAAACTAAAAGCAGGCCTAACTGGGTAGGTTTATATCAGTACCCCAAAGGTTACCACAGTGTAGGTGGTCATCCCCTGGCTCTAAGGCATATACACAAAAGCTATTCTGGAAGAGACCAGAAAAAAAGAGAGCCTTACTGGGATGAACAAGTAAAGACGCAGAGGGGTATAAACCAAATGAATATGTTTATTCTTGTGATTGTGTCAAAACAAGTGTCGGCATTAATGAAAAATGTGAAAATAAAATAGTAAATAAACTGTGCTAACAAAAGAATGAAAAAAACAAAAAAACTGCTAGAAAATCAACTGACATGTGTTGGGAATAAAGTGAAAAAAATGGAAAATTGCAGCGCTAAACCAAAATAACAAACATCGTGTAACCATAAGTGAATACATGAATACATAAATCAAATAAATGATATATAAATCAAATGAGATATGAAATGATCAAGTGTAGCCACTGAAAAAAGTTCATAAAAAGAGTCCAAGTTAGTGATGATAGGTGTGCATCCAAATACAAAGGTGATAATCAGCCGTGCCAGGGGACCCCACACCAAAGATCAATAAATTGTGCTCACCGGAGAGTATGGACCCAAGGTACTGTATAGTATATGGGCCATATGGGCTGGTATTGCTGTATACTTCCAAGACAAGGCTGGAACACCGGATATCAGGAAGGTCACCACAGTATCACAAAGGAAGCCGTAAATCTCTCACAGTTGCACATGGAGGAAGCCAGATAAGAACTTACAAGCATCCAATGAACTTAGGCATGTAATACAGAAGTAGATGGCATGAATGACGTTTCTGACGCATTTCCTCTAAGCAGACATAATCATAGGAGGTTGCCATGTACACATGGCAACCTCCTATGATTCATTGGATGCTTGTAAGTGTTTTTTTGGCTTTCATATTATAATAAAGTCTAGCGGTTTTACACTATGCCGGTCTTATCTGGCTTCCTCCATGTACAACTATGAGAGATTTACGGCTTCCGTTGTGATACTGTGGCTACCCTCCTGATATCCGGTGTTCCAGCCTTGTCTTGGAAGTATACAGCAATACCAGCCCATATGGCCCATATACTATACAGTACCTTGGGTCCATACTCTCCAGTGAGCGCAATTTATTGATCTTTGGTGTGGGGTCCCCTGGCACGGTTGATCATCACCTTTGTATTTGGATGCACACCTATCATCACTACCTGGGACTCTTTTTATTAACTTTTTTCAGTGGCTACACTTGATCATTTCATATCTCATTTGATTATATATCATTTATTTGATTTATGTATTCATGCATTCACTTATGGTCACATGATGTTTGTTATTTTGGTTTAGCGCTGCAATTTTCCATTAATGGAAAATGGTGTGGTTCACCGTATCAAGTTCAATAATATTGTCATAAGGTGCAAACAATAATATTGAACTTGATACGATGAACCACACCATTTATTTAAACCTACCCAGTTAGGCCTGCCTTTAGTTTTTTCTATTTTTTTTTTTTGTCTAATATTTTAATTATTAGCTAGCAGACAGAGTGACCTAAAACACTACAAAAGAAAATTGTAGATCAAAGTTCGAAAATTATTCAAGATGCATCCGCGCCTGGATAAAAGTGTAGAACAGCAACTCACGCAATTTGTTAACAAACAAATAAAAAAAATAAAAATAACATTAAACAAAGACCAAAATAAAATGAGCTAAAAAGAGCGTCCCATCATCCAAGAAATAGTCAAAAAAGAAGAAACAGCCCAGTTGTAAGAACAACTAGACCCAAAGGTGGACTTTATGGGCACATAAAGGATAGACTTCAATATCAAAAAATTATATAAAATTCACATTTATTGAGTTCCATTAAAAACATAATATACAAAAATAAAAAACATCAGGAGTAAACTCAACCCAAAAAAAAAAAGGGTTCCAATTAATCCCACATGTTGATGCATAATGAACACGTGTTCAAACATGAATCAAGATTACATATAAGAGGGGGGGCGTGGCGACCGCCAAGGAATATGGCCGCATAGCTTGAGTGCTCCTGTGAGATCCCGGTTGTCTTCACATCGCCTGCATATCATAGACCCCTAGGAGACGCCTACACCAGCGGACCGCACGCCGGAATACCTGGCCGAAGTTATGGCTCAACGGAGGAGACGGAATGATACCGCCAACATTAAGAAACTGTCCGAATTCTTCCCGGCGGCTCCCGCCGGACTCCGCCAAAATGGCGGCGGAGACAGATTACACAGCGGGACACATCACCCTCTTGCGGCCAGCGCGCCGGAGCTCCGGGAGGAGGGGCTGCATTCACCCGCGCCGCCACACACTTCCTCAGTGAGACAGGGAGACATACAACACGGCTCAGGAAACTCCACACCGCCCACGCCATCATTCCAAAGCCCTGCCAAATCCAAACCCAGGATGGAACCCGGGCTCCCTACGCAATCTACATTGGCTATGGAGGTTAGTGCTACTGCTCAAGATTAGTGTTGAGCGAACACGGACTGTATTATTCGTGTTCGTACCGAATAATTGGATTTTTTGTACCCGAACACGGACACGGACACTTTACTGTATGTTCGGGTAAAAATCCGTGTTCGGTCGTTTTATTTCCGGGTTTTGCATGCTTTGGCGCTCTTTTCATGGCGGGCTTTCAACAGCCAATCAACAATCGTTTAACTGGTGTGCCTTAAGCCATCCCAGCCATGCCTGCAAATGTCTCAGTAGCTGTGATTGGCCGTCTGAAGCATGTGACCAAGTCTTTATAAGTTCGAGGCAGCCGCAGCGGCGTCATTATGCTGCTTAGATTCAGGGACAGAGCACACATCAACGTGCTGGCTGCTGATTAGGGAAAGATAGGCAGGAAAAAACCATTTGTGTCCGGATAGAATTGAGGGACAGGTCGGAGTGTTTAGGCAGGGCGAGTTGTAGGCATTTTAGGGATAGAGTCTGCTGAATTATAGGGTCAGTGTCTTCTACAAACTACAATCGATATTGCTGTGTGGGGGGTGGGGTCTGCACTCAATCCTGATCTACGATCTCTTCTCAATCCTGTTAGGGACAGAGTCTGCTGAATTTTAGGGAAACTGTGTTCTACAAACTACAATCGATATTGCTGTGTGGTGTGGGATTGGAGATAGGCAGGTGTCAGTGATCCACATCCATTTTTCTGTGTGTGTGAACACAATCTTTTTGGGCTGCAGTGAACACAATCTTTTTGGGCTGCAGTGAACACAATCTTTTTGGGCTGCAGTGAACAAAATCTTTTTGGGGTGCAGTGAACACAATCCTTTTTGGTGTGCAGTGAACACAATCTTTGTGGGGTGCAGTGAACAAAATCCTTTGTGGGGTGCAGTGAACACAATCTTTTTGGGGTGCAGTGAACAAAATCCTTTTTGGGGTGCAGTGAACAACATCCTTTTTGGGGTGCAGTGAACACAATCTTTTTGGGGTGCAGTGAACAAAATCCTTTGTGGGATGCAGTGAACACAATCTTTTTGGGGTGCAGTGAACACAATCTTTTTGGGGTGGAGTGAACAACATCCTTTTTGGGGTGCAGTGAACAAAATCCTTTTTGGGGTGCAGTGAACAAAATCATTTTTGGGGTGCAGTGAACACAATCTTTTTGGGGTGCAGTGAACACAATCTTTGTGGGGTGCAGTGAACACAATCTTTTTGGGGTGGAGTGAACAACATCCTTTTTGGGGTGCAGTGAACAACATCCTTTTTGGGGTGCAGTGAACACAATCTTTTTGGGGTGCAGTGAACACAATCTTTGTGGGGTACAGTGAACAGAATCTTTGTGGGGTGCAGTGAACACAATCTTTGGGGGGTACAGTGAACACAATCTTTGTGAGGTGCAGTGAACACAATCTTTGTGGGGTGCAGTGAACACAATCATTGTGGGGTGCAGTGAACTCAATCTTTGTGGGGTACAGTGAACACAATCTCATACTTCTGAAGGTTTGAGGGTGCTGCCTGTTCCATACTCCCCCTACTCCTCATCTAGCCTTTTAGGGGTACAAACAATAGTAATTGGGGCCTAGTGTGGTTGTGTACGTGTGATATACATACACTTTTTTGGGATCATATTTTCTATTCCGCTATTTAATCAAAAACCTTTGGGGATCAGTTAAATTGGGGGATAGTCTGTGTTGGTACGTGTGAGAGAGATCCACCTTTCCAAGTTGTTGGGGTTCATCTCATACTTCTGAAGGTTTGAGGGTGCTGCCTGTTCCATACTCCCCCTACTCCTAGCCTTTTAGGGGTACAAACAATAGTAATTGGGGCCTAGTGTGGTTGTGTACGTGTGATATACATACACTTTTTTGGGATCATATTTTCTATTCCGCTATTTAATCAAAAACCTTTGGGGATCAGTTAAATTGGGGGATAGTCTGTGTTGGTACGTGTGAGAGAGATCCACCTTTCCAAGTTGTTGGGGTTCATCTCATACTTCTGAAGGTTTGAGGGTGCTGCCTGTTCCATACTCCCCCTACTCCTAGCCTTTTAGGGGTACAAACAATAGTAATTGGGGCCTAGTGTGGTTGTGTACGTGTGATATACATACACTTTTTTGGGATCATATTTTCTATTCCGCTATTTAATCAAAAACCTTTGGGGATCAGTTAAATTGGGGGATAGTCTGTGTTGGTACGTGTGAGAGAGATCCACCTTTCCAAGTTGTTGGGGTTCATCTCATACTTCTGAAGGTTTGAGGGTGCTGCCTGTTCCATACTCCCCCTACTCCTAGCCTTTTAGGGGTACAAACAATAGTAATTGGGGCCTAGTGTGGTTGTGTACGTGTGATATACATACACTTTTTTGGGATCATATTTTCTATTCCGCTATTTAATCAAAAACCTTTGGGGATCAGTTAAATTGGGGGATAGTCTGTGTTGGTACGTGTGAGAGAGATCCACCTTTCCAAGTTGTTGGGGTTCATCTCATACTTCTGAAGGTTTGAGGGTGCTGCCTGTTCCATACTCCCCCTACTCCTAGCCTTTTAGGGGTACAAACAATAGTAATTGGGGCCTAGTGTGGTTGTGTACGTGTGATATACATACACTTTTTTGGGATCATATTTTCTATTCCGCTATTTAATCAAAAACCTTTGGGGATCAGTTAAATTGGGGGATAGTCTGTGTTGGTACGTGTGAGAGAGATCCACCTTTCCAAGTTGTTGGGGTTCATCTCATACTTCTGAAGGTTTGAGGGTGCTGCCTGTTCCATACTCCCCCTACTCCTCATCTAGCCTTTTAGGGGTACAAACAATAGTAATTGGGGCCTAGTGTGGTTGTGTACGTGCGAGATACATACACTTTTTTTGATCATATTTCCTATTCCGCTATTCAATAAAAACCTTTGAGGATCAATTGAATTGCGGGATAGTCTGTGTCGGTACGTGTGAGAGAGATCCACCTTTCCAAGTTGTTGGGGTTCATCTCATACTTCTGAAGGTTTGAGGGTGCTGCCTGTTCCATACTCCCCCTACTCCTCATCTAGCCTTTTAGGGGTACAAACAATAGTAATTGGGGCCTAGTGTGGTTGTGTACGTGTGATATACATACACTTTTTTTGGATCATATTTTCTATTCCGCTATTTAATCAAAAACCTTTGGGGATCAGTTAAATTGGGGGATAGTCTGTGTTGGTACGTGTGAGAGAGATCCACCTTTCCAAGTTGTTGGGGTTCATCTCATACTTCTGAAGGTTTGAGGGTGCTGCCTGTTCCATACCCCCCCTACTCCTCATCTAGCCTTTTAGGGGTACAAACAATAGTAATTGGGGCCTAGTGTGGTTGTGTACGTGCGAGATACATACACTTTTTTTGATCATATTTCCTATTCCGCTATTCAATAAAAACCTTTGAGGATCAATTGAATTGCGGGATAGTCTGTGTCGGTACGTGTGAGAGAGATCCACCTTTCCAAGTTGTTGGGGTTCATCTCATACTTCTGAAGGTTTGAGGGTGCTGCCTGTTCCATACCCCCCCTACTCCTCATCTAGCCTTTTAGGGGTACAAACAATAGTAATTGGGGCCTAGTGTGGTTGTGTACGTGCGAGATACATACACTTTTTTTGATCATATTTCCTATTCCGCTATTCAATAAAAACCTTTGAGGATCAATTGAATTGCGGGATAGTCTGTGTCGGTACGTGTGAGAGAGATCCACCTTTCCAAGTTGTTGGGGTTCATCTCATACTTCTGAAGGTTTGAGGGTGCTGCCTGTTCCATACTCCCCCTACTCCTCATCTAGCCTTTTAGGGGTACAAACAATAGTAATTGGGGCCTAGTGTGGTTGTGTACGTGTGATATACATACACTTTTTTTGGATCATATTTTCTATTCCGCTATTTAATCAAAAACCTTTGGGGATCAGTTAAATTGGGGGATAGTCTGTGTTGGTACGTGTGAGAGAGATCCACCTTTCCAAGTTGTTGGGGTTCATCTCATACTTCTGAAGGTTTGAGGGTGCTGCCTGTTCCATACCCCCCCTACTCCTCATCTAGCCTTTTAGGGGTACAAACAATAGTAATTGGGGCCTAGTGTGGTTGTGTACGTGCGAGATACATACACTTTTTTTGATCATATTTCCTATTCCGCTATTCAATAAAAACCTTTGAGGATCAATTGAATTGCGGGATAGTCTGTGTCGGTACGTGTGAGAGAGATCCACCTTTCCAAGTTGTTGGGGTTCATCTCATACTTCTGAAGGTTTGAGGGTGCTGCCTGTTCCATACCCCCCCTACTCCTCATCTAGCCTTTTAGGGGTACAAACAATAGTAATTGGGGCCTAGTGTGGTTGTGTACGTGCGAGATACATACACTTTTTTTGATCATATTTCCTATTCCGCTATTCAATAAAAACCTTTGAGGATCAATTGAATTGCGGGATAGTCTGTGTCGGTACGTGTGAGAGAGATCCACCTTTCCAAGTTGTTGGGGTTCATCTCATACTTCTGAAGGTTTGAGGGTGCTGCCTGTTCCATACTCCCCCTACTCCTCATCTAGCCTTTTAGGGGTACAAACAATAGTAATTGGGGCCTAGTGTGGTTGTGTACGTGTGATATACATACACTTTTTTTGGATCATATTTTCTATTCCGCTATTTAATCAAAAACCTTTGGGGATCAGTTAAATTGGGGGATAGTCTGTGTTGGTACCTGTGAGAGAGATCCACCTTTCCAAGTTGTTGGGGTTCATCTCATACTTCTGAAGGTTTGAGGGTGCTGCCTGTTCCATACCCCCCCCTACTCCTCATCTAGCCTTTTAGGGGTACAAACAATAGTAATTGGGGCCTAGTGTGGTTGTGTACGTGCGAGATACATACACTTTTTTTGATCATATTTCCTATTCCGCTATTCAATAAAAACCTTTGAGGATCAATTGAATTGCGGGATAGTCTGTGTCGGTACGTGTGAGAGAGATCCACCTTTCCAAGTTGTTGGGGTTCATCTCATACTTCTGAAGGTTTGAGGGTGCTGCCTGTTCCATACCCCCCCTACTCCTCATCTAGCCTTTTAGGGGTACAAACAATAGTAATTGGGGCCTAGTGTGGTTGTGTACGTGCGAGATACATACACTTTTTTTGATCATATTTCCTATTCCGCTATTCAATAAAAACCTTTGAGGATCAATTGAATTGCGGGATAGTCTGTGTCGGTACGTGTGAGAGAGATCCACCTTTCCAAGTTGTTGGGGTTCATCTCATACTTCTGAAGGTTTGAGGGTGCTGCCTGTTCCATACTCCCCCTACTCCTCATCTAGCCTTTTAGGGGTACAAACAATAGTAATTGGGGCCTAGTGTGGTTGTGTACGTGTGATATACATACACTTTTTTTGGATCATATTTTCTATTCCGCTATTCAATAAAAACCTTTCTAGGGCAAGATCTTAAATTACAGAAATATGAGGAGACCGTCAAATAAGGGCCGTGGCCTGGGTCGTGGTGCTGCTGGTAGAGCTCCTGTTGCAAGGAGAGGACATGGTCGATCTGTGCCAGCTACACGCACAAGTGAAACACCTTCCTCAAGTGTGAGTAGGCGACAGAACCTGCATCAGTATTTGGTAGGGCATCAAACGCCCCTAGAAGTGATGAGGCCAGAACAAGTTGAGGCGATAGTAGATTGGTTTGCTGCTGACAGTGCCTCCAGTTCCTTCACATTGTCTCCCACCCAGTCTACTGCAGAAAGGTCAGAGTTGGCACCTGCAGCCAATGTCCAACCGTCTTTCACCTCACCCCCTTGCAAATCAGGCCAGCAGTCTGAGCCCCAAGCCATACAGCAGTCTCTTATTCTTTTTGAGGACTCTGTCAGCAGGGTTTCCCAGGGCCATCCACCTAGCCCTGCCCCAGAAGTGGAAGAGATTGAGTGCAGCGATGCCCAACCACTTATTTCTCAAGATGAGTACATGCAAGGATCATCGCAGCACGTCTCCGATGATGACGAAACGCAGGTGCCAACTGCTGCGGCGTTCAGCATTGTGGAGACCGACAAGGAGGGCAGGGGTGAAGACTGGGTGGAAGATGATGTGGAGGACGATGAGGTCCTCGACCCCACATGGAATGAACGTCATGCAGGTGACCTGAGTAGTTTGGAGGAAGAGGCGGTGGTCGCACAGAGCCACCAGCACAGCAGAAGAGGGAGCAGGGTGCAGAAGCGGAGCGGCCGTGCCCTAGACACTACGCCCGCTACTGCCCAACGCAGCAAGGGAACGAGCGCACCAAAGTCAGCTCAAAGGAGTTCTCTAGCGTGGAAGTTCTTTAGAAAATGTGCTGATGACAGGACACGAGTGGTTTGCACCCTGTGCAATCAGAGCTTGAAGCGAGGCATGAACCTTCTCAACCTGAGCACAACCTGCATGATCAGGCATCTAAGTGCAAAGCACGAGCTGCAGTGGAGTACACACCTTCAAAACCAAGAAACGTCTCTGGCTCATCCTGCTTCCTCTTCTGCTGCAGTCTCAGCCGCTCCAGCCACATCTGTAGTGATACCGGCACCTGCCACCCCGCAAACAGACGATCTGTCAGCAACACCACCACCTGGGTCACCAACAACCATCTCCACAATGTCCCGTGGAAGCGTTCAGCTTTCCATCTCCCAAACACTTGAGAGGAAGAGGAAGTACCCCCCTACCCACCCGCGATCCCTGGCCCTGAATGCCAGCATTTCAAAATTATTGGCCTTTGAAATGCTGTCATTCCGTCTGGTGGAGACGCACAGTTTTAAAAACCTTATGTCGGTGGCTGTCCCACAGTACGTCGTGCCCAGCCGCCACTACTTTTCCAGGCAAGCCATCCCTTCCCTGCACAACCAAGTGGGGGAAAATATCAGGTGTGCACTGCGCAACGCCATCTGTGCCAAGGTCCACCTAACTACGGATACGTGGACCAGTAAGCACGGTCAGGGGCGTTATATCTCCCTAACGGCACACTGGGTAAATGCAGTGGCGGATGGGCCTGAGGCGAATAGCAATTTGGCGCATGTCCTTCCACCACCGAGGATTGCAGGGCGCTTCAGTTTGCCTCCTGTTCGTAACTCCTCCTACTCCGCTTCCTCATCCTCTACCGCCTCCTCATCCGGACAGCGTAACACCTTCACCACCAACTTCAGCACGGCCAGGGGTAAACGACAGCAGGCAGTTTTACAACTTGCCTGTTTGGGGGACAAACCACACACCGCGCAGGAGTTGTGGAGGAGCATGGAACAGCAGACAAATGAGTGGTTGCTGCCAGCGAGCCTCAAGCCCGGCCTGGTGGTGTGTGATAACGGGCGAAATCTCATAGCAGCTCTGGGCCTAGCCGGTTTGACGCACATCCCTTGCCTGGCGCATGTGCTGAATTTGGTGGTGCAGAGGTTCCTTAAAAACTACCCCGATATGTCAGAGCTGCTGCAGAAAGTGCGGGCCGTTTGTGCGCACTTTCGGCGTTCTCACCCTGCTGCTGCTCGCCTGGCAGCGCTGCAGCGTAACTTCGGCCTTCCCGCTCACCGCCTCATATGTGACGTGCCCACAAGGTGGAACTCCACCTTGCACATGCTGGAAAGACTGTGCGAGCAGCAGCAGGCCATAGTGGAGTTTCAGCTGCAGCACGCACGCGTGAGTCGCTCTGCGGAACAGCACCACTTCACCACCAATAACTGGGCCTCCATGCGAGACCTGTGTGCCTTGTTGCGCTGTTTTGAGTACTCCACCAACATGGCCAGTGGCAATGACGCCGTTCTCAGCTTAACTATCCCACTTCTATGCCTCCTTGAAAAAACAATTCGGGCGATG
Organism: Pelophylax lessonae; assembly: GCF_965119305.1. Lineage (NCBI taxonomy): Eukaryota > Metazoa > Chordata > Amphibia > Anura > Ranidae > Pelophylax > Pelophylax lessonae. Next base: position 4,658,683 of record NC_138775.1, read on the forward strand.
ATGGAAGAGGATGTGGCACAGGATGAGGAGGAGGAGGAGGATGAAGAGGTAACATTTCCAAGGCTTTCAGGGCAGTCATTCGCAAGGGGCTCCGAGGGTGGGTTCCTGCACACGCAAACGCCAGGGACGCAATTGTCCAGCAGGGGCACAGTTCTGGAGGATGAGGAGGATGAGGAGGAGGAGGAGCTGGAGGAGGAGATGGAACCATGTTCACAGCAGGGTGGCACCCAGGCCAGCTCATGGCCATCACTGGTGCGTGGCTGGGGGGATACAGAGGACACGGACGATACACCTCCCACAGAGGACAGCCTTTCGTCGCCTCTGGGCAGCCTGGCACACATGAGCGATTACATGCTGCAGTGTCTCCACAACGACCGCCGAGTTGCCCACATTCTAACTTGTGCTGATTACTGGGTGGCCACGCTGCTGGATCCCCGTTACAAGGACAACGTACCGTCCTTAATTCACTCACTGGAGCGCGATCGCAAGATGCGCGAGTACAAGCGCACGCTGGTAGACGCCATGCTGCTGGCATTCCCATCTGACAGCGGGGCCACAGTGGAAGCACAAGGCAGAGGAGGAGGAGGAGGAGGTCGCCAACGCAACCAGGGCACCGCCAGCACCTCAGAAGGCAGGGTTAGCATGGCCGAAATGTGGAAAAGCTTTGTCAGCACGCCACAACAAACAGCAGCACCAGCAGCTCAGATGGAACGTCTTAGCAGGAGGCAGCATTTTACCAACATGGTGGAGCAGTATGTGTGCACACGCCTACATGTAGTGAATGACGGGTCTGCCCCCTTCAACTTCTGGGTCTCCAAATTGGGCACATGGCCTGAGCTTGCCCTTTACGCCTTGGAGGTGCTGGCGTGCCCTGCAGCCAGTGTATTATCTGAACGGGTATTTAGCACGGCTGGGGGCGTTATAACAGACAAGCGCAGCCGCCTGTCCAGAGACAATGTGGACAAGCTCACGTTCATTAAAATGAACCAGGCATGGATCCCACGGGACTTTTCCGTACCTTATGCAGAATAGCAATGGATACCGACCTTACCCACCCATTGTTCCATTTTTGCTCTTTCTCACTCTTTTGGGGTGTACCCTCATTTAAAATTTTTGAAAAGAAGCAGTGTTGGCTACCTCGTCCTCCTCCTCAGGGCCAGATTAATGTAGGGGCTATTGGAGCTGCAGCTCCAGGCCCCTACCTTTTATATAGGCCCCGGGTTGGCCATATTCACTGTTACCGCTCTTCTGTCACTTGTAAACACAGAAGTCTGGCTTCTATGCTCGCTTCCCCAGGCAGCACCCTCAGAACCTCCCCACACAGCGTGAAGGCCGGACAAGGAGGGACAGTTGGCGATGCATGGATGTGTTTATGGGCTTCAGAGACAGCATCCCATGTTGAATTAGGCATGCATGGCTGCACCCTTCCTCCTCTGGGTGCATGGCAAGGCACGGCCCTTAAGGCCCTTCAAAATCCTCAGCACCAAGCCCATGATGCTGTTAATCCGGCCCTGGTCCTCCTCCACCGCCGCTTTCACCTACACCGCCCATAGGTGTGCGCAGCCTATTGCATTAAGGTGTGCACCCCAAAGTTGAAATACACATGCATGTGTTTGCCAGCAGGGAGAGTAATGTATCGGGGCCATGTACCTGTAGGCAAGGAGAAATAGAGCAGAGCAGGTCCCAGGGAGATCTTTCCCATCTCCTCACTGGCAATGCTATGTGCCCTAGGTGATTAGGGTGTGCCCAGGCACACCCAGCACACCCTGTGCGCACGCCTATGTCACCGCCACATCCACCACCACCTCAACCTCCCTCCTACTCCATATGGGCCTCGTCCTTCAGAGATGAAGAAGAACATTGTTTTATTTTTCTGTTTTTTTTTTTGTTGTTTTAAGTTATTTCCCTATCCACATTTGTTTGCAGAGCACTTGCCATGCTCTTAATTACGTTTTGCTGCCATTTGCAGCACTCTAGCCCTTTCCTTTGGTGTTTTAGAGCCATTTTAGTGCCTTAAAGTTCGGGTCCCCATTGACTTCAATGGGGTTCGGTGTCCGGGAAAAGTTCGGTAAAAGTCCGGGACACGGACCCGGACTTTTTTTTAAAGTTCGGCCGAACCCGTCGAACACGGACATCTAGGTGTTCGCTCAACCCTACTCAAGATGTATCCTCCTTTACTCCGACTCAGGACCTGTTCTCCTCCTTTCAGACTACAGGGCAGCCAGTGTCTGATTCCACCATCAAATCTATGCTAAATATGCTGCATACATCCCTTCAAGCTAACATTGTTACTGCCATGACACGCTGCCAGAGGGAGATAGCTGACTTAGGAGGCAGGGTCGATACAGTGGAGAACAAAATGTGTGAATTCACAACCTCCTACAATGCATTAGTCGATTCGCACGCAGTGTACCAGGAGGATATGCGCTGAGTCCAGGCCAAACTAGCAGACTTGGAGGACAGATCACGGCGCAACAATTTGAAAATTAGGGGGATTCCTGAGTCCGTGACCCCTAACCAATTACCCTATTTTGTCCGTGACCTCTTTAAGAAAGCTGTCCCTGAACTTTCTCCGTCTGATCTTACTATCGACAGAATCCATCGTATTCCCAAGCCGTCCTTCCTCCCACAAGAAGTGCCACGTGATGTCCTCATGTGCATCCACTTCTTTCAGGCCAAAGAACGCATCCTGGATGCATTTCACCGCAAGGAACATCTCCCGGATCAAGCATCTACACTTCAGGTTTTACCCGACTACTCGCAACACACTCTCCAATTGCGGAGAAATTTGAATTCCATTACGAAGGCTCTGAGGAATAATCGCGTTGTTTATAAATGGAAGTACCCCGCTAAACTATGCATCACACACCAAGGCTCTACCTCCTACGTATCTACCCTAGATGAAGGCCTTCATCTCCTCCGTCAGTGGGGGATGGTCCCAGACCCTCCACCGAACCAACGCAACCACGGTCACCCTTCTCCACGACATGTTCAACCAGATTGGAACTAGAAGGTCCGGATCCTCCCATGCTCAATCCTAGAGGACGCTCCCACTCATTTCACCGGGATCTCCGGGCCCCTCTCAGGTATCAGAGTACCACCCATACTTTTTTTTGCAGCCTCAGTTGCCCCTTGGTCTTTGACCCTTTTTAGTTTTTTTTTATTTTTGATTGTTGTTTTATCTCACTGCTGGTTCTCTTTGTTTGCTTGTTTACCTAACACCTCTTTTGCAGTACCGTTCCTATATCATAAGGACACGATACCGACATTGGACATCTTTCAAGGATCCTTTTCCTCACTTGCTATACCTGGTCGGATCACGCTTCTGAAGGACTGACTTTCTTTCCCACCTCGCCAACCGGATTGTGTGAGTGACTCATTCTGCACCTCGGAGTCTCAGCGAACCCAACACTCCAGGTAGTTTACTGACATTTTGAACCCTCCCCATGTCGCTGCTAACTAGCCTATTTGCCCTCATTTTACTTGCCTTCTTTCATAGTGCCCAAATGCCGTTACAGTGTATGTCTCTTAATGTTAATGGGTTGAACCATCCTGCCAAAAGGTTTTCCTTATGGTCTGAAGCCATACGCTCCAAAGCTGATATCGTAGCCGCCCAAGAAACACACTTTCATGTTGACAAGACCCCAGCATGTCGTCATCCCCAATACCCTCATGTCTTCCTGTCGTTCACTTCTGCCAAGAAGCGGGGTGTCTTGCTCGCTATAGCCGACTCTGTGTCCTTCACGGCCACTAAGGTGGTGTCGAACACAGAGGGCAGATATATCATATTGGTTTGCCTCATTGACAATTGTCCCTATACCATCGTTAATCTTTATGCCCCTAACACGCGCCAATTGCGCTTCGTCAAAAAGTTATGGGTCCAAATTAACAAACTTAAACAGGGAAAGCTGATTGTATGCGGAGACTTCAACATGGTGGTGGACCACTCATTGGACTCATCTTCTCCACGCACGTCTCGCCAGCCTAATCTGGCCTCCTTCATTAACCTGGAGGGGGCTCACGATGTGTGGCGCTACCACCATGTTGAGGAAAGGGATTACACCTACTTCTCCCCACGCCACGGCACATATTCTTGGATAGATTTGTTCCTAGTAGATTTACCAACCCTTCAAGCGGTCACTAACACAAGCATTTCCCCGATTACTTGGTCGGACCACGCAGCTATACACATATCCATTAATAATGGCCCTTCTGCTCCGACATCCAATATATGGCGCTGCAACAACTCTGTCCTCACTGACCCCGAGTCTGCCTCCGCCATTCAGAAAAACATACGTGAATTTTTTGAAATCAATAATACCCCTGATGTCTCCCCGACTATCCTATGGTTGACTCACAAGGCTTACATTAGAGGTCTGCTGATCCAACTGGGGTCCAAATTGAAGAAAAGATTCTCGTCCAAATTAACAGATCTGCTGACAGAAATACAAATTTTAGATGCGCAACACAAAACATCCTCTTCCCCTACCCTTCTTTCCAAATTGATATCTTTGAGACTTGACCTCCGTAGACTTTTATGGGAAAAGCATGACAAATTCCTAGCTCGACTTCTTACCACCTACTATACATCCCACAACAAAGCAGGGAAATTCCTGGCCTCTAGATTGAAAGCCCGTAGGACGAAATCTAAAATCCACTCCCTGACGCATCCACACACTGGTGAGTCCCTGCGCCATCCTCAAGACATTGCAGATGCCTTTGTAGACTACTACGGCTCGCTCTACAATTTACAATCAGATGGGTCTACACAACAACCTACAGACTCCGCCATCTGCGATTTTTTAAAAAGCATTAAGGTTCCTGCGCTTACCCCTACAGCGAAAACACTCCTTAACGCCCCGATCTCCCGACATGAACTCTCACAAATCATCAAATCACTCCCCGTGAACAAATCCCCGGGTCCAGATGGACTTACAAATGAATATTATCGATCGCTTTCTAACATTCTATCCCCGCATATCCTAACTCTGTTTTCAGATACTATAGACTCCGGCTCCTTCCCTTCGGAGATGCTGCAGGCCCATATCGTGACTCTCCCTAAGCCGGGTAAACCTCCCACCACCTCCGCCAATTTCCCCCTTATTTCGTTGCTAAATACAGACGTTAAAATATACGCCAAATTACTTGCAACTAGACTAGCCGTAGTTTTGCCCGATTTGGTCGGTCCTGACCAAATGGGTTTCGTTAAAGGCAGACAAGCCCCTGATGCTACTAGAAGGGTGATAAACTTAATGCACCAGGCGGAGCGCGCTCGGGTGCCTTCTCTGCTTCTCTCCATTGATGCAGAGAAGGCATTCGACCGTGTCCACTGGGGATATATACGAGCAGTACTCACCAAATTTGGGTTTTCAGACCTCATAGCCTCGGCTATTTTAGCTCTATACTCCTCCCCGTCCGCCAAAGTTCTTTCCTCCGGATTGCTTTCAAAAACCTTTAAAATCACAAACGGCACCCGCCAAGGATGTCCTTTATCCCCCCCTAATTTTCAGCTTGATAATAGAACCCCTGGCCATCTCCATAAGAGAACACCCCATGATCCATGGCTTTAAATTTTCCCACTCGCACCATTCCATCACCCTATTCACAGACGATGTAATCCTCAGCCTCACTGACCCCATCACGTCCCTTCCCGCAGCTCATCACCTTCTTCAAACCTTTGGTAACATTTCCTATTACAAGGTCAACTTCACAAAATCCCTAGTACTAAACATGGGAGTTCACCCGTCGACTATCATGCACTTAAAATCCACCCTTCCTTACACATGGACGTCTGAGGATGTTCCCTACTTAGGCCTAAAGCTCCTCTATCCCCTATCCAAAATTGTATCATCTAACATGCAGCCTCTTATAGCATCTATCTCTGCCGACACACAAGCCATAACCCGTACAGAAATCTCGTGGGCGGGCAGGATAGCAGCCTTCAAGATGATATGTTTGCCTAAGATCCTATATGTTTTTCGTACCCTCCCAATCCATATTCCCGCAACATATATCAACACACTGACTAAGTTGCTTCGTACATTGATATGGCAGAAAAAAAAGGCCAGGTGCAACTACTCCCATATGATACGCCACAAATCTGTGGGTGGACTAGGTCTTCCGGACCTACATGATTACTACAAGGCAGCTCAACTTGCTCCCATTAGACAGTGGGCACCTCATTCATCCTCCTCACCATGGGTGAAAATCGAGTCCGTGATCTCCAAATCCAGCGACCTTCACCTCCTTCTGATAGCAGACCTCTGGAAACCTATACCCCTTACATCGCTCCCCATCACCACCCAAACGACACTGAAGGCATGGCGATCTCTGTGTGCCGAACCCAACTCAGATTCCCCGACTACTCCAATTTCATACCCCCTGCATGTTCTCCAGGTTCTTATGCCCTTCACCTCCATCTCCAAATTTATCACAGCTGGTGTCCAGGCAGTGTCCCAACTCTACTCCCACAACTCCTTGAAAAGCTTTCATCAACTTCAGACTGAATATGATCTCCCAGACTCCATTACAAGCTTCCTCTTGAGACACCCCCCCCCCAATCTCCCTCCCATCCCCCATATGGCACTATCTGTTTTCCCCTCTCACTAAAACTAAAGGTATATCCCTGTTCTATAACCACCTCCAGGGCAAAATGTTGTTCCAAAAAACTTCTCATATGACTAAATGGGAAGGGGATCTCTGCACTTCCTTCTCCGCCACTCAATGGCAAACAGCCATTCGCAGCACCTACAGGGCCTCTAGATGTGTAACCCACTGGGAGCAATCCCAAAAAATCCTGACCAGGTGGTACCTGACACCCTATCGCCTGTCTAAATTTTACCCACAATCTGACCCTCTATGTTGGAGGGGCTGTGGTCAGGTTGGCAACATATACCACATTTTCTGGTCCTGTAAAAGCCTTCTGAGCTTCTGGAGGAGGGTGTCGGAGATCCTCGCAACAGTCACAGGCATTCTTACACCTATCACCCCAGCCATGGCTCTCTTATCTCTAGGTTTGAATGACCTCCCTGTAGACTTGCGCATAGTATACACTCATGTCTTGATAGCGGCCAGGTCCACTATTGCGAAAAATTGGAAAAATCCAGACCCCCCTTCACACTTAGAGGTTATCCGTTTGATTCATTCTCACTACTCTATGGAAAAGGCACATGCTTTCTCTGTGTCCCAGGGGCATAGGTTTACTCACAACTTGTCCCCTTGGACACATAGCAAATATTATATATCAGTCCTTTAAGCATATATGTTAGTATTTGCATTCACCGCACAAAGTGTGGATGCAAATTTCCTCAATGTATTTCTCTCTTCCCACTTATGTTATTTTATGCAATGTTAATTCCTCTCACAGAGAATGTAGCATTTTATGATACCTTTCTAATGTTCTATACAGCTTCTTCTGCCATGAAACCGATTTGTTTCCCTATTTCAGCTGTTCCATATTCTGTCATATTGCACGATTTGTTTGTTTTATGCAAAACTTAATAAAAATCATTGAAAAGAAGATTACATATAAGACATTGGGTCAATATATGAGAATATGTCTGCTCAAAAGTCAACGCGTTTCGCAGAATGCTTCCTCAGGAGTATAGATGGCCTTGCGGTTCGCCCGGCAGTCGGTTCGCGGCAAATTTTGCTTGTTCGCTACCCGCCAAATTTGCGAACACATGGCATCGTTCGCAGCGGCCATATTAGTTTACATTGGGGAGAACTTTGACCCATGACACATCCGTCAGGTGGAACAGGACAGCCAATTGAAACATTCCAGCACATGGACAGTCCCCCTACCCTATAAATAGACCTGAGCTGTCGGCCATTTCACATTCCGCTTTCTGCCAGTGTAGGGAGAGGTCTGCTGTGCTCATGAGGGAGAGTTTGCTAGACACAAAGAGCGCTGTGAAGATCCACAAAAGTCCTTTTCAGGGCTGGTATTTCGGTATAGGTCTACTAGTATCTTTTGAGTTTAGGGACAGGTATCCAGTCGTTGCTTTAGGGGCAGTTAGACATCGGCTGCTGTCACAAATCACTCTGTTAATGTCCACAAAAGTCCTTTTCAGGGCTGGTATTTCGGTATAGGTCCAGTCTCTCTTCAGTATAGGGACAGGTATCCAGTCTGTGCTGTAGGGGCAGTTAGAGATCGTCATCTGCATTGACACAAATCGCTCTGTTAGTGTCCATTCACATTGATCCGACTTGTCAGGCGACTTGTCAGCCTGACAAATCGCGGTCCTCATGCTCCCACTGTGTAGTACAGGAGCAGTTCTAATAGGAGCGACACAAGTCGCTCCGACTTAGAAAAAGGGTCCTGTACTACTTCGGGGAGACCTGGAGGCGACTTGCATAGACATTCATGTTATGAAGTCCGTGCAAGTCGCGCCGAAGTCGCGCAGCACGCGACTTCACAGGTCGCCCCCTAAGTCGGAGCAACCTAATGTGAACGGAGACTTAATGTCCACAAAAGTCATTTAAAGTGCTGCAATGTCGGTATAGGGTCTATTACAGTCTCTTTAGTATAGGGGCAGGTATCCAGTCTGTGCTGTAGGGGCAGTTAGAGATCGTCAGCAGTGACACAAATCGCTCTGTTAATGTCCACAAAAGTCATTTAAAGGGCTGCAATTGTTTTGTTATTGCTGTGCAGTGCACTAAAAAAGGGGGGGGTAATCCACAGTATACTTTGTAGAAAGCATATTATAGTGGATTAGTACTATTATCGTGCACTGTGCAGCATTGTGACAGGTGTGGTGGTGAGACGGAGCGTTTCTGCAGCAACACTGACAAAAGCACTTATAATGTATTATAACTGGTGTGATAGACCAATTGCCCCCCCAATACCACATATTGAAGTGGGGTGTTGTCTGAGTATACTTTTACATGTTTATTTGTGTCCTGCAACAATATTGCCTCTTTTTTGAGTTAAAGCGGAGTTCCACCCAAAAGTGGAACTTCCGCTTTAAATAGTCCTAACCCCCTGACATGCCACATTTGGCATGTCATTTTGGGGGGGGGGGGAGCGGGTACCTAGTTTTGACAGGTACCCGCTCCCAGTTCCGCTCGGAGCGCCGCGACGCCCTGAGCGGAAGTTCTCCTCTCTCCCTCCCTCCCTGCAATCTTCTGGGACATGTCAGAGGTCCCAGAAGATTGCCGGCCAATCATGACGCATAGCGCAACTCGCGCATGCGCAGTGCGTACCCGGCTGTGAAGCCGCACACTGTCACAGCCGGGTGCCCACATCAGTGATGCCGGCGCCGCAGAGCAGAGAGGGAGAAGACGGGGCATCGCTGGACCGTGGGACAGGTGAGTGTGCGGTTAGGCTGGAACTCCGCTTTAAGTCTGATACACACAGTGCCAAACTCACTGGCAAATTTTTTTTGAACTGCTGTGATAGACCAGTGGCCCCCCAATATCACATATTGAAGTGGGGTATTATTTAACAGTATAATTTTCTAAGAGTGTATTTTAGTCCTGCAAAAATTTGGCCTCTTGCTGTGTAAACAGTGCTACACACAGTGACAACAGTTACTGGCCAATTATTTGTAGAGCTGGTGTAATAAACCTGTGGCCCCCCAATACCACATATTGAAGTGGGGTGTTATCTGAGTAAACTTTTACAAGTGTATGTGTGTCCTACAACAATATTGCCTTGTTTGATGAGTGAAGTCTGGTACACACAGCGCCAAACTCACTGGCCAGTTTTTTGAACTGGTGTGATACACCAATGGCCCCCCAATACCACACATTGAAGTGGGGTGTTATTTAACAGTATCATTTTCTAAGATTGTATTTTAGTCCTGCAAAAATGTGGCCTCTTGCTGTGTAAACAGTGCTACACACAGTGACAACAGTTACTGGCCAATTATTTGTAGAACTGGCGGACTGACGGACCGGCAGATAGGGAGGAGAGGCAGGCAGAACTTGCATTGCACAAGAGGTACAAAGCAGACTGCAAATGTATCAGGCGCGAGCCATCAACCATGTACAGTCACATCTGGCGCTCCCAGGACGCCAGCACATGGCTCCGCAGTGTGGGCTTTTTTTAATGTGTCCTTTGCGGACAACAGTGTTGCCATCTGCAGCCTTTGCAGTCAACGCATAAGTCGCGGTAAGCCCAACACTCACCTAGGGACAACCGCCTTAAGAAGGCACCTGAAATCCCATCACCAAGCCCAGTGGGAGCAACACCGTCAGAACCCACAAAGCCACACTCCATGCTCTCACCGTCCAGCCTCTTCTCCTTCTCCTCCCCCTTCTCCTGTCTCCTCACATTTGTCCAACACTTGACCTTCCATGATGCCGTTGTCACGTTGTTCTGGAAAAAGGCAGGCTTCTGTGGCTCAAATGTTGGAGCGTAAAAAAAGGTGTCCGACAGGTGTCCGACTACATCGGGTTAACGGCCGATGTGGACGCTCTGAGGATTGATGAACCCCTGGACTACTGGGTGGGCAGGCTTGACCTCTGGCCAGAGCTTGCACAATTTGCAATGGAACTGTTGGCTTGCCCCCCATCCAGTGTTCTGTCCGAAAGGATGTTCAGCGCAGCAGGGGGGATCGTGACCGATAAGCGCACTCGCCTAGCTCATGACAGTGTAGACTACCTCACATTTATAAAAATGAATGAGGCATGGATCTCTGAGGAATTCAACACATGTGACCACCAGTAGACCATGTTTCATTCAAATATCTGCCAGACCGCCATCCACCCACAACAATTCCTGGTCCTTGTGTTTGCTAAATACAGCGGCATAAAAGTCATTTCATGTCCATTGAATGGCTAATTTTTGGGGCCTATATAGGCCGACACTTCTGTATACTGTGTGAATGCCTAATGTACCTCTAGCCATCAAATACTAAGTTCTTTGCTGTCAGTTCAACCCATGTGAGCTAATTTTTGCAGCCTATGCAGGCCGACACTTCTGTATACTGTGTGAATGCCTAATGTACCTCTAGCCATCACATACTAAGTTCTTTGCTGTCAGTTCAACCCATGTGAGCTAATTATTGGAGCCTATACAGGCCGACACTTACTTCTGTATACTGTGAATGCCTACTGTACCTCTAGCGATCAAATAATACGTTTTTTGCTGTCAGTTCAACCCATGTGAGCTAATTTTTGGAGCCTATACAGGCCGACACTTACTTCTGTATACTGTGAATGCCTACTGTACCTCTAGCCATCAAATACTAAGTTTTTTGCTGTCAGTTCAACCCATGTGAGCTAATTTTTGGAGCCTATACAGGCCGACACTTACTTCTTGTAGGAAAAACTCAGATCCAGGGATTTTGCAAAACAAGGTAGATCTGTTTAATTTTCATGCGCATTAAAAATAAGTACAGAGTTCAGACCGTGCAAATCTGCCACGTGTGCCGAATTCTACAGACACAAAAGAACATCAACTTTTTATAGTAATGAATATGTATGAAGAATAGGTGTGTTTTGGGCTGATCCTAAATGTAATAGCATATTTCATTCAATCAATGTCCAAGAACTAAGTTCTTTGCTGTCAGTTCAACCCATGTGTCAGGGCCCAGATTCAAACCCAGGGTCCTTGGTTGCTTCTGGCAGTGCTTCTTCTTGCTGAGCTATACAGCAGCTGATATCTTTGCATTCTAGATCTACAGTGGGTATGGAAAGTATTCAGACCCCCTTAAATTTTTCACTCTTTGTTATATTGCAGCCATTTGCTAAATTCATTTAAGTTCATTCTTCTTCCTCATGAATGTACACATAGCACCCCATACTGACAGAAAAACACAGAATTGTTGACATTGTTGCAGATTTATTAAAAAAGAAAAACTGAAATATCACATGGTCCTAAGTATTCAGACCCTTTGCTGTGACACTCATATATTTAACTCAGGTGCTTTCCATTTCTTCTGATCATCCTTGAGATGGTTCTACACCTTCATTTGAGTCCAGCTGTGTTTGATTATACTGATTGGACTTGATTAGGAAAGCCACACACCTGTCTATATAAGACCTTCCAGATCACAATGCATGTCAGAGCAAATGAGAATCATGAGGTCAAAGGAACTGCCTGAAGAGCTCAAAGACAGAATTGTGGCAAGGCACAGATCTGGCCAAGGTTACAAAAAGATTTCTGCTGCACTTAAGGTTCCTAAGAGCACAGTGGCCTCCATAATCCTCAAATGGAAGACGTTTGGGACGACCAGAACTCTTCCTAGAGCTGGCCGTCCGGCCAAACTGAGCTATCGGGGGAGAAGAGCCTTGGTGAGAGAGGTAAAGAAGAACCCAAAGATCACTGTGGCTGAGCTCCAGAGATGCAGTCAGGAGATGGGAGAAAGTTGTAGAAAGTCAACCATCACTGCAGCCCTCCACCAGTCGGGGCTTTATGGCAGAGTGGCCCGACGGAAGCCTCTCCTCAGTGTAAGACACATGAAAGCCCGCATTGCTAAAAAACACCTGAAGGACTCCAAGATGGTGAGAAATAAGATTCTCTGGTCTGATGAGACCAAAATAGAACTTTTTGGCCTTAATTCTAAGCGGTATGTGTGGAGAAAACCAGGCACTGCTCATCACCTGTCCAATACAGTCCCAACAGTGAAGCATGGTGGTGGCAGCATCATGCTGTGGGGGTGTTTTTCAGCTGCAGGGACAGGACGACTGGTTGCAATCGAGGGAAAGATGAATGCGGCCAAGTAAAGGGATATCCTGGACAAAAACCTTCTCCAGAGTGCTCTGGACCTCAGACTGGGCCGAAGGTTTACCTTCCAACAAGACAATGACCCTAAGCACACAGCTAAAATAACGAAGGAGTGGCTTCACAACCACTCCGTGACTGTTCTTGAATGGCCCAGCCAGAGCCCTGACTTAAACCCAATTGAGCATTTCTGGAGAAACCTAAAAATGGCTGTCCACCAACGTTTACCATCCAACCTGACAGAACTGGAGAGGATCTGCGAGGATCCTCAAATCCAGGTGTGAAAGACTTGTTGCATCTTTCCCAAAAAGACTCCTGGCTGTATTATGCCTCGTTTCCACTGAGTTGTACGGTACGGTTCGGTTCAGTACGGTACGGTACACATTGCGTTTCCACTGCCAATGGTACCCTTTTTATGATAGGCGTGGTGTAGCTGGTCACAGCAGGAAAGCTGTGATAGACGATTCTCTGTCAACCAATCAAAGTTCTGCAGAGTGTAGCTCCACCCAGTTGGTACGGGTCTAATGTGCTTGGTACCCCAACGAAAGGGTACCAAAAAGTGGTACGGTACGGTTCGGAATTAGGGTACCATTCATAATGGAAACGGCATAAAAAGCGTACCGTACCGAACCGAACCGTACCAGAAAGCTCAGTGGAAACGCGCCATTAGATCAAAAGGGGGCTTCTACTAAATACTGAGCAAAGGGTCTGAATACTTAGGACCATGTGATATTTCAGTTTTTCTTTTTTAATAAATCTGCAACAATGTCAACAATTCTGTGTTTTTCTGTCAGTATGGGGTGCTATGTGTACATTCATGAGGAAGAAGAATGAACTTAAATGATTTTAGCAAATGGCTGCAATATAACAAAGAGTGAAAAATTTAAGGGGGTCTGAATACTTTCCGTACCCACTGTATGTGGTGACCTAGACCTTGTCCAGTTTCCTGTCTTGTTCCTTGCCCAGCGTCCTGTGAACTCTGAACCTTTGGCCACTCCTTTGAACTTCCTATTTAAGCCTGATCTGGAAACTTCCTGATGCAAGATTATTGTGCTTTTGCCAAGATCTAGCTTAGTGTGCTTCATCCTCCTGAATCTTCAACTTGTGTTCCGACCTCCAGCTACGTTCCAGGGCTACGCCTCTGCCTGCTGCCATTTTGCTCTTCAATACTTGTGTACCGATCTTTGGCTAAGACTACGACTACTCTTCTGCTTGTTCCCTCACTCCGGCTGATCTCTTGTGTACCAGACCCTGCTTGTTGACCACGGTTGTGCTGCCTCCTGCAACTGGACTCTGAGCCTGACCCAGTAATCGTGACAGAATAATCTCCACAATGGAGTCCGCAGTAGCAGCTACCCTTGCCACTGTCACTCAGCAAATTTCTGAATTGCAAGAGTTTGGTGTCACTTATCAGGCAAAATTTAAAGAACTGCAAAATGTGGTGAAAGATCAACAAGAAGCAATTCAGGACTTAAAGAAACAGGTGTTGGATCTTAGTTCCCTAAATGGCGCAAGTTCTGAGTCCAGTACTCGAATGCCTCTTCCACCAAAATTCAATGGAAACCGCCGGCTTTACAGAGGATTCATTAATCAGTGTCGCATTTACTTCCAAATGCAGCCTGAAAGAAAGAAGGTACTGTTTATTATCAATCTCCTGACAGAGGAAGCTTTATCCTGGGCCTCTCCCTATGTGGAAAAGGATGACATCATTTTAGATAATCTCCACTCCTTTACTAAAGCTATGGACCAAGTTTTTGACGATCCAAATCGATGTGCTACTGCTGAGGCCAAACTGCATAATTTGCGTCAAGGACGACGCTCCGTGGCTGAATACACTACTGAATTCAGGCGCTGGATCGCAGATACAACCTGGAATCCAGCAGCACAAAGAAGCCAATTTCGGCAGGGGCTTTCTGAGCAAATAAAGGATGAACTGGCTAGAGGTGATACCCCTGATGATCTGGAGAACTTTATTCAATTGTGCATCCGTATTGACCAGAGACTTTCTGAAAGGAGAAAAGGAAGACTGGGAATACTGGGAAATACCAAGGGTATGCGTTTTTCTTTTAGTCAAACTTCTCAGAAGAGTTCTCAGGTTTTTCATGATTCCAGTAACCCTGAACCTATGGAGATTGATTCTGTTAGAAGGGGTATCACTACTCAGGAAAAGGAAAGACGTCGGAGTGAAAATGTATGCCTTTATTGTGGGAACTCTGGACATTATGCTATTAACCCTCCTCTTATGTTAGAATTCTGTTACTATCCATGATGTTAGGGTCGGTTTTGACCCGTGTTTTAAATCAGCCATAAAATACCCTCTGAATAATTATTTATCATCAAATTTGTTTCTTACCTCTTGGTTACCTTGTTAGGCTTCTTTATCCTTGAAAAGATTGGTTTTAATATTTTTGGTGTGACCCCTAGATCTTTCTTTTGATAGCATGCCTCTCATTTTCAAATTTTAAAAATGGTAAAATAAAGTCAGCAACTCTGAAATGAATTTGTCCTATGTTTCTTCACTTTATTTAGAGAAGCAGACAAGCAGGAAAAGAGATAGGCCCCTCCCTAACTACAGCTCACAGGGTTGAGAGGTGATTGGCTGTCAGTGTTACTAAGCAGAGAGAGTGTTTATGATTTCAGTTTTGGCACTTATTAGTGTCCTAAAATCCTATATTATAACTGGGTCAGAATTGACCCTAACACCATGAACGTCTTAATTTTCACCACAGTATTTTATAATTTAGTGAAAAGGATTATTTTTCTATTACATTGTTTAAATAGAGGTTCCTGACAAAGTAAAAAAATCTTGATGCAATAAACAAATTTATGTGATACTTATAGACATTCAAAACCTGAAAACGGGTCGGTTCTGACCCTAACATAAGAGGAGGGTTAACTGTCCAAATAAGCTAAGGAGAACAGTTGCTACAACTGATGTTAAAGACATTGAACAAATTAGTTCCATCGCTCAGTCAGTTTCTCCAATACTTGAAGAAAGCAATCTTATACAAGCTTCGCCCACTCACTTTATAATTCCCATTCGACTCTCTGATGGGGCTAATGACATTTCCTGCTCTGCCATGTTGGACTCTGGAGCGGGGGGAAATTTTATGGACATTGGATTTGCTCAAGACCATCATATTGAATTGAGGAATAAATCCTCACCTGTAGATATGGAGACTGTTGATGGTTCCCCCCTATCCTCCGGGCCAGTTACCCATGAGACTGCTCCTCTTAGTCTGTTTTTAGAGCCTGATCACCAGGAGACCATATGTTTTCAGTTGATTTCATCACCAAAGTTTCCTATCATTCTAGGTATCCCCTGGTTCTCGATTCATAACCCCTCTGTCAATTGGGAGACACGTGTTTTAACTTTTGCCTCTGAGTACTGTAAAGGACATTGTCAACCTGATTCCTCCCATGTCGAAAATCTCTGGGTGGAGGAACACATGGTTCCTGGATATGAAGGCCTGCCATCCCAATGCAGAGAATTTCATGATGTGTGCGATAAGAAGAATGCTGATCAGCTACCCCCACATCACCCTTATGACTGTCCTATTGAACTTTTACCTGGGGCAGAGATTCCTTTTGGCCGCCTCTATTCTATGTCTGAACCTGAATTAAAGGTGTTAAGGGAATGGTTGGATGAAAACCTGGCAAAGAGGTTTATAAGACATTGTGGTAAAAAATACCGCGCTAACAAAAAATAGTGAACAAATAGCCGCTGACACTCCAACAGACTGTGATGGCAACCAAATATAACATAAATTGTGCAGCACTTAAATGTTAAAGTGAGTACAATGCAATACACACTAAAATGCAAAAATAAAGTCCAATATTCAAAATTAGACAAAAAAGAAGGTGACCAGTCCCACATAGAAGAGTGAATACTTGTGATAAATCCCACACCAAAAAGAGAATATAATTCGCTCACCAGATAGCATGAACTCAAAGTACTTTACAGCAATTGGGTCATGCAGGCTGAAAGTGATGATCTCCTTGGAACAGATGGCAAAGGCTTCCACGAATTCTCCTCCAAATGGTGGATGTTGGAAGGTCACTCAAGGATGGTACACGTATGGATATCTGGGAATCCCCACTCAGGAAGGTGTATGTGGGATAAATCGAAAACAAAAATTATATTGGG
Organism: Pelophylax lessonae; assembly: GCF_965119305.1. NCBI lineage: Eukaryota > Metazoa > Chordata > Amphibia > Anura > Ranidae > Pelophylax > Pelophylax lessonae. The sequence goes on from NC_138775.1 coordinate 4,675,500, forward strand.
GGGCACACCCTAAAAACGCACAATCCTCTGGTTGGTGCTGCTAAAAGACCAATATATAAATTGAACAATATAATAGCGCACACATACACAGAAAAAAATTGGTTTTCAAATTTTGCAAGGCTATTTAAAAACACCTGCTCTTATACAGTAAATATGGGGATTTGGTCACACCATATGGCCATACTGTGCTTAAGCCCTCCACTACGTCAAAGTACCCCATTTTCAGTGGGTCCTACACTATTCATAGAGAAGATAATCCCACTTCTCAAAACCATAGGGCATTACTCACTCCTGTCATGGGAAAAGTTTGCAAGCTGCAGACTCCTCTGCTGAAACTGCAATGAAGGGACACTTCCTGGAACTACCCTACTCTCCCTCACCAAACCTCATTAGCATGGTCCACCTGTGAGTAGTTCCAGGAGGTGTCCCTTCATTGCAGTTTCAGCAGAGGAGTCTGCAGCCTGCAAACTTTTCCCATGACAGGAGTGAGTAATGCCCTATGGTTTTGAGAAGTGGGATTATCTTCTCTATGAATAGTGTAGGACCCACTGAAAATGGGGTACTTTGACGTAGTGGTGGGCTTAAGCACAGTATGGCCATATGGTGTGACCAAATCCCCATATTTACTGTATAAGAGCAGGTGTTTTTAAATAGCCTTGCAAAATTTGAAAACCAGTTTCTTTCTGGATAAATCGAAAAGACACCATGGCATGATACCGTTTAGCTAATTCCTTTAAAAATGTTATGTGTAATGAAACGCGTTAGAATTGTCAAGAGTGCCGAATTGCATTGAATGCTTCTTACCATCTGACCCATTGTAAGTGCATTACTTTTTTTTTGCTTTAATAAACCATTTAAACGGTATCATGCTATGGTGTATTTTCGATTTATCCCACATACACCTTCCTGAGTGGGGATTCCCAGATATCCATACGTGTACCATTCTTGAGTGACCTTCCAACATCCACCATTTGGAGGAGAATTTGTGGAAGCCTTTACCATCTGTTCCAAGGAGATCATCACTTTCAGCCTGCATGACCCAATTGCTGTAAGGTACTTTGGGTTCATGCTATCTGGTGAGCGAATTATATTCTCTTTTTGGTGTGGCATTTATCACAAGTATTCACTCTTCTATGTGGGACTGGTCACCTTCTTTTTTGTCTAATTTTGTATATTGGACTTTATTTTTGCATTTTATTGAGTGTTCCATTGTACTCACTTTAACATTTGAGTGCTGCACAATTTATGTTATATTGGGTTTATAAGACACTCAACCTCTCCTGCTGGGGCAGGTCTCTTCGTTGTTGAGAAGAAGAATAAGACTTTGAGACCATGCGTTGACTATAGGGAATTAAATAAAATCACTATCAAGAATCGCTATCCCCTCCCACTAATCCCTGAGCTTTTGGAAAGACTTTGTTCTGCAAAGATCTTTACTAAATTGGATTTACGGGGTGCATATAACCTCATTCGCATTCGTAAGGGTGATGAATGGAAGACTGCTTTCAGAACCAGATATGGACATTTCGAGTCTTTGGTCATGCCTTTCGGTCTTTGCAATGCTCCAGCAACCTTTCAACATTTTATTAATGATGTGCTGCGAGATCTATTGGATCAATTTGTGATTGCTTATTTAGATTATATTCTTATCTTTTCAGATTCTCTACAGGAACATCGCAAACACATATCCATTATTTTCGAGCGCCTGAGGAAGAATCGGCTGTACATCAAATTGGAGAAATGCGAATTTGAACAGACCAAGATTCAGTTCCTGGGGTACATAATCTCCCCTGAAGGGTTGAGCATGGACCCTGATAAGATTAAAGCAGTGGTGGAGTGGCCTGCTCCTAGGAATGTTAAAAAAATTCAACGATTTCTTGGATTTGCCAACTTCTACAGAAAGTTTATAAGGGACTTTTCCAAGTTGGTTGCACCAATTACCCAGTTAACCAAGAAGGAAGGCTCTTCACATGGGCACCAGAGGCACAAGCTGCTTTCTGTAAACTAAAGACACTCTTTACCTCTGCACCAATTCTAGTACATCCTGACCCTGAACTGCCCTTTGTTGTAGAGGTTGATGCCTCAGATTCTGCTGTTGGAGCTATCCTTTCTCAGCATACAGGTGAAAAGATGCAGCTTCATCCCTGTGCTTACTTTTCCCGGTTGATGTCCTCTGCTGAAAGGAACTATGACATTTGGAATAAAGAATTGCTGCCGATAAAGGAAGCTTTCTCTGAATGGAGGCATCTGTTGGAAAGGGCTGAGCATTTAGTGACTGTTCTAACCGATCATCGGAACTTAGAGTTCATCCGTTCTGTAAAGAGACTGTCCTCCCGACAAGCACGCTGGTCTTTATTCTTCTCCAGGTTTAATTTCATCGTTTCTTACAGACCTGGCTCAAGAAATGGCAAGGCTGATGCCCTGTCACGGAGTTTGTCTGAATCCCCTCAAGAAAGCAACTCTGACTGCACCATTCTTTCTCAAAAGAACTTTTTAGGAGCCACTAATCCCAAAGAATTTTTGACCTTGCTTAAAGAGGGCTACTCTTCTGATCCCCTCCTTAAACATCCTCCCAAGGACCTGAGTCTCACCTTCAGAAATGGCTTTTGGATTCAGAACCATTGTCTCTATGTCCCTCAAAGTGCGTGGCTAGAACTCCTCAGACTGGTTCATGACTCTAAGCTTGCAGGACATTTTGGGGCCTTTAAAACTGCTGAACTGTTGTCTCGTTCATTCTGGTGGCCTAGTTACAAGAAAGATGTAAAGAACTATGTTGCTTCTTGTCCGACTTGTGCACGTCATAAGACACCCTGATCTTCCCCTGTGGGACTGCTTCAGCCGCTTCCAATTCCATCACGGCCTTGGGGATCAATTTCTATGGATTTTGTGGTTGAACTCCCTCCTTCGAAGGAAATGACCACCATCTTGGTAGTGGTTGACCGCTTCACCAAGATGGCTCACTTCATCCCAACTAAGGGGGTACCCAATGCAGAACTAACTGCAGAATTAATGATCCGGGAAGTATTTAAACTACATGGGATCCTGGATGATGTGATCTCAGGTAGGGGGGTTCAATTTACTTCCAAATTCTGGAGAAGTTTCTGCATGTCTCTGGGTGTCACAGTCAATCCTTCCTCTGCATTTCATCCTCATTGGAATGGCCAAACGGAAAGAACAAATCAGACTTTGGAACAATATCTTCGCTGTTTTGTTAGCTATTTGCAGGATGATTGGGTAGATTATCTTCCAACAGCAGAATTTTCCTACAATAATACTAAGCACAGCTCCACATCTCTTAGTCCTTTTTATGTGAATACAGGGTACCATCCAGTTTGCATTCCTGACCTCCCTATTGCTACACCGATTCCTGCTGTTAATGAGAGGTTATCTCTTTTACAGGAAACTCAAAGTAAACTGCTTGAAACATTGAAGGTGGCACAGGAGGCTTACAAGAAGGCATCTGATAGACGTCAAAGAGAAATGCCGTCTTTCCGTGTTGGAGACAGGGTCTGATTATCCACAAAGAATCTCAGGACTCAGGTACCATCTGTTAAGTTGGGGCCAAAGTATATAGGACCTTTTCAAATCCTGGCACAAGTTAATGCAGTTACTTTCCGCTTGAAACTTCCTGACAGTATGAGAGTTCATCCTGTGTTTCTTTACTTAAACCCTTCCATAAAAATTCCTTCCCTGGGAGAGTCCTTCCTCCTCCCCTGCCTGTGGTTGTTGAGGGTGAAGAGGAATTTATTGTAGAAGGAATAATTGACTCCAGGATCTACAGGAACAAGTTGCACTACCTGGTGAAATGGGAAGGATACGGACCTGAAGAAAATTTTTGGGAACCTGCTGAGCATGTCCATGCTCCTAGACTGGTTCGGGAATCCCATCAAAGGTTTCTGCTCAAGCCTGGTCCTGAGACACCCAGTGGTCGTCCTAGAAGGAGGGGCATGCTGTCAGGGCCCAGATTTGAACCCAGGTCCTTGGTTGCTTCTGGCAGTGCTTCTTCTTGCTGAGCTATCCAGCAGCTAATATGTTTGCATTCTAGAACTATGTGGTGACCTAGACCTTGTCCAATTTCCTGTCTAGTTCCTTGCCCAGCCTCCTGTGAACTCTGAACCTTTGGCCACTCCTTTGAACTTCCTATTTAAGCCTGATCTGGAAACTTCCTGATGCCAGATTATTGTGCTTTTGCCAAGATCTAGCTTAGTGTGTTTCATCCTCCTGAATCTTCAACTTGTGTTCCGACCTCAAGCTACGTTCCAGGGCTACGCCTCTGCCTGCTGCCATTTTGCTCTTCACTACTTGTGTACTGATCTTTGGCTAAGACTACGACTACTCTTCTGCTTGCTCCCTCACTCCGGCTGATCTCTTGTGTACCAGACCCTGCTTGTTGACCAAGGTTGTGTTGTTTCCTGCAACTGGACTCTGAGCCTGACCCAGTAATCGTGACACCATGTGAGTTAATTTTTGGGGCCTATACAGGCCGACACTTACTTCTGTATACTGTGAATGCCTAATGTACCTCTAGCCATCAAATACTAAGTTCTTTGCTGTCATTTAAACCCATGTGAGCTAATTTTTGGAGCCTATACAGGCCGACACTTACTTCTGTATACTGTGAATGCCTAATGTACCTCTAGCCATCAAATAGACTACATTCTTTGCTGTCAGTTAAACCAATGTGGGCTAATTTTTGGAGCCTATACAGGCCGACACTTACTTCTGTATCCTGTGAATGCCTAATGTACCTTCAGCCACAGAATACTACATTCTTAGCTGTCAGGTAAACGCATGAGGGCTAATTTTGGGGGCCTGGAATGTCCGACACTTACTTCTTTATCCTGTGAATGCCTACTGTACCTCCAGCCATCAAATACACTACGTTCTTTGCTGTCAGTTAAACCCATGTGGGCTAATTTTTGGGGCCTACACAGGCCGACACTTACTTCTGTATCCTGTGAATGCCTAATTTTTCAGACTGGAAATGAAAAACAATGGGTCTGTAAAAGTTCTGCTAAATTGTGGAATGGATGCGGACCCATTTTACAGATGTGTGAATGGACCCTATATGTATTAGACAATGTATTTACCGGCTGCTGTCAGTTCTGGCTGATTTATGAAAAAAATATATATATATTTTTTGCTGTAAAAAAAAAAAAAAAAAATTTAGGGCAACTTTTTCAATTGCAATACTTCTGTTATGACATTGTCCATGTGTTGGGACTATTTGTGCACAGCTAGCACATATTTTGTGGCTGCAAATATGACCTAAAGGTATTTAAAGTTCGCCTCCCATTAAAGTCAATGGGGCCCGCCGCGAACTTGCGGTTCGCAGACTTTTGAGAAAATTTGCGGCTGACCGCCCCAGCCGATGTTCTACTCTATCACTACTCAGGAGGACCAATTGCAGACAAGAAGATTAAACAAAGTGAAGCCCCTAAAACATAATACTATCACAAGAATAAACATATTCATTTGACAAAAAAAAGAAAAAAAAAGGCATTCAGTGGATGTTAAATTTAAATATTAAAGACTGTTCTCAATCAATTATAGGAAAATGGCTCCCAAGGTGTTATAAATTACATAATAATAGTCCTTTAGTGAGACTTTCAGCTTTGTGTTCTTACAACCCAGCAGACGTTCCTGAGGGAATGCCAACATCTTATATAAGAATAAATCATTCTCTGGTACAAATGTCTGCATGTAAACCTGTGCAGGCACACCGTACATGTCTTTTAATGATTAATTCCTCAGATCCTTAATTTTATTAATGTATTATAGTGATGAATTTAAACAAAGAAAAAAATGAATATTATTAGGAATAAGACAGAGATTTCCTCTATCATTCTTGAGGGTCTATCAGACCATCCACTGACCATGAATGGACTTTTTGCGTTCTTCCTTCTCATCTATCTGATGACTCTTATCACAAACCTTATTATTTTTTTCTTGGTCCTCACTGACTACAATCTGCACAACCCAATGTATTTTTTTCTTTCAAACTTGGCCTTTCTGGACATGTCCTATTCATCAGTGACCGCACCAAGGATGCTCTTTGATTTGGTCACAAAAAGCCGATCAATATCCATTCCTGCCTGTATAGCCCAAGTCTTTTTCTATCTCTCCTTTGCTGGCTCAGAAGTTTTCTTGCTGTCGGCTATGTCCTACGACCGCTACATTGCCATCTGCCACCCCCTACATTACAAACTAATTATGTCTTGGAGAGTCTGTGTTAATATGGCCTCCTTGGTCTGGGTTGCAGGATGTTCTCTCTCTTTAAGTCATACTTTATTTTTGCTCAGGTTGTCCTTCTGTAGGACAGCTTCCATCCCCAACTTCTTTTGTGACCTTCCACACTTGTTTCAAATTACATGTACTGACCCCTTCATAAACATGGTGGCCGTATTCTTATCAGGTGCTAGTGCTGCATTCGGAGCCTTTCTTCTGACCTTTATTCCCTATCTCTATATTTTCAGTACCATCCTCAGAATCCGTAGCAAGACTGGAAAGATAAAAGCATTCTCCACCTGCACCTCACACCTCACTGTGGTCTTTATCTTTTATGGCTCTTTAAGTTTTATTTACTTGGTTCCCACTTCCAGTAAAATGGTTAATTTAGACAAACTGTTTACAGTCATATCTTCCCTCATTAACCCATTGCTGAATCCTCTGATCTACAGCCTGAGGAACAAGGACCTTATGGAGGCACTTATGAGGTCTTATTATCACTTAAGTTTAGTGAAGGCATCATACTGAAAACATCATTGTGGACTTTGTTATTTTTTATTTTTTTTTTTATTTCTGGGCCATTTTCAGTTGACTAAAAACTTCAGTAATGTAATTTATAAAATGTATAGATGTCAGGGGCTCATAGCTTTACTTACCCTCAGGGCCAGAATCAGCATAAAGTGGCTTAGGCAGAATTAGACAAAATGCACCTTCGTCTGTTTAGACAAAAATCCTTACATCGGCCCTGCTTACTCTTGCATGGCCAGGGGTCATTGTAACCCAAAGACCAAATGTAACAGATTCAGGATGCTTTGCTGTTCCTCAAAATTACTGTTTTGCCTATCCTCATTTTTTATTCCAAACTATTTTATTAATTTGAGGTATAATTCACAATTTATTTATTTATTTTTTCTTAGTCTGCACATTTGTACATTTGCATGCGCAAAACTGTGGTGTGTTATCACCTCTCTTTATTATTTTATCCTTTTTCTCTGTGGCAGGAGGAGGTTTTAGCGGCTGCATATTTAATTAATATATTTTATATATATTCTTATATATATATATATATATATATATATATATATATATATATATATATATATATATATACAAGAATATATATAAGATTGCACAAACCAATCAAAATATGCTTATTGCGATTTTTTTTTTTTTTTTTTTTATTACCAAAAATATGTAGCAGAAAACAAATTGGCCTAAATAGTTAAAACATTTTGATTTTTAATGTTTTTTTTTTTGAGAATGTCATATAGCAGAATGTAAAAAATATAGATTTTTTTTTTTTTTTTTTTTTACAAAATTGTCGCTCTTTTTTTGTTTATAGTGCAAAAAATAACAATCGCACAGGTGATCAAATACCACCAAAATAAAGCTCTATTTGTGGGAAAAAAAGGACACCAATTTTATTTATGTACAGCGTTGCACGACTGCGCAATTGTCCGTTAAAGTGTTGCAGTGCCGAATCGCAAAATAGGGCCTGGTCAGGAAGGGGGCAAATCCTCTCGGGGCTGAAGTGGTTAAGAACAAACCTACAGTCCCTATTTTGTTTGGGACCGCCTGTAGTTTGGTTAACCTCAAAAAACTCTGACCATTTTTCTTACCATCATTTTTTACATATATTTTTATGCATCTCTAAGGCCTTTAACCACTTGCCGACCAGTCACTGGGCCTGTACTGTGGCAAAGTGGCTCGATTCCATCCAGCGACGTGGACTCCTCCCCTTGTGGACTCCTCCCCTTGTGGGCGGTGCTCGCGCGCCGCCGGAGGCTCGCTCCCGCTGTGTTCAGTCATGGGCCCCATCTGGCAAAACATCTGAACTTTTCTATAGGGGTATATATACACACACATATATGTATATATACACATACACATATATAGGTGTGAAAGTAGCAGAACACTATACTTGCGCTAATGAAATAATGAACACCAATATGTCTCCGCTCCTATCACACCTATATATGTGTATGTGTAAAATACATTTAAGTGTGTGTGTATATATACCCCTATACAGAAGTTCAGATGTTTTGCCTGCCTCCAAAGACCCCATAAAAAATGCCCAAAAAAACGCCTGCGCCAAAAAAAAAACACCCAGGTGTGTTATTGCAGGGGTTTTTTTTGGGCATTTTTTTGGGGTCTTTGGAGGCAGGCAAAACATCTGAACTTCTGTATAGGGGTATATATATATACACACACACTTATATGTATTTTACACATATATAGGTGTGATAGGAGCAGAGACCTATTGGTGTTCATTATTTCATTAGCGCAAATATAGTGTTCTGCTGCTTTCACACCTATATATGTGTATGTGTATATATACATATAAGTGTGTATGTATATATACCCCTACACAGAAGTTCTGATGTTATGCCTGCCTCCAATAACCCCCAAAAAATGCCCAAAAAAACGCTTGCTACAAAACCGGCAAGGTGTGAAAATAGCGGAGCCATATCCCTGTTCTATATTAATTCTAATACAAACTACTTTTTTTTTCTGGTTCTGGACATGCTACAGAGCTGAAACTTCACAGGTACACTTTTTAGACCCACCAGACACTAAATCCAAAGAAATCTCTTTTTTTTTTTTCAATAATTGGCTCTCTATCAAAAATTACAATTTTTAAGAACTTTTTTTTTTGTGTCATTAATAGTCCCTGGGGCATGACCCAGAACCCTAGGCACTTTTTAGGGGCATTTATTGGGTTTTAGGGCTTCAAAATGGTGTTTTTTGATTACCGAAGTTCGGGTCCCATTGATTTCAATGGGGTTCTGAAATCCGGGCCGAACTTCCGGGAAGTTCGGGTGTTCTGGTCGAACTGAACTTTTGAAAAGTTCGATCATCCTTAGTCATAGGGCCAAGTTGGGAGCAACCTCTGAAGCAGCCTCTGAAACACAACTGGTTGGTATGAGTTGCAATAAAGGAAAAGAGGTGTAATACCACCTATAAAGAATTTTGCAAGAGCTCTATGGGGCCAGATGATTTCTGGAGGTGTTGGCAGTAGCCATCCATATGTCTTGTGGAAAAGGAAAAAGGAGAAAGAAGTACCTCCTAAGTGCAGTATTAAAACAACATTTAGTAAGTCACAGTTAAAAACACTCACCAGATGTGTAAAGGTAAAGCTCATCGTAATGAAGGAGAGAAGGGGGGAGGAAAGCACCGCCACTGATCTTATTATTTTAAAAGAGACTTCCAGACACCGATAAACCTCCAGCTACAGTTCCCTCACAACCACTGTCCGAGGAAGTGCAGAGAATGCTTGAGCTCAATGTCACTGAGGAGTCACAGAGTGAGTGGTCAAGCCTATGTTTATATCAAAGTCCAATTCTGCAACAACTTTAGGAATATTAATGAAGTTTACAAGTTTGGCGCCTATTTGATGCCCTAAGAAGACAACTTAATAGAGAGATTAGGACTCGCCCGCTATATCACCATGTAAACCTCAGCAAAGTGCACTGGAAGATAACATCAACTAAGGAAGCCAAAGAGAAAACTGCTTTTTCCACACCTGAAGGCCACTTTCAATATAAGAGGATTCCATTTGGCTTACACCCTGCCACAGTAACCTTTCAAAGGGTAATGGATAAGACACAACTCCCTCATCGACTATTCACCTCAATCTACCTGGATGACATTGTCATTTTTAGTGCCCATTTGGAGTCCCATCTTCCCTGAGGTCAGGCAATCTTAAAATCTTTTAAAAAATCCCAAGCAGTGTACAATTGGAATGGAGGAAACCAAGTACCTAGGGAGCATGGTGGGTAGAAGGCTGGTAAAACCCTAAATGAACAAAGTAGTGGCCATACTAGATTGGCCCCACTCCCGAACAAAGAAAAAGGTCAGAGCATTTCTGAGCATAGTTGACTACTACCTGTAGTTTGTCCCCAACTTTACCACCATTGCTGCACCATTGACTGACTTGACAAAAGACAGGTAGTCAGTGATGATACCATGGAATGCAGATGCCGAAGAAGCTTTTTAGAAGCTTAAGGTTGCATTGTGCCAGCATCCAGTGCTCATGGCTCCTGATTATTCTAAGGAATTTGTGGTGCAAACAGATACATTGAGTGAGGGCTTAGGAGCGGTCCTGCCTCAAGTGGTCAATGGGGAAGAGCACCCCGTAGTTTTTCTCAGTAGGAAACTAACAGCGGCTAAGAAATACAATGCTGGGATGGAGCGAGAGTGTCTCACCATTAAGTGGATTCTGAACTTTCTAATAAACTTTCTTTTAGGCAGGGGATTCCTCCTGGTGTTGGACCATGCCCCATTGACCTGGATGAGACAAAACAATTCCAGTGTAACCAGGTGGTTCCTATTGCTCCAAGAAATCAATTTTGTGGTAAATCACAGACCTGAGAGACAGCATCAAAATGCTGATTCCCTCTCTTGTGTACATTGTATGGTGTCAAATGTTGCCGCCAAACCCTCTGCATTGGGGTAGGGGGGAAATGTACAGGATGCAAAGGATGGGTACTGGATGAACACTATGTTTTACCCATATTTGGGTTGTGATCCTGTCAGGGTGTCAGGAACCCAGATCACACAGAGATGCAGGTAAAATAAGGCAGTTTATTGGAGCAAACAACAATAAATGCACAGCAAGAGAAAGGAGTGAGATCAGGAACAGCCGGGGTCAAGTCCAGAACTGGGTGGTCATCCAAGCCGGGGTCGAGTCCAGAAGCGGGTAGTCTGCCGATGTCGGGTCGTCTGCCGATGCGGGGTTAAGAGCCAGGAGAGTCGTCAGCCAAACCTGGTCAAACATGGGGGGACACGGAGAACAGAAGACTGCTAGCATTGATGCATCTTGGAGCACAAATGCAAGGGCAAGGACTGCAACCCATCAGATGATTGATAAAGTTAGGTGTGCAACATCATCACTGTGTGGCGCCGAAGCAGCAGGCAAGTGATGATGCAATCAGAGTTTATAAGAGGCTGCAGTCTGCACATGTCCAAGATGGCTGCCAACAGGAGGGCAAGGTAAGATCTTGACAGGTCCCCAGTCACCCACTCCAGATTGGGGACAAAGAGAAGGCAAACGCAGATGATTTGTGTTCCGTTGGTGTTCTCAGGGGTTCTCCCCTATGCAGGCTGAGGAGTTCTGGGACAGTCCAATCAGAGAGAGGGAAGGGCTGACTTATGCCTGGTACACACATTGAGATTATTGGACAAATGATTGTCAATCTTTTTTTTTTTTTTTTTTGCATGCCTGCTAGTGTCATATCGAAAATAAAAGCAGTTAATAAAGTTACAGAAATTCTCGTTTGACAGAATATAAATTTGGAAGTGATGTAATGTAATGTATTGTATTTTTGAACCACCATTGCACATGATTTATTGAAAAAATACTTACAAAGACAATAAACGAGCGTGCATGTGTCTCAAAATGCCGCCTAACTCGTTTCATCCAATAGGACATTGTCAGAGGTGTGGCCTACTGACACAAGCACGCCTCTTTATAAACAACCTGAGTTAACCGGAAGTTAGGGGTCGGAAGCGACTGAAATTCATCAGTGCATTCCCTACAGCCGGAAATCAAGCTTGCAAATCAGAGTTCATTGAGTCTGGGGACCGGCATCAAAGGGCAAAAAAAAACCTTTAAAAGAGTGCTTTATCCTCGGACATCAATTCACAAAAACCACAACAAGACAAGGCTGACACATTATCACACTGCCGGATAATACAGGGAGATAAGAAGACATGTGGCCACTCCATGAAATTAGAGGAGAAGCCGTTTACCCTTAAAGTGGAAGTAAACCCTCCTATCATTTTAAGCCAAGGAAGCTGCCATCTTGGTCTCTGTGTGATCTTTAACTGCCATGATGCTGCACATGTGATCAGTTATGACATCAGCCATTGGATGGTTTGACAGCTTGGTTGAGAGCACAACCAATGTGAAGGTTACATTCCTGGCACATGCCGGAAATGTAGCTGTTTTTTGAAACTCTTAAATTGATGGGTTTACTTCCCCTATAAACTGCATAGGGGATTCTTTACTACAGGACGTGTGATGTCATCACGCTCAGACGCCAGGGATTGTGGCCATCTTGTTGGTGACTTGTTTGGATTTTTCAATGTGTTATATATTTTATTCAAATGTGAGTGTATTTTAGCTATTCTTAAAAACCTTTGAGGTTTTTAAAATACTGCACCATGAGGCTGTCATGTTTGCCTTTTATGTGGGTGACATACATGGAAGATGGATTTGTTTTTCTTGGGAATCATGAGGAGTGAATGCTGGGATCACAAGTGAGCAGTTCAGATGAGCTTGTGGGGGATTATTTCCAGTGGAAGCTGTATAATCCTGGATTTATACCTAAATGTATTGTAAAGGAAAAAATGCATTTTAAAAAATACAAACATGTCATACTTACCTGCCCGGTGCAGTGGGTTTGCACAGAGCAGCACCAATCCTCCTCTTCTCGGGTTCCCCTGCCAGCGCTCTCGGCCCCTCCCCCTTACCCCAGGCCCCAATAGCAAGCCGGTTGCTTTAGGGGCACTTGTGTGTGCTCACTCCCGAGCTTGCTCTCTGCGTCCATTCAACACAGAGAGCGCGGCTCAGCCCATCCCCCACTCTTGCCTTGCTGGCTATGGAGGATAGGAGCAGGAGCCAATGGTTCCTGCTGCTGCATCTCAGCCAATCACTAGTGAGAGATCCGGGAGAGCTTCGGGTGTCATGCACATCGCTGGATTGAGTTTAGGCTAAGGTAAGTATTGGGGGGGGGGTGGGGGGTTTGAGGGGGAGCTGCACACTGAAGGTTTTTTACCTTTATGCATAGAATGCATTAAGGGTAAGCAACCTTCAGCCTTTACAACCACTTTAAGCGGTATTTGACCATTTGGGCGGAGTCTATGTTGGAAGTGACCACGCCACCCGAACTTGTATACAAGTGGTTTTCTTCCCAGGAAATTACTGTTTTAACGCCGATATTTTACTGGATTGATGTAAGTGTTTAGTGACCTTTTTTCAAAATAAAGATGTTTATGGTTTTACACTATGTGGACCCCTTTCTCTTCCTTACTGGTCACGTCTGAGGATTACTAGGGGTCTGTCTGGTCAACCCAGTGGCGGCTGGTGAATAGAAATTTGGTGGGGCCGCAAATCCAACAACCCCCCCCCCCCCCGCGGGACGGCCAGGCAGCTGGCAATCAAATCTACAACCCCCTCCCTCCTCCCCTCTCCTGGGACGGATGGCCAGCTGGCTACCCAGCCAGACAGCCAGCATCCTTACCTGCTCCTTCTCCGAGCAGGATGATACCTTCAAACCACTGAAGGATTCGCTCATAGAGCTGGATCATAATATAATGCCTAATGACTCTTACAATGTGGAGTCTATAGTTCTGGTAAGGATACATCCTATTAATTATCACGGTGGAGATGCATCTGGTGGATATTCATTTAAATACTCACTTTCTTTGGAAACTCGAGGACTTCTTTATCTGTTTGCTCGGTATTATTCATTGAACTGTTTGAGCACTAGAAAGAAAAAGTTATTTTTGGACTATTACTTATTTAGTGGGGCAATTTTTTACTTTATAGCTATTTGACCACTCCATAAGTTAATGGTCAATGTGTGCTGGTAAGAGGCTTTGGGGTTGTTTTACTAAAACTGGAGAGTGCAAAATATGGTGCAGCTGTGCACAGTAGCCAATCAGCTTCTAACCTCAGCCTGTTCAATTAAGCTTTGACCAAAACCCTGGAAGCTGATTGGTCTCCATACAGAGCTGCACCAGATTTTGCACTTTCCAATTTTAGTAAATCTACTCCTTTGTGTGCTCACATGTGACGTGTGGACGGCTTATATTCACATGTGTTTTTCTTTGGCACATTTGAGGTGCCTAAAGCCTTTCTTGAACCTTATCCTGGGAATTTTTAAATTTTAAAAATGTCAGGTCACCCGTGGCCAGGTGACAACTGCACCCTGTTGGGGACAGGGGTGCACCGCAAGGTAGTGAACCCAATAGCTGACTGCTGCGGATGGACAGGAAACGTAAGCCCAAGATTCCCCAGGGTGTGGAGTCTAAGGCCCAGCAGTTGTTCACCAGAGCCTCTAGTGGTGAGCATGGACTTCGCTGCAACTGTACCCAGGTCACGGCCCCTGGGGTCCCCCGGGTCACGCTCCGTAGGGAGAGAGGGGAAGCAGCCACTCAGGACACAAGGGATAGTGATGGGTAAGCCAAGGTTGGGGCAACAGGCAGACAAGGGTAACCAAGGGACAGGCCAAAGGTCAGGGTCACAGGCAAACAGGAGTAGTCAGAGACAAGCCAAAGTCGGTACACAGAAAGGTAGATGTAGCACACAGCAGACAGGAACAAGCTAACAAACACTGTTGAACAGCAAAGCAGACCTGCAGTGCACTGGTTAATATAGACTTCCTGTGATGGCCTGGGGTGGAGCCATGCAGGAAGGAGAGAAGATAAAAGGCAGCCAGAAGGAGACACAGGCCTTAAATATAGACATGGAGGAGAAGGTAAGCTGCCAGACACTATTGTATGTCCATGACAGTTTACTTATGATAGTATTATGTTTTAGGGGCTTCACTTTGTTTAACCACTTGCCGACCGAGTACGGTAATAGTACTGCGGCAAAGTGGTTCGTTATCGTCTGACGACGTAGTATTAACGTCGTCAGACACTCCCCCTTCTGGGCGGCGCTTGCGCGCCGCCGGAGGCTCGCTCCCGCTGTTTTCATTCACAGCGGGAGTCGGGCCAGGGGAGGAGCAGCGGCGATCGCCGCTGCTCTGCCCCGATCGCCGGGGATCTAGTGTGGAGATCCGCCCGCTGTGTGTAAACACAGCGGGCGGATCTCCATAGTGACAGGGAGTGACAGATCGGACTGTTCAGCATAGCTGGACATCCGATCTGTCCATGACTCACTCAGTCACCTCCCCCCCCACACGTCAGTAAGCACCAGGCATACATTAACCCCTCCCTCTCCAATAAAATTAACCCCTTCCCTGCCAGTGTCATTTTTACAGTAACAGTGCATATATATAGCACTGATTACTGCAGTAATGTCACTGGTACCCCAAAAGTGTCAAAAATGTCAGTCAAGGGTCCGATCTGTCCGCCGCAATGTCGCAGTCCCACAAAAAAAATCGCAGATCGCCGCCATTACGCGTTAAAAAAAAAAACACCAAAAATGACAGAAATCTTTCCCTTTGTTAGTAAACGCAATAACTTTTGCGCAAACCAATCAAAATACGCTTATTGTGATTTTTTTTTTACCAAACATAGGTAGCAGAAAACAAATTGGCCAAAAATTTTTTAAAAAATTGGTTTTTACATCTTTTTTGGGGGGAATTTCATATAAAAAAATGTTAAAAATATTGTTATTTTTTCAAAATAAACGCTCTTTTTTTGTTTATAGCGCAAAAAGTAAAAATCGCACAGGTGATCAAATACCACCAAAAGAAAGCTCTGTTTGTGGGAAAAAAAGGACGTAAATTTCGTTTGGGTACGGCGTCGCACGACCGCGCAATTGTCAGTTGAAGTCGCACAGCGCCGAATCGCAAAAAGTGGCCTGGACGGAAGACAGCAAAATCCTCCGATGGTAAAGTGGTTAATCTTCTTGTCTGCAACTGGTCCAGATGAAGCATTCTGCGAAATGCGTTGACTTTCAAGCAGACGTATTCTCTAATATTGATGCAATGTCTTATATGTAATCTTGATTCATGTGTGAACACGTGTTCATTATACATTGACTTGTGGGATTAATTGGAACCCTTTTTTTTGGGGGGTGGAGTTTACTCCTGATGTTTTTTATTTTTGTATATTATGTTTTTAATGGAACTCAATAAATGTGAATTTTATATAACTTTTTGATATTGAAGTCTATCCTTTATGTGCCCATAAAGTCCACCTTTGGGCCTAGTTGTGCTTACAACCGGACTGTTTCTTCTTTTTTTGACTATTTCTTGGATGATGGGACGCTCTTGTTAGCTCATTTTATTTTGGTCTTTGTTTAATGTTATTTTTTTTTTATTTGTTTGTCAACAAATTGCATGAGTTGCTGTTCTACACTATTATCCCGGCGCGGGTGCATTTTGAATAATTTTGTAACTTTGATCTACAATTTTTTTTTTGTAGTGTTTTAGCTCACTCTGTCTACTAGCTAATAATTAAAATAGGAGACAAAAAATAGAAAAAAAACTAAAGGCAGGCCTAACTGGGTAGGTTTATATCAGTACCCCAAAGGTTACCACAGTGTAGGTGGTCATCCCCTGGCTCTAAGGCATATACACAAAAAGCTATTCTGAAGGAGACCAGAAAAAAAGAGAGCCTTACTGAGATGAACAAGTAAAGAGGGGTATAAACCAAATGAATATCTTTATTCTTGTGATTGTATCAAAACAAGTGCTGGCATTAATGACAAATGGTGTGGTTCACCGTATCAAGTTCAATAATATTGTCATAAGGTGCAAACAATATTATTGAACTTGATACGGTGAACAACACCATTTTTCATTAATGCCAGCACTTGTTTTGATACAATCATAAGAATAAACATATTCATTTGAGGAAAAAAAAAGGCTTTCAGTGGATGTTAAATTTAAATATTAAAGATTGTTCTCAATTATAAGAAAATGGCTCCCAAGGTGTTATAAATTACATATTAAAAGACTTTTAATGAGACTTTCAGCTTTGTGTTCTTACAACCCAGCAGACTGTCCTGAGGGAATGCCAACATCTTATATAAGAATAAATCATTCGCTGGTACAAATGTCTACATGTAAACCTGTGCAGGCACACCGTACATGTCTTCTAATGATTAATTCCTCAGATCCTTAATTTTGTTACCGTATTATAGTTATGAATTTAAGCAAAGAAAAAATGACTAATATTAGGAATAAGACAGAGATTTCCTCTATCACTCTTGTGGGTCTATCAGACCATCCACCGACCATGAATGGACTTTTTGCGTTCTTCCTTCTCATCTATCTGATGACTCTTATCTCAAACCTTCTTATTTTTTTCTTGGTCCTCACTGACTACCATCTGCACAACCCAATGTATTTTTTTCTTGCAAACTTGGCATTTCTGGACATGTCCTATTCATCAGTGACTGCACCAAGGATGCTCTTTGATTTGGTCACAAAAAGCCGATCAATATCCATTCCTGCCTGTATAGCCCAAATCTTTTTCTACCTCTCCTTTGCTATCTCAGAAATTTTCTTGCTCTCAGCTATGTCCTACGACCGCTACATTGCCATCTGCCACCCCCTACATTACAAACTAATTATGTCTTGGAGAGTCTGTATTCAGATGGCCTCTCTGGTCTGGGTTGTGGGATGTTCTGTCTCTTTGGTTCATACTTTATTTTTGCTCAGGTTGTCCTTCTGCAGGACAGCTTCCATCCACAACTTCTTTTGTGATCTTCCACACTTATTTCCAATTACATGTACTGACCCCTTCATGAACATGGTGGCCGTATTTGTAGCAGGCGGTGGTCTTGGATTGGGAGCCTTCCTTCTGACTTTCCTTCCCTATGTCTATATTTTCAGTACCATCTTTAGTATCCGTAGCAAGACTGGAAAGATAAAAGCATTCTCCACCTGCACCTCACACCTCACCGTGGTCTTTATCTTTTATGGCTGCTTGGTTATTATTTACTTTGTTCCCACTTCCAGTAAAATGGTCAATTTAGAAAAACTGTTTACAGTCATATCTTCCCTCATTAACCCATTGCTAAATCCTCTGATCTACAGCCTGAGGAACAAAGATCTCATTGAGGCACTTATGAGGTCTTATTATCACTTAAGTTTAATGAAGGCACCATACTGAAAATTTTATTGTCAGGGGGCGTGGCGTATGGCGCTGGAGATGGCCGCATAGCTCTGCAGCTCCGCTCGGCCACCCCCGGGACTTCAGCCTATATAGACCGCTAGGCCACTCACCTCTATTTGCCTCCCGCCGACCCCCCCCCCCAGATGGCGAAGGGGAAAAAGGGATCCCATCAACTTACCCGGATGGATGGATTTCTCCTTTCCAGCGCCGCCGGACTATGGCAAAATAGCGCTGGACAGCAGCCGCGGCCTTCACAGAACAGCGCGAGCAGGCAAGGGGGATGTTCGCCCCCGCTCAGGCAAGTGGCTAATTCCGGCAGTGGGAACTCCTCAGGGTCTTCCACACCCCCCTCGCCATCTTCCAGGAGCCCTGCTAAGCAGAAACCTCGCCGGGGGTCCTCTCCTCCAGATCACCTACATGGCGACCAGATGGACCTCATGGTGGCCCCCTGTAACTCACAGGCCCAAACCATGCCCATGGCTGATCCCTTTGCGGCCTTTCCAGCAGGAGACCATTCTGTGCCAGCCTCCCTGCTGAAAGACATGCTGCGTTCCCTGTGGTCCTCCATCCACAATGACATGGTGCAAGGACTGGCCCAAACACAGCGTGAAGTTCGCCAGCTGGGGGAGAGGGTAGACATTGTTGAGGCTTCTATGGACAAATGCACGCTTTCCCTTAATAGCCTTGTTGAAGCACACAATGGCCATACAGAGGACATAGCCTGGCTCAAGGATAAAGTTGCGGACTTTGAGGATAGGTCACGTAGGAACAATTTAAAGCTCAGAGGGGTGCCAGAAACGGTGCAACCCCAGCATCTGGAGAAAATGGCCAAATATCTATTTGCTGCACTGGTGCCATCCCTCTCTGTGTCTGACCTAGAAATCAACAGGATCCACAGGATCCCCAAACCCAGCTTTATTGCACAAGACCTGCCTCATGATGTTCTCCTCAGAGTCCACTTTTTTCAATCGAAGGACAAAGTGCTCATGGCTTCACGACAGCTGCATTCCATGCCGGGGGAGTCCCCCAGATCCAAATACTCCCTGACTTATCCAGGCACACGCTTCAGAAATGCAGAAATTTGGCCACTATAACGAAAGCTCTTCGGAACCATCACATTCCGCACAAGTGGAAACATCCAGCTTTCTTGACTATCACTCACAATGGCTCTTCAGTCACCATCTCTACTATAGAGGAAGGTCTGTGCTTGTTGGGGGATCATCATGGAGCCATCACCTCGGTCTGCAACTCCATCTTCACCTACACCCCTAGCAGGGGACTGACAGATAGTCTCACAGAAGTGTTCCAACTCCAGACAGAGTTCAAGTGACGGTGAGCATGCCTCCTTACAGTTCCCATCACAGTCCCAGGCCTAGGATGTGACCTATCCCTATGGCCCCTCGTTCTTTGTTGCGGGTAACCCCTGCTTTTGGACCTTTTTTTATGTTCTGTTCAGCGCATGGCGCAGTCGTTGGACTCTTTCTCCCTCCCTGTTCTTGTTCCGACACAAGAATTCCCTATCCGATCTCCTTTGCTTCGAGAATGTCTTTGAGTTTATGCCTGTCCTACCCTTCGAGTGAATACTTTGCCCACATCCAGATGATGCGAGTTTGCCGGTTTTATCCACCATGACCATCAAGTTCCTTTCGTTGAATGTCAACGGCCTCAACCACCCGGTCAAACGCTATTCCTTGTGGACTGAACTGTGCAACAGTCGAGCGGATGTAGTATCTATCCAAGAGACCCATTTCAAAGCCACCCGGCAGCAGAGATTCTCTCACAAGAACTTTCCTAACCTTTTCTTTGCTAATGCCCCTGAGAAAAGGCGTGGGGTCCTGATTGCGATCAAGGACACGATCGCCTTTTCCTTGAAGGACAAGATCTGTGATCCGGATGGCCGTTTTTTGATACTCCAAGGTGACTTTAACTCAATGCCTCTGACCCTGGTAGCACTATGTTCTCCAAATAGCCATCAGAAGCGCTTTCTCCTCAGACTATTTCGGAAGGTATCCACGAATATCTATGGCAATCTGGTAATGTGTGGGGATTATAATGCTGTGGTCGACCCGGGGCTTGACAACTCAGTGTCCGCCCAGGGCTGACAACTCTCTCTACATTCACTCCTGCATAGGGAACAACTTTACGATGTCTGGAGGTGTCAGCACGGTTCGGAGGGGGACTATTCTCACTACTCCTCCAGACATCGCTCATATTCTCATATTGACTTGTTCGTGACGGATCTCCCTTTACTGGGTAAGGTCTCCTCCTCGGCCATCAGAAGCATCATATGGTCTGACCATGCGGCTGTGGAGATGGTTCTGGAGGAGAGTGGACCCAGGGAACGGACATCCATATGGCGCTGTGACACTAGGGTACTTCAGGAACCTCTCACTGGTAAAATGATTGGGGACCACCTGTGTGAGTTTTTCAAGATCAACGCCTCTTCGGTTTCGGATTCTTGATCACTTTGGGGTGCGCACAAGGCTTATATACGTGGAATATGTATTCAACAAACTGCCAGACTGCGCAAAGCCTATAACTATAAACTTGCGTCTCTCATCTCCGAGATCCGCGATTTGAAGGACATCCACAAACTTGCTCCTACCCCCTCAGTGGCCAGGGATCTGACCCAGAAGAGAGAATACCTCAAGTCCCACTTCATGGACCATTATGATTGCCACCTTAAATCTCTCAAACTCCGCTATTGCGCCCATGCCAACAGGGCAGGCAAGGTTTTAGCTTCCAGGGTTAAACAAAAGAGGGCAGCCACCCGCATCTCCCACCTGACACACCATAGAACCAAGGCTAAGCTCACACATCCTAAGGATATCGCGAACGAGTTCGCAACTTTCTATGGTTCCCTTTACAACCTAGCCCAGGACCCCTCTACCACCCAACCCAATTCCGAAGCCATTCAACATTTTTTGGATATGCTCTCTCTCCCCACCCTCACCACTGCTCAAACACAGTCCCTCTCTTCTCCGTTCACGACGACGGAGGTCTCTAAGGCGATCCACTCCCTACCCACTGGTAAATCCCCAGGTCCAGACAGATTATGCAATGAGTATTATAAGCTCCGCAACAATACCTTAAGCCCCTTTCTTACTGAAGTATTTAACCAAGCTGCACGGTTCTCTGCATTTCCCCGGGAAATGCTGATCGCTTATATCACGACTATCCCCAAGCCTGGTAAGGACCCTAGACTTCCTGCCAATTACAGACCTATCTCCCTTCTTAATAGTGATCTTAAGATTTATGCTAAAGTACTGGCTGCACGCTTACAGCCCATTCTCCCCCACCTGATTAAAAAACCATCAAATGGGCTTTATGCCGGGCAGGCAGACGTCGGATGCTACCAGGCGAATCATTGATCTGGTCCACTTCGTGGAGAGCACTCGAACGCCTCCTCTGCTCCTCATGTTGGACGCAGAGAAGGCGTTCGACAGGGTGAACTGGTTTTCCATGCGTATGACTCTGGAGAAGTTTGGCTTCTCTGGTGGTATACTATCCGCCCTGTTGGTACTCTTGCCCCTCGGCCCAGGTTCTCACATCAGGCGTTGCCTCGACACCGTTCGTCATCACTAATGGCACCCGCCAGGGATGTCCTCTCTCCCCAGCAATCTTCAATCTTATGATTGAACCTCTGGCAGAGGCCATTCGGTCTGACGACACGGTGGAGGGGTTCCGTGTAGGAGACACCGTCCATAAAGTCAAACTTTTTGCAGATGACATTGTGGTTATCCTGACTAACCCAATCCAGCTGTTCACCGCATACTCCTAGCATTTGGGGAAATCTCCTACCACAAGGTAAATACCTCAAAATCCCTAGCACTTAATATGGGAGTTAGTCCGAAAGTAGTAGCCCTTTTACAAACACAATGCCCCTACCCTTGGTCTGATGACCAGATCCCTTACCTAGGAGTGAATATTACCCCCTGCATATCCAGACTCCTCCCTTCTAACCTGGACCCCTCATAAAAAAAAATAAATCGGGAAATGGCCACCATGGCAAAAGTCGAACTTTCCTGGGGTGGCAGGATGGCTGCCTACAAAATGATGATTTTACCACAGTTGCTTTACCTGTTCCGGGCGCTCCCCATCCTTTTCCCAAAAAAATACCTGGATGCTCTTTCTCGGGGCCTGCGCAAATTTATATGGTGTGGTAAACGAGCAAGAGTATCCGCCTCCATCTTGTCTCAGCCCAAAGCATTGGGTGGCGCCAAACTACCAGATCTTCATACTTACTACTGGTCCACCAGGCTGGACTAACTGCGGATATGGTTTGCCCATGAGCATGAATTCCTTTGGTCATCTCTAGAGAGTCACCTGTCACCGACCAAAGACCTGCGGATGTTTCTCCTGGGTGACCTCTGGGTCCCCTGGCCTCTCTCTGGGCTTCCCCCCAACGTTGTGGGTCTCCCTGATGGCTTGGCGGATGCTGGGGGGCGCACAGGTGAAGCTGGATGAGGTGGCTACCAACCACTCCTCCTCTTTGCCACTGAGCCTTCAAGAAGCACACCTACCCTCCCTTCAAACATCATCGTTGACCCCATTAGTTATAGCTGATCTCTTCCATTTCTACAAGGGGGACACTCTGCTGACCACGCAACTTATGATGCACTGCTTCCAAATACCACCCTCATTATTCCTTACTATACTACGTATTCACAGTCCTCAGAAAGCACCTTTCAATAAAAAACAATATCCAAAAAAAAAAAAAAAAACTTTATTGTGAACTTTGTTATTTTTTCTTTTTTTTTAAATTTTTGGGCCGTTTTCAGTTGACTAAAAATTTCAGTAATGTAATTTATAGAATGTATAGATGTCAGGGGCTCATAGCCTTACTTACCCTCAGGGCCAGAATCAGCATAAAGTGGCTTAGGCAGAATTAGACAAAATGCACCTTCGCCTGTTTAGACAAAAATCCTTGCAGCGGCCCTGCTTAACCTTGCATGACCAGGGGGCATTGTAACCCACAGACCTAATGTCACAGATTCAGGATGCTTTGCCATTCCTCAAAATTACTATTTTGCCTATCCTCATTTTTTATTCCAAACAGTTTTATTAATTTGAGGTATAAGGCCCGTTCACATAGGGGCGATCCGACTTCCAGGGGCGACCTCGGAGCGGCCGCCACGGACTTCATAGCATTGAAGTCTATGGCGGTCGCCTCCGGGTCGCCCCAAAGAAGCTCCGGACCCTTTTTCTAAGTCGGAGCGACTTGTGTCGCTCCTATTAGAACGGGTCCGCAGCTTTCCTATGGAAGGCGACCTACGGCGACCTGTGAGGCGACCAGGTCGCCTCACAGGTCGCCTTAGTGTGAACGGGGGCTAATTCACAATTTATTTTTTTTTTTTTTCTTAGTCTGCACATTTGTACATTTGCAAACGCAAAATGGTGGGGTGTTATCACCCCTCTTTCTTATTTTATCTCTTTTTCTCCATGGCAGGAGGAGGTTTTAGCGGCTGCATATTTAATTAATATATTTTATATATATTCATATATATATATATATATATATAGATATATATATATATCTATATATATATACAGTATATATTGTAACAGGAAGTCAGCTAAATCTGGGAATGTAGTCACAGGAAGGAGATACATTTCCACCTGATTTAGAAAGTCCATTAATTAATTTAGGGTGTTGGCTACAGAGCTAGCCAGCAGGAAGTTGAAAGGCCTTCACCTGTTCAGAATGAGGGAGTTAAGGCTCTATAATTTGTTCAGAGAAATTCCTATTGTTTGCTGCCTCCAGAAGCTGCATCCTGAAGCCATGTGGGCTGGGAGCAGGAGGACAGTCAGCGTGTGCCTCCCGACAGGATGTGTGGGCCTGGGAGAAGACCCCCCGGAGTGATGTGTGCCCGGGACGGTAACCAAGGGTGAATACGTCTCAAAGGTGAGAAGACGAACTGTTGATGTGAAAGAAACAAAGGACTGTGTTGCCCTGTGAAGCTATTATAAAAGGACTATTGAGTGTCCGCTGTAGGACAAGGAAGTCTGCCCGACGGTAGGTTGGAGACAGACACTTAGGCAGGTTCCAGTTGTGAGAAGGTAGCCGCCCAGAGAGGCAAGGATTTATTTTCTGTTTTATTTTATTTTGGATGTTTTGCTGCATACAGCCTGGTGAAGAAAACACCATTTAATAAACCACACTGTTTGTTTGCAAGCACTTGTCGGCTACCTCTCTGGGAAAACGCACCCCCCAAGGGGTCATCCACGCCTACCACCGAGCTAATCCCTCACATATGGTGGAGGTATGCAGTGGGCAGAAGCAGCAAGATCCCTGCAAGGAAGTGCAAATGTTTGATGAACTTTATCTGGTGCATGAGATTGCACAATCTATGTGTGCAGGAGAGAAGATCCTGACAGAAAACAAAAAAAAAAAAAAAAAGTGTTTTAAAGAGACAGCGGTCTCAAAATTATTTGATGAACTTTGTTGTGTCTGGTGCAAGTGACTGCACAAACTGTGTGTGCAGGAAAAGAGATCCTGCAAGAGAGAGAAAAACTACATGTGTTGAAGAGGTTGAAGAGACAGTGGTCTGAAAATTGTTTGCTGGACTGTGAAAAATTTGTTTGTGGAGTTATTGAAGATGGGGCGGTCCAAACGCCTGAAAAATGCAAAGATAGATGAAATGAGAGACCGGATTCTATGGATGGAGGGGATGTTGCCGTCTGAACCAGCCCCATCCATGCCTAAAGAGAGTCTACTAAAGAGGAAGGTTGTTGTCCCTAGCAACACTGATGAAACTGCTATGGAGACGCAGTGTGCTCAGATGAAAAGTAAACTCAAAATGGAGGAGATGTTGAAACATCTGATTATATCAAATGCAGCTCAACAGCAAGCAAATGCAGCTCAACAGCAGGCAAATGCGGATTTTCAGCAGAGCTTTGCAGCTCAACAAAAGGCTCATCAAGAGAGCATGGCAGGCTGGAAACAGAGACGCCAGCAGCCAATGGAGGCCATCGGTTTGGAGGAAACCGAGTATGTGTGCAGGGCTGAGTTGGATGCCTTGCAACGGAAAATGGAAGAAAAGGAACAAGCCTTGGAATTGCTTAAAATGGAGCATAGAAACTTGCAGGAAACGAATGAACTACTCAAGTCTCATGTGTCACAGTGGGAAGAATCCACTGCTCTTCTTTTGGTCGAGTTGCAAAAACGCAGAGAGACTATAATGGAGAAAGATACCATCCTCATGGAAAAGGAAAGTGAAATTCAGACTTTGCAGAAGCAAAGTATGGCTGATATGTTGGAGTTGCGTAATCAGCTGAAAAAAAGTCTTCAGTCTTTGGGAGCTACAAAAATAGACCTGCAGGAGTCGCAGGAACAGAATGTTGCTCTGAAAGCGACATTGTCTCTCAGCGACAAAGAGAAAAGTGAAAGAGAGGCTAAATTACTGAGTACTGTGTATGAGCTCACTACTTTAAGCAATGTGGTAGATGAATGGCGTGCGGACTGTGAAAGTTGGAAAGGGGAAGCCCAACGTGTCCAGCAGCAGTTAAAGGAGAAAGAAGCCTGTGTGGCAGAATTACATTCTTATTCCCAGATGCTAGCCAATGAGGTGAAGGCTCTTATGCAGGGAAAAGAAGATTGTGAACATAAGAGGAAAAAAGTAGAGGCACAGCTTCTGGAATCGCAAGTCAAGGTGTCAGAAGGTGACCGATTGTGTGCTAAGCTGTCAGAGAAGGCAAACCGACTGCAGGTTGAGTTGGACAATGTTACAAATCAGCTTTCTCAAGCAGACAGCAAATCTAGAGAAATTGCGGAAGATTTTTCTATCTTGGAATCGCAGCTGCAAGACACGCAGGAACTCTTACAGGAAGAGCGGTGTCAAAGGCTGAGTTTTAGCACAAAGCTCAAACAAATGGAAGATGAGAAAAATGGCTTCCTGGAACAATTAAAAGAGGAGGCGGAAGCAAAGAAAAACCTATCAGAGCAAGTCGCAACATTGCAAGCTCAGATAGCGGTTATGAAAAAACGCATGGAAGAAAGCGTTGGTTCATTACAGTGTGTTGAAGATGTGAAAAAGAAGTTTGATCAGATGCTTGGTGAAGAGAAGAATGTGTCTGCAAAATATGCAGAAGAACGCGCACGTGCAGAAACGGAGGTGCGTGATAACGAGAGCAAAGCCCTGTTCTTGGCTCGCTCTTTGGAGGAAGCTCTAGAGTGTAAGGCTGAACTAGAAAGTGTTAAACAGCTGCGTACAGAAATGGAAGAATTGGTCAGCTCCAAGGATGATGTTGTGAAAAGCGTTCAGGAGCTAGAAAAGTCTAAGCGAGCCTTAGAACAGCAACTAGAAGAGATGAAGATTCCGTTGCAGGAACTGGAAGAGGAATTCCAGGCAACAGAGGATCTGTCCCAAAGAGGGGATAGTGTGCCTGATGCAGTTTTTAAAAGGATCAGTGTTTTGGGGTCTGTCCTGAGTGAGCCTCAGAAATGTGACGACATGTGGCTTGAATCACCCCTTTGGAATAAACCGTTCCTTCAAAAACTTCAAGCATTGGAAAATGTATCATTAGAGCTTCAGCAAACAAAGGAGCTGAGTAAGAAATGTGGTGATTTCTCAGTTCAGGCTGAAAACCTAGTGGAGAAAACTAAGGCTGTTGGTGAAAACGTGAAGCAAATGAATAAGTGCCTTTCAGGGAGTGTTTCCAAAATGGAACTGGTGAAAGACGGGTGGCAGAAGTTTGATCGTGATCTTGAGATGCATTCCATGTGGAATTCAGATAGAGAAAAAGAACTAGGTGACCTTGAGCGGTCAAATAGTTCAGCAGAAAGTGCATTGAAGAAACCTGTAAAAGAATGTGTTGCAGTTCCATGCTTCTTCACTGATGCAGAGAGGAGGTCTATAATGGATACCACCCAGATCGCTGGGTTCAACTGTGTTGTTGCCTTTGACCCCTATGTTGGTGGAAGGAAAGTTGATGATGTTCTGGTTGGCTACTTCTGTGAAGAGTTTGGCAAGAAATATAAACTGAATATCAAATCAAATAGTAGGCCTTTACTGCGACTCGCTCAGGAGGGCGAAAAGTTTAAGAAGTTGATGAGTGCAAATGCTTCAGATCTGCCTATGAATATGAAATGTTTGAATGATATTGATATCTCTGGGAAAAGGAACAGGGGTCACTTTGAAGAAATGTGTGACAGCCTGTTGTCTCAATTGGAAAATCCTCTGCACAGCATCTTAGAGCAAGCAAAGCTCAAGAAGGAAGATCATTCCCTTTTACAACAAAAAGTCAATGATTGTGTACAGCTGTATGGAGAGGCAACTCAAGTCACAGAGGGATGTCAAGAGTCCCTACTTGGAACAAAGCTTAGTGAAGCAAAGGTTCTCAAAGTTTTGTGGAAAACATTTATGGATTGCAGAGAGAGGCGTCTTAAGAATGTTGAAGACATTAAGACTAGCCCAATTGAGTTGCCTATGGATCACGGTCCTCCGTGGTGGATTGGACAGACGGTTATGAGGGACAAGCTGTCTGACATTTATGATAAAGCTGTCAATGAAGATGACAGAAACGAGAAGGAGCGAAATGATGCCAAAAATGCAGTTGAAGAATGTGTATATGAGATGAGAGACAAACTGTGTGGCATTTATGAGAAATCCGTCAATGAAGATGACAAAACAGTTTCATCCGGAAGCTTGAGGATAATAGGAGGCTTATCAGTGAGTCAGCAGTGCTTGACACATGCGTGCCTGGAAATCTGTGTCCCAACCCTAGGGTTGAAACAAGAGGGGGGGGTATGTAACAGGAAGTCAGCTAAATCTGGGAATGTAGTCACAGGAAGGAGATACATTTCCACCTGATTTAGAAAGTCCATTAATTAATTTAGGGTGTTGGCTACAGAGCTAGCCAGCAGGAAGTTGAAAGGCCTTCACCTGTTCAGAATGAGGGAGTTAAGGCTCTATAATTTGTTCAGAGAAATTCCTATTGTTTGCTGCCTCCAGAAGCTGCATCCTGAAGCCATGTGGGCTGGGAGCAGGAGGACAGTCAGCGTGTGCCTCCCGACAGGATGTGTGGGCCTGGGAGAAGACCCCCCGGAGTGATGTGTGCCCGGGACGGTAACCAAGGGTGAATACGTCTCAAAGGTGAGAAGACGAACTGTTGATGTGAAAGAAACAAAGGACTGTGTTGCCCTGTGAAGCTATTATAAAAGGACTATTGAGTGTCCGCTGTAGGACAAGGAAGTCTGCCCGACGGTAGGTTGGAGACAGACACTTAGGCAGGTTCCAGTTGTGAGAAGGTAGCCGCCCAGAGAGGCAAGGATTTATTTTCTGTTTTATTTTATTTTGGATGTTTTGCTGCATACAGCCTGGTGAAGAAAACACCATTTAATAAACCACACTGTTTGTTTGCAAGCACTTGTCGGCTACCTCTCTGGGAAAACGCACCCCCCAAGGGGTCATCCACGCCTACCACCGAGCTAATCCCTCACAATATATATACACTAAATTTTGTGGTGCACATACATACGAATACTATTTTATTATTTTTAATTTATTGTAATTTCTCAGTATCACGTTTAGGTGGTCAGTAGGCGCAGGTGTAACCCCCCCCCCCTTTTTTTTCTTAATTTTTTTAATGTAGTAAAGAAATACAAGGTTTGAGAACATTGCACATCATTTTTTTCTTGTTAAATAGCTTTTATTAAAATTATTTAAAATAGTAACAAACAGGGAAAGGAAATCATAATAATAACAGAGGAAAGCAAACTCATAAAACATTGATATTATGGCCAGTAGTACATAGGTGCAGTTATGCAATCTAACTTCACGCCCATGAAGATAAGCCTTTACAGCATTAAGCAATCCAAATATACGAATAGCATTAATACTTATAAGATGGGGTCACTGATGGCCGTTCTCTAATCGGGCCACCCCAAATGGGTACACACTGTGTCCAGCTGGGGGGGGGGGGTAGACCCTCCGACAGCTAAACATCCGCGGACCACCATATATTAGACTGCCATGTACATAGTTCTACAAGATGTTATTTGTGACACTAACAGAGAATATATGAAAGGTAAAGTAAAGGGAATACTCTTTGGTGGTAAATAGGGTTGAGCGAACTTGGAGTGTATTGTTCAGGATCGTACCGGACTTTTGGGTATTCGGTACCCGGCCCCGAACCAGAACATTTCACTGTATGTTCGGGTACTGTCCGTTGTTCGGTAATGTTATTTGATGTTTTGGCGCAGTTTTAATGGCACGGTTTCAACAGGTGCAAGGCAGCCAATCAGCAAGCGTTTAACTAGTGTGCCCTAGAAGCCATCACAGCCATGCCTACTAATGCCATGGCTGTCATTTGCCAGTGCAGCATGTGACCCAGAGTCTATATAAGCTGGAGTCACACAGTGCTGCGCGTCACTCTGCTATAACTATACTAGGGAGAGGTTCCTGATACATCTGCTGAGGGAGAGATAGGAGATTACTGTAGGGTCAGGCTGGAGATTGCTTTGAGGGAAAGTATAGGAACAATCTTCTTTAATCAGACAGCGATCTACATTGATTGTACTGTGTGGGGGTGCAGTGCACGATCTTTATGCCCTGACCTGAGCCCAGTGAGGAGGAGAAAGGAGAAAAAAAAGTTTATCTGTTAGGTGGGCGGCGTGCGGTGCTGCACATTTAATGCAACCTCAGTGCATATGTGTCTGCTTAATCTGCATTTAACAAAGAAAAAGAAAAAAAATGTTCCTTCATATTTAACTTTAACATACAGTGTTTAGACAGACACTGCTTTTCTAACCTGCTCTTCAAAAAGCACCAATGTGAGGGGAAAATAATTATTTTTCAGTATTTAGGGAAAAAAATATTTTTCAGTTTTTCATTCAAATGGGTTTTTTTTTTATTCAATAGCGGAATAGAACAACAACAGTATCCAACCTGTTAGGCGTGCGGTGTGTAGCGGCCATTTCCTGCAAGCTCAGTGCATATTTGTTAGGGGCAAAAAAATTTGATTGCGGCCCTGTCTGCATATGTTACAGTGACATACACCCATTACATACTGTTGTATTGCACTTTGCAATAAAAAGAACCCATTTAGTGGCAAAAAAAGTTGATTGCGGCCCTGTCTGCATATGTTACAGTGACATACATCCAGTCGGCCGGCAATCAAATCTATCACCCTCTCCGTCCTCCCCCCTCCCGGGATGGAGGGCTGGCTGGCTGCCCAGATGGATAGCCAGCATCCTTACCTGCTCCTTCCCCGAGTGGCTGTGAGTCTCCTCCGGCCGTACGTCCCCTCCCTCTTCCTGGCCAATGTCCAATAAAATCGTTTCTCTTTTTAGCCAAACAGGAAAGGGATCTCTTCCTGATTGGCTGGGAGGAAAATCAGCGTGATAATAGCGAATATTCATTCACTATTTTCATACAACTCTGCGTCCCGAGCCCACCCTTTTTTGAAGCCTATTAGAGCCTCTGGCTCTAATCACGTGCTTCGAAAAAAAAAACCAAAAAAAAAACCCTATTGGAATCCATGTGTCCGGCGCCCTGCATGTAGATTAGGGGGCCGGACACATGGATAGAGGGGGCGGCGCCCCCACAGAATGGGCCGCCACTGGGTTAGCCATGATACCTTCAAACCACTGAGGGATTCGTTCTAAGAGCTGGATCATAGTATAATGCCTGTCTAGACTCTTATAATGTGGAGTCTATAGTTCTGGTAAGGATACATCTTATTAATTATCACGGTGGAGAAGCATCTGATGGATATTCATTTAAATACTCACTTTCTTTGGACACTCAAGGACTTCTTTTTCTGTTTGCTCTGTATTATTCATTGAACTGTTTGAGCACTATATGGACTATTTTTTTAGGAAAAAGTTATTTTTGGACTATTACTTATTTAGCGTGGCAACTTTTTACTTTATAGCTATTTGACCACTCCATAAGTTAATGGCCAATGTGTGCTGGTAAGAGGCTTTGGGGTTGTTTTACGAAAACTGGAGAGTGCAAAATCTGGTGCACCTCTGCACGGTAGCCAATCAGCTTCTAACCTCAGCCTGTTCAATTAAGCTTTGACCAAAACCCTGGAAGCTGATTGGTCTCTATACAGAGCTGCACCAGATTTTGCACTTTCCAATTTTAGTAAATCAACCCATTTGTGTACTTACATGTAACGTGTGGACGGCTTATAATTACATGTGTTTTTCTTTGGCACATTTGAAGTGCCTAAAGCCTTTCTTGAACCTTATGATGGGACTTTTTATGTTTTAAATGTTTACCTATGATAGTATTATGTTTTAGGGGCTTCACTTTGTTTAATCTTCTTGTCTGCAATTGGTCCTGACGAAGCATTCTGCGAAACGCGTTGTCTTTCGAGCAGACGTACTCTCTTATATTGACGCAATGTCTTATATGTAACCTTGATTCATGTGCGAATATGTGTTCATTATGCATTGACTTGTAGGATTAATTGGAACCATTTTTTTGGGGTTGAGTTTCCTCCTGTTGTTTTTTATTTTTGTATATTATGTTTTTAATGGAACTCAATAAATGTGAATTTTATATAATTTTTTGATATTGAAGTCTATCCTTTATGTGCCCATAAAGTCCACCTTTGGGCCTAGTTGTTCTTACAACTGGGCTAGTTTTTTGACTATTTCTTGGATGATGAGACGCTCTTGTTAGCTCATTTTATTTTGTTCTTTGTTTAATGTTTTTTTATTTTATTTATTTGTTTGTCAACAAATTGCGTGAGTTGCTCTTCTACAATATTATCCAGGCGTGGTCAACAAATTGCGTGAGTTGCTGTTCTACACTATTATCCAGGCGCGGGTGCATTTTGAATAATTTTGCAACTTTGATCTACAATTTTTTTTTTTTTTTGTAGTGTTTTAGGTCACTCTGTCTACTAGCTAATAATTAAAATAGGAGACAAAAAAATGTCTCCTATGCATCACATGTTGATGCATAATGAACACGTGTTCACACATGAATTAAGATTACATATAAGACATTGCGTCAATATAAGAGAGTACGTCTGCTCGAAAGACAACGCGTTTCGCAGAATGCTTCGTCAGGACCAATTGCAGACAAGAAGATTAAACAAAGTGAAGCCCCTAAAACATAATACTATCATAAGTAAACATTTAAAGCATTAAAAGTCCCGGCATAAAGTTCAAGAAAGGCTTAAGGCACCTCAAATGTGCCAAAGAAAAACACATGTGAATATAAGCCGTCCACACGTCACATCGGAGTACACAAAGGGGTTGATTTACTAAAATTGGAAAGTGCAAAATCTGGTGCAGCTCTGTATAGAGACCAATCAGCTTCCAGGGTTTTGGTCAAAGCTTAATTGAACAGGCTGAGGTTAGAAGCTGATTGGCTACCGTGCACAGCTGCACCAGATTTTGCACTCTCCGGTTTTAGTAAATAAACCCCAAAGCCTCTTACCAGCACATATTGGCCATAAACTTATGGAGTGGTCAAATAGCTATAAAGTAGTAAAGTAAAAATTGCCACGCTAAATAAGTGATAGTCCAAAAATAACTTTTTCTTAAAAAAAATAGTCCATATAATGCTCACAGTTGCTTCGTCAGGACCAATTGCAGACAAGAAGATTAAACAAAGTGAAGCCCCTAAAACATAATACAATCATAAGAATAAACATATTCATTTGGAAAAAAAAAAGGCTTTCAGTGGATGTTAAATTTAAATATTAAAGACTGTTCTCAATTATAGGAAAATGGCTCCCAAGGTGTTATAAATTACATATTAAAAGACCTTTAATGAGACTTTCAGCTTTGTGTTCTTACAACACATCAGACCGTCCTGAGGGAATGCCAACATCTTATATAAGAATAAATCATTCGCTGGTACAAATGTCTACATGTAAACCTGTGCAGGCACACCGTACATGTCTTCTAATGATTAATTCCTCAAATCCTTAATTTTATTACAGTATTATAGTGATGAATTTAAACAAAGAAAAAAATGAATAATATTAGGAATAAGACAGAGATTTCCTCTATCACTCTTGAGGGTCTATCAGACCATCCACTGACCATGAATGGACTTTTTGCGTTCTTCCTTCTCATCTATCTGATGACTCTTATCACAAACCTTATTATTTTTTTCTTGGTCCTCACTGACCACCATCTGCACAACCCAATGTATTTTTTTCTTGCAAACTTGGCATTTCTGGACATGTCCTATTCATCAGTGACCGCACCAAGGATGCTCTTTGATTTGGTCACAAAAAGCCGATCAATATCCATTCCTGCCTGTATAGCCCAAGTCTTCTTCTACATCTCCTTTGCTATCTCAGAACTTTTCTTACTCTCAGCTATGTCCTACGACCGCTACATTGCCATCTGCCACCCCCTACATTACAAACTAATTATGCCTTGGAGAGTCTGTGTTAATATGGCCTCCTTGGTCTGGGTTGCAGGATGTTCTCTCTCTTTAAGTCATACTTTATTTTTGCTCAGGTTGTCCTTCTGTAGGACAGCTTCCATCCGCAACTTCTTTTGTGACCTTCCACACTTGTTTCAAATTACATGTACTGACCCCTTCATAAACATGGTGGCCGTATTCTTATCAGGTGCTAGTGCTGCATTCGGAGCCTTTCTTCTGACCTTTTATTCCCTATGTCTATATTTTCAGTACCATCCTCAGAATCCGTAGCAAGACTGGAAAGATAAAAGCATTCTCCACCTGCACCTCACACCTCACTGTGGTCTTTATCTTTTATGGCTCTTTAAGTTTTATTTACTTGGTTCCCTCCTCCAGTAAAATGGTCAATTTAGAAAAACTGTTTACAGTCATATCTTCCCTCATTAACCCATTGCTAAATCCTCTGATCTACAGCCTGAGGAACAAAGATCTCATTGAGGCACTTATGAGGTCTTATTATCACTTAAGTTTAATGAAGGCACCATACTGAAAATTTTATTGTCAGGGGGCGTGGCGTATGGCGCTGGAGATGGCCGCATAGCTCTGCAGCTCCGCTCGGCCACCCCCGGGACTTCAGCCTATATAGACCGCTAGGCCACTCACCTCTATTTGCCTCCCGCCGACCCCCCCCCCCCCCCCCAGATGGCGAAGGGGAAAAAGGGATCCCATCAACTTACCCGGATGGATTTCTCCTTTACAGCGCCGCCGGACTATGGCAAAATAGCGCTGGACAGCAGCCGCGGCCTTCACAGAACAGCGCGAGCAGGCAAGGGGGATGTTCGCCCCCGCTCAGGCAAGTGGCTAATCCCGGCAGTGGGAACTCCTCAGGGTCTTCCACACCCCCCTCGCCATCTTCCAGGAGCCCTGCTAAGCAGAAACCTCGCCGGGGGTCCTCTCCTCCAGATCACCTACATGGCGACCAGATGGACCTCATGGTGGCCCCCTGTAACTCACAGGCCCAAACCATGCCCATGGCTGATCCCTTTGTGGCCTTTCCAGCAGGAGACCATTCTGTGCCAGCCTCCCTGCTGAAAGACATGCTGCGTTCCCTGTGGTCCTCCATCCACAATGACATGGTGCAAGGACTGGCCCAAACACAGCGTGAAGTTCGCCAGCTGGGGGAGAGGGTAGACATTGTTGAGGCTTCTATGGACAAATGCACGCTTTCCCTTAATAGCCTTGTTGAAGCACACAATGGCCATACAGAGGACATAGCCTGGCTCAAGGATAAAGTTGCGGACTTTGAGGATAGGTCACGTAGGAACAATTTAAAGCTCAGAGGGGTGCCAGAAACGGTGCAACCCCAGCATCTGGAGAAAATGGCCAAATATCTATTTGCTGCACTGGTGCCATCCCTCTCTGTGTCTGACCTAGAAATCAACAGGATCCACAGGATCCCCAAACCCAGCTTTATTGCACAAGACCTGCCTCATGATGTTCTCCTCAGAGTCCACTTTTTTCAATCGAAGGACAAAGTGCTCATGGCTTCACGACAGCTGCATTCCATGCCGGGGGAGTCCCCCAGATCCAAATACTCCCTGACTTATCCAGGCACACGCTTCAGAAATGCAGAAATTTGGCCACTATAACGAAAGCTCTTCGGAACCATCACATTCCGCACAAGTGGAAACATCCAGCTTTCTTGACTATCACTCACAATGGCTCTTCAGTCACCATCTCTACTATAGAGGAAGGTCTGTGCTTGTTGGGGGATCATCATGGAGCCATCACCTCGGTCTGCAACTCCATCTTCACCTACACCCCTAGCAGGGGACTGACAGATAGTCTCACAGAAGTGTTCCAACTCCAGACAGAGTTCAAGTGACGGTGAGCATGCCTCCTTACAGTTCCCATCACAGTCCCAGGCCTAGGATGTGACCTATCCCTATGGCCCCTCGTTCTTTGTTGCGGGTAACCCCTGCTTTTGGACCTTTTTTTATGTTCTGTTCAGCGCATGGCGCAGTCGTTGGACTCTTTCTCCCTCCCTGTCCTTGTTCCGACACAAGAATTCCCTATCCGATCTCCTTTGCTTCGAGAATGTCTTTGAGTTTATGCCTGTCCTACCCTTCGAGTGAATACTTTGCCCACATCCAGATGATGCGAGTTTGCCGGTTTTATCCACCATGACCATCAAGTTCCTTTCGTTGAATGTCAACGGCCTCAACCACCCGGTCAAACGCTATTCCTTGTGGACTGAACTGTGCAACAGTCGAGCGGATGTAGTATCTATCCAAGAGACCCATTTCAAAGCCACCCGGCAGCAGAGATTCTCTCACAAGAACTTTCCTAACCTTTTCTTTGCTAATGCCCCTGAGAAAAGGCGTGGGGTCCTGATTGCGATCAAGGACACGATCGCCTTTTCCTTGAAGGACAAGATCTGTGATCCGGATGGCCGTTTTTTGATACTCCAAGGTGACTTTAACTCAATGACTCTGACCCTGGTAGCACTATGTTCTCCAAATAGCCATCAGAAGCGCTTTCTCCTCAGACTATTTCGGAAGGTATCCACGAATATCTATGGCAATCTGGTAATGTGTGGGGATTATAATGCTGTGGTCGACCCGGGGCTTGACAACTCAGTGTCCGCCCAGGGCTGACAACTCTCTCTACACTCACTCCTGCATAGGGAACAACTTTACGATGTCTGGAGGTGTCAGCACGGTTCGGAGGGGGACTATTCTCACTACTCCTCCAGACATCGCTCATATTCTCATATTGACTTGTTCGTGACGGATCTCCCTTTACTGGGTAAGGTCTCCTCCTCGGCCATTAGAAGCATCATATGGTCTGACCATGCGGCTGTGGAGATGGTTCTGGAGGAGAGTGGACCCAGGGAACGGACATCCATATGGCGCTGTGACACTAGGGTACTTCAGGAACCTCTCACTGGTAAAATGATTGGGGACCACCTGTGTGAGTTTTTCAAGATCAACGCCTCTTCGGTTTCGGATTCTTGATCACTTTGGGGTGCGCACAAGGCTTATATACGTGGAATATGTATTCAACAAACTGCCAGACTGCGCAAAGCCTATAACTATAAACTTGCGTCTCTCATCTCCGAGATCCGCGATTTGAAGGACATCCACAAACTTGCTCCTACCCCCTCAGTGGCCAGGGATCTGACCCAGAAGAGAGAATACCTCAAGTCCCACTTCATGGACCATTATGATTGCCACCTTAAATCTCTCAAACTCCGCTATTGCACCCATGCCAACAGGGCAGGCAAGGTTTTAGCTTCCAGGGTTAAACAAAAGAGGGCAGCCACCCGCATCTCCCACCTGACACACCATAGAACCAAGGCTAAGCTCACACATCCTAAGGATATCGCGAACGAGTTCGCAACTTTCTATGGTTCCCTTTACAACCTAGCCCAGGACCCCTCTACCACCCAACCCAATTCCGAAGCCATTCAACATTTTTTGGATAGGCTCTCTCTCCCCACCCTCACCACTGCTCAAACACAGTCCCTCTCTTCTCCGTTCACGACGACGGAGGTCTCTAAGGCGATCCACTCCCTACCCACTGGTAAATCCCCAGGTCCAGACAGATTATGCAATGAGTATTATAAGCTCCGCAACAATACCTTAAGCCCCTTTCTTACTGAAGTATTTAACCAAGCTGCACGGTTCTCTGCATTTCCCCGGGAAATGCTGATCGCTTATATCACGACTATCCCCAAGCCTGGTAAGGACCCTAGACTTCCTGCCAATTACAGACCTATCTCCCTTCTTAATAGTGATCTTAAGATTTATGCTAAAGTACTGGCTGCACGCTTACAGCCCATTCTCCCCCACCTGATTAAAAAACCATCAAATGGGCTTTATGCCGGGCAGGCAGACGTCGGATGCTACCAGGCGAATCATTGATCTGGTCCACTTCGTGGAGAGCACTCGAACGCCTCCTCTGCTCCTCATGTTGGACGCAGAGAAGGCGTTCGACAGGGTGAACTGGTTTTCCATGCGTATGACTCTGGAGAAGTTTGGCTTCTCTGGTGGTATACTATCCGCCCTGTTGGTACTCTTGCCCCTCGGCCCAGGTTCTCACATCAGGCGTTGCCTCGACACCGTTCGTCATCACTAATGGCACCCGCCAGGGATGTCCTCTCTCCCCAGCAATCTTCAATCTTATGATTGAACCTCTGGCAGAGGCCATTCGGTCTGACGACACGGTGGAGGGGTTCCGTGTAGGAGACACCGTCCATAAAGTCAAACTTTTTGCAGATGACATTGTGGTTATCCTGACTAACCCAATCCAGCTGTTCACCGCATACTCCTAGCATTTGGGGAAATCTCCTACCACAAGGTAAATACCTCAAAATCCCTAGCACTTAATATGGGAGTTAGTCCGAAAGTAGTAGCCCTTTTACAAACACAATGCCCCTACCCTTGGTCTGATGACCAGATCCCTTACCTAGGAGTGAATATTACCCCCTGCATATCCAGACTCCTCCCTTCTAACCTGGACCCCTCATAAAAAAAATAAATCGGGAAATGGCCACCATGGCAAAAGTCGAACTTTCCTGGGGTGGCAGGATGGCTGCCTACAAAATGATGATTTTACCACAGTTGCTTTACCTGTTCCGGGCGCTCCCCATCCTTTTCCCAAAAAAATACCTGGATGCTCTTTCTCGGGGCCTGCGCAAATTTATATGGTGTGGTAAACGAGCAAGAGTATCCGCCTCCATCTTGTCTCAGCCCAAAGCATTGGGTGGCGCCAAACTACCAGATCTTCATACTTACTACTGGTCCACCAGGCTGGACTAACTGCGGATATGGTTTGCCCATGAGCATGAATTCCTTTGGTCATCTCTAGAGAGTCACCTGTCACCGACCAAAGACCTGCGGATGTTTCTCCTGGGTGACCTCTGGGTCCCCTGGCCTCTCTCTGGGCTTCCCCCCAACGTTGTGGGTCTCCCTGATGGCTTGGTGGATGCTGGGGGGCGCACAGGTGAAGCTGGATGAGGTGGCTACCAACCACTCCTCCTCTTTGCCACTGAGCCTTCAAGAAGCACACCTACCCTCCCTTCAAACATCATCGTTGACCCCATTAGTTATAGCTGATCTCTTCCATTTCTACAAGGGGGACACTCTGCTGACCACGCAACTTATGATGCACTGCTTCCAAATACCACCCTCATTATTCCTTACTATACTACGTATTCACAGTCCTCAGAAAGCACCTTTCAATAAAAAACAATATCCAAAAAAAAAAAAAAAAAACTTTATTGTGAACTTTGTTATTTTTTTCTTTTTTTTTAAATTTTTGGGCCGTTTTCAGTTGACTAAAAATTTCAGTAATGTAATTTATAGAATGTATAGATGTCAGGGGCTCATAGCCTTACTTACCCTCAGGGCCAGAATCAGCATAAAGTGGCTTAGGCAGAATTAGACAAAATGCACCTTCGCCTGTTTAGACAAAAATCCTTGCAGCGGCCCTGCTTAACCTTGCATGACCAGGGGGCATTGTAACCCACAGACCTAATGTCACAGATTCAGGATGCTTTGCCATTCCTCAAAATTACTATTTTGCCTATCCTCATTTTTTATTCCAAACAGTTTTATTAATTTGAGGTATAAGGCCCGTTCACATAGGGGCGATCCGACTTCCAGGGGCGACCTCGGAGCGGCCGCCACAGACTTCATAGCATTGAAGTCTATGGCGGTCGCCTCCGGTTTGCCCCAAAGAAGCTCCGGACCCTTTTTCTAAGTCGGAGCGACTTGTGTCGCTCCTATTAGAACGGGTCCGCAGCTTTCCTATGGAAGGCGACCTACGGCGACCTGTGAGGCGACCAGGTCGCCTCACAGGTCGCCTTAGTGTGAACGGGGGCTAATTCACAATTTATTTATTTTTTTTTTCTTAGTCTGCACATTTGTACATTTGCAAACGCAAAATGGTGGGGTGTTATCACCCCTCTTTCTTATTTTATCTCTTTTTCTCCATGGCAGGAGGAGGTTTTAGCGGCTGCATATTTAATTAATATATTTTATATATATTCTTATATATATATATATATATATATATCTATATATATATACAGTATATATATATACACTAAATTTTGTGGTGCACATACATACGAATACTATTTTATTATTTTTAATTTATTGTAATTTCTCAGTATCACGTTTAGGTGGTCAGTAGGCGCAGGTGTAACCCCCCCCCCCCCTTTTTTTTCTTAATTTTTTTAATGTAGTAAAGAAATACAAGGTTTGAGAACATTGCACATCATTTTTTTCTTGTTAAATAGCTTTTATTAAAATTATTTAAAATAGTAACAAACAGGGAAAGGAAATCATAATAATAACAGAGGAAAGCAAACTCATAAAACATTGATATTATGGCCAGTAGTACATAGGTGCAGTTATGCAATCTAACTTCACGCCCATGAAGATAAGCCTTTACAGCATTAAGCAATCCAAATATACGAATAGCATTAATACTTATAAGATGGGGTCACTGATGGCCGTTCTCTAATCGGGCCACCCCAAATGGGTACACACTGTGTCCAGCTGGGGGGGGGGGGGGGGTAGACCCTCCGACAGCTAAACATCCGCGGACCACCATATATTAGACTGCCATGTACATAGTTCTACAAGATGTTATTTGTGACACTAACAGAGAATATATGAAAGGTAAAGTAAAGGGAATACTCTTTGGTGGTAAATAGGGTTGAGCGAACTTGGAGTGTATTGTTCAGGATCGTACCGGACTTTTGGGTATTCGGTACCCGGCCCCGAACCAGAACATTTCACTGTATGTTCGGGTACTGTCCGTTGTTCGGTAATGTTATTTGATGTTTTGGCGCAGTTTTAATGGCACGGTTTCAACAGGTGCAAGGCAGCCAATCAGCAAGCGTTTAACTAGTGTGCCCTAGAAGCCATCACAGCCATGCCTACTAATGCCATGGCTGTCATTTGCCAGTGCAGCATGTGACCCAGAGTCTATATAAGCTGGAGTCACACAGTGCTGCGCGTCACTCTGCTATAACTATACTAGGGAGAGGTTCCTGATACATCTGCTGAGGGAGAGATAGGAGATTACTGTAGGGTCAGGCTGGAGATTGCTTTGAGGGAAAGTATAGGAACAATCTTCTTTAATCAGACAGCGATCTACATTGATTGTACTGTGTGGGGGTGCAGTGCACGATCTTTATGCCCTGACCTGAGCCCAGTGAGGAGGAGAAAGGAGAAAAAAAAGTTTATCTGTTAGGTGGGCGGCGTGCGGTGCTGCACATTTAATGCAACCTCAGTGCATATGTGTCTGCTTAATCTGCATTTAACAAAGAAAAAGAAAAAAAAATGTTCCTTCATATTTAACTTTAACATACAGTGTTTAGACAGACACTGCTTTTCTAACCTGCTCTTCAAAAAGCACCAATGTGAGGGGAAAATAATTATTTTTCAGTATTTAGGGAAAAAAATATTTTTCAGTTTTTCATTCAAATGGGT
This sequence comes from Pelophylax lessonae, assembly GCF_965119305.1. Classification (NCBI taxonomy): domain Eukaryota; kingdom Metazoa; phylum Chordata; class Amphibia; order Anura; family Ranidae; genus Pelophylax; species Pelophylax lessonae. The sequence goes on from NC_138775.1 coordinate 4,716,376, forward strand.
TTTTTTTTATTCAATAGCGGAATAGAACAACAACAGTATCCAACCTGTTAGGCGTGCGGTGTGTAGCGGCCATTTCCTGCAAGCTCAGTGCATATTTGTTAGGGGCAAAAAAATTTGATTGTGGCCCTGTCTGCATATGTTACAGTGACATACACCCATTACATACTGTTGTATTGCACTTTGCAATAAAAAGAACCCATTTAGTGGCAAAAAAAGTTGATTGCGGCCCTGTCTGCATATGTTACAGTGACATACATCCAGTCGGCCGGCAATCAAATCTATCACCCTCTCCGTCCTCCCCCCTCCCGGGATGGAGGGCTGGCTGGCTGCCCAGATGGATAGCCAGCATCCTTACCTGCTCCTTCCCCGAGTGGCTGTGAGTCTCCTCCGGCCGTACGTCCCCTCCCTCTTCCTGGCCAATGTCCAATAAAATCGTTTCTCTTTTTAGCCAAACAGGAAAGGGGTCTCTTCCTGATTGGCTGGGAGGAAAATCAGCGTGATAATAGCGAATATTCATTCACTATTTTCATACAACTCTGCGTCCCGAGCCCACCCTTTTTTGAAGCCTATTAGAGCCTCTGGCTCTAATCACGTGCTTCGAAAAAAAAAAAAAAAAAAAACCCTATTGGAATCCATGTGTCCGGCGCCCTGCATGTAGATTAGGGGGCCGGACACATGGATAGAGGGGGCGGCGCCCCCACAGAATGGGCCGCCACTGGGTTAGCCATGATACCTTCAAACCACTGAGGGATTCGTTCTAAGAGCTGGATCATAGTATAATGCCTGTCTAGACTCTTATAATGTGGAGTCTATAGTTCTGGTAAGGATACATCTTATTAATTATCACGGTGGAGAAGCATCTGATGGATATTCATTTAAATACTCACTTTCTTTGGACACTCAAGGACTTCTTTTTCTGTTTGCTCTGTATTATTCATTGAACTGTTTGAGCACTATATGGACTATTTTTTTAGGAAAAAGTTATTTTTGGACTATTACTTATTTAGCGTGGCAACTTTTTACTTTATAGCTATTTGACCACTCCATAAGTTAATGGCCAATGTGTGCTGGTAAGAGGCTTTGGGGTTGTTTTACGAAAACTGGAGAGTGCAAAATCTGGTGCACCTCTGCACGGTAGCCAATCAGCTTCTAACCTCAGCCTGTTCAATTAAGCTTTGACCAAAACCCTGGAAGCTGATTGGTCTCTATACAGAGCTGCACCAGATTTTGCACTTTCCAATTTTAGTAAATCAACCCATTTGTGTACTTACATGTAACGTGTGGACGGCTTATAATTACATGTGTTTTTCTTTGGCACATTTGAAGTGCCTAAAGCCTTTCTTGAACCTTATGATGGGACTTTTTATGTTTTAAATGTTTACCTATGATAGTATTATGTTTTAGGGGCTTCACTTTGTTTAATCTTCTTGTCTGCAATTGGTCCTGACGAAGCATTCTGCGAAACGCGTTGTCTTTCGAGCAGACGTACTCTCTTATATTGACGCAATGTCTTATATGTAACCTTGATTCATGTGCGAATATGTGTTCATTATGCATTGACTTGTAGGATTAATTGGAACCATTTTTTTGGGGTTGAGTTTCCTCCTGTTGTTTTTTATTTTTGTATATTATGTTTTTAATGGAACTCAATAAATGTGAATTTTATATAATTTTTTGATATTGAAGTCTATCCTTTATGTGCCCATAAAGTCCACCTTTGGGCCTAGTTGTTCTTACAACTGGGCTAGTTTTTTGACTATTTCTTGGATGATGAGACGCTCTTGTTAGCTCATTTTATTTTGTTCTTTGTTTAATGTTTTTTTATTTTATTTATTTGTTTGTCAACAAATTGCGTGAGTTGCTCTTCTACAATATTATCCAGGCGTGGTCAACAAATTGCGTGAGTTGCTGTTCTACACTATTATCCAGGCGCGGGTGCATTTTGAATAATTTTGCAACTTTGATCTACAATTTTTTTTTTTTTTTTGTAGTGTTTTAGGTCACTCTGTCTACTAGCTAATAATTAAAATAGGAGACAAAAAAAAATAGAAAAAAACTAAGGCAGGCCAAACTGGGTAGGTTTATATCAGTACGCCAAAGGTTACCACAGTGTAGGTGGTCATCCCCTGGCTCTAAGGCATATACACAAAAAGCTATTCTGGAAGAGACCAGAAAAAAAGGAGAGCCTTACTGGGATGAACAATAAAGGATAGACTTCAATATCAAAAAATTATATAAAATTCACATTCACAAATTGAGTTCTATTAAAAACATAATAAACAAAAAATAAAAAACATCAGGAGTAAACTTAATCCAAAAAAAAGGGTTCCAATTAATCCCACATGTTGATGCATAATGAACACGTGTTCACACATGAATTAAGATTACATATAAGACATTGCGTCAATATATGAGAATACATCTGCTCGAAAGTCAACGCGTTTCACAGAATGCTTCCTCAGGACCAATTGCAGACAAGAAGATTAAACAAAGTGAAGCCCCTAAAACATAATACTATCATAAGTAAACATTTAAAGCATTAAAAGTCCCGGCATAAAGTTCAAGAAAGGCTTAAGGCACCTCAAATGTGCCAAAGAAAAACACATGTGAATATAAGCCGTCCACACGTCACATCGGAGTACACAAAGGGGTTGATTTACTAAAATTGGAAAGTGCAAAATCTGGTGCAGCTCTGTATAGAGACCAATCAGCTTCCAGGGTTTTGGTCAAAGCTTAATTGAACAGGCTGAGGTTAGAAGCTGATTGGCTACCGTGCACAGCTGCACCAGATTTTGCACTCTCCGGTTTTAGTAAATAAACCCCAAAGCCTCTTACCAGCACATATTGGCCATAAACTTATGGAGTGGTCAAATAGCTATAAAGTAGTAAAGTAAAAATTGCCACGCTAAATAAGTGATAGTCCAAAAATAACTTTTTCTTAAAAAAAATAGTCCATATAATGCTCACAGTTGCTTCGTCAGGACCAATTGCAGACAAGAAGATTAAACAAAGTGAAGCCCCTAAAACATAATACAATCATAAGAATAAACATATTCATTTGAAAAAAAAAAAGGCTTTCAGTGGATGTTAAATTTAAATATTAAAGACTGTTCTCAATTATAGGAAAATGGCTCCCAAGGTGTTATAAATTACATATTAAAAGACCTTTAATGAGACTTTCAGCTTTGTGTTCTTACAACACATCAGACCGTCCTGAGGGAATGCCAACATCTTATATAAGAATAAATCATTCGCTGGTAAAAATGTCTGCATGTAAACCTGTGCAGGCACACCGTACATGTCTTCTAATGATTAATTCCTCAAATCCTTAATTTTATTACAGTATTATAGTGATGAATTTAAACAAAGAAAAAAATGAATAATATTAGGAATAAGACAGAGATTTCCTCTATCACTCTTGAGGGTCTATCAGACCATCCACTGACCATGAATGGACTTTTTGCGTTCTTCCTTCTCATCTATCTGATGACTCTTATCACAAACCTTATTATTTTTTTCTTGGTCCTCACTGACCACCATCTGCACAACCCAATGTATTTTTTTCTTGCAAACTTGGCATTTCTGGACATGTCCTATTCATCAGTGACCGCACCAAGGATGCTCTTTGATTTGGTCACAAAAAGCCGATCAATATCCATTCCTGCCTGTATAGCCCAAGTCTTCTTCTACATCTCCTTTGCTATCTCAGAACTTTTCTTACTCTCAGCTATGTCCTACGACCGCTACATTGCCATCTGCCACCCCCTACATTACAAACTAATTATGTCTTGGAGAGTCTGTGTTAATATGGCCTCCTTGGTCTGGGTTGCAGGATGTTCTCTCTCTTTAAGTCATACTTTATTTTTGCTCAGGTTGTCCTTCTGTAGGACAGCTTCCATCCGCAACTTCTTTTGTGACCTTCCACACTTGTTTCAAATTACATGTACTGACCCCTTCATAAACATGGTGGCCGTATTCTTATCAGGTGCTAGTGCTGCATTCGGAGCCTTTCTTCTGACCTTTATTCCCTATGTCTATATTTTCAGTACCATCCTCAGAATCCGTAGCAAGACTGGAAAGATAAAAGCATTCTCCACCTGCACCTCACACCTCACTGTGGTCTTTATCTTTTATGGCTCTTTAAGTTTTATTTACTTGGTTCCCTCCTCCAGTAAAATGGTCAATTTAGAAAAACTGTTTACAGTCATATCTTCCCTCATTAACCCATTGCTAAATCCTCTGATCTACAGCCTGAGGAACAAAGATCTCATTGAGGCACTTATGAGGTCTTATTATCACTTAAGTTTAATGAAGGCACCATACTGAAAATTTTATTGTCAGGGGGCGTGGCGTATGGCGCTGGAGATGGCCGCATAGCTCTGCAGCTCCGCTCGGCCACCCCCGGGACTTCAGCCTATATAGACCGCCAGGCCACTCACCTCTATTTGCCTCCCGCCGACCCCCCCCCCCCCAGATGGCGAAGGGGAAAAAGGGATCCCATCAACTTACCCGGATGGATGGATTTCTCCTTTCCAGCGCCGCCGGACTATGGCAAAATAGCGCTGGACAGCAGCCGCGGCCTTCACAGAACAGCGCGAGCAGGCAAGGGGGATGTTCGCCCCCGCTCAGGCAAGTGGCTAATCCCGGCAGTGGGAACTCCTCAGGGTCTTCCACACCCCCCTCGCCATCTTCCAGGAGCCCTGCTAAGCAGAAACCTCGCCGGGGGTCCTCTCCTCCAGATCACCTACATGGCGACCAGATGGACCTCATGGTGGCCCCCTGTAACTCACAGGCCCAAACCATGCCCATGGCTGATCCCTTTGTGGCCTTTCCAGCAGGAGACCATTCTGTGCCAGCCTCCCTGCTGAAAGACATGCTGCGTTCCCTGTGGTCCTCCATCCACAATGACATGGTGCAAGGACTGGCCCAAACACAGCGTGAAGTTCGCCAGCTGGGGGAGAGGGTAGACATTGTTGAGGCTTCTATGGACAAATGCACGCTTTCCCTTAATAGCCTTGTTGAAGCACACAATGGCCATACAGAGGACATAGCCTGGCTCAAGGATAAAGTTGCGGACTTTGAGGATAGGTCACGTAGGAACAATTTAAAGCTCAGAGGGGTGCCAGAAACGGTGCAACCCCAGCATCTGGAGAAAATGGCCAAATATCTATTTGCTGCACTGGTGCCATCCCTCTCTGTGTCTGACCTAGAAATCAACAGGATCCACAGGATCCCCAAACCCAGCTTTATTGCACAAGACCTGCCTCATGATGTTCTCCTCAGAGTCCACTTTTTTCAATCGAAGGACAAAGTGCTCATGGCTTCACGACAGCTGCATTCCATGCCGGGGGAGTCCCCCAGATCCAAATACTCCCTGACTTATCCAGGCACACGCTTCAGAAATGCAGAAATTTGGCCACTATAACGAAAGCTCTTCGGAACCATCACATTCCGCACAAGTGGAAACATCCAGCTTTCTTGACTATCACTCACAATGGCTCTTCAGTCACCATCTCTACTATAGAGGAAGGTCTGTGCTTGTTGGGGGATCATCATGGAGCCATCGCCTCGGTCTGCAACTCCATCTTCACCTACACCCCTAGCAGGGGACTGACAGATAGTCTCACAGAAGTGTTCCAACTCCAGACAGAGTTCAAGTGACGGTGAGCATGCCTCCTTACAGTTCCCATCACAGTCCCAGGCCTAGGATGTGACCTATCCCTATGGCCCCTCGTTCTTTGTTGCGGGTAACCCCTGCTTTTGGACCTTTTTTTATGTTCTGTTCAGCGCATGGCGCAGTCGTTGGACTCTTTCTCCCTCCCTGTCCTTGTTCCGACACAAGAATTCCCTATCCGATCTCCTTTGCTTCGAGAATGTCTTTGAGTTTATGCCTGTCCTACCCTTCGAGTGAATACTTTGCCCACATCCAGATGATGCGAGTTTGCCGGTTTTATCCACCATGACCATCAAGTTCCTTTCGTTGAATGTCAACGGCCTCAACCACCCGGTCAAACGCTATTCCTTGTGGACTGAACTGTGCAACAGTCGAGCGGATGTAGTATCTATCCAAGAGACCCATTTCAAAGCCACCCGGCAGCAGAGATTCTCTCACAAGAACTTTCCTAACCTTTTCTTTGCTAATGCCCCTGAGAAAAGGCGTGGGGTCCTGATTGCGATCAAGGACACGATCGCCTTTTCCTTGAAGGACAAGATCTGTGATCCGGATGGCCGTTTTTTGATACTCCAAGGTGACTTTAACTCAATGCCTCTGACCCTGGTAGCACTATGTTCTCCAAATAGCCATCAGAAGCGCTTTCTCCTCAGACTATTTCGGAAGGTATCCACGAATATCTATGGCAATCTGGTAATGTGTGGGGATTATAATGCTGTGGTCGACCCGGGGCTTGACAACTCAGTGTCCGCCCAGGGCTGACAACTCTCTCTACACTCACTCCTGCATAGGGAACAACTTTACGATGTCTGGAGGTGTCAGCACGGTTCGGAGGGGGACTATTCTCACTACTCCTCCAGACATCGCTCATATTCTCATATTGACTTGTTCGTGACGGATCTCCCTTTACTGGGTAAGGTCTCCTCCTCGGCCATTAGAAGCATCATATGGTCTGACCATGCGGCTGTGGAGATGGTTCTGGAGGAGAGTGGACCCAGGGAACGGACATCCATATGGCGCTGTGACACTAGGGTACTTCAGGAACCTCTCACTGGTAAAATGATTGGGGACCACCTGTGTGAGTTTTTCAAGATCAACGCCTCTTCGGTTTCGGATTCTTGATCACTTTGGGGTGCGCACAAGGCTTATATACGTGGAATATGTATTCAACAAACTGCCAGACTGCGCAAAGCCTATAACTATAAACTTGCGTCTCTCGTCTCCGAGATCCGCGATTTGAAGGACATCCACAAACTTGCTCCTACCCCCTCAGTGGCCAGGGATCTGACCCAGAAGAGAGAATACCTCAAGTCCCACTTCATGGACCATTATGATTGCCACCTTAAATCTCTCAAACTCCGCTATTGCGCCCATGCCAACAGGGCAGGCAAGGTTTTAGCTTCCAGGGTTAAACAAAAGAGGGCAGCCACCCGCATCTCCCACCTGACACACCATAGAACCAAGGCTAAGCTCACACATCCTAAGGATATCGCGAACGAGTTCGCAACTTTCTATGGTTCCCTTTACAACCTAGCCCAGGACCCCTCTACCACCCAACCCAATTCCGAAGCCATTCAACATTTTTTGGATATGCTCTCTCTCCCCACCCTCACCACTGCTCAAACACAGTCCCTCTCTTCTCCGTTCACGACGACGGAGGTCTCTAAGGCGATCCACTCCCTACCCACTGGTAAATCCCCAGGTCCAGACAGATTATGCAATGAGTATTATAAGCTCCGCAACAATACCTTAAGCCCCTTTCTTACTGAAGTATTTAACCAAGCTGCACGGTTCTCTGCATTTCCCCGGGAAATGCTGATCGCTTATATCACGACTATCCCCAAGCCTGGTAAGGACCCTAGACTTCCTGCCAATTACAGACCTATCTCCCTTCTTAATAGTGATCTTAAGATTTATGCTAAAGTACTGGCTGCACGCTTACAGCCCATTCTCCCCCACCTGATTAAAAAACCATCAAATGGGCTTTATGCCGGGCAGGCAGACGTCGGATGCTACCAGGCGAATCATTGATCTGGTCCACTTCGTGGAGAGCACTCGAACGCCTCCTCTGCTCCTCATGTTGGACGCAGAGAAGGCGTTCGACAGGGTGAACTGGTTTTCCATGCGTATGACTCTGGAGAAGTTTGGCTTCTCTGGTGGTATACTATCCGCCCTGTTGGTACTCTTGCCCCTCGGCCCAGGTTCTCACATCAGGCGTTGCCTCGACACCGTTCGTCATCACTAATGGCACCCGCCAGGGATGTCCTCTCTCCCCAGCAATCTTCAATCTTATGATTGAACCTCTGGCAGAGGCCATTCGGTCTGACGACACGGTGGAGGGGTTCCGTGTAGGAGACACCGTCCATAAAGTCAAACTTTTTGCAGATGACATTGTGGTTATCCTGACTAACCCAATCCAGCTGTTCACCGCATACTCCTAGCATTTGGGGAAATCTCCTACCACAAGGTAAATACCTCAAAATCCCTAGCACTTAATATGGGAGTTAGTCCGAAAGTAGTAGCCCTTTTACAAACACAATGCCCCTACCCTTGGTCTGATGACCAGATCCCTTACCTAGGAGTGAATATTACCCCCTGCATATCCAGACTCCTCCCTTCTAACCTGGACCCCTCATAAAAAAAATAAATCGGGAAATGGCCACCATGGCAAAAGTCGAACTTTCCTGGGGTGGCAGGATGGCTGCCTACAAAATGATGATTTTACCACAGTTGCTTTACCTGTTCCGGGCGCTCCCCATCCTTTTCCAAAAAAAATACCTGGATGCTCTTTCTCGGGGCCTGCGCAAATTTATATGGTGTGGTAAACGAGCAAGAGTATCCGCCTCCATCTTGTCTCAGCCCAAAGCATTGGGTGGCGCCAAACTACAAGATCTTCATACTTACTACTGGTCCACCAGGCTGGACTAACTGCGGATATGGTTTGCCCATGAGCATGAATTCCTTTGGTCATCTCTAGAGAGTCACCTGTCACCGACCAAAGACCTGCGGATGTTTCTCCTGGGTGACCTCTGGGTCCCCTGGCCTCTCTCTGGGCTTCCCCCCAACGTTGTGGGTCTCCCTGATGGCTTGGCGGATGCTGGGGGGCGCACAGGTGAAGCTGGATGAGGTGGCTACCAACCACTCCTCCTCTTTGCCACTGAGCCTTCAAGAAGCACACCTACCCTCCCTTCAAACATCATCGTTGACCCCATTAGTTATAGCTGATCTCTTCCATTTCTACAAGGGGGACACTCTGCTGACCACGCAACTTATGATGCACTGCTTCCAAATACCACCCTCATTATTCCTTACTATACTACGTATTCACAGTCCTCAGAAAGCACCTTTCAATAAAAAACAATATCCAAAAAAAAAAAAAAAAACTTTATTGTGAACTTTGTTATTTTTTCTTTTTTTTTAAATTTTTGGGCCGTTTTCAGTTGACTAAAAATTTCAGTAATGTAATTTATAGAATGTATAGATGTCAGGGGCTCATAGCCTTACTTACCCTCAGGGCCAGAATCAGCATAAAGTGGCTTAGGCAGAATTAGACAAAATGCACCTTCGCCTGTTTAGACAAAAATCCTTGCAGCGGCCCTGCTTAACCTTGCATGACCAGGGGGCATTGTAACCCACAGACCTAATGTCACAGATTCAGGATGCTTTGCCATTCCTCAAAATTACTATTTTGCCTATCCTCATTTTTTATTCCAAACAGTTTTATTAATTTGAGGTATAAGGCCCGTTCACATAGGGGCGATCCGACTTCCAGGGGCGACCTCGGAGCGGCCGCCACGGACTTCATAGCATTGAAGTCTATGGCGGTCGCCTCCGGGTCGCCCCAAAGAAGCTCCGGACCCTTTTTCTAAGTCGGAGCGACTTGTGTCGCTCCTATTAGAACGGGTCCGCAGCTTTCCTATGGAAGGCGACCTACGGCGACCTGTGAGGCGACCAGGTCGCCTCACAGGTCGCCTTAGTGTGAACGGGGGCTAATTCACAATTTATTTATTTTTTTTTTCTTAGTCTGCACATTTGTACATTTGCAAACGCAAAATGGTGGGGGGTGTTATCACCCCTCTTTCTTATTTTATCTCTTTTTCTCCATGGCAGGAGGAGGTTTTAGCGGCTGCATATTTAATTAATATATTTTATATATATTCATATATATATATATATATATATATATATATATATATATATATATATATATATACACTAAATTTTGTGGTGCACATACATACGAATACTATTTTATTATTTTTAATTTATTGTAATTTCTCAGTATCACGTTTAGGTGGTCAGTAGGCGCAGGTGTAACCCCCCCCCCCCTTTTTTTTCTTAATTTTTTTAATGTAGTAAAGAAATACAAGGTTTGAGAACATTGCACATCATTTTTTTCTTGTTAAATAGCTTTTATTAAAATTATTTAAAATAGTAACAAACAGGGAAAGGAAATCATAATAATAACAGAGGAAAGCAAACTCATAAAACATTGATATTATGGCCAGTAGTACATAGGTGCAGTTATGCAATCTAACTTCACGCCCATGAAGATAAGCCTTTACAGCATTAAGCAATCCAAATATACGAATAGCATTAATACTTATAAGATGGGGTCACTGATGGCCGTTCTCTAATCGGGCCACCCCAAATGGGTACACACTGTGTCCAGCTGGGGGGGGGGGGGGGTAGACCCTCCGACAGCTAAACATCCGCGGACCACCATATATTAGACTGCCATGTACATAGTTCTACAAGATGTTATTTGTGACACTAACAGAGAATATATGAAAGGTAAAGTAAAGGGAATACTCTTTGGTGGTAAATAGGGTTGAGCGAACTTGGAGTGTATTGTTCAGGATCGTACCGGACTTTTGGGTATTCGGTACCCGGCCCCGAACCAGAACATTTCACTGTATGTTCGGGTACTGTCCGTTGTTCGGTAATGTTATTTGATGTTTTGGCGCAGTTTTAATGGCACGGTTTCAACAGGTGCAAGGCAGCCAATCAGCAAGCGTTTAACTAGTGTGCCCTAGAAGCCATCACAGCCATGCCTACTAATGCCATGGCTGTCATTTGCCAGTGCAGCATGTGACCCAGAGTCTATATAAGCTGGAGTCACACAGTGCTGCGCGTCACTCTGCTATAACTATACTAGGGAGAGGTTCCTGATACATCTGCTGAGGGAGAGATAGGAGATTACTGTAGGGTCAGGCTGGAGATTGCTTTGAGGGAAAGTATAGGAACAATCTTCTTTAATCAGACAGCGATCTACATTGATTGTACTGTGTGGGGGTGCAGTGCACGATCTTTATGCCCTGACCTGAGCCCAGTGAGGAGGAGAAAGGAGAAAAAAAAGTTTATCTGTTAGGTGGGCGGCGTGCAGTGCTGCACATTTAATGCAACCTCAGTGCATATGTGTCTGCTTAATCTGCATTTAACAAAGAAAAAGAAAAAAAAATGTTCCTTCATATTTAACTTTAACATACAGTGTTTAGACAGACACTGCTTTTCTAACCTGCTCTTCAAAAAGCACCAATGTGAGGGGAAAATAATTATTTTTCAGTATTTAGGGAAAAAAATATTTTTCAGTTTTTCATTCAAATGGGTTTTTTTTTTATTCAATAGCGGAATAGAACAACAACAGTATCCAACCTGTTAGGCGTGCGGTGTGTAGCGGCCATTTCCTGCAAGCTCAGTGCATATTTGTTAGGGGCAAAAAAATTTGATTGCGGCCCTGTCTGCATATGTTACAGTGACATACACCCATTACATACTGTTGTATTGCACTTTGCAATAAAAAGAACCCATTTAGTGGCAAAAAAAGTTGATTGCGGCCCTGTCTGCATATGTTACAGTGACATACATCCAGTCGGCCGGCAATCAAATCTATCACCCTCTCCGTCCTCCCCCCTCCCGGGATGGAGGGCTGGCTGGCTGCCCAGATGGATAGCCAGCATCCTTACCTGCTCCTTCCCCGAGTGGCTGTGAGTCTCCTCCGGCCGTACGTCCCCTCCCTCTTCCTGGCCAATGTCCAATAAAATCGTTTCTCTTTTTAGCCAAACAGGAAAGGGGTCTCTTCCTGATTGGCTGGGAGGAAAATCAGCGTGATAATAGCGAATATTCATTCACTATTTTCATACAACTCTGCGTCCCGAGCCCACCCTTTTTTGAAGCCTATTAGAGCCTCTGGCTCTAATCACGTGCTTCGAAAAAAAAAAAAAAAAAAAACCCTATTGGAATCCATGTGTCCGGCGCCCTGCATGTAGATTAGGGGGCCGGACACATGGATAGAGGGGGCGGCGCCCCCACAGAATGGGCCGCCACTGGGTTAGCCATGATACCTTCAAACCACTGAGGGATTCGTTCTAAGAGCTGGATCATAGTATAATGCCTGTCTAGACTCTTATAATGTGGAGTCTATAGTTCTGGTAAGGATACATCTTATTAATTATCACGGTGGAGAAGCATCTGATGGATATTCATTTAAATACTCACTTTCTTTGGACACTCAAGGACTTCTTTTTCTGTTTGCTCTGTATTATTCATTGAACTGTTTGAGCACTATATGGACTATTTTTTTAGGAAAAAGTTATTTTTGGACTATTACTTATTTAGCGTGGCAACTTTTTACTTTATAGCTATTTGACCACTCCATAAGTTAATGGCCAATGTGTGCTGGTAAGAGGCTTTGGGGTTGTTTTACGAAAACTGGAGAGTGCAAAATCTGGTGCACCTCTGCACGGTAGCCAATCAGCTTCTAACCTCAGCCTGTTCAATTAAGCTTTGACCAAAACCCTGGAAGCTGATTGGTCTCTATACAGAGCTGCACCAGATTTTGCACTTTCCAATTTTAGTAAATCAACCCATTTGTGTACTTACATGTAACGTGTGGACGGCTTATAATTACATGTGTTTTTCTTTGGCACATTTGAAGTGCCTAAAGCCTTTCTTGAACCTTATGATGGGACTTTTTATGTTTTAAATGTTTACCTATGATAGTATTATGTTTTAGGGGCTTCACTTTGTTTAATCTTCTTGTCTGCAATTGGTCCTGACGAAGCATTCTGCGAAACGCGTTGTCTTTCGAGCAGACGTACTCTCTTATATTGACGCAATGTCTTATATGTAACCTTGATTCATGTGCGAATATGTGTTCATTATGCATTGACTTGTAGGATTAATTGGAACCATTTTTTTGGGGTTGAGTTTCCTCCTGTTGTTTTTTATTTTTGTATATTATGTTTTTAATGGAACTCAATAAATGTGAATTTTATATAATTTTTTGATATTGAAGTCTATCCTTTATGTGCCCATAAAGTCCACCTTTGGGCCTAGTTGTTCTTACAACTGGGCTAGTTTTTTGACTATTTCTTGGATGATGAGACGCTCTTGTTAGCTCATTTTATTTTGTTCTTTGTTTAATGTTTTTTTATTTTATTTATTTGTTTGTCAACAAATTGCGTGAGTTGCTCTTCTACAATATTATCCAGGCGTGGTCAACAAATTGCGTGAGTTGCTGTTCTACACTATTATCCAGGCGCGGGTGCATTTTGAATAATTTTGCAACTTTGATCTACAATTTTTTTTTTTTTTTTTGTAGTGTTTTAGGTCACTCTGTCTACTAGCTAATAATTAAAATAGGAGACAAAAAAAAATAGAAAAAAACTAAGGCAGGCCAAACTGGGTAGGTTAATATCAGTACGCCAAAGGTTACCACAGTGTAGGTGGTCATCCCCTGGCTCTAAGGCATATACACAAAAAGCTATTCTGGAAGAGACCAGAAAAAAAGGAGAGCCTTACTGGGATGAACAATAAAGGATAGACTTCAATATCAAAAAATTATATAAAATTCACATTTATTGAGTTCTATTAAAAACATAATAAACAAAAAATAAAAAACATCAGGAGTAAACTTAATCCAAAAAAAGGGTTCCAATTAATCCCACATGTTGATGCATAATGAACACGTGTTCACACATGAATTAAGATTACATATAAGACATTGCGTCAATATATGAGAATACATCTGCTCGAAAGTCAACGCGTTTCACAGAATGCTTCCTCAGGACCAATTGCAGACAAGAAGATTAAACAAAGTGAAGCCCCTAAAACATAATACTATCATAAGTAAACATTTAAAGCATTAAAAGTCCCGGCATAAAGTTCAAGAAAGGCTTAAGGCACCTCAAATGTGCCAAAGAAAAACACATGTGAATATAAGCCGTCCACACGTCACATCGGAGTACACAAAGGGGTTGATTTACTAAAATTGGAAAGTGCAAAATCTGGTGCAGCTCTGTATAGAGACCAATCAGCTTCCAGGGTTTTGGTCAAAGCTTAATTGAACAGGCTGAGGTTAGAAGCTGATTGGCTACCGTGCACAGCTGCACCAGATTTTGCACTCTCCGGTTTTAGTAAATAAACCCCAAAGCCTCTTACCAGCACATATTGGCCATAAACTTATGGAGTGGTCAAATAGCTATAAAGTAGTAAAGTAAAAATTGCCACGCTAAATAAGTGATAGTCCAAAAATAACTTTTTCTTAAAAAAAATAGTCCATATAATGCTCACAGTTGCTTCGTCAGGACCAATTGCAGACAAGAAGATTAAACAAAGTGAAGCCCCTAAAACATAATACAATCATAAGAATAAACATATTCATTTGGAAAAAAAAAAGGCTTTCAGTGGATGTTAAATTTAAATATTAAAGACTGTTCTCAATTATAGGAAAATGGCTCCCAAGGTGTTATAAATTACATATTAAAAGACCTTTAATGAGACTTTCAGCTTTGTGTTCTTACAACACATCAGACCGTCCTGAGGGAATGCCAACATCTTATATAAGAATAAATCATTCGCTGGTAAAAATGTCTGCATGTAAACCTGTGCAGGCACACCGTACATGTCTTCTAATGATTAATTCCTCAAATCCTTAATTTTATTACAGTATTATAGTGATGAATTTAAACAAAGAAAAAAATGAATAATATTAGGAATAAGACAGAGATTTCCTCTATCACTCTTGTGGGTCTATCAGACCATCCACTGACCATGAATGGACTTTTTGCGTTCTTCCTTCTCATCTATCTGATGACTCTTATCACAAACCTTATTATTTTTTTCTTGGTCCTCACTGACCACCATCTGCACAACCCAATGTATTTTTTTCTTGCAAACTTGGCATTTCTGGACATGTCCTATTCATCAGTGACCGCACCAAGGATGCTCTTTGATTTGGTCACAAAAAGCCGATCAATATCCATTCCTGCCTGTATAGCCCAAGTCTTCTTCTACATCTCCTTTGCTATCTCAGAACTTTTCTTACTCTCAGCTATGTCCTACGACCGCTACATTGCCATCTGCCACCCCCTACATTACAAACTAATTATGTCTTGGAGAGTCTGTGTTAATATGGCCTCCTTGGTCTGGGTTGCAGGATGTTCTCTCTCTTTAAGTCATACTTTATTTTTGCTCAGGTTGTCCTTCTGTAGGACAGCTTCCATCCGCAACTTCTTTTGTGACCTTCCACACTTGTTTCAAATTACATGTACTGACCCCTTCATAAACATGGTGGCCGTATTCTTATCAGGTGCTAGTGCTGCATTCGGAGCCTTTCTTCTGACCTTTATTCCCTATGTCTATATTTTCAGTACCATCCTCAGAATCCGTAGCAAGACTGGAAAGATAAAAGCATTCTCCACCTGCACCTCACACCTCACTGTGGTCTTTATCTTTTATGGCTCTTTAAGTTTTATTTACTTGGTTCCCTCCTCCAGTAAAATGGTCAATTTAGAAAAACTGTTTACAGTCATATCTTCCCTCATTAACCCATTGCTAAATCCTCTGATCTACAGCCTGAGGAACAAAGATCTCATTGAGGCACTTATGAGGTCTTATTATCACTTAAGTTTAATGAAGGCACCATACTGAAAATTTTATTGTCAGGGGGCGTGGCGTATGGCGCTGGAGATGGCCGCATAGCTCTGCAGCTCCGCTCGGCCACCCCCGGGACTTCAGCCTATATAGACCGCTAGGCCACTCACCTCTATTTGCCTCCCGCCGACCCCCCCCCCCCCAGATGGCGAAGGGGAAAAAGGGATCCCATCAACTTACCCGGATGGATGGATTTCTCCTTTCCAGCGCCGCCGGACTATGGCAAAATAGCGCTGGACAGCAGCCGCGGCCTTCACAGAACAGCGCGAGCAGGCAAGGGGGATGTTCGCCCCCGCTCAGGCAAGTGGCTAATCCCGGCAGTGGGAACTCCTCAGGGTCTTCCACACCCCCCTCGCCATCTTCCAGGAGCCCTGCTAAGCAGAAACCTCGCCGGGGGTCCTCTCCTCCAGATCACCTACATGGCGACCAGATGGACCTCATGGTGGCCCCCTGTAACTCACAGGCCCAAACCATGCCCATGGCTGATCCCTTTGTGGCCTTTCCAGCAGGAGACCATTCTGTGCCAGCCTCCCTGCTGAAAGACATGCTGCGTTCCCTGTGGTCCTCCATCCACAATGACATGGTGCAAGGACTGGCCCAAACACAGCGTGAAGTTCGCCAGCTGGGGGAGAGGGTAGACATTGTTGAGGCTTCTATGGACAAATGCACGCTTTCCCTTAATAGCCTTGTTGAAGCACACAATGGCCATACAGAGGACATAGCCTGGCTAAAGGATAAAGTTGCGGACTTTGAGGATAGGTCACGTAGGAACAATTTAAAGCTCAGAGGGGTGCCAGAAACGGTGCAACCCCAGCATCTGGAGAAAATGGCCAAATATCTATTTGCTGCACTGGTGCCATCCCTCTCTGTGTCTGACCTAGAAATCAACAGGATCCACAGGATCCCCAAACCCAGCTTTATTGCACAAGACCTGCCTCATGATGTTCTCCTCAGAGTCCACTTTTTTCAATCGAAGGACAAAGTGCTCATGGCTTCACGACAGCTGCATTCCATGCCGGGGGAGTCCCCCAGATCCAAATACTCCCTGACTTATCCAGGCACACGCTTCAGAAATGCAGAAATTTGGCCACTATAACGAAAGCTCTTCGGAACCATCACATTCCGCACAAGTGGAAACATCCAGCTTTCTTGACTATCACTCACAATGGCTCTTCAGTCACCATCTCTACTATAGAGGAAGGTCTGTGCTTGTTGGGGGATCATCATGGAGCCATCACCTCGGTCTGCAACTCCATCTTCACCTACACCCCTAGCAGGGGACTGACAGATAGTCTCACAGAAGTGTTCCAACTCCAGACAGAGTTCAAGTGACGGTGAGCATGCCTCCTTACAGTTCCCATCACAGTCCCAGGCCTAGGATGTGACCTATCCCTATGGCCCCTCGTTCTTTGTTGCGGGTAACCCCTGCTTTTGGACCTTTTTTTATGTTCTGTTCAGCGCATGGCGCAGTCGTTGGACTCTTTCTCCCTCCCTGTCCTTGTTCCGACACAAGAATTCCCTATCCGATCTCCTTTGCTTCGAGAATGTCTTTGAGTTTATGCCTGTCCTACCCTTCGAGTGAATACTTTGCCCACATCCAGATGATGCGAGTTTGCCGGTTTTATCCACCATGACCATCAAGTTCCTTTCGTTGAATGTCAACGGCCTCAACCACCCGGTCAAACGCTATTCCTTGTGGACTGAACTGTGCAACAGTCGAGCGGATGTAGTATCTATCCAAGAGACCCATTTCAAAGCCACCCGGCAGCAGAGATTCTCTCACAAGAACTTTCCTAACCTTTTCTTTGCTAATGCCCCTGAGAAAAGGCGTGGGGTCCTGATTGCGATCAAGGACACGATCGCCTTTTCCTTGAAGGACAAGATCTGTGATCCGGATGGCCGTTTTTTGATACTCCAAGGTGACTTTAACTCAATGCCTCTGACCCTGGTAGCACTATGTTCTCCAAATAGCCATCAGAAGCGCTTTCTCCTCAGACTATTTCGGAAGGTATCCACGAATATCTATGGCAATCTGGTAATGTGTGGGGATTATAATGCTGTGGTCGACCCGGGGCTTGACAACTCAGTGTCCGCCCAGGGCTGACAACTCTCTCTACACTCACTCCTGCATAGGGAACAACTTTACGATGTCTGGAGGTGTCAGCACGGTTCGGAGGGGGACTATTCTCACTACTCCTCCAGACATCGCTCATATTCTCATATTGACTTGTTCGTGACGGATCTCCCTTTACTGGGTAAGGTCTCCTCCTCGGCCATTAGAAGCATCATATGGTCTGACCATGCGGCTGTGGAGATGGTTCTGGAGGAGAGTGGACCCAGGGAACGGACATCCATATGGCGCTGTGACACTAGGGTACTTCAGGAACCTCTCACTGGTAAAATGATTGGGGACCACCTGTGTGAGTTTTTCAAGATCAACGCCTCTTCGGTTTCGGATTCTTGATCACTTTGGGGTGCGCACAAGGCTTATATACGTGGAATATGTATTCAACAAACTGCCAGACTGCGCAAAGCCTATAACTATAAACTTGCGTCTCTCATCTCCGAGATCCGCGATTTGAAGGACATCCACAAACTTGCTCCTACCCCCTCAGTGGCCAGGGATCTGACCCAGAAGAGAGAATACCTCAAGTCCCACTTCATGGACCATTATGATTGCCACCTTAAATCTCTCAAACTCCGCTATTGCGCCCATGCCAACAGGGCAGGCAAGGTTTTAGCTTCCAGGGTTAAACAAAAGAGGGCAGCCACCCGCATCTCCCACCTGACACACCATAGAACCAAGGCTAAGCTCACACATCCTAAGGATATCGCGAACGAGTTCGCAACTTTCTATGGTTCCCTTTACAACCTAGCCCAGGACCCCTCTACCACCCAACCCAATTCCGAAGCCATTCAACATTTTTTGGATAGGCTCTCTCTCCCCACCCTCACCACTGCTCAAACACAGTCCCTCTCTTCTCCGTTCACAACGACGGAGGTCTCTAAGGCGATCCACTCCCTACCCACTGGTAAATCCCCAGGTCCAGACAGATTATGCAATGAGTATTATAAGCTCCGCAACAATACCTTAAGCCCCTTTCTTACTGAAGTATTTAACCAAGCTGCACGGTTCTCTGCATTTCCCCGGGAAATGCTGATCGCTTATATCACGACTATCCCCAAGCCTGGTAAGGACCCTAGACTTCCTGCCAATTACAGACCTATCTCCCTTCTTAATAGTGATCTTAAGATTTATGCTAAAGTACTGGCTGCACGCTTACAGCCCATTCTCCCCCACCTGATTAAAAATCCATCAAATGGGCTTTATGCCGGGCAGGCAGACGTCGGATGCTACCAGGCGAATCATTGATCTGGTCCACTTCGTGGAGAGCACTCGAACGCCTCCTCTGCTCCTCATGTTGGACGCAGAGAAGGCGTTCGACAGGGTGAACTGGTTTTCCATGCGTATGACTCTGGAGAAGTTTGGCTTCTCTGGTGGTATACTATCCGCCCTGTTGGTACTCTTGCCCCTCGGCCCAGGTTCTCACATCAGGCGTTGCCTCGACACCGTTCGTCATCACTAATGGCACCCGCCAGGGATGTCCTCTCTCCCCAGCAATCTTCAATCTTATGATTGAACCTCTGGCAGAGGCCATTCGGTCTGACGACACGGTGGAGGGGTTCCGTGTAGGAGACACCGTCCATAAAGTCAAACTTTTTGCAGATGACATTGTGGTTATCCTGACTAACCCAATCCAGCTGTTCACCGCATACTCCTAGCATTTGGGGAAATCTCCTACCACAAGGTAAATACCTCAAAATCCCTAGCACTTAATATGGGAGTTAGTCCGAAAGTAGTAGCCCTTTTACAAACACAATGCCCCTACCCTTGGTCTGATGACCAGATCCCTTACCTAGGAGTGAATATTACCCCCTGCATATCCAGACTCCTCCCTTCTAACCTGGACCCCTCATAAAAAAAATAAATCGGGAAATGGCCACCATGGCAAAAGTCGAACTTTCCTGGGGTGGCAGGATGGCTGCCTACAAAATGATGATTTTACCACAGTTGCTTTACCTGTTCCGGGCGCTCCCCATCCTTTTCCCAAAAAAATACCTGGATGCTCTTTCTCGGGGCCTGCGCAAATTTATATGGTGTGGTAAACGAGCAAGAGTATCCGCCTCCATCTTGTCTCAGCCCAAAGCATTGGGTGGCGCCAAACTACCAGATCTTCATACTTACTACTGGTCCACCAGGCTGGACTAACTGCGGATATGGTTTGCCCATGAGCATGAATTCCTTTGGTCATCTCTAGAGAGTCACCTGTCACCGACCAAAGACCTGCGGATGTTTCTCCTGGGTGACCTCTGGGTCCCCTGGCCTCTCTCTGGGCTTCCCCCCAACGTTGTGGGTCTCCCTGATGGCTTGGCGGATGCTGGGGGGCGCACAGGTGAAGCTGGATGAGGTGGCTACCAACCACTCCTCCTCTTTGCCACTGAGCCTTCAAGAAGCACACCTACCCTCCCTTCAAACATCATCGTTGACCCCATTAGTTATAGCTGATCTCTTCCATTTCTACAAGGGGGACACTCTGCTGACCACGCAACTTATGATGCACTGCTTCCAAATACCACCCTCATTATTCCTTACTATACTACGTATTCACAGTCCTCAGAAAGCACCTTTCAATAAAAAACAATATCCAAAAAAAAAAAAAAAAAAACTTTATTGTGAACTTTGTTATTTTTTCTTTTTTTTTAAATTTTTGGGCCGTTTTCAGTTGACTAAAAATTTCAGTAATGTAATTTATAGAATGTATAGATGTCAGGGGCTCATAGCCTTACTTACCCTCAGGGCCAGAATCAGCATAAAGTGGCTTAGGCAGAATTAGACAAAATGCACCTTCGCCTGTTTAGACAAAAATCCTTGCAGCGGCCCTGCTTAACCTTGCATGACCAGGGGGCATTGTAACCCAAAGACCTAATGTCACAGATTCAGGATGCTTTGCCATTCCTCAAAATTACTATTTTGCCTATCCTCATTTTTTATTCCAAACAGTTTTATTAATTTGAGGTATAAGGCCCGTTCACATAGGGGCGATCCGACTTCCAGGGGCGACCTCGGAGCGGCCGCCACGGACTTCATAGCATTGAAGTCTATGGCGGTCGCCTCCGGTTTGCCCCAAAGAAGCTCCGGACCCTTTTTCTAAGTCGGAGCGACTTGTGTCGCTCCTATTAGAACGGGTCCGCAGCTTTCCTATGGAAGGCGACCTACGGCGACCTGTGAGGCGACCAGGTCGCCTCACAGGTCGCCTTAGTGTGAACGGGGGCTAATTCACAATTTATTTATTTTTTTTTTCTTAGTCTGCACATTTGTACATTTGCAAACGCAAAATGGTGGGGTGTTATCACCCCTCTTTCTTATTTTATCTCTTTTTCTCCATGGCAGGAGGAGGTTTTAGCGGCTGCATATTTAATTAATATATTTTATATATATTCTTATATATATATATATATATCTATATATATATACAGTATATATATATACACTAAATTTTGTGGTGCACATACATACGAATACTATTTTATTATTTTTAATTTATTGTAATTTCTCAGTATCACGTTTAGGTGGTCAGTAGGCGCAGGTGTAACCCCCCCCCCCCTTTTTTTTCTTAATTTTTTTAATGTAGTAAAGAAATACAAGGTTTGAGAACATTGCACATCATTTTTTTCTTGTTAAATAGCTTTTATTAAAATTATTTAAAATAGTAACAAACAGGGAAAGGAAATCATAATAATAACAGAGGAAAGCAAACTCATAAAACATTGATATTATGGCCAGTAGTACATAGGTGCAGTTATGCAATCTAACTTCACGCCCATGAAGATAAGCCTTTACAGCATTAAGCAATCCAAATATACGAATAGCATTAATACTTATAAGATGGGGTCACTGATGGCCGTTCTCTAATCGGGCCACCCCAAATGGGTACACACTGTGTCCAGCTGGGGGGGGGGGGGGGGGTAGACCCTCCGACAGCTAAACATCCGCGGACCACCATATATTAGACTGCCATGTACATAGTTCTACAAGATGTTATTTGTGACACTAACAGAGAATATATGAAAGGTAAAGTAAAGGGAATACTCTTTGGTGGTAAATAGGGTTGAGCGAACTTGGAGTGTATTGTTCAGGATCGTACCGGACTTTTGGGTATTCGGTACCCGGCCCCGAACCAGAACATTTCACTGTATGTTCGGGTACTGTCCGTTGTTCGGTAATGTTATTTGATGTTTTGGCGCAGTTTTAATGGCACGGTTTCAACAGGTGCAAGGCAGCCAATCAGCAAGCGTTTAACTAGTGTGCCCTAGAAGCCATCACAGCCATGCCTACTAATGCCATGGCTGTCATTTGCCAGTGCAGCATGTGACCCAGAGTCTATATAAGCTGGAGTCACACAGTGCTGCGCGTCACTCTGCTATAACTATACTAGGGAGAGGTTCCTGATACATCTGCTGAGGGAGAGATAGGAGATTACTGTAGGGTCAGGCTGGAGATTGCTTTGAGGGAAAGTATAGGAACAATCTTCTTTAATCAGACAGCGATCTACATTGATTGTACTGTGTGGGGGTGCAGTGCACGATCTTTATGCCCTGACCTGAGCCCAGTGAGGAGGAGAAAGGAGAAAAAAAAGTTTATCTGTTAGGTGGGCGGCGTGCGGTGCTGCACATTTAATGCAACCTCAGTGCATATGTGTCTGCTTAATCTGCATTTAACAAAGAAAAAGAAAAAAAAATGTTCCTTCATATTTAACTTTAACATACAGTGTTTAGACAGACACTGCTTTTCTAACCTGCTCTTCAAAAAGCACCAATGTGAGGGGAAAATAATTATTTTTCAGTATTTAGGGAAAAAAATATTTTTCAGTTTTTCATTCAAATGGGTTTTTTTTTTATTCAATAGCGGAATAGAACAACAACAGTATCCAACCTGTTAGGCGTGCGGTGTGTAGCGGCCATTTCCTGCAAGCTCAGTGCATATTTGTTAGGGGCAAAAAAATTTGATTGCGGCCCTGTCTGCATATGTTACAGTGACATACACCCATTACATACTGTTGTATTGCACTTTGCAATAAAAAGAACCCATTTAGTGGCAAAAAAAGTTGATTGCGGCCCTGTCTGCATATGTTACAGTGACATACATCCAGTCGGCCGGCAATCAAATCTATCACCCTCTCCGTCCTCCCCCCTCCCGGGATGGAGGGCTGGCTGGCTGCCCAGATGGATAGCCAGCATCCTTACCTGCTCCTTCCCCGAGTGGCTGTGAGTCTCCTCCGGCCGTACGTCCCCTCCCTCTTCCTGGCCAATGTCCAATAAAATCGTTTCTCTTTTTAGCCAAACAGGAAAGGGGTCTCTTCCTGATTGGCTGGGAGGAAAATCAGCGTGATAATAGCGAATATTCATTCACTATTTTCATACAACTCTGCGTCCCGAGCCCACCCTTTTTTGAAGCCTATTAGAGCCTCTGGCTCTAATCACGTGCTTCGAAAAAAAAAAAAAAAAAACCCTATTGGAATCCATGTGTCCGGCGCCCTGCATGTAGATTAGGGGGCCGGACACATGGATAGAGGGGGCGGCGCCCCCACAGAATGGGCCGCCACTGGGTTAGCCATGATACCTTCAAACCACTGAGGGATTCGTTCTAAGAGCTGGATCATAGTATAATGCCTGTCTAGACTCTTATAATGTGGAGTCTATAGTTCTGGTAAGGATACATCTTATTAATTATCACGGTGGAGAAGCATCTGATGGATATTCATTTAAATACTCACTTTCTTTGGACACTCAAGGACTTCTTTTTCTGTTTGCTCTGTATTATTCATTGAACTGTTTGAGCACTATATGGACTATTTTTTTAGGAAAAAGTTATTTTTGGACTATTACTTATTTAGCGTGGCAACTTTTTACTTTATAGCTATTTGACCACTCCATAAGTTAATGGTCAATGTGTGCTGGTAAGAGGCTTTGGGGTTGTTTTACGAAAACTGGAGAGTGCAAAATCTGGTGCACCTCTGCACGGTAGCCAATCAGCTTCTAACCTCAGCCTGTTCAATTAAGCTTTGACCAAAACCCTGGAAGCTGATTGGTCTCTATACAGAGCTGCACCAGATTTTGCACTTTCCAATTTTAGTAAATCAACCCATTTGTGTACTTACATGTAACGTGTGGACGGCTTATAATTACATGTGTTTTTCTTTGGCACATTTGAAGTGCCTAAAGCCTTTCTTGAACCTTATGATGGGACTTTTTATGTTTTAAATGTTTACCTATGATAGTATTATGTTTTAGGGGCTTCACTTTGTTTAATCTTCTTGTCTGCAATTGGTCCTGACGAAGCATTCTGCAAAACGCGTTGTCTTTCGAGCAGACGTACTCTCTTATATTGACGCAATGTCTTATATGTAACCTTGATTCATGTGCGAATATGTGTTCATTATGCATTGACTTGTAGGATTAATTGGAACCATTTTTTTGGGGTTGAGTTTCCTCCTGTTGTTTTTTATTTTTGTATATTATGTTTTTAATGGAACTCAATAAATGTGAATTTTATATAATTTTTTGATATTGAAGTCTATCCTTTATGTGCCCATAAAGTCCACCTTTGGGCCTAGTTGTTCTTACAACTGGGCTAGTTTTTTGACTATTTCTTGGATGATGAGACGCTCTTGTTAGCTCATTTTATTTTGTTCTTTGTTTAATGTTTTTTTTTTTTATTTATTTGTTTGTCAACAAATTGCGTGAGTTGCTCTTCTACAATATTATCCAGGCGTGGTCAACAAATTGCGTGAGTTGCTGTTCTACACTATTATCCAGGCGCGGGTGCATTTTGAATAATTTTGCAACTTTGATCTACAATTTTTTTTTTTTTTTTGTAGTGTTTTAGGTCACTCTGTCTACTAGCTAATAATTAAAATAGGAGACAAAAAAAAATAGAAAAAAACTAAGGCAGGCCAAACTGGGTAGGTTTATATCAGTACGCCAAAGGTTACCACAGTGTAGGTGGTCATCCCCTGGCTCTAAGGCATATACACAAAAAGCTATTCTGGAAGAGACCAGAAAAAAAGGAGAGCCTTACTGGGATGAACAATAAAGGATAGACTTCAATATCAAAAAATTATATAAAATTCACATTTATTGAGTTCTATTAAAAACATAATAAACAAAAAATAAAAAACATCAGGAGTAAACTTAATCCAAAAAAAAGGGTTCCAATTAATCCCACATGTTGATGCATAATGAACACGTGTTCACACATGAATTAAGATTACATATAAGACATTGCGTCAATATAAGAGAATACGTCTGCTCGAAAGTCAACGCGTTTCACAGAATGCTTCCTCAGGACCAATTGCAGACAAGAAGATTAAACAAAGTGAAGCCCCTAAAACATAATACTATCATAAGTAAACATTTAAAGCATTAAAAGTCCCGGCATAAAGTTCAAGAAAGGCTTAAGGCACCTCAAATGTGCCAAAGAAAAACACATGTGAATATAAGCCGTCCACACGTCACATCGGAGTACACAAAGGGGTTGATTTACTAAAATTGGAAAGTGCAAAATCTGGTGCAGCTCTGTATAGAGACCAATCAGCTTCCAGGGTTTTGGTCAAAGCTTAATTGAACAGGCTGAGGTTAGAAGCTGATTGGCTACCGTGCACAGCTGCACCAGATTTTGCACTCTCCGGTTTTAGTAAATAAACCCCAAAGCCTCTTACCAGCACATATTGGCCATAAACTTATGGAGTGGTCAAATAGCTATAAAGTAGTAAAGTAAAAATTGCCACGCTAAATAAGTGATAGTCCAAAAATAACTTTTTCTTAAAAAAAATAGTCCATATAATGCTCACAGTTGCTTCGTCAGGACCAATTGCAGACAAGAAGATTAAACAAAGTGAAGCCCCTAAAACATAATACAATCATAAGAATAAACATATTCATTTGAAAAAAAAAAAGGCTTTCAGTGGATGTTAAATTTAAATATTAAAGACTGTTCTCAATTATAGGAAAATGGCTCCCAAGGTGTTATAAATTACATATTAAAAGACCTTTAATGAGACTTTCAGCTTTGTGTTCTTACAACACATCAGACCGTCCTGAGGGAATGCCAACATCTTATATAAGAATAAATCATTCGCTGGTACAAATGTCTGCATGTAAACCTGTGCAGGCACACCGTACATGTCTTCTAATGATTAATTCCTCAAATCCTTAATTTTATTACAGTATTATAGTGATGAATTTAAACAAAGAAAAAAATGAATAATATTAGGAATAAGACAGAGATTTCCTCTATCACTCTTGTGGGTCTATCAGACCATCCACTGACCATGAATGGACTTTTTGCGTTCTTCCTTCTCATCTATCTGATGACTCTTATCACAAACCTTATTATTTTTTTCTTGGTCCTCACTGACCACCATCTGCACAACCCAATGTATTTTTTTCTTGCAAACTTGGCATTTCTGGACATGTCCTATTCATCAGTGACCGCACCAAGGATGCTCTTTGATTTGGTCACAAAAAGCCGATCAATATCCATTCCTGCCTGTATAGCCCAAGTCTTCTTCTACATCTCCTTTGCTATCTCAGAACTTTTCTTACTCTCAGCTATGTCCTACGACCGCTACATTGCCATCTGCCACCCCCTACATTACAAACTAATTATGTCTTGGAGAGTCTGTGTTAATATGGCCTCCTTGGTCTGGGTTGCAGGATGTTCTCTCTCTTTAAGTCATACTTTATTTTTGCTCAGGTTGTCCTTCTGTAGGACAGCTTCCATCCGCAACTTCTTTTGTGACCTTCCACACTTGTTTCAAATTACATGTACTGACCCCTTCATAAACATGGTGGCCGTATTCTTATCAGGTGCTAGTGCTGCATTCGGAGCCTTTCTTCTGACCTTTATTCCCTATGTCTATATTTTCAGTACCATCCTCAGAATCCGTAGCAAGACTGGAAAGATAAAAGCATTCTCCACCTGCACCTCACACCTCACTGTGGTCTTTATCTTTTATGGCTCTTTAAGTTTTATTTACTTGGTTCCCTCCTCCAGTAAAATGGTCAATTTAGACAAACTGTTTACAGTCATATCTTCCCTCATTAACCCATTGCTGAATCCTCTGATCTACAGCCTGAGGAACAAGGACCTTATGGAGGCACTTCTGAGGGGTTATTATCACTTAAGTTTAGTGAAGGCATCATACTGAAAACATCATTGTGGACTTTGTTATTTTTTATTTTTTTTTTTATTTCTGGGCCATTTTCAGTTGACTAACAATGTCAGTAATGTAATCTATAAAATGTATAGATGTCAGGGGCTCATAGCTTTACTTACCCTCAGGGCCAGAATCAGCATAAAGTGGCTTAGGCAGAATTAGACAAAATGCACCTTCGTCTGTTTAGACAAAAATCCTTACATCGGCCCTGCTTACTCATGCATGGCCAGGGGGCATTGTAACCCACAGACCAAATGTAACAGATTCAGGATGCTTTGCTGTTCCTCAAAATTACTGTTTTGCCTATCCTCATTTTTTATTCCAAACTATTTTATTAATTTGAGGTATAATTCACAATTTATTTATTTATTTTTTCTTAGTCTGCACATTTGTACATTTGCATGCCCAAAACTGTGGTGTGTTATCACCCCTCTTTTTTATTTTATCCTTTTTCTCTGTGGCAGGAGGAGGTTTTAGCGGCTGCATATTTAATTAATATATTTTATATATATTCTTATATATATATATATATATATATATATATATATATATACAAAAATATATATAAGATTGCACAAACCAATCAAAATATGCTTATTGCGATTTTTTTTTTTTTTTTTTATTACCAAAAATATGTAGCAGAAAACAAATTGGCCTAAATAGTTAAAACATTTTGATTTTTAATGTTTTTTTTTTTTTTGAGAATGTCATATAGCAGAATGTAAAAAATATAGATTTTTTTTTTTTTTTTTTACAAAATTGTCGCTCTTTTTTTGTTTATAGTGCAAAAAATAACAATCGCACAGGTGATCAAATACCACCTAAATAAAGCTCTATTTGTGGGAAAAAAAGGACACCAATTTTATTTATGTACAGCGTTGCATGACTGCGCAATTGTCCGTTAAAGTAATGCAGTGCCGAATCGCAAAATAGGGCCAGGTCAGGAAGGGGGCAAATCCTCTCGGGGCTGAAGTGGTTAAGAACAAACCTACAGTCCCTATTTTGTTTGGGACCGCCTGTAGTTTGGTTAACCTCAAAAAACTCTGACCATTTTTCTTACCATCATTTTTTACATATATTTTTATGCATCTCTAAGGCCTTTAACCACTTGCCGACCAGTCACTGGGCCTGTACTGTGGCAAAGTGGCTCGATTCCATCCAGCGACGTGGACTCCTCCCCTTGTGGACTCCTCCCCTTGTGGGCGGTGCTCGCGCGCCGCCGGAGGCTCGCTCCCGCTGTGTTCAGTCATGGGCCCCATCTGGCAAAACATCTGAACTTTTCTATAGGGGTATATATACACACACATATATGTATATATACACATAAACATATATAGGTGTGAAAGTAGCAGAACACTATACTTGCGCTAATGAAATAATGAACACCAATATGTCTCCGCTCCTATCACACCTATATATGTGTATGTGTAAAATACATTTAAGTGTGTGTGTATATATACCCCTATACAGAAGTTCAGATGTTTTGCCTGCCTCCAAAGACCCCATAAAAAATGCCCAAAAAAACGCCTGCGCCAAAAAAAAAACACCCAGGTGTGTTATTGCAGGGGTTTTTTTTGGGCATTTTTTTGGGGTCTTTGGAGGCAGGCAAAACATCTGAACTTCTGTATAGGGGTATATATATACACACACACTTATATGTATTTTACACATATATAGGTGTGATAGGAGCAGAGACCTATTGGTGTTCATTATTTCATTAGCGCAAATATAGTGTTCTGCTACTTTCACACCTATATATGTGTATGTGTATATATACATATAAGTGTGTATGTATATATACCCCTACACAGAAGTTCTGATGTTATGCCTGCCTCCAATAACCCCCAAAAAATGCCCAAAAAAACGCTTGCTACAAAACCGGCAAGGTGTGAAAATAGCGGAGCCATATCCCTGTTCTATATTAATTCTAATACAAACTACTTTTTTTCTGGTTCTGGACATGCTACAGAGCTGAAACTTCACAGGTACACTTTTTAGACCCACCAGACACTAAATCCAAAGAAATCTCTTTTTTTTTTTTTCAATAATTTTTTCAATAATTGGCTCTCTATCAAAAATTACAATTTTTAAGAACTTTTTTTTTGTGTGATTAATAGTCCCTGGGGCATGACCCAGAACCCTAGGCACTTTTTAGGGGCATTTATTGGGTTTTAGGGCTTCAAAATGGTGTTTTTTGATTACCGAAGTTCGGGTCCCATTGATTTCAATGGGGTTCTGAAATCCGGGCCGAACTTTCGGGAAGTTCGGGTGTTCTGGTCGAACCGAACTTTTGAAAAGTTCGATCATCCTTAGTCATAGGGCCAAGTTGGGAGCAACCTCTGAAGCAGCCTCTGAAACACAACTGGTTGGTATGAGTTACAATAAAGGAAAAGAGGTGTAATACCACCTATAAAGAATTTTGCAAGAGCTCTATGGGGCCAGATGATTTCTGGAGGTGTTGGCAGTAGCCATCCATATGTCTTGTGGAAAAGGAAAAAGGAGAAAGAAGTACCTCCTAAGTGCAGTATTAAAACAACATTTAGTAAGTCACAGTTAAAAACACTCACCAGATGTGTAAAGGTAAAGCTCATCGTAATGAAGGAGAGAAGGGGGGAGGAAAGCACCGCCACTGATCTTATTATTTTAAAAGAGACTTCCAGACACCGATAAACCTCCAGCTGCAGTTCCCTCACAACCACTGTCCGAGGAAGTGCAGAGAATGCTTGAGCTCAATGTCACTGAGGAGTCACAGAGTGAGTGGTCAAGCCTATGTTTATATCAAAGTCCAATTCTGCAACAACTTTAGGAATATTAATGAAGTTTACAAGTTTGGCGCCTATTTGATGCCCTAAGAAGACAACTTAATAGAGAGATTAGGACTCGCCCGCTATATCACCATGTAAACCTCAGCAAAGTGCACTGGAAGATAACATCAACTAAGGAAGCCAAAGAGAAAACTGCTTTTTCCACACCTGAAGGCCACTTTCAATATAAGAGGATTCCATTTGGCTTACACCCTGCCACAGTAACCTTTCAAAGGGTAATGGATAAGACACAACTCCCTCATCGACTATTCACCTCAATCTACCTGGATGACATTGTCATTTTTAGTGCCCATTTGGAGTCCCATCTTCCCTGAGGTCAGGCAATCTTAAAATCTTTTAAAAAATCCCAAGCAGTGTACAATTGGAATGGAGGAAACCAAGTACCTAGGGAGCATGGTGGGTAGAAGGCTGGTAAAACCCTAAATGAACAAAGTAGTGGCCATACTAGATTGGCCCCACTACCGAACAAAGAAAAAGGTCAGAGCATTTCTGAGCATAGTTGACTACTACCTGTAGTTTGTCCCCAACTTTACCACCATTGCTGCACCATTGACTGACTTGACAAAAGACAGGTAGTCAGTGATGATACCATGGAATGCAGATGCCGAAGAAGCTTTTTAGAAGCTTAAGGTTGCATTGTGCCAGTATCCAGTGCTCATGGCTCCTGATTATTCTAAGGAATTTGTGGTGCAAACAGATACATTGAGTGAGGGCTTAGGAGCGGTCCTGCCTCAAGTGGTCAATGGGGAAGAGCACCCCGTAGTTTTTCTCAGTAGGAAACTAACAGCGGCTAAGAAATACAATGCTGGGATGGAGCGAGAGTGTCTCACCATTAAGTGGATTCTGAACTTTCTAATAAACTTTCTTTTAGGCAGGGGATTCCTCCTGGTGTTGGACCATGCCCCATTGACCTGGATGAGACAAAACAAGAAGGCCAATTCCAGTGTAACCAGGTGGTTCCTATTGCTCCAAGAAATCAATTTTGTGGTAAATCACAGACCTGAGAGACAGCATCAAAATGCTGATTCCCTCTCTTGTGTACATTGTATGGTGTCAAATGTTGCCGCCAAACCCTCTGCATTGGGGTAGGGGGGAAATGTACAGGATGCAAAGGATGGGTACTGGATGAACACTATGTTTTACCCATATTTGGGTTGTGATCCTGTCAGGGTGTCAGGAACCCAGATCACACAGAGATGCAGGTAAAATAAGGCAGTTTATTGGAGCAAACAACAATAAATGCACAGCAAGAGAAAGGAGTGAGATCAGGAACAGCCGGGGTCAAGTCCAGAACTGGGTGGTCATCCAAGCCGGGGTCGAGTCCAGAAGCGGGTAGTCTGCCGATGTCGGGTCGTCTGCCAATGCGGGGTTAAGAGCCAGGAGAGTCGTCAGCCAAACCTGGTCAAACATGGGGGGACACGGAGAACAGAAGACTGCTAGCATTGATGCATCTTGGAGCACAAATGCAAGGGCAAGGACTGCAACCCATCAGATGATTGATAAAGTTAGGTGTGCAACATCATCACTGTGTGGCGCCGAAGCAGCAGGCAAGTGATGATGCAATCAGAGTTTATAAGAGGCTGCAGTCTGCACATGTCCAAGATGGCTGCCAACAGGAGGGCAAGGTAAGATCTTGACAGGTCCCCAGTCACCCACTCCAGATTGGGGACAAAGAGA
Organism: Pelophylax lessonae; assembly: GCF_965119305.1. Classification (NCBI taxonomy): domain Eukaryota; kingdom Metazoa; phylum Chordata; class Amphibia; order Anura; family Ranidae; genus Pelophylax; species Pelophylax lessonae. The sequence continues at coordinate 4,747,764 of NC_138775.1, forward strand.
AGGCAAACGCAGATGATTTGTGTTCCGTTGGTGTTCTCAGGGGTTCTCCCCTATGCAGGATGAGGAGTTCTGGGACAGTCCAATCAGAGAGAGGGAAGGGCTGACTTATGCCTGGTACACACATTGAGATTATTGGACAAATGATTGTCAATCTTTTTTTTTTTTTTTTTTGCATGCCTGCTAGTGTCATATCGAAAATAAAAGCAGTTAATAAAGTTACAGAAATTCTCGTTTGACAGAATATAAATTTGGAAGTGATGTAATGTAATGTATTGTATTTTTGAACCACCATTGCACAGGATTTATTGAAAAAATACTTACAAAGACAATAAACGAGCGTGCATGTGTCTCAAAATGCCGCCTAACTCGTTTCATCCAATAGGACATTGTCAGAGGTGTGGCCTACTGACACAAGCACGCCTCTTTATAAACAACCTGAGTTAACCGGAAGTTAGGGGTCGGAAGCGACTGAAATTCATCAGTGCATTCCCTACAGCCGGAAATCAAGCTTGCAAATCAGAGTTCATTGAGTCTGGGGACCGGCATCAAAGGGCAAAAAAAACCTTTAAAAGAGTGCTTTATCCTCGGACATCAATTCACAAAAACCACAACAAGACAAGGCTGACACATTATCACACTGCCGGATAATACAGGGAGATAAGAAGACATGTGGCCACTCCATGAAATTAGAGGAGAAGCGGTTTACCCTTAAAGTGGAAGTAAACCCTCCTATCATTTTAAGCCAAGGAAGCTGCCATCTTGGTCTCTGTGTGATCTTTAACTGCCATGATGCTGCACATGTGATCAGTTATGACATCAGCCATTGGATGGTTTGACAGCTTGGTTGAAAGCACAACCAATGTGACGGTTACATTCCTGGCACATGCCGGAAATGTAGCTGTTTTTTGAAACTCTTAAATTGATGGGTTTACTTCCCCTATAAACTGCATAGGGGATTCTTTACTACAGGACGTGTGATGTCATCACGCTCAGACGCCAGGGATTGTGGCCATCTTGTTGGTGACTTGTTTGGATACTTCATTACGTTTATATATTTTATTCAAATGTGAGTGTATTTTAACTATTCTTAAAAACCTTTGAGGTTTTTTAAAATACTGCACCATGAGGCTGTCATGTTTGCCTTTTATGTGGGTGACATACATGGAAGCTGGATTTTTTTTTTTGGGAATCATGTGGAGTGAATTCTGAGATCGCAAGTAAACAGTTCAGATGAGCTTGTGGGGGATTATTTCCAGTGGAAGCTGTATAATCCTGGATTTATACCTAAACTTATTGTAAAGGAAAAAATGTTTAAAAAAAAATACAAACAAGCCATACTTACCTGAACGGTGCAGTGGTTTTGCACAAATCAGCACCAATCCTCCTCTTCTCAGGTCCCCCTGCCAGCACTTTGGGCCCCTCCCCTTTACCCCAGGCCCCAAGAGCAAGCCGCTTGCTTTGGGGGCACTCGTGTGTGCTCACTCCTGAGCTGGCTCTCTGCATCCATTCAACAAAGAGAGCACGGCTCAGCTTGTTGGCTATGGTTGACAGGAGCAGGAGCCAATGGTTCCTGCTGCTGCATCTCAGCCAATCACATCGCTGGATTGAGTTTAGGCTAAGGTAAGTATTGGGGGGGGGGGAGCTGCACACTGAAGGTTTTTTACCTTTATGCATAGAAAGCATGAATGTAAGCAACCTTCAGCCTTTACAACCACTTTAAGCGATATTGACCATTTGGGCGGAGTCTATGTTGGAAGTGACCACGCCATCCGAGCTTGTATACAAGTGGATTTCTTCCCGGGAAATTACTGTTTTAATGCCGATATTTTACTGGATTGATGTAAGTGTTTAGTGACCTTTTTTCAAAATAAAGATGTTTATGGTTTTACACTATGTGGACCCCTTTCTCTTCCTTACTGGTCACGTCTGAGGATTACTAGGGGTCTGTCTGGTCAGCCCAGTGGAGGCTGGTTAATAAAAATTTTGGGGGGGGCGCAAATACCCCCCCGCGGGACGGCCAGGCAGCCGGCAATCAAATCTACCACCCCCTCCCTCCTCCCCTCTCCTGGGATGGATAGCCAGCATTCTTACCTGCTCCTTCTCCCATCAGCTGTGAGTCTCCTCCGGCCGTACATCCCCTCCCTCTTCCTGGCCAATGGCCAGTAAAATCGCTACTCTTTTTAGCCAGTCAGGAAAAGGGTCTCACAACCCGCTTCCTTATTGGCTGAGTGGAAAATCAGTGTGATAATATTCATTCGCTATTGTCATACAACTGGGTAGGCTCAGGGCGCAGTGCTGTGCTCCCCGAGCCCACCCTTTTTTGAAGCCTATTAGAGCCTCTGGCTCTAATCACGTGCACGGGCCGGACACATGGATAAGGGGGCTGCGCCCCCAATGGATGGGCCGCCACTGGGTCAGCCATGATACCTTCACTGAGGGATTTGTTCAGAGAGCTGGATCATAGTATAATGCCTGTCTAGACTCTTATAATGTGGAGTCTATAGTTCTGGTAAGGATACATCCTATTAATTATCACGGTGGAGAAGCATCTGGTGGATATTATTTTAAATACTCACTTTCTTTGGACACTCAAGGACTTCTTTTTCTGTTTGCTCGGTATTATTCATTGAACTGTTTCAGCACTATATGGACTATTTTTTTTAAGAAAATGTTATTTTTGGACTATTACTTATTTATCGTGGCAACTTTTTACTTTATAGCTATTTGACCACTCCATAAGTTAATGGTCAATATGTACTTGTAAGGGGTTGTTTTACTAAAACTGGAGAGTGCAGAATCTGGTGCAGCTGTGCACGGTAGCCAATCAGCTTCTAACCTCAGCCTGTTCAATTAAGCTTTGACCAAAATCCTGGAAGCTGATTGGTCTCTATACAGAGCTGCACCAGATTTTGCACTTTACAATTTTAGTAAATCAACCCCTTTGTGTACTCAGATGTGACGTGTGGACGGCTTATATTCACATGTGTTTTTCTTTGCCACATTTGAGATGCCTAAAGCCTTTCTTGAATCTTATGCTGGGACTTTTTACGCTTTAAATGTTTACTTATGAGTTATGATAGTATTATGTTTTAGGGGCTTCACTTTGTTTAAACTTGTTTGCAATTGGTCCTGACGAAGCGTTCTGCGAAACGCGTTGACTTTCGAGCAGACGTATTCTCTTATATTGACGCAATGTCTTACATGTAATCTTGATTCATGTGTGAACACGTTTTCAATATGCATCAACATGTGGGATTAATTGGAACCAATAAATGGGAATTTTATATAATTTTTTGATATTGAAGTCTATCCTTTATGTGCCCATAAAGTCCAACTTTGGGCCTAGTTGTTCTTACAACTGGGCTGTTTCTTCTTTTTTGACTATTTCTTGGATGATGAGACGCTCTTGTTAGCTCATTTTATTTTGGTCTTTGTTTAATGTTATTTTTATTTTTTATTTGTTTGTCAACAAATTGCGTGAGTTGCTGTTCTACACTATTATCCAGGCGCGGGTGCATTTTGAATAATTTTGGAACTTTGATCTACAATTTTCTTTTGTAGTGTTTTAGGTCACTCTGTCTACTAGCTAATAATTAAAAAAAAAAGACAAAAAAAAAAAAACTAAAGACAAGCCTAACTGGGTAGGTTTATATCAGTACCCCAAAGGTTACCACAAAATTCTAAACAAAATAACGGGGTGGGCAACTACATGGCAGATGAGGTTTAATGTTGAAAAATGTAAAGTAATGCACTTGGGAGTCAGAAACATGAAAGCAAGCTACTCACTAAGGGGGAAACCTCTGGGTGAGTCTAGGATGGAAAAGGACCTGGGGGTACTGGTAGACAACAGGCTTGGCAGTGGCATGCAATGCCAAGCCGCTGCAAGCAAAGCCAACAGAATACTGGGATGTATAAAAAAAGGGATTCACACCAGAAATAAAGAGATTATTCTCCCACTCTACAAGACTCTGGTCCGGCCACATCTGGAGTATGCCGTCCAGTTCTGGGCACCGGTCCTCAGGAAGGATGTGCTGGAATTGGAAAGAGTCCAGAGAAGGGCAACAAAAATAATTAGGGGAATGGAGGGCATCAGCTATGAGGAAAGACTACAAGCACTGAACATATTCTCTCTGGAGAAGAGACGATTTAGGGGGGATATGATATCAATGTACAAATACTGTACTGGCAACCCTAGCATATGGAAAAACCTATTCAGAGAAAGGAAATACAATAAGACACATGGCCACTCACTAAAACTAGAGGAAAAACGTTTTAACCTTAAAATACGTAAGGGGTTCTTCACTGTCAGAGCAGTAAGGATGTGGAATTCTCTTACACAAGCAGTGGTATCAGCAGGGAGCATTGATAGTTTCAAAAAACTATTAGATGGGCACCTTAAAGACCACAACATACAGGGGTATACAATGTACAACATACAGGGGTATACAATGGGTATACAATGTACAACATACAGGGGTATGCAATGTACAACATACAGGGGTATACAATGTACAACATACAGGGGTATACAATGTACAACATACAGGGGGTATACAATATACAACATACAGGGGTATGCAATGTACAACATACAGGGGTATACAATGTACAACATACAGGGCCATACAATGTACAACATACAGGGGTATACAATGTACAACATACAGGGGGTATACAATGTACAACATACAGGGGGTATACAATGTACAACATACAGAGGTATACAATGTACAACATACAGGGGTATACAATGTACAACATACAGGGGGTATACAATGGACAACATACAGGGGTATACAATGTACAACATACAGGGGTATACAATGTACAACATACAGGGGTATACAATGTACAACATACAGGGGGTATACAATGGACAACATACAGGGTTATACAATGTACAACATACAGGGGTATACAATGTACAACATACAGGATTATACAATGTACAACATACAGGGGTATACAATGTATGGTTAACAGCAAACACACACACATCATAGGTTGAACTGGATGGACTGTCTTTTTTCAACCTCACAAACTATGTAACTATGTAACCACAGTGTAGGTGGTCATCCCCTGGCTATAAGGCATATACACAAAAAGCTATTGTGGAAGAGACCAGAAAAAAAGAGAGCCTTCCTGGGATGAACAAGTAAATACGCAGAGGGGTATAAACCAAATGAATATGTTTATTCGTGTGATTGTATCAAAACAAGTGCTGGCATTAATGAAAAATGGTGTGGTTCACCGTATCAAGTTCAATAATATTGTCATAAGGTGCAAACAATTTTATTGAACTTGATACGGTGAACCACACCATTTTTCATTAATGCCAGCACTTGTTTTGATACAATCACAAGAATAAACATATATCCATTTGACAAAAAAAAAAGGCTTTCAGTGGATGTTAAATTTAAATATTAAAGATTGTTCTCAATTATAGGAAAATGGCTCCCAAGGTGTTATAAATTACATATTAAAAGACCTTTAATGAGACTTTCAGCTTTGTGTTCTTACAACCCAGCAAACCGTCCTGAGGGAATGCCAACATTTTATATAAGAATAAATCATTTGCTGGTACAAATGTCTGCATGTAAACCTGTGCAGGCACACCGTACATGTCTTCTAATGATTAATTCCTCAGATCCTTAATTTTATTACAGTATTATAGTGATAAATTTAAACAAAGAAAAAAATGACTAATATTAGGAATAAGACAGAGATTTCCTCTATCACTCTTGTGGGTCTATCAGACCATCCACTGACCATGAATGGACTTTTTGTGTTCTTCCTTCTGATCTATCTGATGACTCTTATCTCAAACCTTCTTATTTTTTTCTTGGTCCTCACTGACTACCATCTGCACAACCCAATGTATTTTTTTCTTGCCAACTTGGCAATTCTGGACATGTCCTATTCATCGGTGACCGCACCAAGGATGCTCTTTGATTTGGTCACAAAAAGCCGATCAATATCCATTCCTGCCTGTATAGCCCAAGTCTTTTTCTACCTCTCCTTTGCTATCTCAGAAGTTTTCTTGCTCTCAGCTATGTCCTACGACCGCTACATTGCCATCTGCCACCCCCTACATTACAAACTAATTATGTCTTGGAGAGTCTGTGTTCGGATGGCCTCTCTGGCCTGGGTTGCAGGATGTTCTTTCTCTTTGGTTCATACTTTATTTTTGCTCAGGTTGTCCTTCTGCAGGACAGCTTCCATCCACAACTTCTTTTGTGATCTTCCACACTTATTTCAAATTACATGTACTGACCCCTTCATAAACATGGTGGTCGTATTCTTATCAGGTGCTAGTGCTGAATTCGGAGCCTTCCTTCTGACCATTCTTCCCTATGTCTATATTTTCAGTACCATCCTTAGTATCCGTAGCAAGACTGGAAAGATAAAAGCATTCTCCACCTGCACCTCACACCTCACCGTGGTCTTTATCTTTTATGGCTGCTTCATTATTATTTACTTTGTTCCTACTTCCACTAATATGGTCAATTTAGAAAAACTGTTTACAGTCCTATCTTCCCTCATTAACCCATTGCTGAATCCTCTGATCTACAGCCTGAGGAACAAAGATCTCATGGAGGCACTAATGAGGTCTTATTATCACTTACGTTTAATGAAGGCATCACACTGAAAACATCATTGTGAACTTTATTTTTTATTTATTTTTTTTCTGGGCCATTTTCAGTTGACTAAAATTTTCAGTAATGTAATTTATAAAATTTATAGATGTCAGGGGCTCATAGCTTTACTTACCCTCAGGGCCAGAATCAGCATAAAGTGGCTTAGGCAGAATTAGGCAAAATGCACCTTCGCCTGTTTAGACAAAAATCCTTGCACCGGCCCTGCTTACCCTTGCATGACCAGGGGGCATTGTAACCCACAGACCAAATGTAACAGATTCAGGATGCTTTGCCATTCCTCAAAATTACTATTTTGCCTATCATCATTTTTTATTCCAAACAATTTTATTAATGTAGTAAAGGAATACAAGGTTTGAGAACATTGCATATCATTTTTAACAACTTTTTATTTTTTACATTTTTTTTTTTTTCATCTACAAGGCTTTTCACTGACAAATGGAAAACATTTTAAAAATATATAATTTTAGCTTGAACAATGAATAAAAGTTTCAGTACTGCCTTTCATAAAATATAAACATGTCAGTAGAGATGGGCGAACATCGGCCGGGGTGGTTCGCGAACGCCGGCCGCAAAATTTCTCAAAGGTCCGCGAACCGCAAGTTCGCGGCGGGCCCCATTGACTTTAATGGGAGGCGAACTTTAAAAACCTTTAGGTCATATTTGCAGCCACAAAAGACGTACTAGCTGTGCACAAATAGTCCCAGCACATGGACAATGTCATAACAGAAGTATTGCAATTGAAAAAGTTGCCCTAAATTTTCTTAGTTTTTGCTGTAAAAAAAAAAAAAATTTTTTTTTTTCATAAATCAGCCAGAACTGACAGCAGCCGGTAAATACATTGTCTAATACATATAGGGTCCATTCACACATCTGTAAAATGAGTCCGCATCCATCCAACAATTTGGCGGAACCTTTACAGACCCATTGTTTTTAATTTCCAGTCTGAAAAATTAGGCATTCACAGGATAAAGAAGTAAGTGTCGGCCATTCCAGGCCCCAAAAATTAGCCCACATGCGTTTACCTGTCAGCTAAGAACGTAGTATTCTGTGGCTGAAGGTACATTAGGCATTCACAGGATACAGAAGTAAGTGTCGGCCTGTATAGGCCTAAAAAATTAGCCCACATGGGTTTATCTGACAGCTAAGAACGTAGTGTATTTGATGGCTAGAGGTACATTAGGCATTCACAGTATACAGAAGTAAGTGTCGGCCTGTATAGGCTCCAAAAATTAGCTCACATGGGTTTAACTGACAGCAAAGAATGTAGTATTTGGTGGCTGGAGGTACATTAGGCATTCACACAATATACAGAAGTAAGTGTCGGCCTGTATAGGCCCCAAAAATTAGCTCACATGGGTTTAACTGACAGCAAAGAACGTAGTGTATTTGATGGCTAGAGGTACATTAGGCATTCACAGGATACAGAAGTAAGTGTCGGGATATGTAGGCTCCAAAAATTAGCTCACATGGGTTTAACTGACAGCTAAGAACATAGTGTATTTGATGGCTAGGGGTACATTAGGCATTCACACAGGATACTGAAGTAAGTGTCGGCCTGTATAGGCTCCAAAAATTAGCTCACATGGGTTTAACTGACAGCAAAGAATGTAGTATTTGGTGGCTGGAGGTACATTAGGCATTCACACAGTATACAGAAGTACAGTAAGTGTCAACCTGTATAGGCCCCATAAATTAGCTCACATGGGTTTAACTGACAGCAAAGAACACAGTGTATTTGATGGCTAGAGGTACATTAGGCATTCCCAGGATACAGAAGTAAGTGTTGGCCTGTATAGGCTCCAACAATTAGCTCACATGGGTTTAACTGACAGCAAAGAACGTAGTGTATTTGATGGCTGGAGGTACATTAGGCATTCACAGTATACAGAAGTAAGTGTCGGCCTGTATAGGCCCCAAAAATTAGCCATTCAATGGACATGAAATGCCTTTTATGCCGCTGTATTTGCTGAAGACAAGGACCATGAATTGTTGTGGGTGGATGGCAGTCTGGCAGATATTTGTGGCCTGTCATGAGGAATTTCGATGAAACATGGTCTACTGGTCACTTTTGTTGAATTCCTCAGAGATCCATGCCTCATTCATTTTTATAAATGTGAGGTAGTCTACACTGTCATGAGCTAGGCGAATGCGCTTATCGGTCACGATCCCCCCTGCTGCGCTTAACGTCCTTTCGGACAGGACACTGGATGGGGGCAGGCCAACAGTTCCATTGCAAATTGTGCAAGCTCTGGCCAGAGGTCAAGCCTGCCCACCCAGTAGTCCATGGGTTCATCACTGCTCAGAGCGTCCACATCGGCCGTTAACCCGATGTAGTCGGACACCTGTTGGACACCTTTTTTTTACGCTCCAACATTTGAGCCACAGAAGCCTGCCTTTTTCCAGAACAACGTGACAATGGCATCATGGAAGGTGGAGTGGAGGACAACTGTGAGGAGACAGGAGAAGTGTGGGTTCTGACGGTGTTGCTCCCACTGGGCTTGGTGATGGGATTTCAGGTGCCTTCTTAAGGCGGTTGTCCCTAGGTGAGTGTTGGGCTTACTGCGACTTATGCGTTAACTGCAAAGGCTGCAGATGGCAACACTGTTGTCAGCAACTGACACATTAAAAAAAGCCCACACTGCGGAGCCATGTGACAGTGTCCTGGGAGCGCCAGATGTGACTGTACATGGTTGATGGCTCGCTCCTGATACATTTGCAGTCTGCTTTGTACCTCTTGTGCAATGCAAGTTGTGCCTGCCTCTCCTCCCTATCTGTCGGTCTGTCAGTCCCCCAGTTCTACAAATAATGGGCCAGCAACTGTTGTCACTGTGTGTGGCACAGTTAACACAGCAAAAGAGGCCAAATTTTTAAAATTATACTGTTAAATAACACCTCACTTCAATCTGTGGTATTGGGGGGCCACTGGTCTATCACACTAGTTGCTCAAAAAATTGGCCAGTGAGTTTGGCACTGTGTGTACCAGACTTAACACAGCAAAAGAGGCAATATTGTTGCAGGTAGGGGTGATCGAACGGTTCGGGTCGACCATCGGTTTGACTGTTCGAGGTTCGGCCGAATTTAGAACTTTTTGCTGAAAAAGTTCGGAATTCGGCAACCAGAACCGACCAAAATGCAATGGGCCAGGAAATGGGCTTTAAAAGCCTGTGATTGGACCAGAACCATTAGTAAAAGCCAATTGAGGGGGCAGGAGAATGCTAGGAATGTGATTGGAGTGACTAGGGGGTCCCTAGGCCAATCATTAGTCAATACGCCCCCCAGTATATAAGATAGCCCCCGCCAAATTCCTAGCATTGTAATACAGGGACATGGAAGAGAGTGGAAGCAGTTCTGTTAATTTTACTTTAAAAGTGTCATTTAGCATTTATTAGTGTGAAGAAAGGGATATCTAGTGTAGTTAGGGTGCTATTTTCCACTTTAGTTAGATGCAAAAATTTAGTTTCTGTAGGGAAAGTGTAGGGAAAGTGTGAAGTGTCAGGGTGACCGTAATGTAGTGTAGGGTGAACTGATACTGACTGCTATGGCAGGGTGACCAAACCGTTCCATATCAGGGTGACCACTATAGAGAAAACATTGTTTCTCTTAGGTCACATTCAGTGCACTAATATGGCTTCTCGCCGGGCAGCCTGCTTTTTGGCTGCAGGCGTTTATAGGGATTTTTTGAGGACAAGTTTGGAGTCAGGCATGACATCTGAACTTGTGTATTGGGGTATATATACACCCACATGTCTGTATATATACACCTGCACATATATAGGTGTGAAAGGAGCAGAAAACTATACTTGAGCTAATGAAATAATTAACACCAATATGGTTACGCTCCTATCACACCTATATATGTGTATGTGTAAAATACATATAAGTGTGTGTGTATATATACCCCTATACAGAAGTTCAGATGTTTTGCCTGCCTCCAAAGAACCCAAAAAAATGCCCCAAAAAACGCCAGCACCAAAAAAAAAACGCCCAGGTGTGTTTTTGCAGCAGGCGTTTTTTTGGGCATTTTTTTGGGGGTCTTTGGAGGCAGGCAAAACATCTGAACTTCTGTATAGGGGTATATATATATATACACACATACTTATATGTATTTTACACATACACATATATAGGGTGTGATAGGAGCGTAACCATATTGGTGTTAATTATTTCATTAGCGCAAGTATAGTGTTCTGCTACTTTCACACATATATATGTGTATGTGTATATATACATATAAGTGTGTGTGTATATATACCCCTACACAGAAGTTATGATGTTATGCCTGCCTCCAATAACCCCCAAAAAATGCCCAAAAAAATGCTTGCTACAAAACCGGCAAGGTGTGAAAATAGCGAAGCCATATCCCTGTTCTATAAGTGACCTAATAGAAACAATCTTTTTTTTTTATGGTTCTGGGCATGCTACAGAGCTGAAACGTCACAGGTACAATTTTTAGAACCCCAGACACTAAATCCAAAGTCAAAATCAAAAAATCTCTTTTTTTTTTTTTCAATAATTGTCTCTCTATCAAAAATGACAATTTTTAAGAACTTTTTTTTGTGTGATTAATAGTCCCTGGAGCATTACCCAGAACCCTAGGTACTTTTTAGGGGCATTTATTGGGTTTTAGGGCTTCAAAATGGTGTTTTTTGATTACCGAAGTTCCGGCCCCATTGATTTCAATGGGGTTCTGAAATCCGGGCCGAACTTTTGGAAAGTTCGGGTGTTCTGGTCGAACCGAACTTTTCAAAAGTTCGATCATCCCTAGTTGCAGGACACAAATACACTTGTAAAAGTTTACTCAGATAACACCCCGCTTCAATCTTTGGTATTGGGGAGCCACAGGTTTATTACACCAGTTCTACAAATAATTGGCCAGTAACTGTTGTCACTGTGTGTAGCACAGTTAAAACAGCAAAAGAGGTCACATTTTTGCAGGACTAAAATACAATCTTAGAAAAGTATACTGTTAAATAACACCCCACTTCAATATGTGGTATTGGGGGGGCCACTGGTCTATCACACCAGTTGTTCACAAAATTGGCCAGTGAGTTTGGCACTGTGTATATCAGACTTAACTCAGCAAAAGAGGCAATATTGTTGCAGGACACAAATAAACATGTAAAAGTATACTCCGATAACACCCCACTTCAATATGTGGTATTGGGGGGGGGGGGGCATTGGTCTATCACACTAGTTATACTACATTTTAAGCGCTTTTGTCACTGTGTGTAGTATTGCTGCAGCAACGCTCAGTCACCACACCGGTCACAATGCTGCACAGTGCACAATAATACTACTAATCCACTATAATATGCTTTCTACAAAGTATATTATACTGTGGATTACCCCCCCCCCCTTTTTAGTGCACTGCACAGCAATACCCAAAAATTAACAGAGTGATTTGTGTCACTGCTGCCAATCTCTAACTGCCCCTAAAGCACCGACTGGATACCTGCCCCTAACCTGAAAAGATACTAGTAGACCTATACCGAAATGCCAGCCCTGAAAAGGACTTTTGTGGATCTTCACAGCGCTATTTGTGCCTGGCAATCTCTCCCCCATGAGCACAGCAGACCTCTCCCTACACTGGCAGAAAGCGGAATGGGAAATGGCTTAGGTCTATTTATAGGGTAGGGGGACTGTCCATGTGCTGAAATGTTTTAATCGGCTGTCCCATTCCACCTGACAGCTGTGTCATGGGTCAAAGTTCTCCCCAATGTAAACTAATATAGCCGCCGCAAACAACACCATGTGTTTGCAAATTTGGGGGGTAGCGAACAAGCAAAATTTTTGCCACGAACCGCAAGGCCATCTCTACATGTCAGGGGCTCATAGTTGTACTTACACTTGCATGACCAGGAGTCATTGTAACCCACAGACCAAATATACAGTGGGGGAAATAAGTATTTGATCCCCTGCAGATTGTGTAAGTTTGCCCACTTACAAAGAAATGGCGGGTGTATAATTGTTATCATAGGTGTATTTTATATGATAGAGACTGGATATCAACCAAAAATCCAGAAAAAACATTAAAAATCCAGAAAACAAATGGAGTTGCAGTTCAGTGAGTAAAATAAGTATTTGATCCCCTTAGTAGTTGGTGGAGAAACCCTTGTTGGAAGCACAGAGGTCAGACGTTTCTTGTAGTTGGTGACCAGGTTTGCACACATCTCAGGAGGGATTTTGGTCCACTCTTCTCTACTTCTTCTCATCCAAGATTTTACAATACATGGCCCCGTCCATTGGCCCCTCAATGCAGCAAAGTCAGTCTGTACCTTTATCAGAGAAGCAGCCCCAAAGCATCATGTTTCCACCTTTGTGCTTGACTGTAGAGATGGTGACTGTAGGAACGGTGACTGTAGGGACGGTGACTGTAGGGACGGTGACTGTAGGGAAGGTGACTGTAGGGATGGTGGCTGTAGGGGACGGTGGCTGTAGGGATGGTAACAGTAGGGATGGTGGCTGTAGGGGATGGTGACTGTAGAAGATGGTGGCTGTAGGGATGGTGGCTGTAGGGATGGTGACTGTAGGGAAGGTGACTGTAGGGAAGGTGACTGTAGGGAAGGTGGCTGTAGGGGACGGTGTCTGTAGGGGACGGTGACTGTAGGGATGGTGGCTGTAGGGGACGGTGGCTGTAGGGGACGGTGACAGTAGGGATGGTGGCTGTAGGGGATGGTGACTGTAGGGGATGGTGACTGTAGGGGATGGTGGCTGTAGGGATGGTGACTGTAGGGATGGTGACTGTAGGGAAGGCGACTGTAGGGAAGGCGACTGTAGGGAAGGTGACTGTAGGGAAGGCGACTGTAGGGATGGTGACTGTAGGGATGGTGGCTGTAGGGGACGGTGACTGTAGGGATGGTGGCTGTAGAGATGGTGACTGTAGGAACGGTGACTGTAGGGACGGTGACTGTAGGGACGGTGACTGTAGGGAAGGTGACTGTAGGGATGGTGGCTGTAGGGGACGGTGGCTGTAGAGATGGTGACAGTAGGGATGGTGGCTGTAGGGGATGGTGACTGTAGAAGATGGTGGCTGTAGGGATGGTGGCTGTAGGGATGGTGACTGTAGGGAAGGTGACTGTAGGGAAGGTGGCTGTAGGGGACGGTGGCTGTAGGGGACGGTGACTGTAGGGATGGTGGCTGTAGGGGACGGTGGCTGTAGGGATGGTGACAGTAGGGATGGTGGCTGTAGGGGATGGTGACTGTAGGGGATGGTGACTGTAGGGGATGGTGGCTGTAGGGATGGTGACTGTAGGGATGGTGACTGTAGGGAAGGCGACTGTAGGGAAGGCGACTGTAGGGAAGGTGACTGTAGGGAAGGCGACTGTAGGGATGGTGACTGTAGGGATGGTGGCTGTAGGGGACGGTGACTGTAGGGATGGTGGCTGTAGGGGACGGTGGCTGTAGGGATGGTGACAGTAGGGATGGTGGCTGTAGGGGATGGTGACTGTAGGGGATGGTGGCTGTAGGGATGGTGACTGTAGGGATGGTGACTTTAGGGAAGGTGACTTTAGGGAAGGTGACTGTAGGGAAGGTGACTGTAGGGATGGTGACTGTAGGGAAGGTGACTGTAGGGCTGGTGGCTGTAGGGGACGGTGGCTGTAGGGGACGGTGACTGTAGGGATGGTGGCTGTAGGGGACGGTGGCTGTAGGGATGGTGACAGTAGGGATGGTGGCTGTAGGGGATGGTGACTGTAGGGGATGGTGGCTGTAGGGATGGTGACTGTAGGGATGGTGACTGTAGGGATGGTGACTGTAGGGAAGGCGACTGTAGGGAAGGCGACTGTAGGGATGGTGACTGTAGGGAAGGTGACTGTAGGGATGGTGGCTGTAGGGGACGGTGGCTGTAGGGAAGGAGACTGTAGGGAAGGCGACTGTAGGGATGGTGACTGTAGAGATGGTGACTGTAGGGAAGGCGACTGTAGGGATGGTGGCTGTAGGGTTGGTGACTGTAGGGATGGTGGCTGTAGGGTTGGTGACTGTAGGGATGGTGACTGTAGGGATGGTGACTTTAGGGACGGTGACTGTAGTGACGGTGACTGTAGGGTTGGTGACTGTAGGGTTGGTGACTGTAGGGATGGTGACTGTAGGGATGGTGACTGTAGGGTTGGTGACTGTAGGGACGGTGACTGTAGGGTTGGTGACTGTAGGGTTGGTGACTGTAGGGAAGGCGACTGTAGGGAAGGCGACTGTAGGGATGGTGACTGTAGGGATGGTGACTGTAGGGTTGGTGACTGTAGAGACAGTGACTGTAGGGACGGTGACTGTAGGGTTGGTGACTGTAGGGTTGGTGACTGTAGGGAAGGCGACTGTAGGGATGGTGACTGTAGGGATGGTGACTGTAGGGATGGTGACTGTAGGGTTGGTGACTGTAGGGTTGGTGACTGTAGGGATGGTGACTGTAGGGATGGTGACTGTAGGGATGGTGTTCTTAGGGTCATAGTCAGCATTTTTCTTCCTCCAAACACAGCGAGTCCCCCTCCTCGGGAAGGCACATGTACTGTACAGCCATGCCAATGAACATCTAAATGATTCAGAGAAGGACTGGGAGAAATAAAAAATAAAAAGATGTAACTGTTCCAACTTACAAACAAATTCAACTTAAGAACAAACCTACAGTCCCTATCTTGTTTGGGACCGCCCGTAGTTTGGTTAACCTCAAAAAACTCTGTGACTATTTTTCTTACCATCATTTTTTACATATATTTTTATGCATCTGTAAGGCTCGGTTCACATATATGCAATGCGGGAAGGCTGCGAATTCGCAGCCTGTTCCCGCATCGCACACGCACCCCCGGCAGTTCACACTGCCATATGCGATACGCTGGGGGTGTCAATGTAATCTTAACGACACCCCCAGTTTGATCGCATATCGCAGTGCGATCGTGCAGTTCGCACAGGATCGGATCGCACAAGTGTGAACCGCTGTGCGATCCGATCCTGATGCGGCAGCAAAAATGCCTCCTGTGCCATTTTTGCTGCGGGTGCGATGCGAATTTAGCCATACAAACTGTATGGCTACACTCGCACCGCACAGCTGATCGCATGTCATGTCGGAGCAGTGCGCTCCGACATGACATGCGAACCCCGCACATGCAGTAGTGTGAACCGGGGCTAAGGCCTTTAAGTGAATCATTGTGAACTTTGACACTTTTTGTATTTCTGTGCCATTTTCAGTTGACAAAAAATCTCAGTAATGTGCATTATAAAATGTCAGGTGCTCCCGGCTTTACTTACCTTTAGTGCCGGCACCAGCATAAGGCAGCTTAGGCAGAATTAGGCACAATACACCTTCGCCTGTTTAGACAAAAATCCTTACATCGGCCCTGCTTACCCTTGCCTGACCAGGGGGCATTGTAACCCACAGACCAAATGTAATAGATTCAGGATGCTTTGCCATTCCTCAAAATTACTATGTTTCCTGTCGTAATTTTTTAACAACGTTTTTTTTTTTTTTTGCATCTATAAGGCCAAACTGCCACAAAGCTGACAAATGTAAAACATTTGAAAAAATAAAATAATTTTAGCTTGAATAATGAATAAAAATTTCCGTATTGTCTTTCATAAAATATAAACATGTCAGGGGGCCATAGCTCACGACCCGCTTCCTTATTGGCTGAGAGGAAAACCAGTGTGATACGAGCAAATATTAATTTGCTATTGTCATACAACTGGGTAGGCTCAGGGCGCAGTGCTCTGCTCCCCGAGCCCACCCTTTTTTGAAGCCTATTAGAGCCTCTGGATTTAATCACGTGCCCAGGCCAGACACATGGATAGGGGGGGCTGCGCCCCCAATGGATGGGCCACCACTGGGTCAGCCATGATACCTTCAAACCACTGAGGGATTTGTTCTGAGAGCTGGATCATAGTATAATGCCTGTCTAGACTCTTCTAATGTGGAGTCTATAGTTCTGGTAAGGATACATCCAATTAATTATCACGGTGGAGAAGCATCTGGTGGATATTCATTTAAATACTCACTTTTTTTGGACACTCAAGGACTTCTTTTTCTGTTTGCTCGGTATTATTCATTGAACTGTTTCAGCACTATATGGACTATTTTTTTTTTTAAGAAAAAGTTATTTTTGGACTATTACTTATTTAGCGTGGTCATTTTTTTACTTTATAGCTATTTGACCACTCCATAAGTTTATGGTCAATATGTGCTGATAAGAGGCTTTGGGGTTGTTTTACTAAAACTGGAGAGTGCAAAATTTGGTGCAGCTGTGCACGGTAGCCAATCAGCTTCTAACCTCAGCCTGTTCAATTAAGCTTTGACCAAAACCCTGGAAGCTGATTGGTCTCTATACAGAGCTGCACCAAATTTTGCACTTTCCAATTTTAGTAAATCAACCCCTTTGTGTACTCACATGTGACGTGTGGACGGCTTATATTCACATGTGTTTTTCTTTGGCACATTTGAGGTGCCTAAAGCCTTTCTTGAACTTTATACTGGGACTTTTTACGCTTTAAATGTTTACTTATGATAGTATTATGTTTTAGGGCAGCCCTCAAATTTTCCACTCACCTGCTCGCATTTTGCGAGTGGAAAATTATGTAGGGCGAGCTCCGGGAGCCGCTCAGGGGAAGAGAGGAGAGGAAAGTCGGCCAGCCGAAGGATTGGATAATGTCAGAGCGTGGATCATCCCACTGTAACAGACAGAACACCTGGCCAACCAGGACGTGTGACGTCTATCAAAGAAGCCGGGCTAGGAGGCGGGACTGTGTGTGTCAGCGAGCGCCCGGCAATTACAATCCGGCCAGCAGTGGCATACCAATGGAGGGCCTCAAACCGGTACTCGTGCCGATCATCTCATTTTAAGGCAGCTGCTCCTTCGGTCTGTGCTGCACTGCTCGCAGGGGCTGGAAGCAGGTGAGTGTCCAAGGATTTAGCAGCCTCCCTGTGTGAATATGGAATATGGAAAGATCAATTCCTCTATATGCAGCCGCCCCACTGCTCCTCCTATCCAACTTCTTTTTTTCTTTTGCAGGCCCCCCAGTGCTGCACAGCCCCCCCTCTCCAGCCCTTTAGTGCTCTTCAGCCCTCCCAGTGCTTTTCAGCCCCCCCTCCAGCCCACCTAATGCTCTTCAGCCCCTCCTCTCTAGCCCCCAGTGCTCTTCAGCCCCCCCTCCAGCCCCCCCAGTGCTCTTCAGCCCCCCTCCAGCCCCCCAGTGCTCTTCAGCCCCCCCTCAAGCCCCCCAGTGCTCTTCAGCCCCCCAGTGCTCTTCAGCCCCCCCTCCAGCCCCCGTGCTCTTCAGCCCCCCCATGCTCTTCAGCCCCCCCTCCAGCCCCCCAGTGCTCTTCAGCCCCCCCCTCCAGCCCCTTAGTGCTCTTCAGCCCCCTCCAGCACCTTAGTGCTCTTCAGTCCCCCCCTCTAGCCCCCCTAATGCTCTTCAGCCCCCCCCCCAGGGCTATTAGCCCCCCCTCCAGCCCCTTAGTGTTCTTTAGTCCCCCCCATGCTCTTCAGCCCCCCGCCCTCCAGACCCTTGATGGGCACTGATGGGCACTGAAAACGTTGTTAATATTTATTTTTGTAACTTCTGCATTAATGCAAAAATATTTAACAGTGTAATTTTAGGAGATAATTTATGAGGGCGTGTTTAGGGGCGGAATTAGGGGCGGGGCAGGGTAGGAGTTGGGTGCAGCAACTGGTGGCGAGTAAACCTTAAGGCCTGGCTAGTAACTCAGGACTTTAAATTTTGAGCCCTGTTTTAGGGGATTCACTCTGCTTAATCTTCTTGTCTGCAATTGGTCCTGAGGAAGCATTCTGCGAAACGCGTTGACTTTTGAGCAGACGTATTAAATATATCAACAGCAAAAAAACTAGGGCAGAGCATATTGCACACATAATTAGCGATGATGGGGGGATGGTTACAGAGGACACTGAAAAAGCAACCGTGCTGAATGCTTTTTTCTCGTCAGTCTTTACGCAGGAAAAGGAAGGGTACACTGACCATGACTGTATGGTTAGTAGTAATACACAGGACTTGCCACTATGGCTAACAGAGGGTGAAATCAGGGAAAGGCTGGATAAACTTAACACAAACAAATCACCAGGCCCGGATGGCGTACATCCGAGAGTACTCAAGGAACTCAGTAAGGTTATATCTAGACCACTGTTCCTGATCTTTGCTGACAGTATTAGGACAGGAGATGTACCAGGGGATTGGAAGAAAGCTAACGTGATTCCGATATTCAAAAAGGGCCAGAGGCATATCCCGGGAAATTATAGGCCTGTCAGTTTGACATCAATAGTATGTAAACTTCTGGAGGGGATGATAAGGGACTATATCGTAGAATTTGCTAAAGACCTCAACATCATCAGCAGTAATCAGCACGGGTTTACAAATGGGCGTTCTTGTCAAACCAATCTCTTAGCATTCTACGAGGAGGTAAGCTGTGAGCTAGATAGGGGCAGACCAGTGGATGTGGTGTACTTGGATTTCGCTAAGGCGTTTGATACAGTTCCCCACAAGCGCTTAATTTATAAAATAAGGTCTGCAGGTATCGACAGCAGAGTTTGCTCTTGGATACGGAATTGGCTTAAAGGGCGTGTCCAAAGGGTGGTAATAAACAGCGCATACTCAGACTGGTCTGAGGTTGTAAGCGGGGTGCCCCAGGGCTCAGTCCTGGGACCAACCTTGTTCAATTTATTCATAAACAGCATTGAGGACGGGATCAGTAGTGCGTTATCAGTTTTTGCAGATGACACAAAATTGGCCAGGGCAATAACTGCACAGCATGAAGCAGATATCCTACAGAATGACCTGGACAAAATTACAGAGTGGGCAACGACATGGCAAATGAGGTTTAACGTGGAGAAGTGTAAGGTTTTGCACTTGGGGACTAAAAACATAAAAACACAATACACGTTAGGAGGGGAACCCTTGGGGGTATCAAAAATGGAGAAAGATCTGGGAGTCTTGGTTGATGATAGATTAGGCAACAGCATGCAATGTCAAGCGGCAGCTGCCAAAGCCAGCAGAATATTAGCATGCATAAAGAAAGGGATGTATTCCAGAGATAAGACTATAATCCTTCCACTTTATAAAACTCTGGTCCGACCGCATCTGGAGTATTCTGTCCAGTTCTGGTCGCCAGTCCTCAGGAGGGATGTGTTGGAGCTGGAGAGAGTCCAGAGAAGGGCAACTAAACTAATTAGGGGATTGGAGGACCTTGACTATGAAGAGCGTCTACAATCGCTCGATTTATTCTCCCTGGAGAAGAGACGTCTGAGGGGGGACATGATAGCAATTTATAAATATCTTAATGGGGATCCCAGCTTAGAAAAAAAGCTGTTCATTCGAAGGGATTGCATGAGGACTCGGGGGCATACAATGCGATTAGAGGAGAAGCATTTTAACCTCAGGCAACGTGGGGGGTTCTTTACTGTTAGGGCTACAAGATTGTGGAATTCTCTACCACAAGAGGTGGTTTCTGCGGGTAGTATGGTGGCTTTCAAAAGACTCTTAGACTTACATCTCAAGGATCAGAACATTCAGGGGTATGTGAGATGAGTACAGCCACACACACCTACACAGGTTGAACTGGATGGACTATTGTCTTTATTCAACCTCACCTACTATGTAACTATATGTAACTATGTATTCTCTTATATTGACACAATGTCTTATATGTAATCTTGATTCATGTGTGAACACGTGTTCATTATACATTGACTTGTGGGATTAATTGGAACCCTTTTTTTTGGGGTTGAGTTTACTCCTGATGTTTTTTATTTTTGTATATTATGTTTTTAATGGAACTCAATAAATGTGAATTTTATATAATTTTTTTGATATTGAAGTCTATCCTTTATGTGCCCATAAAGTCCACCTTTGGGCCTAGTTGTGCTTACAACTGGGCTGTTTCTTCTTTTTTTGACAATTTCTTGGATGATGAGACGCTCTTGTTAGCTCATTTTATTTTGGTTTTTGTTTAATGTTATTTTTTTTTTTATTTGTTTGTTAACAAATTGCGTGAGTTGCTGTTCTACACTATTATCCAGGCGCGGGTGCATTTTGAATAATTTTGCAACTTTGATCTACAATTTTTTTTTTTTTTTGTAGTGTTTTAGCTCTCTCTGTCTAATAGCTAATAATTAAAATAGGAGACAAAAAAAATAGAAAAAACTAAAGGCAGGCCTTACTGGGTAGGTTTATATCAGTACCCCAAAGGTTACCACAGTGTAGGCAGTCATCCCCTGGCTCTAAGGCACAAAAAGCTATTCTGGAAGAGACCAGAAAAAAAAGAGAGCCTTACTGGGATGAACAAGTAAAGATGCAGAGGGGTATAAGGCTCGGTTTCCACTGCTGCGGCTACAGAGTCGCGCTACTTCTAGTGCGACTCTGTAGTGTTCACTTGTTCGCGGCTTTCAGTGAGACTTGTCCCTCATTATAGAGGGAAGTTGCACTGAAGTCAGCCCAAAAGTAGTGCACAAACTACTTTTCAAGTCGCGGCAGTGAAAACGGGCCAAATAGAAAATGAATGTCTTTTGACTTGCTGTGCGACTTGACATGTGTCAAGTCGCAAAGCAAGTCGCAACAGTGGAAACCGAGCCTAAGCGCCGGTTCACACTACCGCGACGCTACTTTAGGTGGCGACCTCCAAGGTCGCTGTGCGAGCAGCGCGCCGCGGCCTCGGAGCGGCCGCCACAGACTTCATAACATTGAAGTCTATGGCGGACGCCTCCTGGTCGCCCCAAAGAAGCTCCGGACCCTTTTTCTAGGTCGGAGCGACTTGTGTCGCTCCTATTAGAACGGGTCTGTAGCTTCCCTATGGGAGGCGACCTGCGGCGATCTGTGAGGCGACCAGGTCGCCTCACAGGTCGCCCTAGTGTGAACCGGCATTCAACCAAATGAATATGTTTATTCTTGTGATTGTATCAAAACAAGTGCTGGCATTAATAAAAAAAGGTGTGGTTCACCGTATCAAGTTCAATAAAATTGTCGTTAGGTGCAAACAATATTATTGAACTTGATACGGTGAACAACACCATTTTTCATTAATGCCAGCACTTGTTTTGATACAATCACACGAATAAACATATTCATTTGACAAAAAAAAAGTATTTCAGTGGATGTTAAATTTAAATATTAAAGATTGTTCTCAATTATAGGAAAATGGCTCCCAAGGTGTTATAAATTACATATTAAAAGACCTTTAATGAGACTTTCAGCTTTGTGTTCTTACAACCCAGCAGACCGTCCTGAGGGAATGCCAACATTTTATATAAGAATAAATCATTCGCTGGTAACAATGTCTACATGTAAACCTGTGCAGGCACACCGTACATGTCTTCTAATGATTAATTCCTCAGATCCTTAATTTTATTACCGTATTATAGTAATGAATTTAAACAAAGAAAAAATGAATAAGACAGAGATTTCCTCTATCACTCTTGTGGGTCTATCAGACCATCCACTGACCATGAATGGACTTTTTGTGCTCTTCCTTCTGATCTATCTGATGACTCTTATCACAAACCTTCTTATTTTTTTCTTGGTCCTCACTGACTATCATCTGCACAACCCAATGTATTTTTTTCTTGCAAACTTGGCATTTCTGGACATGTCCTATTCATCAGTGACAGCACCAAGGATGCTCTTTGATTTGGTCACAAAAAAACGATCAATATCCATTCCTGCCTGTATAGCCCAAATCTTTTTCTACCTCTCCTTTGCTATCTCAGAATTTTTCTTGCTCTCGGCTATGTCCTACGACCGCTACATTGCCATCTGCTACCCCCTACATTACAAACTAATTATGTCTTGGAGGGTCTGTGTTCAGATGGCCTCTCTGGTCTGGTTTGTAGGATGTTCTGTCTCTTTAGTTCATACTTTATTTTTGCTCAGGTTGTCTTTCTGCAGGACAGCTTCCATCCACAACTTCTTCTGTGACCTTCCACACTTGTTTCCAATTACATGCACTGACCCCTTCATAAACATAGTGGCTGTATTTGTAGCAGGCGGTGGTCTTGGATTGGGAGCCTTCCTTCTGACTTTCCTTCCCTATCTCTATATTTTCAGTACCATCTTTAGTATCCGTAGCAAGACTGGAAAGATAAAAGCATTCTCCACCTGCACCTCACACCTCACCGTGGTCTTTATCTTTTATGGCTGCATAGTTTTTATTTACTTTGTTCCCACTTCCAGTAAAATGGTCAATTTAGAAAAACTGTTCACAGTCATATCTTCCCTCATTAACCCATTGCTAAATCCTCTGATCTACAGCCTGAGGAACAAAGATCTCATTGAGGCTTTTATGAGGTCTTATTATCACTGAAGTTTAATGAAGGCACCATACTGAAAACTTTATTGTGAGGGGCGTGGCGTACGGCGCTGGAGATGGCTGCATAGCTCTGCAGCTCCGCTCGGCCACCCGGGACTTCAGCCTACTTAGACCCCTAGGACTGTACACTCACCTCTATCTGCCTCCCGCCGACCCCCCATATGGCAAAGGGGAAAAAGGGATCCCATCAACTTACCCGGATGGATGGATTTCTCCTTTCCAGCGCCGCCGGACTACGGCAAAATGGCGCTGGACAGCAGCCGCGGCCTTCACAGAACAGCACGAGCAGGCATGGGGGATGTTGGCCCCCGCTCAGGCAAGTGGCTAATCCCGACAGCGGGAACTCCCCAGGGTCCTCCACACTCCCCTAGCCATCTCCCAGGAGCCCTGCTAAGCAGAAACCTCGCCAGGGGTCCTCCCCTCCAGGCCACCTACATGGCGACCAGATGGACGTCATGGCGGCCCCCTGTAACTCACAGGCCCAAACCATGCCCATGGCTGATCCCTTTGTGGCCTTTCCAGCAGGAGACCATCCTGTGTCAGCCTCCCTGCTGAAGGACATGCTGCGTTCCCTGTGGTCCTCCATCCACAATGAAACGGTGCAAGGACTGACCCAAACACAGCGTGAAGTTCGCCAGCTGGGGGAGAGGGTAGACATTGTTGAGGCTTCTATGGACAAATGCACGCTTTCCCTTAATAGCCTTGTTGAAGCTCACAATGGCCATACATAGGACATAGCCTGGCTCAAGGATAAAGTTGCGGACCTTGAGGATAGGTCACGTAGGAACAATTTAAAGCTCAGAGGGGTGCCAGAAACGGTGCAACCCCAGCATCTGGAGAAAATGGCCAAAGATCTATTTGCTGCACTGGTGCCATCCCTCTCTGCGTCTGACCTAGAAATCAACAGGATCCACAGGATCCCCAAACCCAGCTTTATTGCACAAGACCTGCCTTGTGATGTTCTCCTCAGAGTCCACTTTTTTCAATCGAAGGACAAAGTGCTCATGGCTTCACGACAGCTGCATTCCATGCCAGAGGAGTTCCCCCAGATCCAAATACTCCCTGACTTATCCAGGCACACGCTTCAGAAATGCAGAAATTTTGCCACTATAACGAACCATCACATTCTGCACAAGTGGAAACATCCAGCTTTCTTGACTATCACTCACAATGGCTCTACAGTCACCATCTCTACTATGGAGGATGGTCTGTCCATGTTGCGACGTTGGGGGATCATCATGGAGCCGTCACCTCGGTCTTCAACTCCATCTTCACCTACACCCCTAGCAGGGGACTGGCAGATAGCCTCACGGAAGCGTTCCAACTCCAGACAGAGTTCAAGTGATGGTGAGCATGCCTCCTCACAGTTCCCAATACAGTCCCAGGCCTAGGATGTGACATAAACAAAAAAAGAAAAAAGTGGAAAGCCACAAGCACAAATGGCAGTACCACGGACACAGAATTAGGAAATTATGTAAATAGAGGTATCCTGGTTAACCCCTTCACTCACCGCGGTGTCAATTGTACAGCGCAAATGAGTGATACTCTTAATGGTAAAAAGACATATAGAAAAAACAGGGACAACCAGAACCAAAGAGGGGGAAGGCCCTAAAGCACCATATAAGAGTAAACGGGGTATAAATGAAATAGTTCCCTAACAAAAAATACTGACACAGAAATATATCAAAATGACAATAATTTATTAGAAATATACAATGTAATCCAATGTGAAAGAAAAGAAAAAAAAGGGGGGTAAAAAAAGGGGAAAAAAGGAACCAAACCTTCCCCTTGATCACAGTAAAAAAACAGACTATATAGTCATTAAAAACAAGAACACATGCACCCCACACACATACTTCTGCGAACCACCGAAAGAGCATATATAGAATAATTGGTTACTATGATCATCAAATCAAAATCATGGGTCAAACCAGGTCTATCACCCAAACCCAATCAGTGTCAGGACCCTTACACATGCAAGGATGGACATTGGCTGAAACCAGTGAAGGATCCAGGCACTGAGCTAAATATGATGAATAGCTGCTGGATAGATACACACACATAGGCAGACCAAAATTGCGCGTCCCAAACAATTCGGCAAGGGACCAGTACTGTCTGGATGTGGTAAGCCAGCCAACAAGATGGAGCCTGTCTAACACTGGAAGTAAAGCATTACCTCATTAAGCAGGAAATGCACAGCAAGGCAGAGGTGTAACTAGAACCTTCAGGGCCCCGGTGCAAGAAACCATGAAGGGCCCCCCGGACCCCTGGCCGGGGCCCTTCCCTTCAAGCCTGGGGCTCTTCCCATTGATACTGGGGCCCTTTACTCTTGTTACGGGACCCTTTATTATGGTCCCGCAGAGGGACCCTTTCACAAGTTCTGCAGTGGGCCCCCTTCCTGCCATCTTGGGGCCTCCCCACGGCTCCCCACGGTGGTGGAATGCCAGGGCCCTGTCGCAAGTGTGACCTTTGCGATCTTGAAAGTTGACCCACTGGTTATTTTTTTTTGGTATTTTAATTGTATTATTTTTTATCATTTTATTTTTTATTTTTTTTTACAATGTCACTGACTATGACTCTGTCCATTCAGAAAAGGAAGGAGCTGGTAAATTACATATTTACTGACCCCTTCTCTATTGTGACACATTCCCTGCAACAGCCGGCAGGATGGCAGGAGAGGGGAGGGACCAGGGAAGCACACAGGGGCCCAGAAACAGCAGAACACAAGGGAACTGGATAGGAGGAGAGGCGGGGGCAGCATACAGAGGAACCAATCTTCCCCATTTTCCTCCTGTAGCTACAGAAGGAAAAAGGATGACAGTGATTTCTCTACATGCCCCTCCCACATGCCCTTCCTATCCAGGTGTACAGGGGAGCCGCACAGGCCCCCTGGAGCATGGGACCCGGTTCCAATTGCAACCCCTGCAACCCCTGTAGTTATGCCCCTGCAGCAAGGCCATATCTCAAAGAGAAAGGGCATAAAAAGAGGGGGCTCTAACAATTACAATAATGGACAGAAAGGAGCCTAGCATAATCACATAAAAAATTCCAATATCCATATAATAAATAAATGAATTGGGTAAGTGTGAACTAGGCAATAAACAGTGTATTCATATAACCAGTTCCCCCTGAGAGGCACAACGAGGAACCGATACTCTAAATTGAATGAAGAGAACGATGTCCCACATGGAGAGATTAAATCCCTCCACAAGTGATAAAGCCAATGAGCTTTTTTTTTTTTTTTCACATTGGATTACATTGTATATTTCTAATAAATTATTGTCATTTTGATATATTTCTGTGTCAGTATTTTTTGTTAGGGAACTATTTCATTTATACCCCGTTTACTCTTATATGGTGCTTTAGGGCCTTCCCCCTCTTTGGTTCTGGTTGTCTAGGATGTGACATATCCCTAGGGCCCCTCGGGCACCCTGCTCCTCACGTTGGACGCAGAGAAGGCGTTCGACAGGGTGAACTGGTTGTACATGCGTATGACTCTGGAGAAGTTTGGCTTCTCTGGTGGTATACTATCCGCCCTGTTGGCACTCTACTCTCATCGGGCGTTGCCTCAACACTGTTCGTCATCACTAATGGCACCCGCCAGGGATGTCCTCTCTCCCCAGCAATCTTCACTCTTATGATTGAACCTCTGGCGGAGGCCATTCGGTCTGACGACACAGTGGAGGGGTTCCGCGTAGGAGACACCATCCATAAAGTCAATCTTTTTGAAGATGTCATTGTGGTTATCCTGACTAACCCAGTGCGTTCCCTTCCAGCTGTTCACCGAATACCCCTAGCATTTGGGGCAATCTCCTACCACAAGGTAAATACCTCGAAATCCCTAGAACTTAATATGGGAGTTAGTCCGAAAGTAGTAACCCTTTTACAAACACAATGCCCCTACTCTTGGTCTGATGACCAGATCCCTTACCTAGGATTCAATATTACCCCCTGCATATCCAGACTCCTCCCTTCTAACCTGGACCCCCTCATAAAAAAAATAAACCGGGAGGTGGCCACCATGGCAAAAGTCGAACTTTCCTGGGGTGGCAGGATGGCTGCCTACAAAATGATGATTTTACCCCAGGTGCTTTACCAGTTCCGGGAGCTCCCCATCCTTTTCCCCAAAAAATACCTGGATGTTCTTTCTTGGGGCCTGCGCAAATTTATATGGTGTGGTAAACGAGCAAGAGTATCTGCCTCCATCTTGTCTCAGCCCAAAGCATTGGGTGGCGCCAAACTACCAGATCTTCATACTTACTACTGGTCCGCCAGGTTGGACCAACTGCGGATATGGTTTGCCCATGAGCATGAATTCCTTTGGTCATCTCTAGAGAGTCACCTGTCACCGACCAAAGACCTGCGGATGTTTCTCCTGGGCGAACTCTGGATCCCCTGGCCTCTCTCTGGGCTACCCCCGACCTTGCGGGTCCCCCTGATGGCTTGGCAGATGCTGGGGGATGCACAGGTGAAGCGGGATGAGGTGGCTACCAACCACTCCTCCTCTTTGCCACTGAGCCTTCAAGAAGCACACCTACCCTCCCTTCAAACGTCATTGTTGACCCCATTAGGTATAGCCGATCTCTCCCATTTTTACGAGGGGGACACTCTGCTGACCCCGCAACTTCTGATGCACCGCTTCCAAATACCACCCTCATTATTCCCTACTATACTACGTATTCACAGCCTCCTCAGAAAGCACCCCCTACGAACAAGGCAAACTCCCCTTAAAGCCTGGGATTTTTCAGGTGTATTGCGGACTGTACGGGCATATTGCACCCCCCCCCCAAAAAGAATTGGCTTTGTTGAACCTAGGCATAGATGCATACCCCGTTACTTATAGACAGATGGTACTGCACATACTGCTGGCCTCTAGAACGCTGATCCTGTGCAGATGGCCGACTCTAGACATACCCAGCTTCTCCGAAGTGGTTAAAACTGTTAATGAAAATTACATCATTGAAAGAACTTTGGCCTTTAACTCCCTTTCATTTTCGAAGTTCCGGAAAGCATGGCAATATTGGAAATACTCTCCCTGAGTGTTATAGGATGTCATTCGAAGGGGGAGAGCGCTATACCCATGGCAATTATGTTCCCACTGGGAGCTGTGGGGGTGGTCGTCTCTCTCTCTCTTTCTATCCATCCAACGTAGTGGACTAGTTGGCCAGCCTGTTATCTTTCAGAATTCCTCTGAGCTACTGTGCCTACTGTGCGTATATAATGTATACTGACCTGTTTTCTTGTTTACTGTTGTTGGACATTCTGGTTCTCTTTTTGACTGCTTGTTTGCCTACTTTTGTATACTTGTCGGAACGCCCCCTTTCTTCCTTCCCTCCCCCTTACTGTTTGTACGTACATATTGTTTACCTGTACACTAAGCATTGCCTGTGTATTTCTTTGTATCTTGTTTACCTTTCAATAAAAAACAATATTCAAAAAAAAAAAAACTTTATTGTGAACTTATTATTTTTTTTTTTTTATTTATTTCTTGGCCATTTTCAGTTGACTAAAAATTTCAGTATTGTAATTTATAGAATGTATAGATGTCAGGGGCTCATAGCCTTACTTACCCTCAGGGCCAGAATCAGCATAAAGTGGCTTAGGCAGAATTAGACAAAATGCACCTTCGCCTGTTTAGACAAAAATCCTTGCAGCGGCCCTGCTTAACCTTGCATGACCAGGGGGCATTGTAACCCACAGACCTAATGTCACAGATTCAGGATGCTTTGCCATTCCTCAAAATTACTATTTTGCCTATCCTCATTTTTTATTCCAAACAGTTTTATTAATTTGAGGTATAAGGCCCGTTCACATAGGGGCGATCCGACTTCCAGGGGCGACCTCGGAGCGGCCGCCACGGACTTCATAGCATTGAAGTCTATGGCGGTCGCCTCCGGGTCGCCCCAAAGAAGCTCCGGACCCTTTTTCTAAGTCGGAGCGACTTGTGTCGCTCCTATTAGAACGGGTCCGCAGCTTTCCTATGGAAGGCGACCTACGGCGACCTGTGAGGCGACCAGGTCGCCTCACAGGTCGCCTTAGTGTGAACGGGGGCTAATTCACAATTTATTTATTTTTTTTTTCTTAGTCTGCACATTTGTACATTTGCAAACGCAAAATGGTGGGGTGTTATCACCCCTCTTTCTTATTTTATCTCTTTTTCTCCATGGCAGGAGGAGGTTTTAGCGGCTGCATATTTAATTAATATATTTTATATATATTCTTATATGTATGTATATATATATATATATATATACTAAATTTTGTGGTGCACATACATACGTATACTATTTTATTATTTTTCATTTATTGTAATTTCTCAGTATCACTTTTAGAGGTGGTCAGTAGGCGCAGGTGTAACCCCCCCCTCCCTTTTTTCTTAATATTTTTAATGTAGTAAAGAAATACAAGGTTTGAGAACATTGCACATCATTTTTTCTTGTTAAATAGTTTTTATTAAGATTATTTAAAATAGTAACAAACAGGGAAAGGAAATCATAAAGCCCCGTTCACACAGGGGTGATCCGACTTGGGGGGGCGACCTCCGAGGTCGCGGTGCGAGCAGCGCGCCGCGACCTCGGAGCGGCCGCCACGGACTTCATAACATTGAAGTCTATGACGGTCGCGCCGGGTCGCCCCAAAGAAGCTCCGGACCCTTTTTCTAAGTCGGAGCGACTTGTGTCACTCCTATTAGAACGGGTCCGCAGCTTCCCTATGGAAGGCGACCTACGGCGACCTGTGAGGCGACCAGGTCGCCTCACAGGTCGCCTTAGTGTGAACGGGGACTAATAATAACAGAGGAAAGCAAACTCATAAAACATTGATATTATGGCCGGTAGTACATAGGTGCAGTTATGTAATCTAACTTCATGTCCATGAAGATAAGCCATTACAACATTAAAGCGGAGTTCCACCCATTTTTAATAGGTTGGAATACATAGCTGTATGTAATCCCCTTTAAAACGGCTTTTACCAATGGAAACTTTTTTTTTTTTTTTTTTGCTAGTAAGTACCTTAATTTCGGCATTATTGCTCCTCTCCTCACTTCCTGGTCCGATCGGCGATGACGTCATTCGGTGATCCGCAGTGTCTGCTGGGATGTATTTAATTCCAGAAATCTCGGAGTAGCTGTATCTGTACTGAGCCGTGCCTGCCCCGCCTCCGCCCCGCCTCCTCTCATTGAGTTGCATTGTATGAATGTATTAAGGCCGTTCTCTGCCCCGCCTCCGCCCCGCCTCCTATTACAAATCAATGAGAGGAGGCGGGGCAGAGGCGGGGCAGAGAACAGCCTTAATACATTCATACAATGCAACTCAATGAGAGGAGGCGGGGCGGAGGCGGGGCAGAGAACAGCCTTAATACATTCATACAATGCAACACAATTAGAGGAGGCGAGGCGGAGGCGGGGCGGAGGCGGGGCAGGCACGGCTCAGTACAGATACAGCTACTGCGAGATTTCTGGAATAGAATACATCCCAGCAGACACTGCGGATCGCCGAATGACGTCATCGCCGATCGGACCAGGAAGTGAGGTGAGGAGGAATAAAGCCGAAATTAAGGTATTTACTAGCAGAAAAAAAAAAAAAAAAGTTTCCATTGGTAAAAGCCATTTTAAAGGGGATTACATAGATCTAAAGTTCCAAAAATGGGTGGAACTCCACTTTAAGCAATCCAAATATACGAATAGCATTAATACTTATAAGATGGGGTCGCTAATGGCCGTTCTCTAATCGGGGCACCCCCAACCCCCCTGAACACCCCAAATGGGTACACACTGTGTCCAGCTGGGGGGGTAGACCCTCCGACAGCTAAACATCCGCGGACAACCATATATTAGACTGCCATGTACATAGTTCTACAAGATGTTATTTGTGACACTAACAGAGAATATATGAAAGGTAAAGTAAAGGGAATCCTCTTTGGTGGTAAATAGGGTTGAGCGAACCCGGACTGTATTGTTTGGAACCGTACCAGAATTTTTGGGTATTCGGTACCCGGCCCCAAACCAGAACATTTTACTGTATGTTCGAGTACTGTCCGTTGTTCGGTAACGTTATTTGATGTTTTGGCGCGGTTTTAATGGCACGGTTTCACCAGGTGCAAGGCAGCCAATCAGCAAGCGTTTAACTAGTGTGCCCTAGAAGCCATCAAAGCCATGCCTACTAATGGCATGGCTGTGATTGGCCAGTGCAGCATGTGACCCAGAGTCTATATAAGCTGGAGTCACACAACGCTGCGCGTCACTCTGCTATAACTATACTAGGGAGAGGTTCCTGATACTTCTGCTGAGGGAGAGATAGGAGATTATTGTAGGGTCAGGCTGGAGATTGCTTTGAGGGAAAGCATAGGAACAATCTGCTTTAATCAGACAGCGATCTACATTGATTGTATTGTGTGGGGGTGCAGTGCACGATCTTTATGCCCTGACCTGAGCCCAGTGAGGAGGAGAAAGGAGAAAAAAAAAACTTTTATCAGTCTGTTAGGTGGGCGGCGTGTGGTGCTGCACATTTAATGCAAGCTCAGTGCATATGTGTCTGCTTAATCTGCATTTAAAAAAGAAAAAAAAAATTCCTTCATATTTAACCTCCTCCCGCCCGCGCTATAGCCGAAAGACGGCTACAGCGCGGGCTCTAATTTCTGGGAGGCCGTCTTTAAACGGCCTCCCAGTAACAGGCTCCCCGCGCGCTCCCACGAGCGCACATCGGGGAAAATCTGTGTCGGCCGTGTCCCTTGGACACAGCCAATCACAGATCGTGGTGAATGGCCAATCACAGCGGCCATTTACCACGTGATCGGAACGTCCAATGAGAGATGATCTCAAATGTAAACATATGAGACCATCTCTCATTGCCAGCTCTCCTTCCTCACAAAGAGACTGCGTGTGAGGAAGAGGTGAGCTGCTCAGCGACACAGAGAAATGTAATCAGGGCACTGATCACCAGGGCCCTGATTACACAAGAGGAAATAAATGCCATAACTGCCCACCATCAGTTCCCACAGTGCCCGCCATCAGTGCCCCCAATCAGTGCCCATAGTGCTGCCAGTCAGTGCCCATCAGTGCCTGCTCATCTAGGCACTGATGGGCACTGACTAGCAGCACTAAGGGCACTGAGTGTAGGCACTGATGGTGCTGCCCATAAGTTCTCATCAGTGCCACCCAACAGTGCTCATCAGTGCCACCCATCAGTGTCCATCAGTGCCACCCATCAGTGTCCATCAGTGCCGCCTCTCAGTGCCCATCAGTGCCGCCTGTCAGTGCCACCTCTCAGTGCCCAGCTGTGCCACCACAGTGCCCAGCAGTGCCACCTCTCAGTGCCCAGCAGTGCCACCTATCAGTGCTCATCAGTGCTGGCTATCAGTGCTGCCTATCAGTGCTCATCAGTAAGGCATATTAGTACCTTCTCATCAATGCCACCTCATCAGTACCCATAAGTGCCACCTCATCAGTGCCCATCAGTGCAGCCTATCAGTGCCCATCAGTGCCGCCTCATCAGCGTACACCCGTAAAGGAGAAAAATGTATTTATTTTCAAAATGTACTCACAGAAAATAAGAAAAACTTTTTTTTTTTCAAATTTTAATTTTTTTGTAAGAAATAAAAAACCCAGAGGTGATTAAATACCACCAAAAGAAAGCTCTATTTGTGTGAAAAAAATGATAAAAATGTCATATGGGTGCAGTGTAGCATGACCGCGCAATTGTCATTCAAAGTGTGAGAGCGCTGAAAGCTGAAAATTGGCCTGGGCAGGAAGGGGGTGAAAGTGCCCAGTAGGCAAGTGGTTAACCTTGACATACAGTCTTTAGACAGACACTGCTTTTCTAACCTGCTCTTCAAAAAGCACCAATGTAAGGGGAAAATAATTATTTTTCAGTATTTAGGAAAAAAAAATATTTTTCAGTTTTTCATTCAAATGGGTTTTTTTTTTAATAGTGGAATAGAACAACAACAGTATCCAACCTGTTAGGCGTGCGTTGTGTAGCGGGCATTTACTGCAAGCTCAGTGCATATGTGTCTGCTTAATCTGCATTTAAAAAAGAAAAAAAAAATTTCTTCATATTTTACTGTGACTTACAGCGTTTAGACAGACACTGCATTTCAAATCTGCTATTCAACAAGCACCAATTAAGGGGACAATTATTTATCAGATTTTCATTCATACGTTACAGTGAGATACACCCTTTGCATACTGTTGTTGTATTCCGCTTTGCAATAAAAACCCATTTAGGGGCAAAAAAAGTTAATTGCAGCCCTGTCTGCATATGTTACAGTGAGATACACCCATTGCATACTGTTGTATTGCGCATTGCAATAAAAAAAAACATTTAGGGGCAAAAAAAGTTAATTGCGGCCCTGGCTGCATAGGTTACAGTGAGATACACCCATTGCATACTGTTGTATTGCGCTTTGCAATAAAAAAAAAACATTTAGGGGCA
The DNA here is from genome assembly GCF_965119305.1 of Pelophylax lessonae. Lineage (NCBI taxonomy): Eukaryota > Metazoa > Chordata > Amphibia > Anura > Ranidae > Pelophylax > Pelophylax lessonae. Next base: position 4,781,141 of record NC_138775.1, read on the forward strand.
AAAAAAGTTGATTGCGGCCCTGTCTGCATATGTTACAGTGAGATACACCCATTGCATACTGTTGTTGTATTCTGCTTTGCAATAAAAACCCATTTAGGGGCAAAAAAAGTTAATTGCGGCCCTGTCTGCATATGTTACAGTGACATACACCCATTGCATACTGTTGTATTGCGCTTTGCAAAAAAAAAAAAAACATTTAGGGGCAACAAAAAGTTGATTGCGGCCCTTTCTGAATATGTTACAGTGACTTACACCCATCGCATACTGTTGTATTGCGCTTTGAAAAAAAAAACCCATTCAGGGGCAAAAAAAGTTGATTGCGGCCCTGTCCGCATATGTTACAGTGAGATACACCCATTGCATACTGTTTTATTCTGCTCATCAATAAAAACCCATTTTGGGGAAGATCCAAAATTCAATAAATATGAGGAGTAGGTCAAATAAGGGATGTGGCCTGGGTCGTGGTGTTGCTGGTGGAGCTCCTGTTGCAAGGAGAGGATGTTGTGGTCGATCTGTGCCAACTACACGCACAGGTGAAACACCTTTCTCAGCTGTGAGTAGGCGACAGAACCTGCAGCAGTATTTGGCAGGGCCTAATGTGCCTCTACAAATGTTGAGGCCAGAACAAGTACAGGCGATAGTGGATTGGGTTGCTGACAGTGCCTCCACTTCCTTCACATTGTCTCCCACCCAGTCTTCTGCTGAAAGGTCAGAGTTGGCACCTGCAGCCGATGTCCATCAAACTTTCACCTCACCCCCTTGCAAATCAGCCAAGCAGTCTGAGCCCCAAGTCATGCAGCAGTCTCTTCTTCTTTCTGATGACTCTGTTACCATGGTTTCCCAGGGCCATCCACCTAGCCCTGCCCCAGAAGTGGAAGAGATTGAGTGCACCGATGCCCAACCACTTATGTCTCCAGATGAGTACATGGGAGGACCATCGCAGCACGTCTCGGATGATGACGAAACACAGGTGCCAACTGCTGTGGAATTCCGAATTGTGGAGACCGACAAGGAGGGCAGGGGTGAAGACTGGGTGGAAGACGATGTGGAGGACGACCCCATATGGAATGAAAGTCATGCAGGTGACCTGAGTAGTTTGAAGGAAGAGGCGGTGGTCGCACAGAGCCACCAGCACAGCAGAAGAGGGAGCAGGGTGCAAAAGTGGAGCGGCCGTGCCCTAGACACTATGCCTGCTACTGCCCAACGCAGCAAGGAACCGAGCGCACCAAAGCCAGCTCACAGGAGTTCCCTAGCATGGCAGTTCTTCAGGCAATGTGATGATAACAGGACACGAGTGGTTTGCACGCTGTGCAATCAGAGCCTGAAGGGAGGCATAAACCTTCTCAACCTGAGCACAACCTGCATGACCAGGCATCTAAGTGCAAAGCACGAGCTGCAGTGGAGTAGACACCTCAAAAACCAAGAAAGGTCTCTGGCTCCTCCTGCTTCCTCTTCTTCTGCTGCAGTCTTGGCCTCTTCATCCACCTCTGTAGTGACAGTGGCACCTGCCACCCCGCAAACAGAGGATCCACCAGCAACACCATCACCAACAGCCATCTCCACAATGTCCCGTGGAAGCTTTCAGCTTTCTATCTCCCAAACACTGGAGCGGAAGAGGAAGTACCCCCCTACCCACCCGCGATCCCTGGCCCTGAATGCCAGCATTTCAAAATTCCTGGCCTTTCAAATGCTGTCATTCCGGCTGGTGGAGACGCAGAGTTTTAAAAGCCTTATGGCGGTGGCTGCCCCACAGTATGTCGTGCCCAGCCGCCACTACTTTTTCAGGCAAGCCATCCCTTCCCTGCACAACCAAGTGAGTGACAAAATCAGGTGTGCACTGCGCAACGCCATCTGTGGCAAAGTCCACCTAACTACGGATACGTGGACCAGTAAGCATGGTCAGGGACGTTAGATCTCCCTAACGGCACACTGGGTAAATGCAGTGGCGGCTGGGCCTGAGGCGGATAGCAGTTTGGCCCATGTGCTTCCCCCACCGAGGATTGCAGGGCGCTTCAGTTTGCCTCCTGTTCCTAACTCCTCCTACTCCGCTTCCTCATCCTCTACCGCCTCCTCTTCCGGTCAGCGTAACACCTTCACCACCAACTTCAGTACAGCCAGGGGTAAACGACAGCAGGAAGTTTTAAAACTTGCCTGTTTGGGGGAAAAACCACACACCGCGCAGGAGTTGTGGAGAAGCATGGAACAGCAGACAAATGAGTGGTTGCTGCCAGCGAGCCTCAAGCCCGGCCTGGTGGTGTGCGATAACGGGTGAAATCTCATAGCAGCTCTGGGCCTAGCCGGTTTGACACACATCCCTTGCCTGGCGCATGTGCTGAATTTGGTGGGGCAGAGGTTCCTTTGAAATGACCCCAATATGTTAGAGCTGCTGCAGAAAGTGCAGGCCGTCTGTGCGCACTTTCGGTGTTCTCACCCTGCTGCTGCTCGCCTGTCAGCGCTGCAGCGTAACTTTGGCGTGACTTTCCCGCTCACCGCCTCATATGTGACGTGCCCACAAGGTGGAACTCCACCTTGCACATGCTGGAAAGACTGTGCGAGCAGCAGCAGGCCATAGTCGAGTTTCAGCTGCAGCACGCACGCGTGAGTCGCTCTGCGGAACAGCACCACTTTACCACCAATACCTGGGCCTCCACGCAAGACCTGTGTGCCTTGTTGTGCTGTTTAGAGTACTCCACCAACATGGCCAGTGCTGATGACGCCGTTCTCAGCTTAACTATCCCACTTCTATGCCTTCTTGAAAAAACACTTTGGGCGATGATGGAAGAGGATGTGGCACAGGATGAGGAGGAGGAGGAGTAGGATAAAGAGGTAACATTTCCAAGGCTTTCAGGGCAGTCATTCGTAAGTGGCTCCGAGGGTGGGTTCCTGCACACACAAACGCCAAGGACACAATTGTCCAGCAGGGGCAAAGTTCTGGAAGATGACGAGTATGAGGAGGAGGAGATGGAGGAGGATATGGAACCATGTTCACAGCAGGGTGGCACCCAGGCCAGCTCATGGCCATCACTGGTGCATGGCTGGGGGGATACATAGAACACAGACGATACACCTCCCACAGAGGACAGCCTTTCGTTGCCTCTGGGCAGCCTGGCACACATGAGCGATTACATGCTGCAGTGTCTCCGCAACGACCGCCGAGTTTCCCACATAGTAACCTGTGCTGATTACTGGGTGGCCACCCTGCTGGATCCCCATTACAAGGACAATGTACCATCCTTAATTCCCTCACTGGAGCGTGATCGGAAGATGCGCGAGTACAAGCGCACGCTGGTAGATGCGCTGCTGGTGGCATTCCCACCTGACAGCGGGGGCACAGTGGAAGCACAAGGCCAAGGCAGGGGAGGAAGAGGTCGTTAACGCTGCCAGGGCACCGCCAGCACCTCAGAAGGCAGGGCTAGCATGGCCGACATGTGGAAAAGCTTTGTCAGCACGCCACAGCAAGCAGCAGCACCAGCAGCTGATATGGAACGTCTTAGCAGGAGGCAGCATTTCACTAACATGGTGGAGCAGTATGTGTGCACACGCCTAGACGTACTGAATGATGGGTCTGCACCCTTGAAATTCTGGGTCTCCAAGTTGGGCACATGGCCTGAGCTTTCCCTTTACGCCTTGGAGGTGCTTGCAAAATGACGTTGTGTATTGCTCCTCTGCCCGGAAGTGCGTCGACGCATTTCGCCCGCCGTTTTTGGGCATTATCAAAGACATCACTTCCAGTTAGGCGGTTCCTATTTATACTATACTGGCTCTGTACGCGGCCAATCAAAGAAAGGAGGGGTGGACACTATTATTACTATTACGGCTTCCTGTTGCTATTGTGAAGCCTTAGGTGTCCCCAGGACAATATCACAATAGCAACAGGAAGCCGTAATAATAATAATAGTGTCCACCCCTCCTTTTTTTGATTGGCTGCGTACAGAGCCAGTATAGTATAAATAGGAAACGCCTAACCGGAAGTGATGTCTTTGATAACGCCCAAAAAAGGCCGGCGAAACGCACTTCCGGGCAGCGGAGCAATACACAACGTAATTTCCTGTTTACCACCGTGGAACGCACGCTGGCAGCGTACGCGGAAGTGGGATGACTCTGAAGTGATTGTAACCAATGCTGAATACAATTGAACGTTTGTGAGTAGTTTCCTTTTGCTTTTTAATAAAAATTACCTACGGGCTTCACCATGTCTGGCTCCTTTCTCCTTTTTAACATACGATCGTGAACAAAGTGGAGAGGAGCTAATAGAAAGGCATCCTTAAAGAGGCTGTGCTGGATCCATCCATCCGTCCAGGGGATATTGTGTCTGTTTAAGGCTTGCTTATTTCCTAGTTTTGGTGAGTGCATCCCCATAGGGGGTCTTCTTTTTGAGAGCACCTGGGCACTTTTGGATTATTTGAGCACTTTAGTTCCATTGAAGGGAACCATCTTTTGGACTGCACTTTATTTTTGCACGATTTTATATGGTTGCACGATGGACATATAATTGCACTTCATTTATGCACTTTAATATTTATGAATATTTTTGAACTTTTGATCACATTGTATATTTTATGTATGAATTTTTTTTATAGTACACATGGATTTATAAACCAAATGAATATGTCTATTCTTTTGATTGTATCAAAACAAGTGCTGGTATTAATGAAAAATGTGAAAATAAAATAGTTAATAAACTGTGCTAACAAAAGAATGAAAAAAACAAAAAACCTGCTAGCAAATCAACTGACATGTGTTGGGAATAAAGTGAAAAAAAATGGAAAATTGCAGCAGTGCTAAACCAAAGTAACAAATATCAGGTGACCATAAGTCAATACATGAATACATAATTCAAATAAATGATATATAATCAAATGAGATATGAAATGATCAAGTGTAGCCACTGAAAAAAGTTCATAAAAAGAGTCCCAGGTAGTGATGATAGGTGTGCATCCAAATACAAAGGTGATAATCAACCGTGCCAGGGGACCCCTTACCAAAGATCAATAAATGGCACTCACTGGAGAGTATGGACCCAAGGCACTGTATAGTATATGGGCCATATGGGCTGGTATTGCTGTATACTTCCAAGACAAGGCTGGAACACCGGATATCAGGAAGGTAGCCACAGTATCACAACAGAAGCCGTAAATCTCTCACAGTTGCACATGGAGGAAGCCAGATAAGAACTTACAAGCATCCAATGAACTTAGGCATGTAATACAGAAGTAGATGGCATGAATGACGTTTCTGACGCATTTCCTCTAAGCAGACATAATCATAGGAGGTTTCCATGTACACATGGCAACCTCCTATGATTCATTGGATGCTTGTAAGTGTTTTTTTGGCTTTCATATTATAATAAAGTCTAGCGGTTTTACACTATGTCGGTCTTATCTGGCTTCCTCCATGTACAACTATGAGAGATTTACGGCTTCTGTTTTGATACTGTGGCTACCTTCCTGATATCCGGTGTTCCAGCCTTGTCTTGGAAGTATACAGCAATACCAGCCCATATGGCCCATATACTATACAGTACCTTGGGTCCATACTCTCCGGTGAGCACAATTTATTGATCTTTGGTGTGGGGTCCCCTGCAACAGTTGATCATCACCTTTGTATTTGGATGCACACCTATCATCACTACCTGGGACTCTTTTTATGAACTTTTTTTCAGTGGCTACACTTGATCATTTCATATCTCATTTGATTATATATCATTTATTTGATTTATGTATTCATGTATTCACTTATGGTCACATGATGTTTGTTATTTTGGTTTAGCGCTGCAATTTTCCATTAATGAAAAATGGTGTGGTTCACCGTATCAAGTTCAATAATACTGTCATAAGGTGCAAACAATATTATTGAACTTGATACGATGAACCACACCATTTTTTAAACCTACCCAGTTAGGCCTGCCTTTAGTTTTTTCTATTTTTTTTATTTTTTTTTTGTTTCCTATTTTAATTATTAGCTAGCAGACAGAGTGACCTAAAACACTACAAAAGAAAATTGTAGATCAAAGTTCAAAAATTATTCAAAATGCATCCGCGCCTGGATAATAGTGTAGAACAGCAACTCACGCAATTTGTTAACAAACAAATAAAAAAAAAAATAACATTAAACAAAAACCAAAATAAAATGAGCTAACAAGAGCGTCTCATCATCCAAGAAATAGTCAAAAAAGAAGAAACAGCCCAGTTGTAAGAACAACTAGACCCAAAGGTGGACTTTATGGGCACATAAAGGATAGACTTCAATATCAAAAAATTATATAAAATTCACATTTATTGAGTTCCATTAAAAACATAATATACAAAAATAAAAAACATCAGGTGTAAACTCAAACCCAAAAAAAAAAGGGTTCCAATTAATCCCACATGTTGATGCATAATGAACACGTGTTCAATCATGCATCAAGATTACATATAAGACATTGGGTCAATATATGAGAATACGTCTGCTCAAAAGTCAACGCGTTTCGCAGAATGCTTCCTCAGGAGTATAGATGGCCTTGCGGTTCACCCAGCGGTTGGTTCGCGGCAAATTTTGCTTGTTCGCTACCCACCAAATTTGCGAACACATGGCATCGTTCGCAGCGGCCATATTAGTTTATATTGGGGAGAACTTTGACCCATGACACATCCGTCAGGTGGAACGGGACAGCCAATTGAAACATTCCAGCACATGGACAGTCCCCCTACCCCATAAATAGACTTGAGCTGTCGACCATTTCACATTCCGCTTTCTGCCAGTGTAGGGAGAGGTCTGCTGTGCTCATGAGGGAGAGTTTGCTAGACACAAAGAGCGCTGTGAAGATCCACAAAAGTCCCTTCAGGGCTGGTATTTCGGTATAGGTCTACTAGTATCTTTTGAGTTTAGGGACAGGTATCCAGTCGTTGCTTTAGGGGCAGTTAGACATCGGCTGCAGTCACAAATCGCTCTGTTAATGTCCACATAAGTCCTTTTCAGGGCTGGTATTTCGGTATAGGTCCAGTCTCTCTTCAGTATAGGGACAGGTTATCCAGTCTGTGCTGTAGGGGCAGTTAGAGATCGTCATCTGCAGTGACACAATTCGCTCTGTTAGTGTCCATTCACATTGATCCGACTTGTCAGGCGACTTGTCAGCCTGACAAGTCGTGGTCTTCACGCTCCCACTGTGTAGTACAGAAGCCGTTCTAATAGGAGCGACACAAGTCGCTCCGACTTAGAAAAAGGGTCCTGTACTACTTCGGGGAAACCTGGAGGCGACTTGCGTAGACATTCATGTTATGAAGTCTGTGCAAGTCGCGCCGAAGTCGCGCTGCACGCGACTTCACAGGTCGCCCCCTAAGTTGGAGCAACCTAATGTGAACGGAGACTTAATGTCCACAAAAGTCATTTAAAGTGCTGCAATGTTGGTATAGGGTCTATTACAGTCTCTTTAGTATAGGGGCAGGTATCCAGTCTGTGCTGTAGGGGCAGTTAGAGATTGTCAGTAGGGATAATCAAACTTTTCAAAAGTTCGGTTCGACCAGAACACCCGAACTTCCCGAAAGTTCGGCCCGGATTTCAGAACCCCATTGAAATCAATGGGACCCGAACTTCGGTAATCAAAAAACACCATTTTGAAGCCCTAAAACCCAATAAATGCCCCTAAAAAGTGCCTAGGGTTCTGGGTCATGCCCCAGGGGCTATTAATCACACAAAAAAAAGTTCTTAAAAATTGTCATTTTTGATACAGAGCCAATTATTGAAAAAATTAAAAAAAATAATGAGATTTATTTGGATTTAGTGTCTGGGGGGTCTAAAAAGTGTACCTGTGAAGTTTCAACTCTGTAGCATGTCCAGAACCAGAAAAAAAAAAAGTTTGTTTGTATTAGAATTAATATAGAACAGGGATATGGCTGCGCTATTTTCACACCTTGCCGGTTTTGTAGCAAGCGTTTTTTTGGGCATTTTTTGGGCGTCTTTGGAGGCAGGCATAACATCTGTACTTCTGTGTAGGGGTATATATATATATACAAACACACATGTATGTATATATACACCTACACATATATAGGTGTGAAAATAGCAGAACCTTATGCTTGCGCTAATTAAATAATTAACAGGCATATGGCTCCGGTCCTATCACACCTATATATGCGTAAGTGTATAAATACATATAAGTGTGTGTGCATATATACCCCTATACAGAAGTTCAGATGTTTTGCCTGCCTCCAAAGACCCCAAAAAAATGCCAAAAAAAACGCCTGCTGCAAAAACAAACGTGGGCGTTTTTGTAGCTGGCGTTTTTTTGGGCATTTTTTGGGCGTCTTTGGAGGCAGGCATAACATCAGAACTTCTGTGTAGGGGTATATATACACACACACATGTATGTATATATACACCTACACATATATAGGTGTGAAAGTAGCAGAACCCTATGCTTGCGCTAATTAAATAATTAACACCAATATGGCTCCGCTCCTATCACACCTATATATGTGTATGTGTAAAATACATATAAGTGTGAGTGTATATATACACCTATACAGAAGTTCAGATGTTTTGCCTGTCATCAAAGAACCCAAAAAAATGCCCAAAAAAACGCCTGCACCAAAAAAAAAAGCCCATGTGTGTTTTTGCAGCAGGCGTTTTTTTGGGCATTTTTTTGGGGTCTTTGAAGGCAGGCAAAACATCTGAACTTCTGTATAGGGGTATATATACACACACACTTATATGTATTTATACACATCCACATATATAGGTGTGATAGGAGCGGAGCCATATGCCTGTTAATTATTTCATTAGCGCAAGCATAGGGTTCTGCTACTTTCACACCTATATATGTGTAGATGTATATATACATACATGGGTGTGTATATATACCCCTATACAGAAGTTCAGATGTCATGCCTGACTCCAAACATGTCCTCAAAAAAGCCCTATAAACGCCTCCAGCAAAAAGCAGGGTGACAGGCGAGAAGCCATATCCCTGTTCTACAAGTGACCTAAGAGAAACAATCTTTTCTCTATAGCGGTCACCCTGACATGGAAGGGTTTGGTCACCCTGCCATAGCAGTCAGAGTCAGTTCACCCTACACTACACTACGGTCACCCTGGCACTTAACACTTTCCCTACAGAAACTAGATTTTTGAATCTAACTGAAGGGGAAAATAGCACCCTAACTACACTAGATATCCCTTTCCTCACACTAATAATTGCTAAATGACTCTTTTGAAGCAGAAATAACAGAACTGCTTCCACTCTCTTCCACGTCCCTGTATTACAATGCTAATTTGGCGGGGCTATCTTATATACTGGGGGGCCTATTCACTAATGATTGGCCTCTGGACCCCCTAGTCACTCCAATCACATTCCTAGCATTCTCCTGCCCCCTCAATTGGCTTTTACTGATGGTTCTGGTCCAATCACAGGCTTTTAAAGCCAATTTCCTGTCCCATTGCATTTGGATCGGTTCTGGTTGCCGAATTCCAAACTTTTTCAGCAAAAAGTTCGGAATTCAGCCGAACCTCGAACAGCAAATGTTCGGGTCGAACCGATGGTCGACCCGAACCGTTCGATCAACCCTAATTGTCAGCAGTGACACAAATCGCTCTGTTAATGTCCACAAAAGTCATTTAAAGGGCTGCAATTTTTTTGGTATTGCTGTGCAGTGCACTAAAAAGGGGGGGGGGGTAGGGGAGGGGGGTAATCCACAGTATAATATACTGTACTTTGTAGAAAGCATATTATAGTGGATTAGTAGTATTATTGTGCACTGTGCAGCATTGTGACAGGTGTGGTGGTGAGACTGAGCGTTTCTGCAGCAATACTACACACAGTGACAAAAGCACTTATAATGTATTATAACTGGTGTGATAGACCAATTGCCCCCACAATACCACATATTGAAGTGGGGTGTTATCTGAGTATACTTTTACATGTTTATTTGTGTCCTGCAACAATATTGCCTCTTTTGCTGAGTTAAGTCTGATACACAGTTCCAAACTCACTGGCCAATTTTATGAACTGCTGTGATAGACCAGTGACTCCCCAATACCACACATTGAAGTGGGGTATTATTTGACAGTATAATTTTCTAAGAGTGTATTTTAGTCCTGCAAAAATTTGGCCTCTTGCTGTGTAAACAGTGTTACACACAGTGACAACAGTTACTGGCCAATTATTTGTAGAACTGGTGTAATAAACCTGTGGCCCCCCAATACCACATATTGAAGTGGGGTGTTATCTGAGTAAACTTTTACAAGTGTATTTGTGTCCTGCAACAATATTGCCTTGTTTGCTGAGTGAAGTCTGGTACACACAGCGCCAAACTCACTGGCCAATTTTTTGAACTGGTGTAATACACCGATGCCCCCCAATCCCACATATTGAAGTGGGGTGTTATCTGACATAACTTTTACAAGTGTATTTGTATCCTGCAACAATATTGCCTCGTTTGCTGAGTGAAGTCTGTTACACACAGCACCAAACTCACTGGCCAATTTTTTTAACTGGTGTGATACACCAATGGCCCCCCAATACCACACATTGAAGTGGGGTGTTATTTAACAGTATCATTTTCTAAGATTGTATTTTAGTCCTGCAAAAATTTGGCCTCTTGCTGTGTAAACAGTGCTACACACAGTGATAACAGTTACTGGCCAATTATTTGTAGAACTGGTGTGATAAACCTGTGGCCCCCCAATACCGCAGATTGAAGTGAGGTGGTATTTAACAGTATACTTTTCTAAGATTGTATTTTAGTCCGGCAAAAATTTGGCCCCTTTTGCTGTGTTAACTGTGCTACACACAGTGACAACAGTTATTGCCCAATTATTTGTAGAACTGGCGGACTGACGGACCGGCAGATAGGGAGGAGAGGCAGGCAGAACTTGCATTGCACAAGAGGTACAAAGCAGACTGCAAATGTATCAGGAGCGAGCCATCAACCATGTACAGTCACATCTGGCGCTCCCAGAATGCCGACACATGGCTCCACAGTGTGGGCTTTTTTTAATGTGTCCATTGCTGACAACAGTGTTGCCATCTGCAGCCTGCAGCAGTCAACGCATAAGTTGCAGTAAGCCCAACACTCACCTAGGGACAACCGCCTTAAGAAGCCACCTGAAATCCCATCACCAAGCCCAGTGGGAGCAACACTGTCAGAACCCACAAAGCCACACTCCATGCTCTCACCGTCCAGCCTCTTCTCCTTCTCCTGTCTCCTCACAGTTGTCCAACACTCCACCTTCCATGATGCCGTCGTCACGTTGTTCTGGAAAAAGGCAGACTTCTGTGGCTCAAATGTTGCAGCGTAAAAAAAGGTGTCCGACAGGTGTCCGACTACATTGGGTTAACAGCCGATGTGGACGCTCTGAGGAGTGATGAACCCCTGGACTACTGGGTGGGCAGGCTTGACCTCTGGCCAGAGCTTGCACAATTTGCAATGGAACTGTTGGCTTGCCCCCCATCCAGTGTTCTGTCCGAAAGGATGTTCAGCGCAGCAGGGGGGGATCGTGACCGATAAGTGCACTCGCCTAGCTCATGGCAGTGTAGACTACCTCACATTTATAAAAATGAATGAGGCATGGATCTCTGAGGAATTCAACACATGTGACCACCAGTAGACCATGTTTCATTGAAATTCCTCATCACAGGCCACAAATATCTGCCAGACTGCCATCCACCCACAACAATTCCTGGTCCTTGTCTTTGCTAAATACAGCGGCACAAAAGGCATTTCATGTCCATTGAATGGCTAATTTTTGGGGCCTATATAGGCCGACACTTCTGTATACTGTGTGAATGCCTAATGTACCTCTAGCCATCAAATACTAAGTTCTTTGCTGTCAGTTCAACCCATGTGAGCTAATTATTGGAGCCTATACAGGCCGACACTTACTTCTGTATACTGTGAATGCCTACTGTACCTCTAGGCATCAAATACTAAGTTTTTTGCTGTCAGTTCAACCCATGTGAGCTAATTTTTGGAGCCTATACAGGCCGACACTTACTTCTGTATACTGTGAATGCCTACTGTACCTCTAGCCATCAAATACTACGTTCTTTGCTGTCAGTTAAACACATGTGAGCTAATTTTTGTGGCCTATACAGGCCGACACTTCTGTATACTGTGTGAATGTCTAATGTACCTCTAGCCAACAAATACTAAGTTCTTTGCTGTCAGTTCAACCCATGTGAGCGAATTTTTGGAGCCTATACAGGCTGACACTTCTGTATACTATGAATGCCTACTGTACCTCCAGCCATCAAAAACTAAGTTCTTTGCTGTCAGTTAAACCCATGTGAGCTAATTTTTGCGGCCCATATAGGCCAACACTTACTTCTGTATACTGTGTGAATGCCTAATGTACCTCTAGCCATCAAATACTAAGTTTTTGCTGTCAGTTCAACCCATGTGAGCTAATTTTTGCGGCCTATACAGGCCGACACTTACTTCTGTATACTGTGTGAATGCCTAATGTACCTCTAGCCATCAAATACTAAATTCTTTGGTGTCATTTCAACCCATGTGAGCTCATTTTTGGGGCCTATACAGGCCGACACTTACTTCTGTATACTGTGAATGCCTACTGTACCTCTAGCCATCAAATACTAAGTTCTTTGCTTTCAGTTCAACCCATGTGAGCTAATTTTTGGAGCCTATACAGGCTGACACTTCTGTATACTGTGAATGCCTACTGTACCTCCAGCCATCAAAAACTAAGTTCTTTGTTGTACAGTAGGCATACTGTGAATGCCTACTGTACCTCTAGCCATCAAATACTAAGTTCTTTGCTTTCAGTTCAACCCATGTGAGCTAATTTTTGGAGCCTATACAGGCTGACACTTCTGTATACTGTGAATGCCTACTGTACCTCCAGCCATCAAAAACTAAGTTCTTTGTTGTCAGTTCAACTCAAGTGAGCTAATTTTTGCGGCCTATACAGGCCGACACTTACTTCTGTATACTGTGTGAATGCCTAATGTACCTCTAGCCATCAAATACTAAGTTCTTTGCTGTCATTTCAACCCATGTGAGCTAATTTTTGGGGCCTATACAGGCCGACACTTACTTCTGTATACTGTGAATGCCTACTGTTCCTCTAGCCATCAAATACTAAGTTCTTTGGTGTCAGTTCAACCCATGTGAGCTAATTTTTGGGGCCTATACAGGCCGACACTTACTTCTGTATACTGTGAATGCCTACTGTACCTCTAGCCATCAAATACTAAGTTCTTTGGTGTCAGTTCAACCCATGTGAGCTAATTTTTGGGGCCTTTACAGGCCGACACTTACTTCTGTATACTGTGAATGCCTACTGTACCTCTAGGCATCAAATACTAAGTTTTTTGCTGTCAGTTCAACCCATGTGAGCTAATTTTTGGAGCCTATACAGGCCGACACTTACTTCTGTATACTGTGAATGCCTACTGTACCTCTAGCCATCAAATACTACGTTCTTTGCTGTCAGTTAAACACATGTGAGCTAATTTTTGTGGCCTATACAGGCCGACACTTCTGTATACTGTGTGAATGTCTAATGTACCTCTAGCCAACAAATACTAAGTTCTTTGCTGTCAGTTCAACCCATGTGAGCGAATTTTTGGAGCCTATACAGGCTGACACTTCTGTATACTATGAATGCCTACTGTACCTCCAGCCATCAAAAACTAAGTTCTTTGCTGTCAGTTAAACCCATGTGAGCTAATTTTTGCGGCCCATATAGGCCAACACTTACTTCTGTATACTGTGTGAATGCCTAATGTACCTCTAGCCATCAAATACTAAGTTTTTGCTGTCATTTCAACCCATGTGAGCTCATTTTTGGGGCCTATACAGGCCGACACTTACTTCTGTATACTGTGAATGCCTACTGTACCTCTAGCCATCAAATACTAAGTTCTTTGCTTTCAGTTCAACCCATGTGAGCTAATTTTTGGAGCCTATACAGGCTGACACTTCTGTATACTGTGAATGCCTACTGTACCTCCAGCCATCAAAAACTAAGTTCTTTGTTGTCAGTTCAACTCAAGTGAGCTAATTTTTGCGGCCTATACAGGCCGACACTTACTTCTGTATACTGTGTGAATGCCTAATGTACCTCTAGCCATCAAATACTAAGTTCTTTGCTGTCATTTCAACCCATGTGAGCTAATTTTTGGGGCCTATACAGGCCGACACTTACTTCTGTATACTGTGAATGCCTACTGTACCTCTAGCCATCAAATACTAAGTTCTTTGGTGTCAGTTCAACCCATGTGAGCTAATTTTTGGGGCCTATACAGGCCGACACTTACTTCTGTATACTGTGAATGCCTACTGTACCTCTAGCCATCAAATACTAAGTTCTTTGCTGTCAGTTCAACCCATGTGTCAGGGCCCAGATTCGAACCCAGGTCCTTGGGTGCTTCTGGCAGTGCTTCTTCTTGCTGAGCTATCCAGCAGCTGATATCTTTGCATTCTAGATCTATGTGGTGAGCTAGACCTTGTCCAGTTTCCTGTCTAGTTCCTTGCCCAGCCTCCTGTGAACTCTGAACCTTTGGCCACTCCTTTGAACTCCCTATTTAAACCTGATCTGGGAACTTCCTGATGCCAGATTATTGTGCTTTTGCCAAGATCTAGCTTAGTGTGCTTCATCCTCCTGAATCTTCAACTTGTGTACCAACCTCAAGCTACGTTCCAGGACTACGCCTCTGCCTGCTGCCATTTTGCTCTTCACTACTTGTGTACCGATCTTTGGCTAAGACTACGACTACTCTTCTGCTTGTTCCCTCACTCCGGCTGATCTCTTGTGTACCAGACCCTGCTTGTGGACCACGATTGTGCTGCTTCCTGCAACTGGACTCTGAGCCTGACCCGGTAATCGTGACACCATGTGAGCTAATTTTTGGGGCCTATACAGGTCGACACTTACTTCTGTATACTGTGTGAATGCCTACTGTACCTCTAGCCATCAAATACTAAGTTCTTTGCTGTCATTTAAACCCATGTGAGCTAATATTTGGAGCCTATACAGGCCGACACTTACTTCTGTATACTGTGAATGCCTACTGTACCTCTAGCCATCAAATACTAAGTTCTTTGCTGTCAGTTCAACCCATGTGTGCTAATTTTTGAAGCCTATACAGGCCGACACTTCTGTATACTGTGTGAATTGTGTAAAAAGAAAAGTGCGCTGGTCTGTGATAAGCAGCTCCCAGAAAAAATGTGAAATGATGGTGCGCTTTATCTAATAATGGTGATATGCAATAAATACAAAACAATCACAAGTGCAAATTCAAAATAAACAAAGTATTATGATGCAAAATAGTGATAAATGGATAAAGTCCCAGACACAACGTGTCTATGTGTTGGAATAAAAATCCCGTGATATAAATGTTGACAGATGGTGATAAACTCAAATGGTGACTTAAGTTCCCTCCACCTGCTGGAATTCCTCCTTACCGGACGGAATAAAAATAAGTGCTCTCCTCTGCAAAAGCCAACAATCCCTGTGCTACAACCAAAATATGTGCTCTCCACCATGCATGCAAGGTAGCCCGCTGGGCCTCTTACCAGATGGATATGGATAACGCACACTGCCACAGACTCTCAAAAGAGTGTATCTCCTTATCCAGATGATATTGACAGCCACTTGATTGAATAAACTCAATGGATCGTCTCATTCAGCATAGCATGTAAAGGAATGACTACTAATAGTGCATTACCTTTGATAAATCATTTATTCAAATAAATATTGCACTTACATGTTATGCAGACAAATTCGCTAGTTGTTGGAAAAGCGGTGAGGAATTCCTGTATTGCCTGGGACCGGCTGCAGCCCGGTTCCCAAGCGACGTAGTGACGGCACGCCTCCCATCTGACGCGTTTCCACCGATAGGTTATCTTCAGAGAAAGAAGGTTCTCGCGTGCCGTCACTTCCGTCCTATTTATTCTGCAGGGAGCCGCGTCACTTCCGGTGTCCGCAGAGAAGGCTCCGGAAGTCTCTTGCGGGTCCCTCGGCTTAAGTTTAATAATGTATTTACAAATTATGGTCAGGATGTCGGAATTGTCTGTTCTACAGTACTACAGATAAGGCGGCATGTTGATGGTATAATTATAATATACTTGACGCCTGCCTATCTTTATCCAACTCCTCCTTCTCGGCCTATTGAAATGAATATCAATGAGGTATTACAGATTTGAGAGCGAGAGATAAAAACTCCCACTTATATTCTCAACTTCAATTAAAATAGACAAAGCTAATCTTTTATTTGGCCAAAACGAACTTTGATTATAAAATTCCGACTATGACGCCGGAAGTGACTGGCTATGTGCTTCCTGTATGCGGTGACATTCATAAGCCAGTTGCAATACTAATTTACATTAAAAACTGAAACCCTTGGATCTCAGCATGTATGTCACCTTGAGCAGTATAAAATTAATAAAACTTATTAAAATCACATATAAAATCCTATACAAATTTTAAAATTCAACTATAAAATTACACTTGATCGATATTGTATACAACATATGTCGAATGTGTGTGTATAGTGAATAAATGTACTAAGGTGTCTCATGCTGGTTGTGATTTAGGAAAATAACTGGCTATACTTTTAGCTGTTATTGATGTGTGAGTTGATGTCCCAATTAGGGTTGAGCGAACACCTAGATGTCCGTGTTCGACGGGTTCGGCCGAACTTTAAAAAAAAGTCCGGGTCCGTGTCCCGGACTTTTACCGAACTTTTCCCGGACACCGAACCCCATTGAAGTCAATGGGGACCCGAACTTTAAGGCACTAAAATGGCTCTAAAACACCAAAGGAAAGGGCTAGAGTGCTGCAAATGGCAGCAAAACGTAATTAAGAGCATGGCAAGTGCTCTGCAAACAAATGTGGATAGGGAAATAACTTAAAACAACAAAAAAAAAACAGAAAAATAAAACAATGTTCTTCTTCATCTCTGAAGGACGAGGCCCATATGGAGTAGGAGGGAGGTTGAGGTGGTGGTGGATGTGGCGGTGACATAGGCGTGCGCACAGGGTGTGCTGGGTGTGCCTGGGCACACCCTAATCACCTAGGGCACATAGCATTGCCAGTGAGGAGATGGGAAAGATCTCCCTGGGACCTGCTCTGCTCTATTTCTCCTTGCCTACAGGTACATGGCCCCGATACATTACTCTCCCTGCTGGCAAACACATGCATGTGTATTTCAACTTTGGGGTGCACACCTTAATGCAATAGGCTGCGCACACCTATGGACGGTGTAGGTGGAAGCGGCGGTGGAGGAGGACCAGGGCCGGATTAACAGCATCATGGGCTTGGTGCTGAGGATTTTGAAGGGCCTTAAGGGCCGTGCCTTGGCATGCACCCAGAGGAGGAAGGGTGCAGCCATGCATGCCTAATTCAACATGGGATGCTGTCTCTGAAGCCCATAAACACATCCATGCATCGCCAACTGTCCCTCCTTGTCCGGCCTTCACGCTGTGTGGGGAGGTTCTGAGGGTGCTGCCTGGGGAAGCGAGCATAGAAGCCAGACTTCTGTGTTTACAAGTGACAGAAGAGCGGTAACAGTGAATATGGCCAACCCGGGGCCTATATAAAAGGTAGGGGCCTGGAGCTGCAGCTCCAATAGCCCCTACATTAATCTGGCCCTGAGGAGGAGGACGAGGTAGCCAACACTGCTTCTTTTCAAAAATTTTAAATGAGGGTACACCCCAAAAGAGTGAGAAAGAGCAAAAATGGAACAATGGGTGGGTAAGGTCGGTATCCATTGCTATTCTGCATAAGGTACGGAAAAGTCCCGTGGGATCCATGCCTGGTTCATTTTAATGAACGTGAGCTTGTCCACATTGTCTCTGGACAGGCGGCTGCGCTTGTCTGTTATAACGCCCCCAGCCGTGCTAAATACCCGTTCAGATAATACACTGGCTGCAGGGCACGCCAGCACCTCCAAGGCGTAAAGGGCAAGCTCAAGCCATGTGCCCAATTTGGAGACCCAGAAGTTGAAGGGGGCAGACCCGTCATTCACTACATGTAGGCGTGTGCACACATACTGCTCCACCATGTTGGTAAAATGCTGCCTCCTGCTAAGACGTTCCATCTGAGCTGCTGGTGCTGCTGTTTGTTGTGGCGTGCTGACAAAGCTTTTCCACATTTCGGCCATGCTAACCCTGCCTTCTGAGGTGCTGGCGGTGCCCTGGTTGCGTTGGCGACCTCCTCCTCCTCCTCCTCTGCCTTGTGCTTCCACTGTGGCCCCGCTGTCAGATGGGAATGCCAGCAGCATGGCGTCTACCAGCGTGCGCTTGTACTCGCGCATCTTGCGATCGCGCTCCAGTGAGTGAATTAAGGACGGTACGTTGTCCTTGTAACGGGGATCCAGCAGCGTGGCCACCCAGTAATCAGCACAAGTTAGAATGTGGGCAACTCGGCGGTCGTTGTGGAGACACTGCAGCATGTAATCGCTCATGTGTGCCAGGCTGCCCAGAGGCAACGAAAGGCTGTCCTCTGTGGGAGGTGTATCGTCCGTGTCCTCTGTATCCCCCCAGCCACGCACCAGTGATGGCCATGAGCTGGCCTGGGTGCCACCCTGCTGTGAACATGGTTCCATCTCCTCCTCCAGCTCCTCCTCCTCCTCATCCTCCTCATCCTCCAGAACTGTGCCCCTGCTGGACAATTGCGTCCCTGGCGTTTGCGTGTGCAGGAACCCACCCTCGGAGCCCCTTGCGAATGACTGCCCTGAAAGCCTTGGAAATGTTACCTCTTCATCCTCCTCCTCCTCCTCATCCTGTGCCACATCCTCTTCCATCATCGCCCGAATTGTTTTTTCAAGGAGGCATAGAAGTGGGATAGTTAAGCTGAGAACGGCGTCATTGCCACTGGCCATGTTGGTGGAGTACTCAAAACAGCGCAACAAGGCACACAGGTCTCGCATGGAGGCCCAGTTAAATTAAATAGCGGAATAGAAAATATGATCCAAAAAAAGTGTATGTATATCACACGTACACAACCACACTGGGCCCCAATTACTATTGTTTGTACCCCTAAAAGGCTAGATGAGGAGTAGGGGGAGTATGGAACAGGCAGCACCCTCAAACCTTCAGAAGTATGAGATGAACCCCAACAACTTGGAAAGGTGGATCTCTCTCACACGTACCGACACAGACTATCCCGCAATTCAATTGATCCTCAAAGGTTTTTATTAAATAGCGGAATAGAAAATATGATCCAAAAAAAGTGTATGTATATCACACGTACACAACCACACTAGGCCCCAATTACTATTGTTTGTACCCCTAAAAGGCTAGATGAGGAGTAGGGGGAGTATGGAACAGGCAGCACCCTCAAACCTTCAGAAGTATGAGATGAACCCCAACAACTTGGAAAGGTGGATCTCTCTCACACGTACCGACACAGACTATCCCGCAATTCAATTGATCCTCAAAGGTTTTTATTGAATAGCGGAATAGGAAATATGATCAAAAAAAGTGTATGTATCTCGCACGTACACAACCACACTAGGCCCCAATTACTATTGTTTGTACCCCTAAAAGGCTAGATGAGGAGTAGGGGGAGTATGGAACAGGCAGCACCCTCAAACCTTCAGAAGTATGAGATGAACCCCAACAACTTGGAAAGGTGGATCTCTCTCACACGACCGACACAGACTATCCCCCAATTTAACTGATCCCCAAAGGTTTTTGATTAAATAGCGGAATAGAAAATATGATCCCAAAAAAGTGTATGTATATCACACGTACACAACCACACTAGGCCCCAATTACTATTGTTTGTACCCCTAAAAGGCTAGGAGTAGGGGGAGTATGGAACAGGCAGCACCCTCAAACCTTCAGAAGTATGAGATGAACCCCAACAACTTGGAAAGGTGGATCTCTCTCACACGTACCAACACAGACTATCCCCCAATTTAACTGATCCCCAAAGGTTTTTGATTAAATAGCGGAATAGAAAATATGATCCCAAAAAAGTGTATGTATATCACACGTACACAACCACACTAGGCCCCAATTACTATTGTTTGTACCCCTAAAAGGCTAGGAGTAGGGGGAGTATGGAACAGGCAGCACCCTCAAACCTTCAGAAGTATGAGATGAACCCCAACAACTTGGAAAGGTGGATCTCTCTCACACGTACCAACACAGACTATCCCCCAATTTAACTGATCCCCAAAGGTTTTTGATTAAATAGCGGAATAGAAAATATGATCCCAAAAAAGTGTATGTATATCACACGTACACAACCACACTAGGCCCCAATTACTATTGTTTGTACCCCTAAAAGGCTAGGAGTAGGGGGAGTATGGAACAGGCAGCACCCTCAAACCTTCAGAAGTATGAGATGAACCCCAACAACTTGGAAAGGTGGATCTCTCTCACACGTACCAACACAGACTATCCCCCAATTTAACTGATCCCCAAAGGTTTTTGATTAAATAGCGGAATAGAAAATATGATCCCAAAAAAGTGTATGTATATCACACGTACACAACCACACTAGGCCCCAATTACTATTGTTTGTACCCCTAAAAGGCTAGGAGTAGGGGGAGTATGGAACAGGCAGCACCCTCAAACCTTCAGAAGTATGAGATGAACCCCAACAACTTGGAAAGGTGGATCTCTCTCACACGTACCAACACAGACTATCCCCCAATTTAACTGATCCCCAAAGGTTTTTGATTAAATAGCGGAATAGAAAATATGATCCCAAAAAAGTGTATGTATATCACACGTACACAACCACACTAGGCCCCAATTACTATTGTTTGTACCCCTAAAAGGCTAGGAGTAGGGGGAGTATGGAACAGGCAGCACCCTCAAACCTTCAGAAGTATGAGATGAACCCCAACAACTTGGAAAGGTGGATCTCTCTCACACGTACCAACACAGACTATCCCCCAATTTAACTGATCCCCAAAGGTTTTTGATTAAATAGCGGAATAGAAAATATGATCCCAAAAAAGTGTATGTATATCACACGTACACAACCACACTAGGCCCCAATTACTATTGTTTGTACCCCTAAAAGGCTAGATGAGGAGTAGGGGGAGTATGGAACAGGCAGCACCCTCAAACCTTCAGAAGTATGAGATTGTGTTCACTGTACCCCACAAAGATTGAGTTCACTGCACCCCACAATGATTGTGTTCACTGCACCCCACAAAGATTGTGTTCACTGCACCTCACAAAGATTGTGTTCACTGTACCCCCCAAAGATTGTGTTCACTGTACCCCCCAAAGATTGTGTTCACTGCACCCCACAAAGATTCTGTTCACTGTACCCCACAAAGATTGTGTTCACTGCACCCCAAAAAGATTGTGTTCACTGCACCCCAAAAAGATTGTGTTCACTGCACCCCAAAAAGGATGTTGTTCACTGCACCCCAAAAAGATTGTGTTCACTGCACCCCACAAAGATTGTGTTCACTGCACCCCAAAAAGATTGTGTTCACTGCACCCCAAAAAGATTGTGTTCACTGCACCCCAAAAAGATTGTGTTCACTGCAGCCCAAAAAGATTGTGTTCACTGCAGCCCAAAAAGATTGTGTTCACTGCAGCTCACACACAGAAAAATGGATGTGGATCACTGACACCTGCCTATCTCCAATCCCACACCACACAGCAATATCGATTGTAGTTTGTAGAACACAGTTTCCCTAAAATTCAGCAGACTCTGTCCCTAACAGGATTGAGAAGAGATCGTAGATCAGGATTGAGTGCAGACCCCACCCCCCACACAGCAATATCGATTGTAGTTTGTAGAAGACACTGACCCTATAATTCAGCAGACTCTATCCCTAAAATGCCTACAACTCGCCCTGCCTAAACACTCCGACCTGTCCCTCAATTCTATCCGGACACAAATGGTTTTTTCCTGCCTATCTTTCCCTAATCAGCAGCCAGCACGTTGATGTGTGCTCTGTCCCTGAATCTAAGCAGCATAATGACGCCGCTGCGGCTGCCTCGAACTTATAAAGACTTGGTCACATGCTTCAGACGGCCAATCACAGCTACTGAGACATTTGCAGGCATGGCTGGGATGGCTTAAGGCACACCAGTTAAACGATTGTTGATTGGCTGTTGAAAGCCCGCCATGAAAAGAGCGCCAAAGCATGCAAAACCCGGAAATAAAACGACCGAACACGGATTTTTACCCGAACATAC
Organism: Pelophylax lessonae; assembly: GCF_965119305.1. NCBI lineage: Eukaryota > Metazoa > Chordata > Amphibia > Anura > Ranidae > Pelophylax > Pelophylax lessonae. Next base: position 4,803,262 of record NC_138775.1, read on the forward strand.
AGTAAAGTGTCCGTGTCCGTGTTCGGGTACAAAAAATCCAATTATTCGGTACGAACACGAATAATACAGTCCGTGTTCGCTCAACACTAGTCCCAATCAATGTTATGGCCTCTCGGCCTATAGCATTTTAGTTTGTATATCCAAAAAGTCTCACGTCTCAAGATTGACCTCTGTAGGTTACTACCTCTCCAGTGGGGGACATGTTTCTCAATAACTGTGATTTTCAATTTCTTGGAATCCTTGTGATGACATGTGGCATAGTGTTGAGAAACACTGTGCCCTGGAAATCCATTGTGAATGTTAGTTAAATGTTCTCCTACGCGAATGCTTGCTGTTCTAATTGTTCTTCCTACATACTGCAGGTTGCACTCGCATTGTAGCAGGTAGATGACCCCTTTGGTATGACATGAGATAAACTCTCTAATGGGATATTCTTTCCCTGTTACAGCGGAAATGAACTTATTAGTTCTCACTGTAGTGGCTTCTGTACATATCCGGCACCTTTTACAAGGATAGAAGCCTTTCATGTTTGGGAATATATCTGTCTTAAGTGGTCTCTCAACTGGATTTGTGGCTATTATATCTTTCAGATTAGTCGCCTTTCTAAAGATAATTTTTGGTTGGATCGGTATGACTGGTCCTAGAATTTTGTCTTCTTGTAGGACCCCCCAGTATTTCTTGAAGACCTAATTGAGCCATTTATAATTACTGGAAAACTTGGTGGTGAATGCATATTCAAAGTGAGGAGATGTTTGTTTAGTTCTATCCTTTGGTTCCACGAGTTTATTCTGTTCCATGGGGATGACATTTTCAATCTCTTTATTTAATTCAGAAATGTCGTACCCTTTCTCAACAAACCTCTGTTTCAGAGTTCCCACTTGTTGCACAGTTCCTTCCTGTACTGTGTGAATGCCTAATGTACCTCTAGCCATCAAATACTATGTTCTTTGCTGTCAGTTCAACCCATGTGGGCTAATTTTTGGAGCCTATACAGGCCGACACTTACTTCTGTATACTGTGAATGCCTAATGTACCTCTAGCCCTCAAATACACTACATTCTTAGCTGTCAGGTAAATGCATTTGGGCTAATTTTTGGGGCCTGGAATGTCCGACACTTACATCTGTATCCTGTGAATGCCTAATATTTCAGACTGGAAATGAAAAACAATGGGTCTCTAAAGGTTCTGCCAAATTGTGGAATGAATGCGGACCCATTTTACAGATGTGTGAATGGACCCTATATGTATTAGACATGTATTTACCGGCTGCTGTCAGTTCTGGCTGATTTATGAAAAAAAAATATATATATATTTTTTGCTGTTAAAAAAAAAAAATAATTTAGGGCAACTTTTTCAATTGCAATACTTCTGTTATGACATTGTCCATGTGCTGGGACTATTTGTGCACAGCTAGTACGTCTTTTGTGGCTGCAAATATGACCTAAAGGTATTTAAAGTTTGCCTCCCATTAAAGTCGATGGGGCCCGCCGCAAACTTTTGAGAAAATTTGCGGCTGAAGTTCGCAACCGCCCCGGCCGATGTTTGTCCATCACTACTCAGAAGGACCAATTGCAGACAAGAAGATTAAACAAAGTGAAGCCCCGAAGAACATAATACTATCACAAGAATAAACATATTCATTTGACAAAAAAAAGAAAAAAAAAGTCTTTCAGTGGATGTTAAATTTAAATATTAAAGACTGTTCTCAATCAATTATAGGAAAATGGCTCCCAAGGTGTTATAAATTACATATTTAAAAGACCTTTAATGAGACTTTCAGCTTTGTGTTCTTACAACACAGCAAACCGCCCTGAGGGAATGCCAACATTTTATATAAGAATAAATCATTCTCTGGTACAAATGTCTGCATGTAAACCTGAGTGTACTGTGCAGGCACACCGTACATGTCTTCCAATGATTAATTCCTCAGATCCTTAATTGTATTAATGTATTATAGTGATGAATTTAAACAAAGAAATAAAATGACTAATATAAGGAATAAGACAGAGATTTCCTCTATCACTCTTGTGGGTCTATCAGACCATCCACTGACCATGAATGCACTTTTTGCGTTCTTCCTTCTCATCTATCTGATGACTCTTATCACAAACCTTATTATTTTTTTCTTGGTCCTCACTGATTACAATCTGCACAACCCAATGTATTTTTTTCTTTCAAACTTGGCATTTCTGGACATGTCTTATTCATCAGTGACCGCACCAAGGATGCTCTTTGATTTGGTCACAAAAAGCCGATCAATATCCATTCCTGCCTGTATAGCACAAGTCTTTTTCTACCTCTCCTTTGCTGGCTCAGAAGTTTTCTTGCTCTCGGCTATGTCCTACGACCGCTACATTGCCATCTGCCACCCTCTACATTACAAACTAATTATGTCTTGGAAGGTCTGTGCCCAGATGGCCTCTCTGGCCTGGGTTGCAGGATATTCTCTCTCTTTAGTTCATACTTTATTTTTGCTCAGGTTGTCCTTCTGTAGGACAGCTTCCATCCACAACTTCTTTTGTGACCTTCCACACTTGTTTCAAATTACATGTACTGACCCCTTCATAAACATGGTGGCCGTATTCTTATCAGGTGCTAGTGCTGCATTCGGAGCCCTTATTCTGACCTTTATTCCCTATGTCTATATTTTCAGTACCATCCTTAGTATCCGTAGCAAGACTGGAAAGAGGAAAGCGTTCTCCACCTGCACCTCACACCTCACCGTGGTCTTCATCTTTTATGGCTCTTTAAGTTTTATTTACTTGGTTCCAACTTCCAGTAATATGGTTAATTTAGACAAACTGTTTACAGTCATATCTTCCCTCATTAACCCATTGCTGAACCCTCTGATCTACAGCCTGAGGAACAAAGATCTCATGGAGGCACTACTGAGGGGTTATTATCACTTAAGTTTAGTGAAGGCACCACACTGAAAACATCATTGTAAACTTTGTTATTTTTTATTTATTTTTTTTTTTTTTATTTCTGGGCCATTTTCAGTTGACTAAAAATTTTCAGTAATGTAATTTATAAAAGGTATAGATGTCAGGGGCTCATAGCTTTACTTACCCTCAGGGCCAGAATCACCATAAGGTGGCTTAGGCAGAATTAGGCAAAATTCACCTTCGCCTGTTTAGGCAAAAATCCTGGCACCGGCCCTGCTTACCCTTGCCTGACCAGGGGGCATTGTAACCCACAGACCAAATGTAACAGATTCAGGATGCTTTGAACCATTCCTCAAAATGACTATTTTGCCTATCATCATTTTTTAACTTTTTTTTTTTTTTCATCTATAAGGCTTTTCACTGGCACAAAGCTGACAAATGGAAAACATTAAAAAAAAAAAAAAAGATTCAGTATTGTCTTTCATAAAATATAAACATGTCAGGGGCTCATAGTTGTACTTACACTTGCATGACCAGGATTCATGGTAACCCACAGACTAAATATACAGTGGGGGAAATAAATATTTGATCCCCTGCAGATTGTGCAAACCAATCAAAATACGCTTATTGCGATTTTTTTTTTTTTTTTTTTTTTACCAAAAATATGTAGCAGAAAACAAATTGGCCTAAAAGGTTAAAAATTTTGATTTTTTTTTTTTTTTTTTTTGAGACTGTCATATAGCAGAATGTGAAAAATATAGATTTTTTTTCAAAATTGTTGCTCTTTTTTTCTTTATAGCGCAAAAAATAACAATTGCAGAGGTGATAAAATACCACCAAAAGAAAGCTCTATTCGTGGGGAAAAAAAGGACGTCAATATTGTTTAGGTACAGCGTTGCATGACTGCGCAATTGTCCGTTAAAGTAACATGTTGCTCAGGTGGGAGACTCGAGTCACATGACTTGACTTAAGTCACCAGTTTGAGGACTTGAGACTTGCTTGACTAAAATTAATAAAAGACTCGACTTGACTTTGACTTGGTATTCATGACTTGAGACTTGACTTTGACTTGAGATATATGACTCGAAATTACTTTACTTTTTTAAGTTATTAAATATTTGCATTTTTTTAAGATGTGTTAAAGCAAAATGAATGTGCCTGTTATGTTTCTGACACCACAGTCACTTAAAACTCCTCAGTGTGTTCTGATTTTTAGGACACTGGCTGTTTAACAATGGAAATGCTTAACATTTTTTTAGTGACTGTGGTGTTGATGACCGGACGAAGGAATTTGAACTGTTTGGGCATTCAAAGTGTTTCTTTAATATGCCAAGAAAAAAGCACTAAGCAGTTTTGTTAATGTTGAAAATAAAACAAAACCTTTCCTGACCACTGACTTTTAACTGATTTAAAGGTGAAAATGGGGTAGATCAGAATTTTGACTTGATTTGTGACTTGACCAAAATAAATGACTTGTCTTCTAGCAGCGACTCGACTTGACTTGCTTGCTTTTCGTCACAGTAACGTGGGACTTGCTTGAGACTTGAAGGTTAAGACTTGAGACTTGCTTGTGACTTGCACATGTGTGACTTACTCCCATGTCTGACATGTTGCCGAATCGCAAAATAGGGCCTGGTCAGGAAGGGGGCAAATCCTCACGGGGCTGAAGTGGTTAAGAACAAACCTACAGTCCCTATTTTCTTTGGGACCGCCTTTAGTTTGGTTAACCTCAAAAAACTCTGTGACTATTTTTGTTACCATCATTTTTTACATATATTTTTATGCATCTCTAAGGCCTTTCAGTGAATCATTGTGAACTTTGACACTTTTTGTATTTCTGTGCCATTTTCAGTTGACTAAAAATCTCAGTAATGTGCATTATAACCAGAGGCGTAACTAGAACCTTCAGGGCCCCGGTGCAAGAAACCATGAAGGGCCCCCCTGGACTCCAGGCCAGTGCCCTTCCCTTCAAACCTGGGGCTCTTCCCACTGATCTTGGGGAACTGGATAGGAGGGGCAGCGGGGGCAGCATACAGAGAAGCCGATCTCCTCCATTTTCCTCCTGCAGCTACAATGGTTAAAAGGAGGACAGTGATTTTTCTACATGCTGCCCCCGCCGCCCCTCCTACCCAGGTGTACAGGGGAGCCGCACAGGCCCGGAGCATGGGGACCCGGTTGCAATTGCAACCCCTGTAGTTACGCCCCTGATTATAACATGTCAGGTGCTCCCGGCTTTACTCAGCTTTAGGGCCGGCACCAGCATAAGGCCTCTTTCACACGGTCCGCATTCCGTTGCGGACCGTGCTCTGCTCAGCGGGGATCGATCCGCCGATCTCCGCTGAGCCGGCTGATGACAGCTCCGTCTCCGCACACAGTGCGGAGAGGGAGGTGTCAGAGCCCCACTGCTCTCTATGGGGAATCGGATGAGAGCGGACCGCCTGTCCGCTCTCATCCGATCCGAAACCCTATTTTCCATCCGTCCGGATTTCACGGACAGGATTGGATGCGGCGGATGGCAGCGGGTGTCAGCGGAGGTGTCACCGCTGACATCCGCTGCTCCATAGGGCTGAATGGGGCATCCGATCAGATCCGCCTAAAAAACTGACAGGCGGATCTGATCGGAACGCCCGTGTGAAAGAGGCCTTAGGCAGAATTAGGCAAAATGCACCTTCACCTGTATAGACAAAAATCCTTACATCAGCCCTGCCCTTGCCTGACCAGGGGGCATTGTTGTTGCAGAGTGCGATCACTGGGTGCAGCGGAGTCCATTCAGATCAGACATTGTGGAGTAACAGGAACTGGCTTCTTTATTGGAACATAACACAGAAAGCAAAGATGTCACCTCATTGTAATAAGAACAGGAAGAGATAACCAACAAGTTCAGTACAGTGTACAGGATATTACAACACATCATAGAAATGCATAGCATATCACTGAGCATTAGCGACATCTAGTGTCCTATTTGTGAACTGCAGTTGATCTGCTAAGCTGAAAGCTGTTGTATCTCCAACAATTGTAACCCACAGACCAAATGTAACCGATTCAGGATGCTTTGCTGTTCCTCAAAATTACTATTTTTCCTGTTGTAATTTTTTAACACGTTTTTTTTTTTTTTTTTGCATCTATTAGGCTTTTAACTGGCACAAAGCAGACAAATGTAAAACATTTGAAAAAATAAAATAATTTTAGCTTGAATAATAAATAAAAATGTCCGTATTGTCTTTCAAAAAATGTAAACATGTCAGGGCCCATAGCTGTTGCATGACCAGGAGTCGTTGTAACCCACAGACCAAATGTAGCAGTTTCAGTACAGTTTGGTTCACCTAAAAAAAACTCTGTGACTATTTTTCATTTTTTACATATATTTTTATTCATCTATAAAGCCTTTCAGTGGCACTAAGTTTTTATGAACACTCAGATCCGTTTTTTTTTTTTTCTTTCTTTTTTTTTATTTGCCAGCGTAAAAGCTGACAAATAAAAAAAATGTGAAAAAATTAAATTTTTAGTATTGATTAATGAGCAACATATTTTGCATAAAACAATATTACTTCCAATAATTTCACTAACTTATTAAAACCCCCTTTTTTTTAAGAAATTATAAATAAAACTGTTTTTAATACTTTTGTGCTGTTAAAGTCCTTGCCTTCCCAACCGCTCCATAATGTTAATCAGTTTCAGCCGCTTTGATATTAAGGAAATTAAGAACAGGTGCACTAGATGGGCAACAATGAGACAACCTCCAAAACAGGAATGGTTTTACAGGTCAATGCCATTTTTTTCCCTACTCATCTTTTCTGACTGTTTTTTCACTAGTTTTGCATTTGGCTGGGGTCGGTGTCACTACTGGTAGCATGAGGCCATACCTGGACCCTATAGAGGGGGTCAGTGTCACTACTGGTAGCATGAGGCCATACCTGGACCCTATAGAGGGGGTCGGTGTCACTACTGGTAGCATGAGGCCATACCTGGACCCTATAGAGGGGGTCAGTGTCACTACTGGTAGGATGAGGCCAAACCTGGACCCTATAGAGGGGGTCAGTGTCACTACTGGTAGGATGAGGCCATACCTGGACCCTATAGAGGGGGGTCAGTGTCACTACTGGTAGCATGAGGCCATACCTGGACCCTATAGAGGGGGGTCAGTGTCACTACTGGTAGTATGAGGCCATACCTGGACCCTATAGAGGGGGGTCAGTGTCACTACTGGTAGTATGAGGCCATACCTGGACCCTATAGAGGGGGTCAGTGTCACTACTGGTACGATGAGGAGATACCTGGACCCTATAGAGGGGGTCAGTGTCCCTTCTGGTAGGATGAGGCCATACCTGGACCCTATAGAGGGGTCAGTGTCACTACTGGTAGCACGAGGAGATACCTGGACCCTATAGAGGGGGTCAGTGTCACTTCTGGTAGGATGAGGCCATACCTGGACCCTATAGAGGGGGTCAGTGTCACTACTGGTAGGATGAGGCCATACCTGGACCCTATAGAGGGGGTCAGTGTCACTACTGGTAGGATGAGGCCATACCTGGACCCTATAGAAGTTGCACAGGCAGTCCAACTCCTCTAGGATGGCACATCAATACGTCTCATTGCCAGAAGGTTTGCTGTGTCTCCCAGCACAGTCTCAGGACCATGGAGGAGATTCCAGGAGACAGGCAGTTACTCTAGGAGAGCTGGACAGGGCTGTAGAATGTCCTTAACCCATCAGCAGGATCAATATCTGCTCCTTTATGCAAGAAAGAACAGGATGATCACTGCTAGAGCCCTACAAAATGACCTCCAGCAGCCACTGGTGTGAATGTCTCGACCAAACAATCAGAAACAGACTTCATGAGGGGGGCCTGAGGGCCCGACGTCCTCTAGTGAAATCCTTGGACCCATTGTCAGACCCTACACTGGTGCAGTGGGTCCTGGGTTCCTCCTGGATGTGTGTGAGGCCGGTTGGATGTGCTGCCAAATTCTATGAAACTCCGTTGGAGACGGCTTGTGGTAGAGAAATGAACATTCAATTCACGGGCAACAGCTCTGGTGGACATTCCTGCAGTCAGCATGCAAATTGCACGCTCCCTCAAAACTTGCCACATCTGTGGCATTGTGCTGTGTGATAAAACTGCACATTTTAGAGTGGCCTTTTATTGTGGGCAGCCTAAGGCACATCTGTGCAATAATCATGCTGTCCAATCCGCATCTTGATATGTCACACCTGTGAGGTGAATGGATTATCTCGGCAAAGGAGAAGTGATCACTAACACAGATTTACACAGATTTTGAGAGAAATCTGCCTTTTGTGTACATATAAAAAGTCTGAGATCTTTGAGTTGAGCTCATGAAAAATGGGGGCAAAAACAAAAGTGTTGTGTTTACAATTTTGTTCACTGTATATACAGTATCTCACAAAGTAAGTACACCCCTCACATTTTTGTAACTATTTTATTCTAACTTTTCATGTGACAACACTAAAGAAATGACACTTTGCTACAATGTAAAGTAGTGAGTGTACAGCTTGTATAACAGTGTAAATTTGCTGTCCCCTCAAAATAACTCAACACACAGCCATTAATGTCTAAACTGCTGGCAACAAAAGTGAGTACACCCCTAAGTGACAATGTCCAAATTGGGCCGAAAGTGTCAATATTTTGTGTGGCCGCCATTATTTTCCAGCACTGCCTTAACCCTCTTGGGCATGGAGTTCACCAGAGCTTCACAGGTTGCCACTGGAGTCCTCTTCCCCTCCTCCATGATGACATCACAGAGCTGGTGGATGTTAGAGACCTTGCGCTCCTCCACCTTCCATTTGAGGATGTCCCACAGATGCTCAATAGGGTTTAGGTCTGGAGACATGCTTGGCCAGTCCATCACCTTTACCATCAACTTTTTAAGCAAGGCAGTGGTCATCTTGGAGGTGTTTGGGGTCGTTATGTTGGAATATTGCCCTGCCCCCCAGTCTCTGAAGGGAGGGGATCATGCTCTGCTTCAGTATGTCACAGTACATGTTGGCATTCATGGTTCCCTCAATGAACTGTAGCTCCCCAGTGCCGGCAGCACTCATGCAGCCCCAGACCATGACACTCCCACCACCATGCTTGACTGTAGGCAAGACACTTGTACTCCTCACCTGGTTGCCGCCACACACGCCTGACACCATCTGAACCAAATAAGTGTATTTTGGTCTCATCAGACCACAGGAGATGGTTCCAGTAATCCATGTCCTTAGTCTGCTTGTCTTCAGCAAACTGTTTTCAGGCTTTCTTGTCCATCATCTTTAGAAGAGGCTTCCTTCTGGGATGACAGCCATGCAGACCAATTTGATGCAGGGAGATTTACCTTCACTTCCTGTCCCATAGCCAAATATGAAAGTGAGAGAAAATTCCTGCAAGTTAAAATAATCCATTGGAGCCTCCTAGGTCACCGGAACCATCGGAAGGTTTCCCCACAAAATGTGTGATTTTCTTTTTAATTTCACTCTTAATGATAACGGTGACAACTGGACAGTGTTGGGGGTAACTAGTTACAATACTAATATTGGTAACTACACTACTTTACTAGACTATAGGAGGTAACTACACTACTTTACTAGACTATAGGAGGTAACTACACTACTTTACTAGACTATAGGAGGTAACTACACTACTTTACTAGGCTATAGGAGGTAACTACACTACTTTACTAGACTATAGGAGGTAACTACGCTACTATAGGAGGTAACTAAACTACTTTACTAGGCTATAGGAGGCAACTACACTACTTTACTAGACTATAGGAGGTAACTACACTACTTTACTAGGCTATAGGAGGTATCTACACTACTTTACTAGGCTATAGGAGGTAACTACACTACTTTACTAGACTATAGGAGGTAACTACACTACTTTACTAGGCTATAGGAGGTAACTACACTACTTTACTAGACTATAGGAGGTAACTACACTACTTTACTAGGCTATAGGAGGTAACTGCACTACTTTACTAGACTATAGGAGGTAACTACACTACTTTACTAGACTATAGGAGGTAACTACACTACTTTACTAGACTATAGGAGGTATCTACACTACTTTACTAGACTATAGGAGGTATCTACACTACTTTACTAGGCTATAGGCGGTAACTACACTACTTTACTAGAATATAGGAGGTAACTACACTACTTTACTAGGCTATAGGAGGTAACTACACTACTTTACTAGACTATAGGAGGTATCTACACTACTTTACTAGGCTATAGGCGGTAACTACACTACTTTACTAGAATATAGGAGGTAACTACACTACTTTACTAGGCTATAGGAGGTAACTACACTACTTTACTAGACTATAGGAGGTAACTACACTACTTTACTAGGCTATAGGAGGTAACTACACTACTTTACTAGACTATAGGAGGTAACTACACTACTTTACTAGGCTATAGGAGGTAACTGCACTACTTTACTAGACTATAGGAGGTAACTACACTACTTTACTAGACTATAGGAGGTAACTACACTACTTTACTAGACTATAGGAGGTATCTACACTACTTTACTAGGCTATAGGCGGTAACTACACTACTTTACTAGAATATAGGAGGTAACTACACTACTTTACTAGGCTATAGGAGGTAACTACACTACTTTACTAGACTATAGGAGGTATCTACACTACTTTACTAGGCTATAGGAGGTAACTACACTACTTTACTAGACTATAGGAGGTAACTACACTACTTTACTAGGCTATAGGAGGTAACTACACTACTTTACTAGACTATAGGAGGTATCTACACTACTTTACTAGGCTATAGGAGGTAACTACACTACTTTACTAGACTATAGGAGGTAACTACACTACTTTACTAGGCTATAGGAGGTAACTACACTACTTTACTAGACTATAGGAGGTAACTACACTACTATAGGAGGTAACTAAACTACTTTACTAGGCTATAGGAGGCAACTACACTACTTTACTAGACTATAGGAGGTAACTACACTACTTTACTAGGCTATAGGAGGTAACTAAATTACTTTACTAGGCTATAGGAGGTAACTACACTACTTTACTAGACTATAGGAGGTAACTACACTACTTTACTAGACTATAGGAGGTAACTACACTACTTTACTAGACTATAGGAGGTAACTACACTACTTTACTAGGCTATAGGAGGTAACTACACTACTTTACTAGACTATAGGAGGTAACTACACTACTTTACTAGGATATAGGAGGTAACTACACTTCTTTACTAGGCTATAGGAGGTAACTACATTACTTTACTAGGCTATAGGAGGTAACTACACTACTTTACTAGACTATAGGAGGTAACTACACTACTTTACTAGGCTATAGGAGGTAACTACACTACTTTACTAGACTATAGGAGGTAACTACACTACTTTACTAGGCTATAGGAGGTAACTGCACTACTTTACTAGACTATAGGAGGTAACTACACTACTTTACTAGACTATAGGAGGTATCTACACTACTTTACTAGGCTATAGGCGGTAACTACACTACTTTACTAGAATATAGGAGGTAACTACACTACTTTACTAGGCTATAGGAGGTAACTACACTACTTTACTAGACTATAGGAGGTATCTACACTACTTTACTAGGCTATAGGAGGTAACTACACTACTTTACTAGACTATAGGAGGTAACTACACTACTTTACTAGGCTATAGGAGGTAACTACACTACTTTACTAGGCTATAGGAGGTAACTACACTACTTTACTAGACTATAGGAGGTAACTACACTACTTTACTAGGCTATAGGAGGTAACTACACTACTTTACTAGACTATAGGAGGTAACTACGCTACTATAGGAGGTAACTAAACTACTTTACTAGGCTATAGGAGGCAACTACACTACTTTACTAGACTATAGGAGGTAACTACACTACTTTACTAGGCTATAGGAGGTAACTACACTACTTTACTAGACTATAGGAGGTATCTACACTACTTTACTAGGCTATAGGAGGTAAATACACTACTTTACTAGGCTATAGGAGGTAACTACACTACTTTACTAGACTATAGGTGGTAACTACACTACTTTACTAGGCTATAGGAGGTAACTAAATTACTTTACTAGGCTATAGGAGGTAACTACACTACTTTACTAGACTATAGGAGGTAACTACACTACTTTACTAGACTATAGGAGGTAACTACACTACTTTACTAGACTATAGGAGGTAACTACACTACTTTACTAGGCTATAGGAGGTAACTACACTACTTTACTAGACTATAGGAGGTAACTACACTACTTTACTAGGATATAGGAGGTAACTACACTTCTTTACTAGGCTATAGGAGGTAACTACATTACTTTACTAGGCTATAGGAGGTAACTACACTACTTTACTAGACTATAGGAGGTAACTACACTACTTTACTAGGCTATAGGAGGTAACTACACTACTTTACTAGACTATAGGAGGTAACTACACTACTTTACTAGACTATAGGAGGTAACTACACTACTTTACTAGGCTATAGGAGGTAACTACACTACTTTACTAGACTATAGGAGGTAACTACACTACTTTACTAGGCTATAGGAGGTAACTACACTACTTTACTAGGCTATAGGAGGTAACTACACTACTTTACTAGACTATAGGAGGTAACTACACTACTTTTCTAGACTATAGGAGGTAACTACACTACTTTACAAGACTATAGGAGGTAACTACACTACTTTACTAGGCTATAGGAGGTAACTACACTACTTTACTAGGCTATAGGAGGTAACTACACTACTTTACTAGACTATAGGAGGTAACTACACTACTTTACTAGACTATAGGAGGTAACTACACTACTTTACTAGGCTATAGGAGGTAACTACACTACTTTACTAGGATATAGGAGGTAACTACACTACTTTACTAGGCTATAGGAGGTAACTACACTACTTTACTAGGCTATAGGAGGTAACTACATTACTTTACTAGGCTATAGGAGGTAACTACACTACTTTACTAGACTATAGGAGGTAACTAAACTACTTTACTAGGCTATAGGAGGTAACTACACTACTTTACTAGACTATAGGAGGTAACTACACTACTTTACTAGGCTATAGGAGGTAACTAAACTACTTTACTAGGCTATAGGAGGCAACTACACTACTTTACTAGGCTATAGGAGGTAACTACACTACTTTATTAGACTATAGGAGGTAACTACATTACTTTACTAGACTATAGGAGGTAACTACACTACTTTACTAGGCTATAGGAGGTAACTACACTACTTTACTAGACTATAGGAGGTAACTACACTACTTTACTAGGCTATAGGAGGTAACTACACTACTTTACTAGGCTATAGGAACGCGCTTTCCTGCGCCACCCAAGCCGTGCGATACAATCGTTATTTGGAAGAATAGAGAGGGATGAAGTTTATGACTTTTTGTTGCACTTTATGTTTTATTCTGTTTTTTCAGGTTTTGTTCTCATGTTTCCCAAAGCCTGTGTTTATACAATAAACTCTATGCAGAAAGAGTGTCATGTATCTTCTTCTACACGGTCAACTAAGAAAGAGGAAAGTAAAGTAATAAGTAGTGAAGTTACTTTTCAAATGCGGTAACTAGTAAAGTAATCTCGTTACAATTTACAGAAGTAACTAGTTACATTTTTTGAGTAACTACCCCAACACTGCAACTGGAGGGGGTGAATCTCTCTAACAGGGGCACAGACAGCAATAAAAACCCATCAGGTGTTCTAATACTTCTCAAAAACTTAAATAAAGTTTTTCTATAAGTTCTATTTTGAGAATCAAGTTTATTTTAATTTCACTTTTGATGATAACGAAAAACAGGACAAACAGTACTGCAGAATTGGAAGGGAACTACCCCCCCCCACCCCATCGCACAATGGGGGGCACTAGTGGACTCGGCTCTGCCCCTTTACAAACTGACATATATGGGACGACAATGCCCTCAAAAGTTTGGGAAAATTTGGGATGGTTGGACTACTGCCAGATCTTTGCAGCTATAGTCGCCCATGTTCGGCGGAAAGTGTTATGGGCCCTGGTGGTAAGGTGGATACCGTATGGATACTGGTGGAGGGCGCAGGGGGGGGAGGCTGGCCTCTCGCCTCCCTCAACTTCGCCCTCTGGAGCTCCCCTCCTCGATCCCCCTCCAGGGGGACCCACTGTCTTTGCGGGGGGCCATCTGGTCAAGGCCCTGCTTAATGCTTTTGTGCTCCTTGTTGTTGGACTATTCCTTTATGTTGTGTTAATCTGACTATGAGTACGGTGTGCATGTCTTCTTCTTATGGCTCTGTTATCCCTTTTTTTGTGTTTATACCTTGTTGGCAATGTTTGATTTTTGTTCGATGTTTTTCATTATCAATAAAATGTTTCTGTTAACCACTTAAGACCCGGAAGATTTTACCCCCTTCCTGACCAGGCCCTATTTTGTGATTTGGCACTGTGTGACTTTAACGGACAATTGCGCGGTCGTGCGACGCTGTACCTAAACAAATTTGACGTCCTTTTTTTCCCCACAAACAGAGCTTTCTTTTGGTGGTATTTGATCACCTCTGCGATTTTTTGATCATGCGCTATAAACAGAAAAAGAGCGTCAATTTTGCAAAAATAACAATATTTTTCACATTTTTTTATATGAAATTCCCCCAAAAAAATTTTAACATTTTAGGGCAACTTGTTTTCTGCTACCTATGTTTGGTAGAAAAAAAAAGCGCAATAAGCGTATTTTGATTGGTTTGCCTAAAAGTTATTGCGTTTACTAACTAAGGGAAAGATTTTTGTCATTTTTATTGTTTTTTTTTTAACGAGTAATGGCGGTGATCTGTTATTTTGCTTTTTTTTTTTTTTTGCGGCGGACAGATCGGGTCCCTGACTAACATTTTTGCATTTTTGGGGGTACCAGTGACATTACTGCAGTAATCAGTGCTATACATATGCACTGTTACTGTAAAAATGACACTGGCAGGGAAGGGGTTAACTTTATTGGAGAAGGAGGGGTTAAGTGTGTCCCTAGGGGAGTGCTTCTAACTGTGAAGGGGTGTGGCTTGTTGTGTAACTACAGAGATATACGATCCTGCGTAACAGGACCGTATGATCTCTGCAGTTACATTAGGGAGTAATGTACTGACGGCTTTGTTTACATCAGCCGCCTGCCTTTCTCCCTCTGTAACGGACGATCGCGAGTGACCGGTGGACATCGGGTCCGCCAGTCACACGCGCAGGGATAACAGTGAACGAGCAGGGCAGGAGCTCGCCTCCGGCGGCGTGCACTCGCCCCCTATTGGCTCGCAGACGAGTGACGTCACTTTGCCTGCATGGAGCTGACCGCCGCAGTATATCTACTTGCGGCGGTCGGCAAGCATAGGTGTGCGCAGCTTATTGCATTAGGGTGTGCACCCCAAAGCTCAAACACATAGACATGTGTATATACTGATGGTGTCAGTAGGTTAGAGATCTGTGTCTGTAGTTTTATTGTTGTTTTTTATTATTTTTTACAATTTTTTTTTTGTTAGCCTAGTTAGGGAGCTTTGGTGAAATATCAGGGCTCTAAACAGGGGGAATCTGCATCACAAGGGGTGATTAGGGTGTGCCCAGGCACACCTGGCACACCCTGTGCGCACGCCTATGTCGGCAAGTAGTTAAAAAAAAAACAGCACAAACAGGGACAGTGCAAACTAGAGAGTGTGAATCTCCCCAAAGGTGGCACAACAGCAATAAAAACCTAACAAGTGTTCTGATCTCTCTCCAGTCTGTCCAAAACTAAAATAAAGTGGTGCCTTATGCAAATTGAATAAAAAAAAATATTAGAATGGGTTGAATTAATTATTACCAGAGATTTTTAGGGGAAAAATTTTGGGTTATACAAACAGTAAAAAATGAAGATACTCAAAATTACAAACAGGCCATGCATTAAAAGCTGCTATAGCCTATCAAGCCTCCATCTTTTACGGCTCCATACTTTTTATTTATTTGGTTCCTACTTCCAGCAATTTGTTCAGTTTACAATCATATCTGCCCTCACTAATGCCTCGTACACACGTACCGATCGTCGGCCGAACGATCGGCCGTCTTTTGTCCAGGGCTGTCCTGTCCGCTGAAAAGTGCAAAAGACTGCACACGAATTTTGTCGGCCAACAACAGCCGACTGCAGAAGTGATGTCATGTGATGGTTAACTTTCCCTGTGTTTTTTCTTTTCTGAGCATGCCCAGTCTTGCAAATCTGCTGATTGTCGGCCGAATTCTGTACTGACTGGCAAACAATCGGCCGTTCTGGTGTCGGCCAACAAAAATTTTAATGCCTGCACAACAGATTCTGTTCGGCCGAAAATGTGCTGTCGGCTGTCGGAAGCATCATACTAACAAGCCTACAATCGGCCGATCGGTCGTCGGCCGAATATTTACGGCCGACAATCGATACGTGTGTACGAGTCTTAACCCAATGCTGAATTCTCTGATCTACAGCCTGAGGAACAAATATCTCATGGAGGGATTTATGAGGTCTTATTATCACTAAAAGTTATTCCAGGCATCATTATGAAAATAATAATTGCAAAATTTGACACTTTTTGTATTTCTGTGCCATTTTCAGTTGACTATAAATATCAGTAATGACCTTTATAAAATGTAAATCTGTCAGGGGCTCGTACTTGCACTTACTGTTGCACGACCAGGGATCATTGTAACCCACAGACCAAATGTAGCAGTTTCAGTATGCTTTGCTTAGCTTCATAATTACTATTTTGCCTACCGTCATTTTTGTTTTACAAAGATTTAATTGCATCAATAAGGCCTTTAACTGGCACAAACCTGACAAATGGAAAAAATATATAGTTATAGTTTAACCACTTGCCGACCAGTCTCGTTGACTGTACTGCGGCAAAGTGGTTCGTTATCGTCTGGCGACGTAGACCTACGTCACCAGACATTCCCCTCTCTCGGCGGCGCGTGCGCGCCGCCGGAGGCTCGCTCCCGCTGTAATCAGTCACAGCGGGAGTCGGGCCAGGGGAGGAGCGGCGGTGATTACCGCCGCTCTTCCCCGATCATCGGGGGAATCAAGTGTGGAGATCCGCCCGCTTGTGTAAACAAAGCGGGCGGATCTCCTAAGTGACAGGCAGGGTCAGATTGCAGGGTTCACCTGCGATCTGTCCCTGTGTCACTCAGTCACCCCCCCCCCCCCCACACACATGTCAGTAAGCACCAGGCATACATTAACCCCTCCCTCTCCAATAAAATTAACCCCTTCCCTGCCAGTGTCATTTTTACAGTAACAGTGCATATTTATAGCTGATTACTGTAGTAATGTCACTGGTACCCCCAAAAGTGTCAAAAATGTCAGTCAAAGGTCCAATCTGTCCGCCACAATGTCGCAGTACTGCAAAAAAAATTGCAGATCGCCGCCATTACTCGTTAAAAAAAACACCAAAAATTACAAAAATCTCTCCCTTAGTTAGTAAACGCAATAACTTTTGCGTAAACCCATCAAAATACGCTTATTGCGATTTTTTTTTTTACCAAAATTATGTAGCAGAAAACAAATTTGGCCAAAAATGATAAAAAAATTTTGATTTTTACATTTTTTTTTGGGGGGGGGGCTGGGATTTCATAAAAAAAAAATGTGAAAAATACTGTTATTTTTTCAAAATTCACGCTCTTTTTTTGTTTATAGCGCAAAAAGTGAAAATCGCACAGGTCATCAAATACTACCAAAAGAAAGCTCTGTTTGTGAGAAAAAAAGGACGTAAATGTTGTTTGGGTACGGCGTTGCATGACCGCGCAATTGTCAGTTAAAGTCGCACAGTGCCGAATCGCAAAAAGTGGCCTGGACGTAAGACAGCAAAATCCTCCGGTGGTAAAGTGGTTAAATAATGAGCAACATATTTTGCATACAATAATTATATTCCCAATATTTTTACTAAATAGTGTTCTCCTTTTTATCCAAGTACAGGGACCCCAAATATATGTAAGTTTTTATACAAGGAAAAAGGGGGTTTCAGGGACACACCCTGCTTGTACTGGAACTTTAATGGCATCACATGAGACAAGGACAAATTTAATAAAATGATTTTATTTACAACATTTTAACCGGTTCCCGACTGGTTGCTGCCTTTTTACTGTGGCAATGTGGCTCTCCTGCGTGAATTGACGTAGGGCTACGTTGGTCGCTTGAAGGCAGCTAGGGGGTGAGCACGCGCCGCCGCCGGGGCGCTTCCGCCCCCACCCAGCAGCGTCCGTCAGTCCGCCAGTTCTACAAATAATTGGCCAGTAACTGTTGTCACTGTGTGTAGCAGAGTTAACACAGCAAAAGAGGCCCAATGTTTGCAGGACTAAAATACAATCTTAGAAAATTATACTGTTAAATAACACCCCACTTCAATATGTGGCATTGGTGTAGCACACCAGTTCAAAAAATTGGCCAGTGAGTTAGGCGCTGTGTGTACCAGACTTCACTCAGCAAACTAGGCAATGTTGATGCATGACACAAATACACTTGAAAAAGTTTACTCAGATAACATCCCACTTCAATATGTGGCATTGGGGGGGGGGGGGGCAATTGGTCTATCACACCAGTTATAATACATTATAAGTGCTTTTGTCACTGTGTATAGTGTTGCTGCAGAAACGCTCAGTCTCACCACCACACCTGTCACAATGCTGCACAGTGCACAATAATAGTACTAATCCACTATAATATGCTTTCTACAAAGTATATTATACTATGTATTACCCCCCTCCCCCCCCCCCTTTTTAGTGCACTGCACAGCAATACCAAAAAATTTGCAGCATTTTAAATGACTTTTGTGGACATTAACAGAGCAATTTGTGTGTGACTCCAGCCGATCTCTAAATGCCCCTAAAGCAACCACAGGATACCTGGCCCTATAGTAAAGAGACTGTAATAGACCCTAGAACGACATTGGAGCATTTTAAATTACTTTGGTGGACATTGACAAAGCGATTTTTGTGTGACTGCAGCCGATCTCTAACTGCCCCTAAAGCAACCACTGGATACCTCACCCTAAGCTCAAAAGATACTAGTAGACCTATACCGAAAAATACCAGCCCTGAAAAGGACTTTTGTGGATCTTCAAAGCGCTACATGTGTCTAGCAAACTCTCCTTAATGAGCACAGTAGACCTCTCCCTACACTGGCAGAAAGCGGAATGTGAAATGGCCGCCAGATCGGGTCTATTTATAGGGTAGGGGGACTTTCTATGTGCTGGAATGTTTCACCTGACGGCTGTGTCACGGGTCAAAGTTCTCCCCAATGTAAACAAATATGGCCGTCGCGAACGACGCCATGTGTTCTCAAATTTGGCGGGTAGCGAAGAAGCAAAATTTGCCGCGAACCGACCGCTGGGTGAACCGCAAAGGCCAACTCAATTGGTCCTGAGGAAGCATTCTGAGAAACGCGTTGACTTTCGAGCAGACGTATTCTCATATATTGACACAATGTCTTATATGTAGTCATGTGTGAACACGTATTCATTATGCATTGACTTGTGGGATTAATTGGAACCCTTTTTTTTGGGGGTTGAGTTTACTCCTGGTGTTTTTTATTTTTGTATATTATGTTTTTAATGGAACTCAATAAATGTGAATTTTATATACTTTTTTGATATTGAAGTCTATCCTTTATGTGCCCATAAAGTCCACCTTTGGGCCTAGTTGTTCTTACAACTGTGCTGTTTCTTCTTTTTTGACTATTTCTTGGATGATGAGACGCTCTTGTTTAACTCATTTTATTTTGGTCTTTGTTTAATGTTATTTATTTTTTTTATTTGTTTGTCAACAAATTGCGTGATTTGCTGTTCTACACTATTATCCAGGCGTGGGTGCATTTTGAATAATTTTGGAACTTTGATCTACAATTTTCCTTTGTAGTGTTTTAGGTCACTCTGTCTGCTAGCTAATAATTAAAATCGGAGACAAAAAATAGAAAAAACTAAAGGCAGGCCTAACTGGGTAGGTTTATATCAGTAACCCAAAGGTTACCACAGTGTAGGCGGTCATCCCCTGGCTCTAAGGCATACACACAAAAAGCTATTCTGGAAGAGACCAGAAAAAAAGGAGAGCCTTACTGGGATGAACAAGTAAAGACGCAGAGGGGTAAAAAAACTAAATGAATATCTTTATTCTTGTGATTGTATCAAAACAAGTGCTGGCATTAATGAAAAATATGAAAATAAAATAGTAAATAAACTGCGCTAACAAAAGAATGAAAAAAACAAAAAAGCTGCCAGCAATTCCACTGTCATGTGTTGGGAATAAAGTGAAAAAAAATGGAAAATTGCAGCGCTAAACCAAAATAACAAACATCAGGTGACCATAAGTGAATACATGAATATATAAATCAAATACATGATATATAATCAAATGAGATGTGAAATGATCAAGTGTAGCCACTGAAAAAACTTCATAAAAAGAGTCCAAGGTAGTGATGATAGGTGTGCATCCAAATACAAAGGTGATAATCAACCGTGCCAGGGGACCCCACACCGAAGATCAATAAATTGCCCTCACCGGAGATTATGGACCCAAGATACTGTATAGTATATGGGCCATATGGGCTGGTATTGCTGTATACTTCCAAGACTGAAAGACTGTATTAACATGCCTTATTACATTTCATATATATTTCAGCTTATGCCCATTCTATGATGAAACATGGGCCCTTGCATTTACATAGTAACGAGCCAGACTGACACTCATTCATCCACCCTGGACACCAGACAGCTGTATTTTGCATATAGATTACAAGACGTTGATATCTTAAACCACCTTTCCATTCATTCATTTGAACACTTGACAGTTGGATATTTTGCATATACTGTAGATGACAGACAACACCTGAACTCATTGACACTTACTTACATGTTAACACATCAGACAAGCTGAACACAGACGGGGCGACTCTGCCACAAAACACAGATTCAGATACAAGAACACCTCATATTGACACAGATGCATAGCGAAAACAAAAGCCCTTTCATGTACTGTTCTGTGAGATATGTGCTATTGTTAATGTGACTGATGAATTGTAACTAGAGTTGAGCGGACACCTGGATGTCCGTGTTCGGCGGGTTCGGCCGAACTTTAAAAAAAAGTCCGGGTCCGTGTCCCGGACTTTTGCCGAACTTTTCCCGGACACCGAACCCCATTGAAGTCAATGGGGACCCGAACTTTCAGGCACTAAAATGGCTGTAAAACACCAAAGGAAAGGGCTAGAGTGCTGCAAATGGCAGCAAAACGTATTTAAGAGCATGGCAAGTGCTCTGCAAACAAATGTGGATAGGGAAATAACTTAAAACAACAAAAAAAAACAGAAAAATAAAACAATGTTCTTCATCTCTGAAGGACGAGGCCCATATGGAGTAGGAGGGAGGTTGAGGTGGTGGTGGATGTGGCGGTGTCATAGACGTGCGCACAGGGTGTGCCGGGTGTACCTGGGCACACCCTAATCACCTAGGGCACATTAGCATTATCGCTCTGTTTGCCAGTGAGGAGATGGGAAAGATCTCCCTCGGACCTGCTCTGCTCTATTTCACTTTGCCAGCAGGGAGAGTAATGTATCGGAGGCCATGTACATGTAGGCAAACACATGCATGTGTATTTAAACTTTGGGGTGCACACCCTAATGCAATAGGCTGCGCACACCTATGGGCGGTGTAGGTGGAAGCGGCGGTGGAGGAGGACCAGGGCCGGATTAAGAGCATCATGGGCTTGGTGCTGAGGATTTTGAAGGGCCTTAAGGGCCGTGCCTTGGCATGCACCCAGAGGAGGAAGGGTGCAGCCATGCATGCCTAATTCAACATGGGATGCTGTCTCTGAAGCCCATAAACACATCCATGCATCGGCAACTGTCCCTCCTTGTCCGGCCTTCGTGCTGTGTGGGGAGGTTCTGAGGGAGCTGCCTGGGGAAGCGAGCATAGAAGCCAGACTTCTGTGTTTACAAGTGACAGAAGAGCGGTAACAGTGAATATGGCCAACCCGGGGCCTATATAAAAGGTAGGGGCCTGGAGCTGCAGC
Source organism: Pelophylax lessonae (assembly GCF_965119305.1). Classification (NCBI taxonomy): domain Eukaryota; kingdom Metazoa; phylum Chordata; class Amphibia; order Anura; family Ranidae; genus Pelophylax; species Pelophylax lessonae. The sequence goes on from NC_138775.1 coordinate 4,825,174, forward strand.
TCCAATAGCCCCTACGTTAATCTGGCCCTGAGGAGGAGGACGAGGTAGCCAACACTGCTTCTTTTCACAAATTTTAAATGAGGGTACACCCCAAAAGAGTGAGAAAGAGCAAAAATGGAACAATGGGTGGGTAAGGTCGGTATCCATCGCTATTCTGCACAAGGTACGGAAAAGTCCCGTGGGATCCATGCCTGGTTCATTTTAATGAACGTAAGCTTGTCCACATTGTCTCTGGACAGGCGGCTGCGCTTGTCTGTTATAACGCCCCCAGACGTGCTAAATACCCATTCAGATAATACACTGGCTGCAGGGCACGCCAGCACCTCCAAGGCGTAGAGGGCAAGCTTAGGCCATGTGCCCAATTTGAAGACCCAGAAGTTGAAGGGGGCAGACCCGTCATTCACTACATGTAGGCGTGTGCACACATACTGCTCCACCATGCTGCCTCCTGCTAAGACGTTCCATCTGAGCTGCTGGTGCTGCTGTTTGTTGTGGCGTGCTGACAAAGCTTTTCCACATTTCGGCCATGCTAACCCTGCCTTCTGAGGTGCTGGCGGTGCCCTGGTTGCGTTGGCGACCTCTTCCTCCTCCTCCTCCTCCTCTGTCTTGTGCTTCCACTGTGGCCCCGCTGTCAGGTGGGAATGCCAGCAGCATCGCGTCTACCAGCGTGCGCTTGTACTCGCGCATCTTGCGATCGCGCTCCAGTGAGTGAATTAAGGACTGTACGTTGTCCTTGTAACGGGGATCCAGCAGCGTGACCACCCAGTAATCAGCACAAGTTAGAATGTGGGCAACTTGGTGGTCTGTGGTGCAGGAACCCACCCTCGGAGCCCCTTGCGAATGACTGCCCTGAAAGCCTTGGAAATGTTACCTCTTCATCCTCCTCCTCCTCCTCATCCTGTGCCACATCCTCTTCCATCATCGCCCGAATTGTTTTTTCAAGGAGGCATAGAAGTGGGATAGTTAAGCTGAGAACGGCGTCATCGCCACTGGCCATGTTGGTGGAGTACTCAAAACAGCGCAACAAGGCACACAGGTCTCGCATGGAGGCCCAGTTATTGGTGGTGAAGTGGTGCTGTTCCGCAGAGCGACTCATGCGTGCGTGCTGCAGCTGAAACTCCACTATGGCCTGCTGCTGCTCGCACAGTCTTTGCAGCATATGCAAGGTGGAGTTCCACCTTGTGGGCACGTCACATATGAGGCGGTGAGCGGGAAGGCCGAAGTTACGCTGCAGCGCTGACAGGCGAGCAGCAGCAGGGTGAGAACGCCGAAAGTGCGCACAGACGGCCCGCACTTTCTGCAGCAGCTCTGACATATCAGGGTAGTTTTTAAGGAACCTCTGCACCACCAAATTCAGCACATGCGCCAGGTAAGGGATGTGAAGCAAACCGGCTAGGCCCAGAGCTGCTATGAGATTTCGCCCGTTATCGCACACCACCAGGCCGGGCTTGAGGCTCGCTGGCAGCAACCACTCATTTGTCTGCTGTTCCATGCTCCTCCACAACTCCTGCGCGGTGTGTGGTTTGTCCCCCAAACAGGCAAGTTTTAAAACTGCCTGCTATCGTTTACCCCTGGCCGTGCTGAAGTTGGTGGTGAAGGTGTTACGCTGTCTGGATGAGGAGGCGGTAGAGGATGAGGAAGCGGAGTAGGAGGAGTTAGGAACAGGAGGCAAACTGAAGCGCCCTGCAATCCTCGGTGGTGGAAGGACATGCGCCAAATTGCTATCCGCCTCAGGCCCATCCGCCACTGCATTTACCCAGTGTGCCGTTAGGGAGATATAACGCCCCTGACCGTGCTTACTGGTCCACGTATCGGTAGTTAGGTGGACCTTGGCACAGATGGCGTTGCGCAGTGCACACCTGATTTTTTCCCCCACTTGGTTGTGCAGGGAAGGGATGGCTTGCCTGGAAAAGTAGTGGCGGCTGGGCACGACATACTGTGGGACAGCCACCGACATAAGGTTTTTAAAACTGTGCGTCTCCACCAGACGGAATGACAGCATTTCAAAGGCCAAGAATTCTGAAATGCTGGCATTCAGGGCCAGGGATCGCGGGTGGGTAGGGGGGTACTTCCTCTTCCTCTCAAGTGTTTGGGAGATGGAAAGCTGAACGCTTCCACGGGACATTGTGGAGATGGTTGGTGACCCAGGTGGTGGTGTTGCTGACAGATCCTCTGTTTGCGGGGTGGCAGGTGCCGGTATCACTACAGATGTGGCTGGAGCGGCCAAGACTGCAGCAGAAGAGGAAGCAGGATGAGCCAGAGACGTTTCTTGGTTTTGAAGGTGTCTACTCCACTGCAGCTCGTGCTTTGCACTTAGATGCCTGATCATGCAGGTTGTGCTCAGGTTGAGAAGGTTTATGCCTCGCTTCGGGCTCTGATTGCACAGGGTGCAAACCACTCGTGTCCTGTCATCAGCACATTTTCTAAAGAACTTCCATGCTAGAGAACTCCTTTGAGCTGACTTTGGTGCGCTCCGCTTCTGCACCCTGCTCCCTTTTCTGCTGTGCTGGTGGCTCTGTGCGACCACCGCCTCTTCCTCCAAACCACTCAGGTCACCTGCATGACGTTCATTCCATGTGGGGTCGAGGACCTCATCGTCCTCCACATCATCTTCACCCCTGCCCTCCTTGTCGGTCTCCACAATGCTGAACGCCGCAGCAGTTGGCACCTGCGTTTCGTCATCATCGGAGACGTGCTGCAATGGTCCTTGCATGTACTCATCTTGAGAAATGAGTGGTTGGGCATCGCTGCACTCAATCTCTTCCACTTCTGGGGCAGGGCTAGGTGGATGGCCCTGGGAAACCCTGCTGACAGAGTCCTCAAAAAGAACAAGAGACTGCTGTATGGCTTGGGGCTCAGACTGCTTGCCTGATTTGCAAGGGGGTGAGGTGAAAGACGGTTGGACATCGGCTGCAGGTGCCAACTCTGACCTTTCTGCAGTAGACTGGGTGGGAGACAATGTGAAGGAACTGGAGGCACTGCCAGCAGCAAACCAATCTACTATCGCCTCTCTGTGTTCTGGCCTCATCACTTCTAGAGGCATATGATGCCCTACCAAATACTGATGCAGGTTCTGTTGCCTACTCACACTTGAGGAAGGTGTTTCACTTGTGCGTGTAGCTGGCACAGATCGACCACGTCCTCTCCTTGCAACAGGAGCTCTACCAGCAGCACAACGACCCAGGCCAAGGCCCCTATTTGACGGTCTCCTCATATTTCTGTGATTTAAGATCTTGCCCTAGAAAGGTGTTTATTGAATAGCGGAACAAAACAACAACAGTATCGCACAGGTGTATCTCACAGTCAAATATGCAAACTATGCCGCAATTTAATGTTTTTTACCCCAAAAGGGTGTATATTGAATAGCGGAATAGGATAAAAAACGGTGTATCTCACACGTACAAACACAGACTAGGCCCGATTAAATTTTTTTGTACCCTAAAGGGAGGATGAGGAAGATTAGTAGGAGGAGTTGGGAACAGAAGGCAAACTGAAGCGCCCTGCAATCCTTGGCGGGGGAAGGAGATGCGCCAAACAAATTTAAAAGGTGTATTTCACACGTACCGATACAGACTATGCCGTAATTTAATTTTTTACACTCCAAAAGGGTGTATATTGAATAGCGGAATAGGAAAAATTTTATAATACGGTTTATCTCACACGTACAAACACAGACTAGGCCCCGATTACAATTTTTTGTACCCTAAAGGCAGGATGAGGAAGAGGAGTAGGAGGAGTTGGGAACAGGAGGCAAACTGAAGCGCCCTGCAATCCTTGGCGGGGGAAGGAGATGCGCCAAACCAATTTAAAAGGTGTATCTCACACGTACCGATACAGACTATGCCGTAATTAAATTTTTTACACTCCAAAAGGGTGTATATTGAATAGCGGAATAGGAAAAAATTTATAATACGGTGTATCTCACACGTACAAACACAGACTAGGCCCCGATTACAATTTTTTGTACCCTAAAGGCAGGATGAGGAAGAGGAGTAGGAGGAGTTGGGAACAGGAGGCAAACTGAAGCGCCCTGCAATCCTTGGCGGGGGAAGGAGATGCGCCAAACCAATTTAAAAGGTGTATCTCACACGTACCGATACAGACTATGCCGTAATTTAATTTTTTACACTCCAAAAGGGTGTATATTGAATAGCGGAATAGGAAAAATTTTATAATACGGTGTATCTCACACGTACAAACACAGAGTAGGCCCCGCCGATTACAATTTTTTGTACCCTAAAGGCAGGATGAGGAAGAGGAGTAGGAGGAGTTGGGAACAGGAGGCAAACTGAAGCGCCCTGCAATCCTCGGCGGTAGAAGGAGATGCGCCAAACAAATTTAAAAAGGTGTATCTCACATGTACTGATACAGACTATCCAGCAATTTAATTTTTTACACTCAAAGAGGGTGTATATTGAATAGCGGAATAGGACAAATTTTACAAAACGGTGTATCTCACACGTACAAACACAAACTAGGCCCCGATTACAATTTTTTCTACCCTAAAGGCAGGATGAGAAGTAGGAGGAGTTCGGAACAGGCAGGAGGCAGACTGAAGCACCCTCAAATCCTCGGCAGTATGAGATGCGCCCAAAAAATTGGAAAGGTGTATCTCACACGTACCAACACAGACTATCCCGCAATTTAATTGATCCCCAAAGGTTTTTATTGAATAGCGGAATAGGAAATATGATCAAAAAAAGTGTATGTATCTCACACGTACAGAAGCACACTAGGCCCCAATTACTATTGTTTGTACCTCTAAAAGGCTGGATGAGGAGTAGGAGGAGTATGGAACAGGCAGCACCCTCAAATCTTCAGAAGTATGAGATGAACCTCAAAAACTTGGAAAGGTGGATCTCACACGTACCAACACAGACTATCCCGCAATTTAATTGATCCCCAAAGGTTTTTATTGAATAGCGGAATAGGAAATATGATCAAAAAAAGTGTATGTATCTCACACGTACAGAAGCACACTAGGCCCCAATTACTATTGTTTGTACCCCTAAAAGGCTGAATGAGGAGTAGGAGGAGTATGGAACAGGCAGCACCCTCAAATCTTCAGAAGTATGAGATGAACCCCAAAAACTTGGAAAGGTGGCTCTCACACGTACCAACACAGACTATCCCGCAATTTAATTGATCCCCAAAGGTTTTTATTGAATAGCGGAATAGGAAATATGATCAAAAAAAGTGTATGTATCTCACACGTACAGAAGCACACTAGGCCCCAATTACTATTGTTTGTACCCCTAAAAGGATGGATGAGGAGTAGGAGGAGTATGGAACAGGCAGCACCCTCAAATCTTCAGAAGTATGAGATGAACCCCAAAAACTTGGAAAGGTGGATCTCACACGTACCAACACAGACTATCCCCCAATTTAACTGATCCCCAAAGGTTTTTGATTAAATAGCGGAATAGAAAATATGATCCAAAAAAGTGTATGTATATCACACGTACACAACCACACTAGGCCCTAATTACTATTGTTTGTACCCCTAAAAGGCTGGATGAGGAGTAGGGGGAGTATGGAACAGGCAGCACCCTCAAATCTTCCGAAGTATGAGATGAACCCCAAAAACCCCAAATATCATTCAGCTCTGCTGCAGGCCACAACTTAATTTTTTTTAACCCAAGGCTGTATATTGAATAGTGGAATAGAAAAAAAGTGTATGATTTTTGAAACCACTCAATATTAGCACATGTGAACTGAACACAGCAGTGTATGATCAGTCACTCAGCACAGCACAGCTGAAGGAAAAACGCTGCACACAGTGCCTGATAGAAAAATACTTTTCTCCCTCCTTCTCAGTGGGCAAAAAAGATTGTGTGCACTGCACCCCAAAAAGATTGTGTTCACTGCACCCCAAAAAGATTGTGTTCACAAAAAATCCGATTATTCGGTACGAACACGAATAATACAGTCCGTGTTCGCTCAACCCTAATTGTAACCAGTTTGGAGCAGTCTCTCCCGCTCAAAACGTGCCTTAAATATGAGCGAAACTTGCAATAAAATCAGTTGTGTCTGCGCTAAGTTTGAGTGCTGTGTGTCGTCACAACTTCCGGCCAGATGAGGGGAAATTCACTATCTAGGGGGGGTTAGCCACTGAAGGGCCGTATATCATCTTTTAATTGCCTCCTGACGAGATTTGAGCTAACAAAGACAAGACTGGAACACCAGGAAGGTAGCCACAGTATCACAACGGAAGCCGTAAATATCTCAGAGTTGTACATGGAGGAAGCCAGGTAAGACCGACATAGTGTAAAACCGCTAGACTTTATTATAATATGAAAGCCAAAAAAACACTTACAAGTGTAGCGCTATTTTAATCACTCTAGACAGCTACTGGGGTATGATGACGCCACCTGTGTAGTATTTAGGAGCAGAGTCTATAATCTGTGTGATCAGGACAGGATTTATAGTAAGTGCCAGTGCCTCCACTCAATCAGGGCTTGTGATTAGCAAGTGAAATCCCAATTGAGAAAACATTTCCATATAGACAGTAATCCACACAGCAGAGTGTTTAAATGTCCATGTATTGAAGAAATAACATTTAGTGATCCATACAACATAAGATATTCTCCTCAGGAACATGAAATCATCAGCAGTGTCTCTGTGTGTCTCTGTGAGGGGATGTTACAGCACTTACAGTCTCTGTTCTTTCAGCAGGACATTTCTGTGTCCCTCATGTCTCTCTTATAACCAGTCTCACCCAGAAATCCTTGCTCTGCCCTTTTTGATGACCTCATACTTCTTGCAGAGAAAGAAAGAAACACAGCAACCATATTGAAAAAGGGCAAAACAAACACTGCATAACAAGAATACACATTTGAAAGATGGGCAAAGAAATTATCACATCACTACACAAGCATCCAATGAATCATAGGAGGTTGCCATGTGTACATGGAAACCCCCTATGATTATGTCTGCTAAGAGGAAATACGTCAGCAATGTCATTCATGCCATCTACTTTTGTATTACATGCCTAGGTTCATTGGATGCTTTTAAGTGTTTTTTTTGGCTTTCATATTATAATAAAGTCTAGCGGTTTTACACTATGTCGGTCTTATCTGGCTTCCTCCATGTACAACTGTGAGAGATTTACGGCTTCCGTTGTGATACTGTGGCTACCTTCCTGATATCCGGTGTTCCAGCCTTGTGTTGGAAGTATACAGCAATACCAGCCCATATGGCCCATATACTATACAGTACCTTGGGTCCATACTCTCCGGTGAGGGCAATTTATTGATCTTTGGTGTGGGGTCCCCTGGCACGGTTGATCATCACCTTTGTATTTGGATACACACCTATCATCACTACCTTGGACTCTTTTTATTAACTTTTTTCAGTGGCTACACTTGATCATTTCATATCTCATTTGATTATATATTATGTATTAGATTTATGTATTCATGTATTCACTTATGGTCACATGATGTTTGTTATTTTGGTTTAGCGCTGCAATTTTCCATTAATGAAAAATGGTGTGGTTCACCGTATCAAGTTCAATAATACTGTCATAAGGTGCAAACAATATTATTGAACTTGATACGGTGAACCACACCATTTTTTAAACCTACCCAGTTAGGCCTGCCTTTAGTTTTTTCTATTTTTTTTATTTTTTTTGTCTCCTATTTTAATTATTAGCTAGCAGACCGAGTGACCTAAAACACTACAAAAGAAAATTGTAGATCAAAGTTCCAAAATTATTCAAAATGCACCCACGCCTGGATAATAGTGTAGAACAGCAACTCACACAATTTGTTAACAAACAAATAAAAAAAAAAAAACATTAAACAAAAACCAAAATAAAATGAGCTAACAAGAGCGTGCCATCATCCAAGAAATAGTCAAAAAAGAAGAAACAGCCCGGTTGTAAGAACTTCTAGGCCTAAAGGTGGACTTTATGGGCACATAAAGGATAGACTTCAATATCAAAAAATTATATAAAATTCACATTTATTGAGTTCCATTAAAAACATAATATACAAAAATAAAAAACATCAGGAGTAAACTCAACCCAAAAAAAAAGGGTTCCAATTAATCCCACATGTTGATGCATATTGAAAACGTGTTCACACATGAATCAAGATTACATATAAGACATTGCGTCAATATAAGAGAATACGTCTGCTCGAAAGTCAACGCGTTTAACAGAATGCTTCCTCAGGACCAATTGCAGACAAGAAGATTAAACAAAGTGAAGCCCCTAAAACATAATACTATCATAAGTAAACATTTACAGCATAAAAATTCCCGGCATAAAGTTCAAGAAAGGATTTAGGCACCTCAAATGTGCCAAAGAAAAACACATGTGAATATAAGCCGTCCACACGTCACATGTGAGTACACAAAGGGGTTGATTTACTAAAATTGGAAAGTGCAAAATCTGGTGCAGCTCTGTATAGAGACCAATCAGCTTCCAGGGTTTTGGTCAAAGCTTAATTGAACAGGCTGAGGTTAGAAGCTGATTGGCTACCGTGCACAGCTGCACCAGATTCTGCACTCTCCAGTTTTAGTAAAACAACCCCAAAGCCTCTTATCAGCACACATTGACCATTAACTTATGGAGTGGTCAAATAGCTATAAAGTAAAAAGCTGCCACGCTAAATAAGTGATAGTCCAAAAATAACTTTTTCTTAAAAAAAATAGTTCATATAATGCTCAAACAGTTGCTTCGTCAGGACCAATTGCAGACAAGAAGATTAACCACTTGCCGCCCGCCCGCCGTCATATGACGGCAGAGCGGAGCGACCATTATCCTGGGCCGCTGTCATATGACGGTGGCACTTTAAGCAGGGCAGGCGCGGGATCGCGTGCGCGCCGCCCTGCACTGCCGGTGTCGGGGTGTCCCCGGGACTCCCCCCGTCACCGGCAGGGGGGAAACAGCCAATGGGCGTGGCTGTTTCCCACGTGATCGGCTGTGTTCCAATGACACAGCCGATCACAATGAAGGCGCCCACAAGATGACCGCGCATGCGCGATCGGGAGCGCGCAGCGCGGTCATGTCGGTGGCACTGTGTTCCGTAGGAACACAGCTGTCACCGGCGATAGTAAATAGTCACTGACAGTGACTGTTTACTATGTGATCGGCTGTGAATCCATTCACAGCCGATCACAAAATGTAAACAAAGAGCAGTAACTCACTGTTACTAGCTCTGCTCCAATCATACAGTTTCCAGTATGAGGAGAGCAGAGCTAGAAATAGTGAGTTACTGCTCTGTACACCTGTCACAAAGTAAAATCACACTAATAAAGCTTACCGGACCCGCCGGCAGCGGGGAAAACTATCCGGTCCCGGATCCTCAGAGACAGGAAGTCGAGTGAGGGCAAGATGGCCCTCACTCGACTCTATGGTCTTGGAGGACCGGAGCTACGTCAAAAGACGTTGCCTAGCAACCGGTTTAAAGGGCCGCTTTTTTTTTTTCTTTTTTTTTTCCTCTTTCAACAATTTTTTTTTTTTTTTTCTTTTTTAGTGTACTTGTGAGGTGTGAGGTCTTTTTGACCCCAGATCTCACAATAAAGAGGACCTGTCATGCCTATTTCTATTACAAGGGATGCTTACATTCCTTGTAATAGGAATAAAAATGATCAAAACATTTTTTTTTTAAACTGTGTAAAAATAAAAAAATAATAAATAAAATAAATAGGAAAAAATAAATAAATTAAAGTGCCCTGTCCCCGTTAGCTCGCGCACAGAAGCAAACGCATACGCAAGTCCCGCCCACATATGTAAACGGTGTTCAAACCATACATGTGAGGTATCGCCGCGATCGTTAGAGCGAGAGCAATAATTTGAGCCCTAGACCTCCTCTGTAACTCTAAGCTAGTAACCTGCAGAAATTTTTAAAATGTTGCCTATGGGGATTTTTAAGTACCAATGTTTGGCGCCATTCTGTGAGCATGTGCAATTTTGAAGCATGACATGTTGGGTATCTAATTACTCGGCGTAACATTATCTTTCACATTATGGAAAAAAATTGGGCTAAATTTACTGTTTTCTTATTTTTTAGTTCAAAAAAGTGAATTTTTTTCAAAAAAATCGCATTTGGAAGACTGCTGCGCAAATATGGTGTGATGAAAAATATTGCAATGATCTCCATTTTATTCTCTAGGGTCTCTGCTAAAAAAAATATATAATGTTTGGGGGTTTCAAGTAGTTTTCTAGCGAAAAAAATGATTTTAGCTTGTAAACACCAAGTGTCAAAAATAGGCCCAGTCTTAAAGTGGATAAATGGACAACTTTGTGAAAAATGTGCTACTTGGATGTTAGGCCTATGTATGTGGCCAGGCTGTGAAAAAGTGTTACACATGTGGTATCGCCATACTCAGGAGGAATAGCAGAATGTATTTTGGGGTGCAATTTTTGCTATGTACATGCTATGTGTTAGAAATATTGCATAAATGGACAGCTTTGTGTAAAAAAAATGTGTTTTCATTTTCTTTCCACATTTTCCAAAAACTTGTGGAAAAAAATGACATATTCAAAAGACTCATTATGCCTCAAAAATTATACGTTGGGCTGTTTGATTTCCAAAATTGGGTCATTTTATGGGGGTTTCCATTGTCCTGGTGCTCCAGGGCCTTCAAAAGTGTGATAGGTTGTCAGGAAATTATATGTGTAATTTGTGCTCCTAGAATGCCAGACACTGCTACTTGGATGTTAGGCCTCTGTATGTGGCCAGGCTGTGAAAAAGTCTCACATGTGGTATCGCCATACTCAGGAGGAGTAGTAGAATGTGTTTTGGGGTGTAGTTGCAAGTATACATGTGCTGTGTGAGAGAAATAACCTGTTAATACGGCAATTTGTAAAAAAAAAAGAAATCTTCATTTTGCAAAGCATTGTGGGAAAAAATTACAACTTCAAAAAACTCACCATGCCCCTTATTAAATACCTTGGAATGTCTACTTTCCAAAAAGGGGTCATTTGGGGGGTATTTGTACTTTCCTGACTTTTTAGTGTCTCAAGAAATGAGATAGGCCTTCAGTACATCAGGTGTGATCAAGTGTGATCAATTTTCAATGATTAGCACCATAACTTGTGGACTCTATAACTTTCACAAAGACCAAATAATATACACTTACTTGGGTTATTTTTACCAAAGATAAGTAGCAGTATAAATTTTGGCCAAAATTTGTGAAGAAAAATGACTAATTTGCAAACTTTTAGGACAGAAACAAAGAAAAATGCGTTTTTTCATGATATTTTCAGTCTTTTTTTATTTATAGCACAAAAAATAAAAAACCCAGTATTGATCAAATACCATCAAAAGAAAGCTCTATTTGTGTGAAAAAAAGGACACAATTTTTGTATGGGTACTGTGTTGCATGACTGAGTAATTCTCAGTCAAAGTGTGAGAGCGCTGAAAGCTGAAAATCAGTCTGGGCAGGAAGGGGGTGAAAGTGCACTGTAGGCAAGTGGTTAAACAAAGTGAAGCCCCTAAAACATAATACTATCATAAGAATACACATATTAATTTGAGAAAAAAAAAAGGCTTTTAGTGGATGTTAAATTTAAATATTAAAGAATGTTCTCAATTATAGGAAAATGGCTCCCAAGGTGTTATAAATTACATATTAAAAGACCTTTAATGAGACTTTCAGCTTTGTGTTCTTACAACACAGCAAACCGTCCTGAGGGAATGCCAACATCTTATATAAGAATAAATCATTCGCTGGTAAAAATGTCTACATGTAAACCTGAGTGTACTGTGCAGGCACACCGTACATGTCTTCTAATGATTAATTCCTCAGATCCTTAATTTTATTACTGTATTATAGTGAGCAATTTAAACAAAGAAAAAAATGAATAATATTAGGAATAAGACAGAGATTTCCTCTTTCACTCTTGTGGGTCTATCAGACCATCCACTGACCATGAATGGACTTTTTGCCTTCTTCCTTCTGATCTATCTGATGACTCTTATCACAAACCTTCTTATTTTTTTCTTGGTCCTCACTGACTACAATCTGCACAACCCAATGTATTTTTTTCTTGCCAACTTGGCAATCCTGGACATGTCCTATTCATCAGTGACCGCACCAAGGATGCTCTTTGATTTGGTCACAAAAAGCCGATCAATATCCATTCCTGCCTGTAAAGCCCAAGTCTTTTTCTATCTCTCCTTTGCTGGCTCAGAACTTTTCTTGCTCTCGGCTATGTCCTACGACCGCTACATTGCCATCTGCCACCCCCTACATTACAAACTAATTATGTCTTGGAGAGTCTGTATTCAGATGGCCTCTCTGGTCTGGGTTGTAGGATGTTCTATCTCTTTAGTTCATATTTTATTTTTGCTCAGGTTGTCCTTCTGTAGGACAGCTTCCATCCACAACTTCTTTTGTGACCTTCCACATTTGTTTCAAATTACATGCACTGACCCCTTCATAAACATAATGGCCGTATTCGTAGCAGGTGCTGGTGCTGCATTCGGAGCCCTTATTCTGACCTTTATTCCCTATCTCTATATTTTCAGTACCATCTTTAGTATCCGTAGCAATACTGGAAAGATAAAAGCATTCTCCACCTGCACCTCACACCTCACCGTGGTCTTTATCTTTTATGGCTCTTTAAGTTTTATTTACTTGGTTCCCACTTCCAGTAAAATGGTCAATTTAGAAAAACTGTTTACAGTCATATCTGCCCTCATTAACCCATTGCTGAATCCTCTGATCTACAGCCTGAGGAACAAGGACCTTATGGAGGCACTTATGAGGTCTTATTATCACTTAAGTTTAGCGAAGGCATCACACTGAAAACATCATTGTGGACTTTGTTATTTTTTATTTTTTTTTTATTTCTGGGCCATTTTCAGTTGACTAAAAACTTCAGTAATGTAATTTATAAAAGGTATAGATGTCAGGGGCTCATAGCTTTACTTACTCTCAGGACCAGAATCAGCATAAAGTGGCTTAGGCAGAATTAGACAAAATGCACCTTCACCTGTTTAGACAAAAATCCTTACATCGGCCCTGCTTACCCTTGCATGACCAGGGGGCATTGTAACCCAAAGACCAAATGTAACAGATTCAGGATGCTTTGCTGTTCCTCAAAATTACTGTTTTGCCTATCATCCTTTTTCATTCCAAACTATTTTATTAATTTGAGGTATAATTCACAATTTATTTATTTATTTTTTCTTAGTCTGCACATTTATACATTTGCAAGCGCAAAACCGTGGGGTGTTATCACCCCTCTTTCTTATTTTATCCTTTTTCTCTGTGGCAGGAGGAGGTTTTAGCGGCTGCATATTTAATTAATATATTTTATATATATTCTTATATATATATATATATATATATATATATATACAAAAATATATATAAGGTTGTGCAAACCAATCAAAATATGCTTATTGCGATTTTTTTTTTTTTTTTTTTTTTTTTTACCAAAAATATGTAGCAGAAAACAAATTGGCCTAAAATGTTAAAACATTTTGATTTTTAATGTTTTTTTTTTTTTTGAGAATGTCATAAAGCAGAATGTGAAAAATATAGATTTTTTATTTTTTTTACAAAATTGTCGCTCTTTTTTTGTTTATAGTGCAAAAAATAACAATCGCACAGGTGATCAAATACCACCAAAAGAAATCTCTATTTGTGGGGAAAAAAGGACACCAATTTTATTTATGTACAGCGTTGCACGACTGCGCAATTGTCCGTTAAAGTGTTGCAGTGCCGAATCGCAAAATAGGGCCTGGTCAGGAAGGGGGCAAATCCTCTCGGGGCTGAAGTGGTCAAGAACAAACCTACAGTCCCTATTTTGTTTGGGACCGCCTGTAGTTTGGTTAACCTCCAAAAACTCTGTGACTATTTTTCTTACCATCATTTTTTACATATATTTTTATGCATCTCTAAGGCCTTTAAGTGAATCATTGTGAACTTTGACACTTTTTGTATTTCTCTGCCATTTTCAGTGGACTAAAAATCTCAGTAATGTGCATTATAACATGTCAGGTGCTTCCGGCTTTTGCTTACATTTAGGGCCGGCACCGGCATGGGGCAGCTTAGGCAGAATTAGGCAAATTGCAGCTTTGCCTGTTTAGATAAAAATCTTTACACCGGCCCTGCTTACCCTTGCCTGAACAGGGGGCATTGTAACCCACAGACCTAATGTAACAGATTCAGGATGCTTTGCTGTTCCTCAAAATTACTATTTTTCCTGTTGTAATTTTTTAACAAGTGTTTTTGTTTTTATTTTTTTTGCATCTATAAGGCTTTTAACTGGCACAAAGCTAACAAATGTAAAAAATTTGAAAAAATAAAATAATTTTAGCTTGAATTATGAATAAAAATTTCTGTATTGTCTTTCATAAAATATAAACATGTCAGGGGGCCATAGCTGTATTACACTCGCATGACCAGGAGTCGTTGTAACCCACAGACCAAATGTAGCAGTTTCAGTATAGTTTGGTTAACCTAAAAAAACTCTGTGACTATTTTTCATTTTTTACATATATTTTTATGCATCTATAATGTGATATATATTTAATATCTTGATATTAAGATAAATAAGTGCCACAAAGTTTTTATGAATACCTAGATCAGTTTTTTTTTGTTTTTTTTAAAGCGTAAAAGCTGACAAATAAACAAAAACGTGAAAAAGTTAAATTGTTAGTTTGATTAATGAGCAACATATTTTGCATAAAACAATAATATTCCCAATAATTTCACTAACTTATTTTCTTTATTCCGAGTGCAGGGTCCCATAATATGAAAATATGTGTAATTTATAAATATATATACATAACCTATATATATATATATATATATATATATATATATATTAGAAGTAAGTTTAACCCGTACCCTGACAGCAGATCCTCATCCCTGAGTCATTATTGAAAAGGAGGGTTTTTGATCCCTGGTCCTAGAACCCACTGATTCAAGAAAAAAGGTATTGGACTATATCGGATATGTTGTCCGGAGTGTATAATGGCACTTTTCCACTGCAAGTACCGGCTAGTACCGGCTCGGCCTCGGCTCTACTCGGCCCTGCTTGGCCCGGTTTGCTTTTCCACTGCGGTACCGCATGGTATAGTGTCGGAACGGTTCGGTACGGTACGGTATAGGTTTGCTTTTCCACTAAAGTAGTACTAAAGTTAAGTGGGTGGGATAACAACGGGGTGGGTGTGATTCTCTGACCAATCAGTGGCTAGTAGTGACTGCATGCAAAGGATTGTGGGATATGGTACCAGTTTGGTACCTGTTAGAACCACAAATCGAGTAGGTACTGTTTTTTCAGAGCCGTACCGTACCGTACCGTTCGGTTCCATGCAGTGGAAAAGCAAACCTATACCGTTACGTACCGAACCGTTCCGACCCTATACCATGCGGTACCGCAGTGGAAAAGCACAAAAGTGTGCTGAGCCGGTACGGTTCTATGCAGTGGAAAAGCGCCATAAGTAAGCACACAACGAGATATAAAATCCATCAATATTTATTTGTTTCATAAAAACATCAAAACATGTAATATAAATGATAATATGTAACGGCATACAGATATTGCGATTGTTGTAATCAATAGGGTGATTGCTTTGTTCTATGCATTTCGCAGGGAAAATCCTTGCTTCATCAGGAACTTTAGCAATTATGGTTCACCCACTATGAGGCCATGATTTCATACACGCCTTAAGATGTTCATAGAGAAAAGACAATCAAAAAGAAAAAAGAAATGAGACATAATATTCATTAGTAACTTAATATGTATATTTTTCATATAGACACAGTCTTATTGAAAAACATAGAAATATATGTCCACTGCCTACCAAACTTTACAAACATTTTGATTTGTTTAGCATTTGATTTGACCCCAGATCGCATCTCCCGCCAGCATCCCACATGGCTCCAAGCCAAAGAGTCCCGATAGGGCCTGTTGGTCCCGCCAGGAAATGGCTTAAACGTGCAGGCTGGACTAGTCTTGCATGGATGACACCATGACAGGCAATAGGTGGAACTACAAGTCTGCAAAGATTTTCATATATTATCCTTGTATCCCTGGCTACTCAAACACAGTAATCTGTGACATATTCAGTATCACATTCCCTGTTAAGGACTACACCCTTGTATGTATCCAGCTATACCTTACAACCAATCCTATCCCACATCAATACATCACCCCAGGAGACAAAGAAAGGGGGAGGATAAGATGAGGAGGGGAAGAAAAGGAAAGAGGCCCTTCCAAGTATCAAAATAGCGGGGTTATCTATGTAAGTATCAAAATAGCGGGGTTATCCATGCTCCAATTAAATTGGCAAAGTGGTATGGCAAGGGAGGAGGGAGAAAGAGGGAGACCCCAGAGTCCTCCATCTATGATCTATGATCGATTCCCCATATGAATGTTAGGGTGTCCTCAGGGAGATTAAGTACTTACTTTAACTTAGTCCAGAATATACCGCGAGTTGGGAGAAGCTGCTATTGGCATCCTCCCGCACTCGCGGCTTAAGACTAGTCCCACCAGAAGTGACGTATGCCCGCTATCGTCATTTCCGGTGCGGGCGCCATTTTGCCGAGCATCCACCGCTAGAGGTCAAATGACCTCCGCAGCGCCGCTCGGTCCCGGCCAAAGCCAGAAGGGACCGACATCTGATGACATCGCCCTTGTTTTGCGCCCGAGCCTACACATGGGAGAAGAGAAGATGATGGCAGAAACGAGAACCGGGTCATTACAATGATTCACACAGAAAAATCCATTAAAACATACAAATTACAATTTACATCTCTCCAATATACCGGATCTACATTGACTGGACTCACATATCCATATAGGGTATACTGCGAGTCTTGTCTTAACACCACTTCAGTTCAGCATTATATATTTTAAGCAAAAAGTAGGGAAAGGGGAACAGAACGCAGATAGTGGGGTTACCACCATCGGCGTGAGATTTAAAAAGGTGTGAATGTCTCTGACCAAACAATCAGAAACAGACTTCATGTGGCCTGAGGGCCCAACATCCTCTAGTGGGCCCTGTGCTCACTGCCTGGCACTGTGGAGCTTGATTGGCATTTGCCATTGAACACCAGAATTGGCAGATCCACCACTGGCACCCTGTGCTTTTCACAGATGAGAGCAGGGTCACCCTGAGCACATGTGACAGAGGGGAAAGGGTCTGGAGAAGCCGTGGAGAATGTTAAGCTGCCTGTAACATCATTCAGTATGACCGGTTGGGTGGTGGGTCAGTGATGGTCTGGGGAGGCGTCTCCATGGAGGGACGCACAGACCTCTACAGTCTAGACAATGGCACCCTGACTGCCATTAGGTTTTGGGATGAAATCCTTGGACCCATTGTCAGACCCTACACTGGTGCAGTGGGTGCTGGGTTCCTCCTGGACATGTGTGAGGCCGGTTGGATGTACTGCCAAATTCTATGAAATGCCTTTAGAGATGGCTTATGGTAGAGAAATGAACATTCAATTCACGGGCAACAGCTCTGGTGGACATTCCTGCAGTCAGAATGCCAATTGCACCCTCCCTCAAAGCTTGTCACATCTGTGGCATTGTGCTGTGTGATAAAACTACACATTTTAGAGTGGCCTTTTATTGTGGCCAGCCTAAGGCACACCTGTGCAATAATCATGCTGTCCAATCAGCATCTTGATATGTCGCACCTGTGAGGTGGATGGATTATCTCGGCAAAGGAGAAGTGATCACTAACACAGATTTACACAGATTTGTGAAGAATATTGGAGAGAAATCGGCCTTTTGTGTCCATAGAAAAAGTCTGAGATCTTTAAGTTCAGCTCATGAAAAATGGGGGCAAAAACAAAAGAGTTGTGTTTATAATTTTGTTCAGTTTATGTATTTGTCAGTGCTGTATGGTTAATAAGCGAGTGTCCAATATATTGTTTTTAATGGATTGGTGGGTGATCATTGACAACACATTGCTTACAGTATTAAAGAAACATTTTTTATTAAATCATTTTGGACTTTTTAGGTGTCTAACTGTCAGAAAATGTTATTGTTTTAACTCTAAAAAAAAAAACTATAAAAAGATAAAAAAAATTTGCTTTTTTTAATGTTTTTATAATGTTCATGTTGCTTTACAATTTCTTGAATTTTAAAATGTTGTAAATAATAGTTATAATTTAATGAAGTTTGTCCTTGTCTCATGTGATGTCATTAAAGTCCAGTAGGAGAGGAGTAGGTGTGTCCCTGCAACCCCCTTTTATTCCTATTAGAATTTTGGATGTGGCATTGGTAGAGGTCGGTCTTTGTAACTTTTTATATACATATACAGTATCTCACAAAAGTAAGTACACCCCTCACATTTTAGTAAATATTTTATTCTATCTTTTCATGTGACAACACTGAAGAAATGACACTTTGCTACAATGTAAAGCAGTGAGTGTACAGCTTGTATAACAGTGTAAATTTGCTGTCCCCTCAATATAACTCAACACACAGCCATTAATGTCTAAACCGCTGGCAACAAAAGTCAGTACACCCCTAGATGACAATGTCCAAATTGGGCCCAATTAGCCATTTTCCCTCCCCGGTGTCATGTGACTCGTTAGTGTTACAAGGTCTCAGGTGTGAAAGGGGGGCAGGTGTGTTATATTTGGTGTTATCGCTCTCACTCTCTCATACTGGTCACTGGAAGTTAAACATGGCACCTCATGGCAAAGAACTCTCTGAGGATCTGATAAAAATTATTTTTGCTCTACATAAAGATGGCGTAGGCTATAAGAAGATTGCCAAGACCCTGAAACTGAGCTGCATCACGGTGGCCAAGACCATACAACAGTTAACAGGACAGGTTCCACTCAGAACAGGCCTCACCATGGTTGACCAAAGAAGTTGAGTGCGCGTGCTCAGCATCATATCCAGAGGTTGTCTTTGGGAAATAGACATATGAGTGCTGCCAGCATTGCTGCAGAGTTTGAAGGGGTGGGGGGGTCAGCCTGTCAGTGCTCAGACCATACGCCGCACACGGCATCAAATTGGTCTGCATGGCTGTCATCCCAGAAGGAAGCCTCTTCTAAAGATGATGGACAAGAAAGCCCGCAAACAGTTTGCTGAAGACAAGCAGACTAAGGACATGGATTACTGGAACCATAAAATATAAAATATTTACTAAAATGTAAGGGGTGTAGTCACTTTTGTGAGATACTGTATGCCAGAGCTGTCAAAAATGTCAGTTAGGGGTCCGATCTGTCCACCGCAATGTGGCAGTCCCACAAAAAATTGCAGATCACCGCCATTAATAGTAAAAAAAAAAAAACAATAAAAATGACATAAATCTTTCCCGTAGTTAGTAGATGCGATAACTTTTGCGCAAACCAATCAAAATACGCAATTTTTTTTACCAAAAATATGTAGCAGAAAACAAATTGGCCTAAAATTAATGATTTTTAATGTTTTTTTTTTTTTTTTTTGAGAATGTCATATAACAGAATGTGAAAAATATATATTTTTTTTCCGAATTGTTTTTTTATTTATAGCGCAAAAAATAAAAAAATAAAAATCGCACAGGTGATCAAATACCACCAAAAGAAAGCTTTATTTGTGGGAAAAAAAGGAAGTAAATTTTATTTGGGTACAGCGCCGCACGACCGCGCAATTGTCCATGTAAGTAACGCAGTGCCAAATAGCAAAATATGGCATTGTCATTAAAGGGGCAAATCCTCCTGGCCCAGAAGTTGTTAATTGCACGGCACTAGTGATTTATTTATTTAACATATCCACAGTTGTCGTATTGAATATTTTCCATTTTTCCATTTGCCGCTGTTTATTATCCTTTCATTAGACATCATTTTGCTGATGACACAAAGATATGTAACAGGGTTGATGTTCCTGGAGGGAAACGCCAAATGGAAAAGGATTTAGGAAAACTAGAAGAATGGTCAGAACTCTGGCAACTGAAATTTAATGTGGATAAGTGCAAGATAATGCACCTGGGACGTAAAAACCCAAGGGCAGAATATAGAATATTTGACACAGTCCTGACCTCAGTATCTGAGGAAAGGGATTTAGGAGTAATTATTTCAGAAGACTTAAAGGTGGGAAGACAATGTAATAGAGCAGCACGAAATGCCAGCAGAATGCTTGGATGTATAGGGAGAGGTATAAGCAGTAGAAAGAGAGAAGTGCTTATGCCGCTGTACAGAACACTGGTGAGACCTCACTTGGAGTATTGTGCACAGTACTGGAGGCCATATCTCCAGAAGGATATAGATACTCTAGAGAGAGTTCAGAGAAGAGCTACTAAACTAGTACATGGATTGCAGGAAAAAACTTACCAGGAAAGGTTAAAGGACCTTAACATGTATAGCTTGGAAGAAAGAAGAGACAGAGGGGATATGATAGAAACATTTAAATACATAAAGGGAATCAACTCGGTAAAGGAGGAGAGCATATTTAAAAGAAGAAAAACTACCACAAGAGGACACAGTTTTAAATTAGAGGGGCAAAGGTTTAAAAGTAATATGAGGAAGTATTACTTTACTGAGAGAGTAGTGGATGCATGGAATAACCTTCCTGCAGAAGTGGTAGCTGCAAATACAGTGAAGGAGTTTAAGCATGCATGGGATAGGCATAAGGCTATCCTTCATATAAGATAGGGCCAGGGACTATTCATAGGATTCAGATATATTGGGCAGACTAGATGGGCCAAATGGTTCTTATCTGCCGACACATTCTATGTTTCTATGTTTCTATGTTTCTATATTTAGCTCAGTCTGTTTTTTAATGGTTTAAGAACATAAAAGATGGAATTTCAAGGCTCTGACTATCCTGAGTTTGGTGGTTGTGAAAATATTTTTGATAAGTAACTGTTCAATATAGAAGAGGGCCATGATGGGATTGTTGAGTAAAACTTCAAAAGGATCTCTGTGAATGTTTGTATGGAGAAAAGGACTAATGAGGTTAAATATGTTGATCCAAAGTTTAGATAATTAAGGGCAGGGCCACCAAATATGGGTCATAGGTAGGGATGATCGAACGGTTCGGGTCGACCATCGGTTCGACCCGAACATTGGCTGTTCGAGGTTCGGCCGAATTCCGAACTTTTTGCTGAAAAAGTTCGGAATTCGGCAGCCAGAACCGACCAAAATGCAATGGTACAGGAAATGGGCTTTAAAAGCTCGTGATTGGACCAGAACCATCAGTAAAAGCCAATTGAGGGGGCAAGAGAATGCTGGGAATGTGATTGGAGTGACTAGGGTGTCCATAGGCCAATCATTATTGAATACGCCCCCCAGTATATAAGATAGCCCCCGCCAAATTCCTAGCATTGTAATACTGGGACATGGAAGAGAGTGGAAGCAGTTCTGTTACTTCTGCTTCAAAGTGTCATTTAGCAATTATTAGTGTGAGGAAAGGGATATCTAGTGTAGTTAGGGTGCTATTTTCCACTATAGTTAGTTTTAATAATCTAATTTCTGTAGGGAAAGTTTTAAGTGTAAAGGGACCGTAGTGTAGTGTAGGGTTAACTGACTCTGACTGCTATGGCAGGGTGACAAAACCCTTCCATGTCAGGGTGACCGCTATAGAGAAAAGATTGTTGCTCTTAGGTCACTTTCAGAACAGTGATATGGCTTCTCGCCTGTCAGCCTGCTTTTTGCTGCAGGCGTTTATAGGGCTTTTTTGAGGAGATGTTTGGAGTCAGGCATGACATCTGAACTTCTGTGTAGGGGTATATATACATACACCCATGTATGTATATATACACATACACATATATAGGTGTGAAAGGAGCAGAACACTATGCTTGCGCTAATGAAATAATGAACACCAATATGTCTCCGCTCCTATCACACCTATATGTGTGTATGTGTATAAATACATATAAATGTGTGTGTATATATACCACTATACAGAAGTTCAGATGTTTTGCCTGCCTCCAAAGACCCACAAAAAATGCCCAAAAAAAACACCTGCAACACACCTGGGCATTTTTTTTGGCGCAGGCATTTTTTTGGGCATTTTTTGTGGGTCTTTGGAGGCAGGCAAAACATCTGAACTTCTGTATAGGGGTATATATACACACACACTTATATGTATTTTACACATACACATATATAGGTGTGATAGGAGCGGAGACATATTGGTGTTCATTATTTCATTAGCGCAAGCATAGTGTTCTGCTACTTTCACACCTATATATGTGTATGTGTGTATATATATACATACATGTGTGTGTGTATATATACCCCTACACAGAAGTTCTGATGTTATGCCTGCCTCCAATAACCCCCAAAAAATGCCCAAAAAAACGCTTGCTACAAAACCGGCAAGGTGTGAAAATGGCGGAGCCATATCCCTGTTCTATATTAATTCTAATACAAACGACCTTTTTTTTCTGGTTCTGGACATGCTACAGAGCTGAAACTTCACAGGTACACTTTTTAGACCCACCAGACACTAAATCCAAAGAAATCTCATTTTTTTTTTTTCAATAATTTTTTCAATAATTGGCTCTCTATCAAAAATGACAATTTTTAAGAACTTTTTTTGTGTGATTAATAGTCCCTGGGGCATGACTCAGAACCCTAGGCACTTTTTAGGGCATTTATTGGGTTTTAGGGCTTCCAAATGGTGTTTTTTGATTACCGAAGTTCGGGTCCCATTGATTTCAATGGGGTTCTGAAATCCAGGCCGAACTTTCGGGAAGTTCGGGTGTTCTGGTCGAACCAAACTTTTGAAAATTTAGATCATCCTTAGTCATAGGGCCAAGTTGGGAGCAACCTCTGAAGCAGCCTCTGAAACACAACTGGTTGGTATGAGTTGCAATAAAGGAAAAGAGGTGTAATACCACCTATAAAGAACTTTGCAAGAGCTCTATGGGGCCAGATGATTTCTGGAGGTGTTGGCAGTAGACATCCATATGTCTTGTGGAAAAGGAAAGAGGAGAAAGAAGCGCCTCCTAAGGGCAGTATTAAAACCACATTTAGTAAGTCACAGTTAAAAACACTCACAAGATGTGTGAAGGTAAGGCTCATCATAATGAAGGAGAGAAGGGGGGAGGAAAGCACCGCCACTGATCTTATTATTTTAAAAGAGGCTTCCAGACACAGATAAACCTCTACATGCAGTTCCCTCACAACCACTGTCTGAGGAAGTGCAGAGAATGCTTGAGCTCAATGTCACTGAGGAGTCACAGAGTGAGTGGTCAAGCCTATGTTTATACCAAAGTTTAATTCTGCAATAACTTTAGGAAGATTAATGAAGTTTACAAGTTTGGCGCCTATTTGATGCCCTAAGTAGACAACTTAATAGAGAGATTAGGACTCGCCTGCTATATCACCATGTAAACCTCAGAAAAGAGCACTGGAAGATAACATCAACTAAGGAAGCCAGAGAGAAAACTGCTTTTACACACCTGAAGGCCACTTTCAATATAAGAGGATTCCTTTTGGCTTTGCCACAGTAACCTTTCAAAGGGTAATGGATAAGACACAACTCCCTCATCGACTATTCACCACAATCCACCTGGATGACATTGTAATTTTTAGTGCCCATTTGGAGTCCCATCTTCCCTGAGGTCAGGCAATCTTACAATCTTTTAAAAAATCCAGAGCAATGTACAATTGGAATGGAGGAAACCAAGTACCTAGGGAGCATGGTGGGTAGAAGGCTGGTAAAACCCTAAATGAACAAAGTAGTGGTCATACTAGATTGGCCCCACTCCCAAACAAAGAAAAAGGTCAGAGCATTTCTGAGCATAGTTGACTACTACCTGTAGTTTGTCCCCAACCTTACCACCATTGCTGCACCATTGACTGACTTGACAAAAGGCAGGTAGTCAGTGATGATACCATGGAATGCAGATGCCGAAGAAGCTTTTTAGAAGCTTAAGGTTGCATTGTGCCAGCTTCCAGTGCTCATGGCTCCTGATTATTCTAAGGAATTTGTGGTGCAAACAGATACCTTGAGTGAGGGCTTAGGAGCGGTCCTGCCTCAAAACTGCGCTCGCTGCTAGGAAATATCAAATGGGATAGAACCCTGGGAACAAAGAACACGGAGGAAAAATGGGAGTGCTTCAAGAGCATACTTAACAAGGGGATTGGCCAGTGCATTCCAAAGGGAAATAAATTTAAAAGAGCAAAACTTAACCCTGGGTGGCTAAACTCCAACATAAAAATGTATATTAGTGCTAAAAAAAAAGGCCTTCAAAAAATACAAGACTGAGGGGTCAGTGGCAGCATTTAAGCATTACAAAGAGTGTAATAAGAAATGTAAAGATGAAATCAGGGAGGCTAAAATAGAACACGAGAGACATATAGCGGAGGAGAGTAAAAAGAACCCCAAGAAGTTCTTTAAGTATATAAACAGTAGGAAAGCGAGGCCAGAACACATTGGCCCCATAAAAGATGATAAAGGAAAAATGGCCACTGAGGACAGAGAAAAGGCGGAAGTGTTAAATAATTTCTTCTCTTCAGTCTTCACAAAAGAATCGGGGTGCTACACTAACCCAGCTTGTAAGGCCGAACTAAATAATACACCTCAGGAAGTGCCGCCATGGCTAACAGAAGATAGACTTAGAGCTAAACTAGAGAAACTTAACATAAATAAATCCCCGGGACCGGATGGCTTGCACCCGAGGGTTCTCAATGAGCTCAGCCAGGTGATTGCCAGACCATTATTCTTGATCTTTAAGGATAGTTTACAGACGGGTATGGTGCCAGCTGATTGGATAAAAGCCAACGTGGTACCGATATTTAAAAAGGGGCCGAGATATATCCCGGGTAACTATAGGCCGGTCAGCCTAACATCTGTAGTCTGCAAAATGTTTGAGGGGATGTTAAGGGACCACATACAAGACTTTAGTAATGAAAACGGTATTATAAGTAGTAATCAGCATGGATTCATGAAAAATCGTTCGTGCCAAACCAATCTATTAACCTTCTACGATGAAGTGAGCTGCCACCTAGATAAAGGAAAGCCTGTGGATGTGGTTTATCTGGACTTTTCAAAGGCCTTTGACACCGTTCCCCACAAACGCTTACTGTACAAACTAAGGAAGGTAGGTATGGACCATAGGGTGAGTACCTGGATAGAGAACTGGCTCCAGGGGAGAGTCCAGAGGGTGGTGATTAATGGGGAGTACTCGGATTTGGCGGGTGTGGAAAGTGGGTTCCCCCAGGGTTCTGTCCTGGGACCAATCCTGTTTAATTTATTCATAAATGATCTAGAGGAGGGGATATCGAGTACAATCTCAGTATTTGCAGATGATACTAAACTAGGCATGCCAATATCTTCTATGCAGGATGTGGAAACCTTGCAAGCGGACCTGAACAAAATAACTGGGTGGGCAACTACATGGCAGATGAGGTTTAATGTTGAAAAATGTAAAGTAATGCACCTGGGGGCCAGAAACCAGAAAGCAAGCTACTCACTAGGGGGGGAACCTCTGGGTGAGTCTAGGATGGAAAGGGACCTGGGGGTACTGGTAGACAACAAGCTTGGCAGTGGCATGCAATGCCAAGCCGCTGCAAGCAAAGCCAACAGAATACTGGGATGTATAAAAAAGGGGATTCACTCCAGAAATAAAGAGATTATTCTCCCTCTCTACAAGACTCTGGTCCGGCCACATCTGGAGTATGCTGTCCAGTTCTGGGCACCGGTCCTCAGGAAGGATGTGCTGGAACTGGAGAAAGTCCAGAGAAGGGCAACAAAAATAATTAGGGGAATGGAGGACAGCAGCTATGAGGAAAGACTACAAGCACTGAACCTATTCTCTCTGGAGAAGAGACGATTGGGGGGGATATGGTATCAATGTACAAATACTGTACTGGTGACCCTAGCATAAGGAACAAACTATTCAGTGAAAGGAGATACAATAAGACACGTGGCCACTCAGTATCCCCAAAACTAGAGGAAAGGCGGTTTAACCTTAAAGTGCGTAAGGGGTTCTTCACTGTAAGAGCGGTAAGGATGTGGAATTCTCTTCCACAAGCAGTCGTATCAGCAGGGAGCATTGATAGTTTCAAAAAACTATTAGATGGACACCTTAAAGACCAAAACATACAGGGGTATACAATGTACGGTTAAAAGTAAACACACACACACATCATAGGTTGAACTGGATGGACTGATGTCTTTTTTCAACCTCACTAACTATGTAACTATGTAAGTGGTCAATGGGGAAGAGCACTCCGTAGTTTTTCTCAGTAGGAAACTAACAGCGGCTAAGAAATACAATGCTGGGATGGAGCGAGAGTGTCTCACCATAAAGTGGATTCTGAACTTTCTAATAAACTTTCTTTTAGGCAGGGGATTCCTCCTGGTGTTGGACCATGCCCCATTGACCTGGGTGAGACAAAACAAGAAGGCCAATTCCAGGGTAACCAGGTGGTTCCTATTGCTCAAAGAAATCAATTTTGTGGTAAATCACAGACCTGAGAGACAGCTTCAAAATGCTGATTCCCTCTCTTGTGTACATTGTATGGTGTCAAATGTTGCAGCCAACACCTATGCATTGGGGTAGGGGGGAAATGTACAGGATGCCATGGATGGGTACTGGATGGACACTATGTTTTACCCATATTTGGGTTGTGATCCTGTCAGGGTGTCAGGAAACCAGATCACACAGAGATGCAGGTAAAATAAGGCAGTTTATTGGAGCAAATAACAATAAACGCATAGCAAGAGAAAGGAGTGAGATCAGGAACAGCTGGGGTCAAGTCCAGAAGTGGGTGATCATCCAAGTCGGGGTCAAGTCCAGAAGTGGGTAGTCATCCAAGCTGGGGTCGAGTCCAGAAGTGGGTACTCATCCAAGCCATGGTCGAGTCCAGAAGCGGGTAGTCTGCCGATGGTGGGTCGTCTGCCGATGCAGGGTTGAGAGCCAGGAGAGTCGTCAGCCAAACCTGGTCAAACATGGGGGAACACGGAGAACAGAAGACTGCTAGCATTGATGCATCTTGAAGCACAAATGCAAGGGCAAGGATTGCAACCCATCAGATGATTGATATAGTCAGGTGTGCAGCATCATCACTGTGCAACGACCAAGCAGAAGGTAAGTGATGATGCAATCAGAGTTTATAAGAGGCTGCAGTCTGCACATGTCCAAGATGGCTGCCAACAGGAGGGCAAGGTAAGATCTTGACAGGTCCCCAGTCACCCACTCCAGATTGGGGACAAGGAGAA
Organism: Pelophylax lessonae; assembly: GCF_965119305.1. Taxonomy (NCBI): domain Eukaryota; kingdom Metazoa; phylum Chordata; class Amphibia; order Anura; family Ranidae; genus Pelophylax; species Pelophylax lessonae. The sequence goes on from NC_138775.1 coordinate 4,852,265, forward strand.
GGCAAAGGCAGATGATTTGTGTTCTGTTATTGTTCTCAGGGGTTCTCCCCTATGCAGGCTGAGTCCAATCAGAGAGAGGGAAGGACTGACTTATGCCTGGTACACACATTGAGATTATCAGACAAATGATTGTCAATTTTTTTTTTTTTTTGCATGCCTGCTAGTCTCATATCGAAAATAAAAGCGGTTAATAAAGTTACAAAAATTCTCATATGACAGAATATAAATTTGGAAGTGATGTAATGTATTGTATTGTATTGTATTGTATTTTCAAATCACCATTGCAGAGGATTTATTGAAAAAATACTTACAAAGACAATAAACGAGCATCAATAAAAACATGGATAGCCGCGGCTCGTAGCGTGCTTGTGTCTCAAAAGGCCGCCTAACTCATTTCATCCAATAGGACATTGTCAGAGGTGTGGCCTACTGACACAAGCACGCCTCTTTATACATGAAAGCTGGAACCTGCGTTAAACGGAAGTTAGCAGTCGGAAGTGACTGAAATTCATCAGTGCGTTCCAAAAGCCGGAAATCAAGCTTGCAAATCAGAGTTCATTGAGTCTGGGGACCGGCATCAAAGGGCAAAAAAAAAAAAACTTTAAAAGAGTGCTTTATCCCCAGACATCAATTCACAAAAATCACAACAAGACAAGGCTGACACATTATCACACTGCCGGATAATACAGGGAGATAAGAAGACATGTGGCCACTCCATGAAATTAGAGGAGAAGTGGTTTACCCTTAAAGTGGAAGTAAACCCTCCTATCATTTTAAACCAAGGAAGCTGCCATCTTGTTCTCTGTTTGATCTTTAACTGCCATGATGCTGCACATGTGATCAGTTATGACATCAGCCATTGGATGGTTTGACAGCTTGGTTGAAAGCACAACCAATGTGAAGGTTACATTCCTGGCACATGCCGGAAATGTAGCTGTTTTTTGAAACTCTTAAATTGATGGGTTTACTTTCCCTATAAACTGCATAGGGGATTCTTTACTACAGGACGTGTGATGTCATCACGCTCAGACGCCAGGGATCGTGGCTACCTTGTTGGTGACTTGTTTGGATACTTCAATGCATTATACATTTTATTCAAATGTGAGTGTATTTTAGCTATTCTTTAAAACCTTTGATGTTTTTTAAAATACTGCACAATGAGGCTGTTATGTTTGTCTTTTATGTGGGTGACATACATGGAAGCTGGATTTTTTTTTTTTGGGAATCATGTGGAGTGAATTCTGGGATCGCATGTGAACAGTTCAGATGAGCTTGTGGGAGAATATTTCCAGTGGAAGCTGTGTATTCCTGGATTTATACTTAAATGTATTGTAAAGGAAAAAATGTATCAAAAAAAATACAAACATGTCATACTTACCTGCCCGGTGCAGTCATTTTGCAAAGAGCAGCACCAATCCTCCTCTTCTCAGGTCCCCCTGCCAGCGCTCTGGGCCCCTCCCCTTTACCCCAGGCCCCAATAGCAAGCCGCTTGCTTTGGGGGCACTCGTGCTTGCTCACTCCCGAGCTGGCTCTCTGCGTTCATTCAACACAGAGAGAGCAGCTCAGCCCATCCCCCACTCTTGCCTTGCTGGCTATGATTAACAGGAGCAGGAGCCAATGGTTCCTGCTGCTGCATCTCAGCCAATCACTACTGAGAGATCCAGGAGAGCTTCGGGTCTCATGCACATCACTGGATTGAGTTTAGGCTAAGGTAAGTATTGGGGGCGGGAACTGCACACTGAAGGTTTTTTACCTTTATGCATAGAATGCATGAATGTAAGCAACCTTCAACCTTTACAACCACTTTAAGCTGCATTTGACCATTAGGGCGGAGTCTATGTCGGAAGTGGCCACGCCATCCGAGCTTGTATACAAGTGGATTTCATCCCAGGAAATTACTGTCTTAATGCCGATATTTTATTGGATTTATGTAAGTGTTTAGTGACCTTTTTTTTCAAAATAAAGGTATTTATGGTTTTACACTATGTGGACCCCTTTCTCTTCCTTACTGGTCACGTCTGAGGATTACTAGGGGTTTGTCTGTTCAGCCCAGTGAAGGCTGCTGAATGAAAATTGGGGGGGCGACAAAACCAACACCCCCCCCCCCGGCGGGATGGCCGGGCAGCTGGCAATCAAATCTACCACCCCCTCCCTCCTCCCCTCTCCTGGGACGGACGGCCAACATCCTTACCTGCTCCTTCTCCGTGCGGCTGTGAGTCTCCTCCGGCCGTATGTCCCCTCCCTTTTCCTGGCCAATGGCCAGTAAAATCGCTTCTCTTTTTAGCCAGTCAGGAAAAGGGTCTCACGACCCGCTTCCTTATTGGTTGAGAGGAAAACCAGTGTAATACGAGCAAATATTCATTTGCTATTGTCATACAACTGGGTAGGCACAGGGCGCAATGCTCTGCACCCCGAGCCCACCCTTTTTTGAAGCCTATTAGAGCCTCTGGCTCTAATCACGTGCACGGGCCGGACACATGGATAGGGGGGCTGCGCCCCCAATGGACGGGCCACCACTGGGTCAGCCATGATACCTTCAAACCACTGAGGGATTCGTACAGAGAGCTGGATCATAGTATAATGCCTGTCTAGACTCTTATAATGTGGAGTCTGTAGTTCTGGTAAGGATATATCCTTTTAATTATCACGGTGGAGATGCATCTGGTGGATATTCATTTAAATACTCACTTTCTTTGGACACTCAAGGACTTCTTTTTCTGTTTGCTCGTTATTATTCATTGAACTGTTTGAGCACTATATGGACTATTTTTTTTTAAGATTTTTGGATTATCACTTATTTAGCGAGGCAATTTTTTACTTTATAGCTATTTGACCACTCCATAAGTTAATGGTCAATGTGTGCTGGTAAGAGGCTTTGGGGTTGTTTTACTAAAACTGGAGAGGGCAAAATCTGGTGCAGCTGTGCACGGTAGCCAATCAGCTTCTAACCTCAGCCTGTTCAATTATGCTTTGAGAAAAACCCTGGAAGCTGATTGGTCTCTATACAGAGCTGCACCAGATTTTGCACTTTCCAATTTTAGTAAATCAACCCCTTTGTGTACTCACATGTAACATGTGGACGGCTTATATTCACATGTGTTTTTAATTGGCACATTTGAGGTGCCTAAAGCCTTTCTTGAACCTTATGCCTGGACTTTTTAAATTTTAAAAATGTTGAAATGTTTACTTATGATAGTATTATGTTTTAGGGGCTTCACTTTGTTTAAACTTCTTGTCTGCAATTGGCCCTGATGAAGCTTTCTGTGAAACGCGTTGACTTTCGTGCAGACGTATTCTCTTATATTGACGCAATGTCTTATATGTAATCTTGATTCATGTGTGAACACGTGTTCATTATGCATTGACTTGTGGGATTAATTGGAACCCTTTTTTTGGGGGGTTGAGTTTACTCCTGATGTTTTTTATTTTTGTTTATTATGTTTTTAATGGAACTCAACAAATGTGAATTTTATATAATTTTTTGATACTGAAGTCTATCCTTTATGTGCTCATAAAGTCCACCTTTGGGCCTAGTTGTTCTTACAACTGGGCTGTTTCTTCTTTTTTGACTATTTTGTCAGGATTATTGGGGTGAATTAAAGAAAAAGGGTATTTTAAAAAGCTATGTGTATTCAGCCTATATAGAGATTTTGAACAGCACAGTTTCATCTTGTTTGGACGTGAATGGAAGTTCAAATGTTCTTTTAAACAAGATGTCTCTTACAGAGGGTCTTATGGTTTCAACAGAAAATTCTGTTTACCTATGTAGTTATAAATAAGTGGAACACTGACGTTCTTGTCAGAATATTTATACTGCTCTGAATATAACAGTGTCTATTTATGTGAATAAGCAAAGATCTGTGAGGTAGGAGAATCTCAATTTATTTCCACAAATCAATATGTAGCGAATTCTTTTTAATTGATTAATTTATTTTTAAAAGGATATACCAATCTTAGTGAAAACAGTCTACAGTAAGGAATATATAAAAGAATATTTATTCACAAGACATGTATTCACAATATATGATCAAACTGTAAATGACACAAAAAGATAACTCTACATAAAATACAAACTTAAAACAATCAATGCAATGTAATATTTAGCTCAATAATGAAAGTGAAAATGAAACAAGATTACCTTTTCTCCAGGTATAGCATAAACCATAGGTAAGTGTTCTATACAAACAGACCACAATTGTCTGTGAATTGCACAGCCGACAGTCATTCCACTGCAGATGGAGCGAGAATAAGCCATGCAAAACGGAAGACTAAAATCGTAAGTAATGCGCTAAATCTGATATTAATAAAATGTATAAAAACAAAAAATCAGCTTTTTAGAGAAAAATCTACTATGGTTTATACGGCTGGGATTGTAATCTTATTACCCTTAAATATGCAATAAAAAACATATAAGGAAGGAAATAAACAATATTGAATAAACTCAAATGAACACAGCAAGGTATATTTACCACACTTAAGATGGCTGTTAGCTTCAAATGGTCGTTACCAGAGTCCTTAAGATGGCTGCCTTCCTAAAATGGTGGCCAGTTAGGGAGGAGTTTCATTTGGCGTCCCTCAAAGTTTCAGATAAATGATGGAGTAAGATGGAGTATGTCTGGATGAGTATATAGATGGATGTAGTAGTGTGTATGTTGTAGATGTAATGGGTGTTGTCAGTAATGTAATGTGTCCTATTACATCTGGGTTCTCCTTTTTATATGGTATTGAACAAAGGACTATTAAAATTACCATAAGTTAAACCCAGAGGGATGAAACATTATCCCCATTGGTTGGGATATCTTATCCATTAACTGGTGAGGTCATAGTCACGCCTCTTTAATCCAGTACTTTGAATATTAAAATTAAATGATGATTTCTTTTATATTTAAGAGTAATCATCAAAGCAACATATAAACTTGTCCATACTCTCAGTACATACATAAATGTCCATCTATATCTCCATCACATCCATCTTGGCAGGATCTGGTAAGCCATTTAAATAATTACTGTATATATTTAATACAATATATATATTTATATTGGAAAATACTGAGTTACCCCAAGACTGCATTTAGTAGCATCTCCAAAGGGGGCATCATTGTATTGCTTATTAGATTCAGTATTTAGAACATACAATAAGACCACTATTAAAGATAACCTTTGACCTCTTGGCTAGTGAAAATCCATTAATTATTTGGATGCTGTCAAACACTTCAGACATTGCGTCTGGCTTGTAGGATCTATATGGCCATAAAAACTTAAACACAAACTTCTCTAAAATGAGGTAATTAGTATTCAGCTTTGTCTAAGTAAGATTACTATGTGCAAGAATATAAAACCAAAAAGTGATATACAGATAATTTCTAAATATGTATATGCCTTACATAATATAATGACATAATTATTGCTAATATCTTCTCACACATGATAATGTATCTTTAAAACTTATAGTTTAAATGTGTGATGGAGTACACTGGGCTATTGTCCATTGTTAAAATACTTACAGACAGACTGGCACTACCATTATGTCTTATCTGATGAGATGTCCGTGTACCACTTATTTATGACTACATAGATCCAGAGATCTTCTATTGAAATTCTAGACTCTCTTGTAAGGGACAGTTTGCAAAAGAACATATATGAACTTTCATTCACCTTCAAACAAGATGGAAGCTGCACTGTTCAAAATCTATATGCATTAGATGGAATATACATGGCTTTTCAAATCCATTTTTTTTATTATTTAATCCCCTAATAATCCTGACATTCTTTTAGATAAGACTCAGTCAGCCTGACGCTCTACCAGATGTTAAAGGGGGTGATGTCTTGATTGTCTGTATTATACAATGAACGATAAGTTCAGTGTATTTATCAGGTTCATTAAAAAATATGTTTTAGAAAGCATCATCATGTGTAAGATGTATATTAATTATAATACATTGTATTTTTATTATTGATAGTAAGAGTGAACTTGTAATGTTAGATATATATATATTTATATATATACATAAGTATACTTTTCTATTAAGTGTAGGGACATATGTGTCTTGTAACTAATTGCTTCATTTTAAGGCTCCGTTCATATGTAGGCGTTTTGGGGCATTTTTGGGGAGTTTTTCTGCTCTAGGATCAGCTCTCAAAACGCCCAACAAGACAAATCCTATTCATTTCAATGGCCCCTGTTCACATCTGAGCGTTTTGACGCTGTAAGCAAAACGCCCAATGCTCAAAAAAGTACATGAGCTTCTTTTTGGGCGGATTACAGGCGTTTTCCATTGGTTTCTATTCAATCTAAAAATGCCTGCAAAAAAAACGCATGTAAAAACGCCTGTAAATCGCGGTAAAAATCGCTGTAAAATCGCGGTAAAAACGCACGAAAACGCTACGCTCAGGTGTGAATGTAGCCTAAGGCACGTGGTAGGAGTGTTTATATAAGAATTACTTTGAACTGTGCTAGGTAATATAAATCCTACAAGACAGACGCTTTTCTTGACAGTATAGGACACAGCCAAGTGATTTAATTGATTGAACCAGTCTTAGGTCATAGGTTATCTTTAATAGTGGAGCTATTGTGTATGTTATGACGTGTTTTATACTGAATCTAATAAGTAATACAACACTGCCCCTAGTGGTTGTTTAATTTTAATTTCCAGAAATTGATTATAGTAATTAGATGCTTTTAGTGACGTGGAGATTATATGGTAATGAGATCCCCGCCCACACTTCAGGGGGGCTTAAAGTTCTTGTCAGCTAGAGAGAGAGGGGAGAGGGCTGAGAGCTGAGGACTGAAAAGATCGTGAGGAAGTTCTGAAACTCATGGGTGAAAATTGATCCTGTAACCAAAGCAACGTGACTTCTCAGACAATAAGATTTGGCTGGTAAAGTATGTTCCTATTCTTCCTATAGATATTTGATTAGCATCAAGATTTGAAGTTAAATCATTCTAACTGCAGTATGATTGGTTTAATTATTTTTATCTTGGGATTTAAAGCTGATTATGGCTTTTAGTAAAATGGTTCAGTTGTGATGTATTCTTTATAGTAGATTAATTAAATAGAAACATATTTTATCAAAACAATCTGGACTTTTTAAGGCATGGTCAACAATGTTGATCCATGCAACTGTATTTAATACATAGAAATTGAATATCTGTTGGATGAGAGAAGTCACATGTCAAATCTGTCATATTAGTTGCCATCTTTACATCTGTTATGTAGACTGTCAATCATCTTTAAAAGTCTTTGGTTATAATCATTTGATTATTCTGAGATAATCTTCTTTGATTTTATTCTCATATTACCTTTGTGATATATTTTATTGCATTTTATTGAAACTTTGTGTTTGTCACCAATTATATTTTTAAATTTTATTTTGCACTTAAGTATTTAATAAATATATATATTTTTGCACAGAATTGTATCCTCTATCTTCAGTTTAGTGTCACTTAAAACGATCTTGCATTTTTATGGTTTATGGAAATAAGTTAAGATTCTCCTAACTTACAGATCTTTGCTTATTTGCATAAATAGACACTATTATATCAGAGCAGTATAAACATTCTGACAATTTCTTGGATGATGAGACGCTCTTGTTAGCTCATTTTATTTTGGTCTTTGTTTAATGTTATTTTTTTTATTTGTTTGTTAACAAATTGCATGAGTTGCTGTTCTACACTCTTATCCAGGCGCGGGTGCATTTTGAATAATTTTTGAACTTTCATCTACAATTTTTTTTTTTTTTTTGTAGTGTTTTAGGTCACTCTGTCTACTGGCTAATAATTAAAATAGGAGACAAAAAAAAAAAGAAAATACTAAAGGCAGGCCTAACTGGGTAGGTTTATATCAGTACCCCACAGGTTACCAGAGTGTAGGTGGTCATCCCCTGGCTCTAAGGCATATACACAAAAAACTATTCTGGAAGAGACCAGAAAAAAAGAGAGCCTTACTGGGATGAACAAGTAAATACGCAGAGGGGTATAAACCAAATGAATACGTTAATTCTTGTGATTGTATCAAAACAAGTGCTGGCATTAATGAAAAATGGTGTGGTTCACCGTATCAAGTTCAATAGTATTGTCATAAGGTGCAAACATTATTATTGAACTTGATACGGTGAACACACCATTTTTCATTAATGCCAGCACTTGTTTTGATACAGTCACAAGAATAAACATATATTCATTTGACAAAAAAAAAAAGTCTTTCAGTGGATGTTATATTTAAATATTAAAGACTGTTCTCAATTATAGGAAAATGACTCCCAAGGTGTTATAAATTACATATTAAAAGACCTTTAATGAGACTTTCAGCTTTGTGTTCTTACAACCCAGCAGACTGTCCTGAGGGAATGCCAACATTTTATATTAGAATAAATCATTCGCTGGTAAAGATGTCTACATGTAAACCTGAATATACTGTGCAGGCACACCGTACATGTTTTTCCATTGATTAATTCCTCAGATCCTAAATTTTATTACTGTATTATAGTGATGAAATTAAACAAAGAAAAAAATGAATAATATTAGGAATAAGACAGAGATTTCCTCTATCACTCTTGTGGGTCTATCAGACCATCCACTGACCATGAATGGACTTTTTGTGCTCTTCCTTCTGATCTATCTGATGACTCTTATCACAAACCTTCTTATTTTTTTCTTGGTCCTCACTGACTATCATCTGCACAACCCAATGTATTTTTTTCTTGCAAACTTGGCATTTCTGGACATGTCCTATTCATCAGTGACCGCACCAAGGATGCTCTTTGATTTGGTCACAAAAAGCCGATCAATATCCATTCCTGCCTGTATAGCCCAAGTCTTTTTCTACCTCTTCTTTGCTATCTCAGAAGTTTTCTTGCTGTCAGCTATGTCCTACGACCGCTACATTGCCATCTGCCACCCCCTACATTACAAACTAATTATGTCTTGGAGAGTCTGTATTCAGATGGCCTCTCTGGCCTGGGTTGCAGGATGTTCTTTCTCTTTAGTTCATACTTTATTTTTGCTCAGGTTGTCCTTCTGCAGGACAGCTTCCATCCACAACTTCTTTTGTGATCTTCCACACTTATTTCCAATTACATGCACTGACCCCTTCATGAACATGGTGGTCGTATTTGTAGCAGGCGGTGGTCTTGGATTGGGAGCCTTCCTTCTGACCTTCCTTCCCTATCTCTATATTTTCAGTACCATCTTTAGTATCCGTAGCAAGACTGGAAAGATAAAAGCATTCTCCACCTGCACCTCACACCTCACCGTGGTCTTTATCTTTTATGGCTGCTTCATTATTATTTACTTTGTTCCCACTTCCAGTAAAATGGTAAATTTTGAAAAACTGTTTACAGTCATATCTTCCCTCATTAACCCATTGCTGAATCCTCTGATCTACAGCCTGAGGAACAAGGACCTTTATGGAGGCACTAATGAGGGGTTATTATCACTTAAGTTTATTGAAGGCACCACACTGAAAACATCATTGTGAACTTTGTTATTTTTTATTTTTTTATTTTTTCTGGGCCATTTTCAGTTGACTAAAAATGTCAGCCATGTAATTTATAAAATGTATAGATGTCAGGGGCTCATAGCTTTACTTACCCTCAGGGCCAGAATCACCATAAGGTGGAAGAAGGTTCTTATCCAATATTTTACAATACATGACCCCATCCATTGGACCCCTCAATGCGGCAAAGTTGGCCTGTACCTTTAGCAGAGAAACAGCCCCAAAGCATAATGTTTCCACCTTCGTGCTTGACTGTAGGGATGGTGACTGTAGGGATGGTGACTGTAGGGAAGGTGACTGTAGGAAAGGTGACTGTAGGGGTGGTGGCTGTAGTAGGGATGGTGACTGTAGGGAAGGTGACTGTAGGAAAGGTGACTGTAGGGGTGGTGGCTGTAGTAGGGATGGTGACTGTAGGGAAGGTGAATGTAGGGATAGTGACTGTAGGGATAGTGACTGTAGGGATGGTGACTGTAGGGATGGTGTTCTTAGGGTCATAGTCAGCATTTTTCTTCCTCCAAACACGGCGAGTCCCCCGCCTCAGGAAGGCACATCATGCCAATGAATATCCAAATGATTCGGAGAAGGATTGGGAGAAATAAAAAATAAAAAATGTACCTGTTCCGACTTACAAACAAATTCAACTTAAGAACAAACCTACAGTCCCTATCTTGTTTGGGACTGCCTGTAGTTTGGTTAACCTTAAAAAAACTCTGTGATTATTTTTCTTACCATCATTTTTTACATATATTTTTATGCAACTGTAAGGTCTTTAAGTGAATCATTGTGAACTTAGACACTTTTTGTATTTCTGTGCCATTTTCAGTTGACTAAAAATTTCAGTAATGTGCATTATAAAATGTCAGGTGCTCCCGGCTTTACTTACCTTTAGGGCCGGCACCAGCATGAGGCAGCTTAGGCAGAATAAGGCAAAATGCACCCTTCACCTGTTTAGACAAAAACCCTTACATCGGCCCTGCTTACCCTTGCCTGACCAGGGGGCATTGTAACCCACAGACCAAATGTAACAGATTCAGGATGCTTTGCTGTTCCTCAAAATTACTATGTTTCCTGTCGTGATTTTTTAACAAAGTTTTTTTTTTGTATCAATAAGGGCTTTAACTGGCACAAAGCTGACAAATGTAAAACAACCATACTATTATTACTAGTATATTATTACTAGTATATAACCAAAACAATTAAAAATAAACCCAGGGAATAAGCCCATATCCCTGATCAATACTGATCTTAAATTCTTGACGAAAATTTATGCCAACCGGTTTAACACCTTTCTAGCACAATAGGTACATATTGACCAGGTGGGCTTTGTCCCCAGGAGGCAAGCTGTGGACCAAATCAGGCGAGCGGTGGATTTGATCACAGTATTACGATCTAATTGGGATGGGGGTCCCCCCCATCAGGGTATGTTTATGTCATTGGACCTTCATAAGGCCTATGATTCTTTGTCCTTGTCTTTTCTTTTTCGAGTCCTGTCCAGGTAGAACTGTGGCCCGAATTTTCTTAACATTTTGGGGGCTTTGTACTCAAATCCGTCGGCCAATATTGTTGGGCATGGTGGTATCTCGGATCCGTTGAGTATTGCGAGGGGAACTAGACAGGGCTGTCCTCTATCGCCACTTCTCTTTGTTATTGCTATAGAGATGTTGGCGTTAGCCATAAGATCTGATCCTAATATACATGGTGTGGAGAGCTCTGGTAGGAGTCATAAATGTGGCTTGTTTGCCCATGATTTATTGCTCTTTGTTACGATCCTGTTACCACCTTGCCCAACCTGTTTTCTTTGTTATCAAGATTCGAGAGGGTCTCTGGCCTGAGGGTCAATCAACTCAAATCAGAAGCATTGAATATAAACCTTGATGACACGACATTAGCAGCTATGCAGGCTTCCTTCCCCTTTAAATGGTGCTCGCAGGCGCTTCCCTACCTGGGGGTTAGGCTGACACCTGCTATCACCTCTCTATTTAGTGCGAATTATACACCCCTCTTCGATTCTACAGAGCAGGATTTAACCCACTGGCAGGCGCATGATCTTTCCTGGATGGGCAGAATAGCAGCCGTCAAGATGACGGTTCTTCCACGGGTGCTTTATTTCTTTAGGACTCTCCCGATTCCAATACCGATTGTCTTTTTACGGCAGCTCCAAACTCTTATCTTTAAATTTATCTGGCATAAGGGTGGTGGCCGGCTGGCCTGATCCACTATGTACAGATCCAAGTGGAAGGGGGGGCTGGGAGTCCCCCACTTTTTGCGATACTATAGGGCGGCCCAGTTGGTGCAGCTATATCATGTTTTTTCCAACCATAATAGGCCACACTGGGTGGACCTGGAGGCGCAGGCTTGTCAGCCTGTGCCTTTGGTGCTTCGAATGTGGCTCCCTGCTAGAAAACAGAGGGCAAGGCTGTGTCCTACATTGTCCCATTCCTTGCGGCTGTGGAACATAGCATGTAGTGTACCATCTTAGGTCCCCCCACACACCGGTAGCCCCCCTCTTCAATAATCCCCATTTTGCACCAGGGCTTCAAATTTCTCAATTTAGTTGGTGGATTGACAAATGCCTTTATAGAATAGGTAATTTTCTAGAGGGGAATCCTATCGCCTCCTCCAAATAACCCACTTCCTTCGGACCCTTAAGACTGATCAGATTGACATCACAACTAGAACACTGTATTAAAATAGATGCATGAGGGGGTCTGGGATACGGGGAGTAATCACGGCATTATATAGCCTATTCACTAATCCGGCTGCCAAGCCTACATATCAGCTGGCATGGGAGACCTACTTGGGGGAATCCATTGAGGAGGAGGAGTGGAACAGGTGGTCGACCATGGTGCACAGGGTTATACTTAACACCACTTTGGTGGAAGCAAACTATAAGGTGCTGTAGCGGTGGTACCTGGTGCCAACGAGACTAGCCAAATTGTTTCCAGGAACTTCCCCCCCTGTGTTTTAGACACTGTGGGCAGAATGGGGACATGTATCACGTGTGGTGGAGCTGCCCAACAGTCCGGCGCTACTGGATCAGAGTGATTAACTTGATACACTCAGCGACGGGTCAGAGAATCAGTAGGGGCACCAAGAGTGCTATTTTCAGACTTGCCAGTTGAGATGCTGAAACACACACGCTCCCTTATATTTTTTATTCTCCTGGCGGCAAAAATAATTATAGCGCGTGCTTGGAAGACGCCTGGGCTCAATGTCTTACTGGTGAAACATAAAATGTTGTGGATTATGCTTAATGAAAAGTTGGCTAGCATTCGTCAGGACAAACAACGTAAATTTGAAAAGGTGTGGAATCCCTGGATCGCGTATTTACAGGCTCCATAGCGGCGGGGGGGGGGGGGTAGGTCTGGCACAGGAGGATGTTTTTTTCCCTCTTCCGCTCTTTTTCCTTCTTTATTTCTTTACCCATTCTTATTCATGTCCTTATTCTTCTACTTCTCACCCTTCTATTCCCTGCTCTTTCTTTTTCTTCTCTTCACTCCTATTGTTCCCCCCCCCCTTTTTTTCCATTTTTCCCTTCTTCTTTCGGGGGTCTGGAATTAGGCGAGGTGATATTAGCTCTGGGATGTGGGGCTTTAGCTTTGGATCCCGGAGTATAGGTCTGTGCCTTATCGGCCACTTGAGCGGTGGCCACAAGTCTATTACTTCGTTACTAAGCAGGCCATACTTATTGGTAATGTTTTCATACTGATTCTCTTGGTGGGTGGGGTGTGTAGGGTGGTCGGTGCTGGGGGGGGGCTGCGCCCTGCCACGGACACAGTTTGAACACAGTTGGGGTGTCTGGGGTGGGGAGCGGGGCCTCTGCTCGGCTGTCCGCTAAATGGTTTAGTTGGTTTTCTAGACACAGAGCATTCCTCCTTTGATACAGTAAAGTCGCAGGACCCTATGTATTACACTGTTGCACTGTTTGATACCGATGAGACAATGTTTTGTATACTTGCACACACTGCTGTGTGGTGCTTTTCTATATGTTACCCCTTTCTTTTTTCACTGTTTTGTAAAACTTAATAAAAAACTATTGAAAAAATAAAAAATAAATAAACCCAGGAAAACTGCCACCTTTCAATCTAAGAGTACAGGAAAAACCTATGAAATAAAAAAGATTATTACTTGTCAGTCCACTCTTGTCATCACGTGCCCATGTGGGTTACAGTATATTGGAAGAACAATAAGGACATTGAGCATCAGAGTAAATTAACACATTAACAATATTAAAAAGGGATTCCCAAAGCATAGTTTGTCAAACCATTTTCGTCATGTCACCATAGAGACCACACTGGTATGGTTTTTTGTGGTATAGACAAGGTTGAACCACATTGGAGGGAGGGCAACATGACCCAGAGGGTATCAAAAAATGAAACTGAACGGATTTTTAAAAAAAGGACACTTTACATCCAATGGGCATGAATATTTATATAGATCTAAATTGTTTTATTTCTAATTATTACATTTACTGCATAATTTATTATTATTATTAAGTATTCATTTTTTTTATAAATTTTTTGATAAATATTAAAAAGAAAATAATATTCATATATATATATATATATATATATATATATATACAGTATATAATGAATATTAATGTTGATGTATATTAATTTAATTGTGAAGGTACTCACTGTCACTGGGAGTGAAAGACAGATACTTAATGGTTTGGATTGCTTCAAGTGGGACAGTAGTATTTGTCAGCAATATCTCATGAGAAATATGAATATTTAATCCCACTTTACACTGTGAGACCTATGTACAACAAATAAGATAACTGCGCTAATGAGAGAAGAAAAAAAGCTGCAACTTCAAGTGTGACAACACCCCAAACTAGTAAATAAAACAATAAGTCGCGCTAGACAAGTGAAATTAGACCAAAATGATAATAATAATAATATAATAAAGTCCACAAAAAATAGTTCATGAATTCTTAGGTGCAAAAATGGTTGAAATCGTGACACAGAGAAATCCACATCTGATAGGGAAACTGCTAACCAGAGATGAGTAAAAGAATGACATATAACTCAATCCTCCTATTTCATTCAAGAAATGTAGAATCCAGTTCAGATGTGAGCAAAGTATTATGGCGTCAGAAATTCCTCAAATCTCCAAAGTGTGATAGAGGAGGGGTAGAAACCAGAAGAAAGAAGAAATGTGCATATATGAACCTCAATTGGATGAAGAAAAAAGGGAGGGCACACAGTGGGACTCCTCTTCCGATGGATAATGGAGGAGAGAGGGAAAAGCACACCAATAATATCTGCACCTGGTAAAAGTGAATCCTTACCAAACCACAGTAAGGAAAACGCTTCAAAGGAGACAATAATGTTGATTGAAGATTTCAGGGAGATCGAACGATCAGACCAATCATTCACATATAGGGCATTCATAAGTGATAACTGTAAATGCTGAAGTCTTGACACCTGCAAGGAGACTGAATTAAATCTGAACTGTCTGAACATATAGCCTGTTGCCATGAAGTCTGACTCCTAAAAGATCATAGAAATATGTAGATATGTATTCCATACGTAGATGTGTATTCCATGGACTTCAATGTAGGAGACGGACAGACTGTTATTGGCAGTCTTGTCCTATTGTCTGTTTTGAGGTGGGATGCGTATTGTGTTAAGTCTGACTGTCCCATTGTTAAATGTTAATGAGCCCACATTGTTCTGTCCATATGGCTGTATAATTAGTTCAGGTTAATTCTGTTTCTGTATACAATTCCATCTGCATATGATAATGCAATCAGGCAATCCCTGATCTGTGTGTGGTAATATAATCAAGGAGGGGGGGGGGCCCATGCTGTATATAAATTCTGTGTGACTGTTCAATAAAATGTGATTCCAGTACAAGCTAAGTTGTTGGCTAGCTTTGTATGTAGGGCAGATGGGATTCGATATCTATGTTCAGGACTGCAAGGAAGCCGTATACTGATGGAAGACCATAAGTACAGTGTGGGTCAACAGTTCCCTTACATTAGTTATTAAAATATAAATCAGTAACTAATTTTTATTTAAATTTTATTTTTAGCTAGATATACCAATTTGTAAAATATAATTTAATACGTTTTTAAATTTATATGTCTATTTATTAAATTCATTTTCATGGTAAATTAACTAAGTTTCTATTTTTAGTCGGTTATATTTTTGTGATTGCCAATAATAATAAGTTATTAGAATTAAGAATTGATTTTGAATTATATGATTGTGCTGTATTTGGTATTTATCATGTCTTATGTACTATCTAATTTAATCCAGTTTGTGGCGATTTGAAGATTAGCCACTAGGTGGCTATGTTGCTTGTGTATTTATTGCATTATTATCAGTCACTAGTATGGTTATATACTCTTTTATGGATATCTAGTTCAACCTATAAGGTCGTTTCTCTGACTAAGCACACTGAACTGGATTGGATTAGCTGTTTTCCGATGTGTACATAAATAAGGAACTGACATAGGGGATCATATGACTCCTGATGACGTCAGACGTTTGCTGACGAAACGCGTTGAGTCTAGGGTACGCCACAACGTCACTTACGGTATTTCGTACGTAATTACAGTATGGCTTTCCAGACCTCGTAACTGCGATTCCTTTCTGTTGGCGCTCGAATTTGGAAATGTAAGTTGCTATATTTTTAATAAATGGATTTTTAAAGCATACTACACCATAAAGCCTCCATCTTTTCTCTGCATTTGCCTGGGTTTCGCTTGGTACCGAGTGGACCGATGTAGGGACCTATATATGTACTATTATCTTCCAAGGGACATCTGGTAGGTGGGCTGTGCATGTGGTGTCAGTGGAGGAGAGCACTAACCCACGAACACAAATTAGCAAGTGTCTTTGGAGATAAGGAAACCCATCATACTCACTTTTAGGGGTTTGGCACAATTTTCTGGACACGGACTTCCCCATATTATTCACTTTTATTGGGCTTGTTATTGTTTGAGCGCAGTCTCCCTCCCTTTTTTTCTTATCAGTTTAAGCCTAGTTGCTTTTAGACGGGCCGCTCAGCACGTTTGCTTGTTTTTTTGCACACGGATATTTATTTATTTATTTATTGATTCATATATTTACATGGATATATAATTATTTATTGATTTATTTATTCAATTTACTAATATTCAAATCTATTTATATATTCATAATTATTCAATCACTTATACATATTCTGAATATTGGGTAGATGTTGTAGGATTGTGGAAGCAATAGTTTATATGCCGCAGGGATATTTCCCATTTAATTGAAAATGGAACAAGTTACCATAGCCCCAGGTTTTGTGATGGGCAGGGGGGTTTCAAGTTAGCTTTGGGTAACCAGACCTTATCTCCAGTTTTCAGGACCGGGTCCCTCTGACAGTAGATGAGTCATAGATAATAAGGACACGGCGGCCGGGAGGCCACCCTGCACCTTAACGACCAGCTATTATCGAATTAATTTGAATCATTTGTTCATTTGCATCAAACATCTGAATGAAACACACATTGTGTTTCATTCATTAATGTTTAATTCGGATTCGTTGAAACTCATTACTGTTGTATTTGAAAACATCCAAATTTTCAAATAAGGAAAATTTTATCCAAATTTCAATTCGGAACGAAATTACCACACACGTCTATTGAGAACCCTTTTATGAACTTACAGTAAAAATTAGGAAAGCCCCCAAATCTCTGGATGCCTTTCCTGTCGGGGAGTGCTGGCCACACAAGGATATTTGACACTTATTGGAGATCCATAGTGGCCCCATAAGATTATTAGTCCCAAGAATTGGATGGCCTGCTTCTCGAACTTGCATTTTAACACCTTCACATACTGTAACAGATTTAGATTCAGAATACTTTATTAATCCCAAAGGGAAATTACTAAAATACAATTACATTCAACAATGCAACACAAAGATCACAATAACAAATCACAACAACAATACAATTAGGAAGAAAAAGTATTCACAATAGTGATACCTCTAGCGCTTGCTAATCCCTAGTTGAAATTTAAAATATGTGCTAAAAATTCACAGTGGATACAATTAATAAATAAACATGAAAATAAATCACTTCAAAAATAACTTAAATATAATAGTCCATTCAATGTGTAGTGATAAATCAATCAACATTAATAATAAACCATAAAATGATAAAGTCCAAATCCAAATAATTTGTATTAAGGTGCTGGTGCTTCTTCCTTAATAACTGGTGCTTCCTTTCCCGTGATAAATAAATAAATAAATTGCCCACTCACCAGATGTTGTGGGTTCTATATGTCTTATGACATTAGAACCTAACTTGCTTCAATAGAAAATCCTTTCCAGGTTCGGGTTCCCTCTCCCTGGGTATGGACAGGCCGTTCGGTTAAAAATCCACCATGGGATGAGTCTCCTCCAACCACGGGCCAAAGTATGAGATGTATTCCCTGCAAATCACCTCCAATCACAAGCCGTGATGGGGGAATAAATGGATAGTGTGGTATTGCTTTTCAAAGTTTTATTGCACACACCAAAAAAACAATATTGCACACTCAACGGTCAAATCCGTAAACTCCAAAATTGATAAAAGCAGGTGTCATACACTTCCACATCTTCAAAGGCAATATCCAGCAAAGTGAAATAGAAAAAAAGCTGTGCTCAATCCAAAAAATGACAGACAAACAGGACAGGATCGTCATACACGTGTGCTGGAGAGTGGAGAGCGGTAGTTCCGGCTTGCGTTCCACTCAACAACGTATGACGTCACGGCGTGCGTTCCACCTAACGCGTTTCGTCATTGGTTCAGACGTCTTCAGAGGTGGAGTCACACGTCTAGCTCAACACTTATATGCCGGAGCTGCCGCTCTGCACTGCGCACGACTCCGCCCATTTAATTACTCTGTCGGAAACAGGAAATACCTCCCGTGTCCCCGCAATAACATTGTGCTATGTAAACCAAGAAAATCATAACAAAATATCTTTGTGCTATTCAAATGTAATTGTTAAACCAGCTCTCATTTTCCCCTAGATTAATAGCGCTTGGCATTCATAGTGTATGTGTACTATTTTATTATTTCTCAATAATACTTTTATTAATAATAAAAATTATCTATAAAAATTACTTTTTTAAACTTTATTTGTAAACCTAAAATAACATTATGACCAATCTTTATGAGGTTTTGTGGCATGTAATTATCTTTATAGTTTATAAATGTATAGAGTTTTTAAAACTTTATTTTATTTAAAAGAATATAATTTATCAAATCAATACTTTTACTAATATATTATGTGGATATATTTAAACATTGTATTCTATTATATATTATATATTTATTATATAAATTACGTAAATCCAGAAAAATATATATAAATATGATTAAAAATTTTAATAAAAAATATTTAAAATATTATTATAAAGATTTTTAAAATTTACAAAAATTGAGCGGAAATTTAAATATTAAAATAATCTATGGATTTGATATAAAACAGTTAATATCCATGTCAACGTTCATACCATTGGGTTGCAAGGTGGAAAGTTCATAAATCCACCGAGATTCATTTTGGGAGACAGCAATACACATGTTACTGCCCCTCCAGTTCTGTTCGATCTTGTCGATGCCCAAAATAGTAAGAAAGGTGGGGTCCCTATTATGTACCAATCTAAAATGTAGGGAAAGGCTGTGCTTTTTAAATCCTTTCTTAATGTTGGCGATGTGTTCGCCCATACGCACCCTAAGTTCTCTTGTGGTGCGACCAACGTATTGAAGCCCACATGGGCAAGTGAGGAGGTATGTGACATGGGTACTACGGCATGTGATTAATTTCTTAATATTATATTTCTTTTTAGTCACATTTGATTGAAATTCAAGTACTTGTCGTTTTCGGGTTTTCACCGTTCTGCATGATTTGCACCTTCCGCATGAATAAAATCCTTTGTAATCTAGAAAAGTTAAAAGTTTCTTAGGGGGATCCGGAACATTTTTCACCAGTTTGTCTCTGAGGTTGGGTCCTCTTCGATAAACAAACTTCGGGCGCGTTGGGATAACCCCCCTCAACTTTTCATCTCTCAAAAGAAGGTGCCAATGCTTTTTTATGATGTCTTCTACTTCCTTATATCTTACGTTATATTGTGTGATGAAGTTCAGAGAGTAATCCGAATTTTCTTTTTTCTTATCTTTTAGAAGTGTTTCTCTGTTCATACCTCTTACATCTTCTCTAACTCTTTCCAATATATTTCTTTTGTATCCTTTTTCTTGGAACCTATCCAGTATCATATTCGATTGGGTATTGTAATCCTGTTCATTGCTGTAATTCCTCCTTAGGCGCATCAGTTGTCCCTTAGGGATTCCTTTTATCCAGTTAGGGTGGTGTCCACTATGAGTAGGGATATATCCATTCCTATCTGTTGCTTTAAAGTGCGTCTTAGTGCAGAGTCCATTTTCTCCTTTAAATATGGTAAGGTCCAGGTAGTGTATTTCATTTTTATCCCATGTTCCACTAAATTTTATTTTGTAACGGTTGATGTTCAAATCTTCTATATATTGCCTCAGAGTTTCTTCCGATCCTCTTCAGGTATTTCTTACATTTCTTTCTGTATATATTTAAAGGATTACTCGTGAGTTTTGTGTAAGTTTCTTCATCATGCACTAATTTATTAAGTTCTTCATAGTAGTCCTCTTTCTTTAGGATTACTATGCCCCCACCTTTGTCCGCGGGGCGAATGACAACGTTTTTCCTTTGTTCCAATTCACGTATACCCATATTAATGTTTTCTTTAGGTTCATGCCACTTTTTATTCATCGATTTCAAATCTTGCTCCACCATTGATTTAAACGTATCCACAAAATGGTTATTGGTGCACCGTAGATGTGGAATCGTTATACAGGAATATTGAACAAGAGGATGCCCTATCAGCCATAAAATGGGCCATAGAAGACCAATTAGAGTTGGAATCAGAACAAAAAGAATTCATTTTGAAACTTCTAAAGATGACAATGAAGAGGAATTATTTCTGGCACCAGGGTGAATACTATCGCCAACACAAAGGAGTTGCTATGGGCGCCCGCTACGCACCGAGTGTAGCCAATCTTTTTCTTAGTAAGTGGGAAAAAGAAGAAATCTGGGGTAAAAAACGAGATGAATTGGTAATGTACCGAAGGTATATAGATGATGTGATCATCGTTTGGAAAGGATCGGAAGAAACTCTGAGGCAATATATAGAAGATTTGAACATCAACCGTTACAAAATAAAATTTAGTGGAACATGGGATAAAAATGAAATACACTACCTGGACCTTACCATATTTAAAGGAGAAAATGGACTCTGCACTAAGACGCACTTTAAAGCAACAGATAGGAATGGATATATCCCTACTCATAGTGGACACCACCCTAACTGGATAAAAGGAATCCCTAAGGGACAACTGATGCGCCTAAGGAGGAATTGCAGCAATGAACAGGATTACAATACCCAATCGAATATGATACTGGATAGGTTCCAAGAAAAAGGATACAAAAGAAATATATTGGAAAGAGTTAGAGAAGATGTAAGAGGTATGAACAGAGAAACACTTCTAAAAGATAAGAAAAAAGAAAATTCGGATTACTCTCTGAACTTCATCACACAATATAACGTAAGATATAAGGAAGTAGAAGACATCATAAAAAAGCATTGGCACCTTCTTTTGAGAGATGAAAAGTTGAGGGGGGTTATCCCAACGCGCCCGAAGTTTGTTTATCGAAGAGGACCCAACCTCAGAGACAAACTGGTGAAAAATGTTCCGGATCCCCCTAAGAAACTTTTAACTTTTCTAGATTACAAAGGATTTTATTCATGCGGAAGGTGCAAATCATGCAGAACGGTGAAAACCCGAAAACGACAAGTACTTGAATTTCAATCAAATGTGACTAAAAAGAAATATAATATTAAGAAATTAATCACATGCCGTAGTACCCATGTCACATACCTCCTCACTTGCCCATGTGGGCTTCAATACGTTGGTCGCACCACAAGAGAACTTAGGGTGCGTATGGGCGAACACATCGCCAACATTAAGAAAGGATTTAAAAAGCACAGCCTTTCCCTACATTTTAGATTGGTACATAATAGGGACCCCACCTTTCTTACTATTTTGGGCATCGACAAGATCGAACAGAACTGGAGGGGCAGTAACATGCGTATTGCTGTCTCCCAAAATGAATCTCGGTGGATTTATGAACTTTCCACCTTGCAACCCAATGGTATGAACGTTGACATGGATATTAACTGTTTTATATCAAATCCATAGATTATTTTAATATTTAAATTTCCGCTCAATTTTTGTAAATTTTAAAAATCTTTATAATAATATTTTAAATATTTTTTATTAAAATTTTTAATCATATTTATATATATTTTTCTGGATTTACGTAATTTATATAATAAATATATAATATATAATAGAATACAATGTTTAAATATATCCACATAATATATTAGTAAAAGTATTGATTTGATAAATTATATTCTTTTAAATAAAATAAAGTTTTAAAAACTCTATACATTTATAAACTATAAAGATAATTACATGCCACAAAACCTCATAAAGATTGGTCATAATGTTATTTTAGGTTTACAAATAAAGTTTAAAAAAGTAATTTTTATAGATAATTTTTATTATTAATAAAAGTATTATTGAGAAATAATAAAATAGTACACATACACTATGAATGCCAAGCGCTATTAACCACTTTACGACCGGCGCACGACGATCTACGTCGGCACTCAGCCCCGGCCAGGCAAACTGACGTAGGCCTACGTCAGCACAATTTGCCGGCCCTGTGCGCGCTCCCGCGCGTCCCCGCCGCCGATGATGACTCGATTGGGTTCAGAACCGATCAGTCATCAGGTCCAGGCCAATCATTTTTGGTCTGGACCTGTTGATCGGTCCTGCCCAATCAGATCATCCTCTAAGCCTGTGAAATGTAAACACAGGCTTAGAGGAGATGTGCCCTCCCCCCACAACGGTCTTTTTGGATCCAGCGTGAGAGGAGAGCACATCTTACTGTGAGTACTGCACCAAGCACACCCACACACAGTTAGATAGGCACATTTCACCCCCGATCGCCCCCCCAATTAACCCCTACAGCACCTGACACAACACACACTATATACAGCATATAGCATATACCTATATACCTGTATAAGTGTGATTTGTGAACAGGTGTAGCCCTTGCGACCCCCCCTTTTCCACTCAAATTACCCCCCACCCCCCCCTAATAAAGATTTAACCCACTGATCCCCCCTGAACCCCCCCTGATCACCGCCGTTAACCCCTACACCCTCTGTCACATCAGCACTAATACAAACGCAATATACGGTGTTATTGTATTTTTGTATTAGTGTCATTGTGATCAGAATTAGCGCAGGCGACTAAGTTTCTGTCCCAAGAAGGTTTAGGGTCCCCGCCACCCGCCCAATAAAGATTTAAGCCCCTGACCCCCCCCTGATCACCCCTACACCCCCTGCCATAACACACACCGTATACAGTATATAGCATTTTGCTATATACCCGTATAAGTGTGATTTGTGGTCAGGTCTAGCGCTTGCGACCCCCCTTTTTCCACTTGAATTACCCGCCACCCCCCCCTAATAAAGATTTAAGCCCCTGATCCCACCTGATCCCCCCCTGATCACCGCTAGTTAACCCCTACACCCTCTGTCACATCAGCACTAATACAAACGTAATATACTGTGTCTTTGTATTTTTGTATTAGTGTCATTGTGATCAGAATTAGCGCAGGCGACTAAGTTTGTGTCCCAAGCAGGTTTAGGGTCCCCCCCACCCGCCCAATAAAGATTTAATCCCCTGATCCCCTCCTGATCACCCCTACACCCCCTGCCACAACGCACACTGTATACAGTATATAGCATTTTCTATATACCCGTATAAGTGTGACTTGTGACCAGGTTTAGCGCTTGCCACCGTTCCTTTTATCCTTAGGATACCCGCCAGTCCCTTCCAATAAAGATTTAAACCCCTGATCCCCCCCTGATCACATCCCGTTAACCCCTACACCCTCTGTCACATTAGCACTAATACACACATAATATACTGTTTTTACTGTATTTTGTATTGGTGTCATTGTGACTTGAGGTTGCGCTAGCTAGCTAGTTTCTTTCCCAAAGGAGGTTTAGGGTCCCCGCCACCCCCCCCAGATCCCCAGCGCATAGTTTAGAAGTAACCCCTTGATTGCCACACACGCACGCACGCACGCACGCACCTACACTTCCATTTCTAGTATAGTGTTTGAACAGATCAATATCTGATCTGATCAGAACTATACTAGCGCCCCCATAGTTTAGGGTTCCCAAAACGCGGTGTTTGCACGATCAGTACTGATTCCGGCCAGCACCTGCGTTTAACCCTTTCACCCAGGCAAGTGTAGTAATCAATAGATTACTGTCACTTGCAAAAAAACACAAGACACAAAACCGCTGTGTTAGCAGAGTCAGGCCTGATCCCTGCTAGCATTAGCAGTTTTTTTTGTAGCGCTTGAAATAATCTTCGACAACCAGGTGCTTTTATTACCTGTGAGTCGCATCACTGTACGAGTAAATTTAGTTGCCAAAATGACCAAACGTTCGTACAGGGATGAAGAGCTTCTCAGTTATATGCTGACCGAGTCATCTGATAGCGAAGGGGAAGCTACAATGACCGAATTAGTGTCAGTATATGAACCTGATGACGGCAGCGGCTCCCTGACAGATAGCTCCGACGACAGATGGGTCCCTGTTAGACCCAGGCGTACCCGACCCCATTCTGAAGTTGTTGTGATGCAGGAATCGCAGGGTGCTCGTATGGAGCAGAGTGTGGGTACTAGTGCCGCTCATCCTTCTGGCGACCTGGCAAGCGCCAGCGGCCTAGTACACCCTGGACCTAGTACAACCAGCACTGCAGTAAGACCTGGTGACGTGGCGAGTCCCCTAAGTGCAGTTGAAGCTGGTGCGGTGGCTAGCACAAGTAGTGGCCCGCAGCCACCGCGTATTCGAAGACAGGCCCGTAGAGCCCATAGTGCCCTCCCTGATGCGCTGGCATTTCCTAATTGGCAACCCACTGATACTACAGCGCCAGTACTTCCCCCATTCACCGCCCAACCTGGAATCCACGTGGAGACAGCTGGTTTTACGCCCCTGAACTTTTTTGAGCTGTTCTTCACGGAAGATCTTTACAGATCTATTGTGGATCAATCAAATTTATATGCACAACAGTTCATCGCCGCCAACCCAAATTCACACCTTGCCAGACAATTCGGCTGGAAACCTATAACGGTTTCCGAATTTAAGATCTTTCTGGGCCTTTCCCTCCACATGGGCATAACTAAACAGAGTGAATTGCGGCTATATTGGTCCACTAGCCCAGTTCACCATATGCGCATGTACTCTGCCTCTATGTCCAGGACGAGATACGAGCAAATTCTGCGATTTATGCATTTCAGCGACAATGAACTCTGTCGTCCTCGGGGAGACCCTGCATACGATCGGCTCCACAAAATTCGGCCCCTCATAGACCACTTCAATCAGCGGTTTGCAGCCTTGTTTACCCCCGAACAAGTTGTCTGCGTTGACGAGTCCCTGATTAAATTTACTGGCCGCCTTGCTATGAAACAGTACCTCCCCAGCAAGCGTGCCAAGTACGGGGTCAAACTGTATAAATTGTGTGACAGGGCCACAGGCTATACAGTTAGTTTCCGGGTCTATGAGGGAAAAGATAGCTGTGTGGAGCCCCCCAACTGCCCAGACTACATAGGGAGCAGCGGTAAGATCGTTTGGGACTTGGTGTCACCCTTATCCGGAAAGGGGTACCATTTGTACGTGGACAACTTTTATACAAGCGTGCCACTATTTAGTCACCTTCTTGATTTACAAATTGGCGCATGTGGCACCGTGCGACCTAATCGCCGGGGCTTCCCCCAACGGCTTGTAGATTCCCGTCTTAGTCGGGGGGCGAGAGCCTGCTTGAAAACGGACAAATTACTTGCGGTGAAGTGGAAGGATACACGGGATGTTTATGTTCTGTCCTCCCTTCACCCAGACACGACGATCCAAATTCCTACGGCAACTGGCGTTGTGGAGAAACCCCTCTGTGTCCACGAATATAACCTTAACATGGGAGGGGTGGACCTTAACGACCAGCTTTTGGCGCCGTATTTAGTTGCCCGTAAAGCCAGACGCTGGTACAAAAAAGTGTCTGTTTACCTATACCAATTGGCTATGCTGAACGCCTTTGTCCTATACAGGGCGTCAGGACGAACTGGATCTTTCCGGGAATTCCAGGAAGAGATCATCCTTGCCTACCTGTACCCAGGAGGCATGCCTGCCCAACTTCCCCTTCCAGATGCAGTGAGCCGGCTGCATGAGAGGCATTTTTCACATGTCCTCCCGAGTACCCCTACCCAAAGATGGCCCCAAAGAAGATGTCGTGTCTGTAGCAAGCGCGGATTTAGGCGTGACACCCGTTATTATTGTCCCAAATGTCCTGACCAACCTGGTCTCTGCATCGGGGAATGTTTCGAGCGCTACCATACACTAGTGGATTATTAGCGTAGGGTACAGCACGACACAGTGTAGGGCACATAAACACAGGGTCTCGAAGGATGTTGGATGTCCATCGACATTTTGAGAGACCCAAGCTGGAAGAGAAGATCGCAGATGATCGCAGTCCCTCCCAAATCAAGAAGAAAAGGAACAGTTAGAAAGAAAAATAAAAGGATCCAAAAACTGTTGTGGTGTCAGTAATTTTATATGTCCTTCTACTCCTTCCTACTATACTTTTTTTCAATGTCCTTTGTTTGTTTTTTCATTCTTTTGTGACCTGTTTCTCTTGCAGGTCCCTCGTCGGCTACCACGCATTGATTTTATATATTCTGACACAAACAGCGTTTGCGCTCAGCATATATGGATACCTTTGCTGATAGCAGCTGTGGTGATTTTCTGATTTCAGCACTGCAGTTAAAATCCTATTTTGGTATACGTGGATAGCGCCGTGTATACCCATCATTAAATTCAGTGGGTGGTTGTTTGGGCGGTTAATGATGAAAATCCAAAAACTGTTGTTGTCAGTCATTTTATATGTCCTTCTACTCCTTCCTACTATACTTTTTTTCAATGTCCTTTGTTTGTTTTTTCATTCTTTTGTGACCTGTTTCTCTTGCAGGTCCCTCGTCGGCTACCACGCATTGATTTTATATATTCTGACACAAACAGCGTTTGCGCTCAGCATATATGGATACCTTTGCTGATAGCAGCTGTGGTGATTTTCTGATTTCAGCACTGCAGTTAAAATCCTATTTTGGTATACGTGGATAGTGTCGTGTATACCCATCATTAAATTCAGTGGGTGGTTGTTTGGGCGGTTAATGATGAGTAATACTACGCATTATTCCTGTGCTGATTTCTGATAGGTTCTCTTTTTTTCCGTTCAGCCCACAGGCGGCATGAAAAAAAAAAAAACCTATATGCCAAACAAGGACCAGCAATGTACTGGTACGTTGCTGGACTTTGAGTGGTTATACCAGGATGATGCCTGCAGATTTAGGCATCATCTTGGTATCGTTTTTTACAGCCAGCGGTCGGCTTACATGTAAAAGCAATTCTAGCAGGTAATTGGCCGCTAGACTGCTTTTACATGCAGTGGGAGGGGCCTCCCCCCCCCCCCCACCGCCGCCTTCCGCAGCCTTCCATGGTTTTTCTCTGGCTCTCCTGTCCCACCGGTTAACCCGAGAGTGCAGCCGGTGGTTCAATTATCTAACCATAGAGCTAATTGGAGATGAGAATGGCTCCAATCATCTCTATGGCCTAAGATGCCGGAGGCTACGAGCATTTTATGACTTCTGTTTCGCCAGAAATAAACAGGGCCATTGGGAAATTGGGAAAGTATTTTATCACACCAATTTTGGTGTGGTCAGATGCGTTAAGGTCAGAGGAGAGATCTAGAGTCTAAAAGACCCCAATTTTTTTTAAAAAGAGTACCTGTCACTACAGATTGCTATCATAGGGGATATTTAAATTCACTATGATAACAATAAAAATGATTTAAAAAAAAAAAATTAAAGGAAAGGTGTCAAAATAACATAAAAAAGCAAAAGAAAAAAAAAAAAAAAAAAAAAAAATTGAGCCCCCCCCCTTACCCCCGGTGCTTGCGCGCAATGGCGCACGCAAGCGGTGGTCTAGTGTCATATGTAAACCACAATTGCAGCATGCATGTGAGGTATCGCCGCGATCGCCAGATCGAGTGCAGTAATTCTTGCAGTAGACCTCCTCTGTAAGTCTAAAGTGGTAACCTGTAGAGACTTTTTAAGGTTTTCAAAAATGTACATAAGTTTTTGTCGCTGCGCAGGCATGCGCAATTTTTAAAGCATGTCATGTTAGGTGTCTATGAACTCGGCATAAGATCATCTTTTAAATTTTACCAAAAAAATTGGAATTATATAGTGTATTTGTGCAATAAATTAAAAAAAAATGTATTTTTTTCGCAAAAATTGCGTTTGGAAAATCTGTGCGCAAATACCGTGTGACAAAAAAATTTGCAACATCCACCATTTTATTCTATAGGGCCTCTGCTTTAAAAAAATATATAATGTTTGGGGGTTCAAAGTAATTTTCTAGTAAAAAAAAAATATTTTTTCATGTAAACAAAAAGGCACAGAAAAGGCTTGGTTTTCAAGTGGTTAGAAGAGTGGGTGATGTGTGGATAAGATTGAGTATAAAATGCCGGAACTGTTCAAACACCCCCCTAATGACCCCTTTTTGAAAAGTAGACACCCAAAGCTTTTTTCTGAGAGGCATGGTGAGTCCATGGAGTATTTTATATTTTGCCACAAGTTTCGGGAAAATTATTATTTTTTTTTTTTTTGTTGTTTTTTTACAGAAAGTTGTCACTAAATGATATATTGCTCATGCATGCCATGGGAATATGTGAAATGACACCCCAAAATACATTCTTTTGCTTCTCCTGAGTACAGGGATACCACATGTGTGAGACTTTTTGGGAGCCTAGCTGTGTACGCGCCCCCGAAAACCAATCCACATCTTCAGGTTTTCTAATGGCGTAAATTGCTGATTTTACCCCTGACTACCTGTCACAGTTTCAGAGGCCCTGAAATTTCAAGATGGCACAAAACCCCCCCAAATGACCCCATTTTGCAAAGTAGACACTCCAAGCTACTGGCTGAGAAGTATGGTGAGTCCATGGAATAGTTTATATTTTGCCACAAGTTTCGAGGAAAAAAAAATTTTTTATTTTTTTTTATTTTTTTACACAAAGTTGTCAGTAAATGATATATTGCTCACACAGGCCATGGGTATATGTGAAATGACACCCCAAAATACATTCTGCTGCTTCTCCTGAGTACAATGATACCCCATGTGTGAGACTTTTTGCCAGTCTAGCCGCGTACAGGACCCGGAAAACCAATGCGCACCTTTAGGCTTTCTAAGGGCGTAAATTGTTGATCTTACTCCTTACTACCTATCACAGTTTTGAAGTCCATAAAAAGCCAAGATTGCACAAACCCCCCCCAAATGACCCCATTTTGCAAAGTAGACACTCCAATCTATTTGCTGAGAGGCATGGTGAGTATTTTGCAGCTCTAATTTTTTTTGGAAAATGAAGAAAAAACAGGAAAATGCATTTTTTTTCCTCTTTTTTCAATTTCCAAAACTTTGTGACAAAAAGTGAGATCTGCAAAACACTCAACATGCCTCTCTGCAAATAGCTCAGGGTGTCTACTTTCCGAAAAGGGGTCATTTGGGGGGGGGTTGTGCTGTCTTGGCATTTCATGGCCTCCAAAACTGTGATAGGTAGTCAGGAGTGAAATCAACAATTTACGCCCTTGGAAAGCCTGAAGGCGATGATTGGTTTTCGGGGTCCTGTACTCGGCTAGACTGCAAAAAAGTCTCACACATGGGGTATCCCTATACTCAGGAGAAGCAGCAGAATGTATTTTGGGGTGTCAGTTCACATATACCCATGGCATGTGTGAGCAATATATCATTTACTGACAACTTTGTGTAAAAAAAAAAAATATATATATATATATATATTTCCCGGAACTTGTGGCAAAATATAAAATATTCCATGGACTCACCATGCCTCTCAGCAAATAGCTTGGGGTGTCTACTTTCCAAAATGGGGTCATTTGGGGGGGTTTTGTGCTATCTTGGAATTTTAGGGCCTCCGAAACTGTGATAGGTAGTCAGGAGTGAAATCAACAATTTACGCCCTTGGAAAGCCTGAAAGTGGGGACTGGTTTTCGGGGACCTGTACTCGGCTAGACTGCAAAAAAGTCTCACACATGGGGTATCCCTGTACTCAGGAGAAGCAGCAGAATGTATTTTGGGGTGTCATTTCACATATACCCATGGCATGTGTGAGCAATATTTCATTTACTGACAACTTTGTGAAAAAAAAAAATATATATATATATATATATATATATATATATTTCCCGGAACTTGTGGCAAAATATAAAATATTCCATGGACTCACCATGCCTCTCAGCAAATAGCTTGGGGTGTCTACTTTCCAAAATGGGGTCATTTGGGGGGGTTTTGTGCTATCTTGGAATTTTAGGGCCTCCGAAACTGTGATAGGTAGTCAGGAGTGAAATCAACAATTTACGCCCTTGGAAAGCCTGAAAGCGGGGACTGGTTTTCGGGGACCTGTACTCGGCTAGACTGCAAAAAAGTCTCACACATGGGGTATCCCTGTACTCAGGAGAAGCAGAAGAATGTATTTTGGGGTGTCATTTCACATATACCCATGGCATGTGTGAGCAATATTTCATTTACTGACAACTTTGTGAAAAAAAAAAAAAAATATATATATATGTATTTCCTGGAACTTGTGGCAGAATATAAAATATTCCATGGACTCACCATGCCTCTCAGCAAATAGCTTGGGGTGTCTACTTTCCAAAATGGGGTCATTTGGGGGGGGTTTGTGCTATCTTGGAATTTTAGGGCCTCCGAAACTGTGACAGGTAGTGCAGAGGTGACATGCACAATTTACGCCATTAGAAAACCTGGGAGTGTTGATTGGTTTTCGCGGTCCTGTACACAGCTAGGCTCCCAAAAAGTCTCACACATGGGGCATCCCCATACTCAGGAGAAGTGGCAGAATGTATTTTGGGGTGTAATTCCACATATACCCATGTCATGTGTGAGAATTTTATCTTTTAGTGACAACGTTGTGTAAAAAAAAAAAATAAAAAAAAAAATAGTAATATTCCCAAAACTTGTGGTAAAATATAAAATATTCCATGGACTCACCATGCCTCTTAGCAAACAGCTTGGGGTGTCTACTTTCCAAAATGGGGTCATTTGGGGGGGTTTTGTGGTATCTTGACATTTCAGGGCCTCCTAAACCGTTAGAGGTAGTGAGAAAATGCAATGAAAAATGTACGCCCTTTGAAATTCTGATGGTGGGGATTTGTTTTTGTGGTCCCGTACACAGCTAGGCTCCCAAAAAGTCCCACATATGTGGTATCCCTGTACTCAGGAGAAGCAGCAGAATATATTTTGGGGTGTAATTACACATATACCCATGGCATGTGTGAGCAATATATCATTTCAATGACAACTTTGTGTAAAAAAAAAAAAAAAAAAAAAATTTTTAGTCATTTTTCAAACACCTGTGACAAAAAAATTAAATATTCAATGAGCTCAACATGCCTCTCAGAACATTCCTTAGGATGTCTACTTTCCAAAAAGTGGTAGTTTGGGGGGGTTTTGTACTGCCCTGCCATTTTAGCACTTCATGAAATGAGATAGGCAGTCAAAAATTAAAGCTGTGTAAATTTCTGTATTTACACCATAGTTTGTAGACGCTATAACTTTTGCGCAAACCAATAAAAATACGCTCATTGAATTTTTTTTTGTCAAAGACATGTAGCTAAATATATTTTGGCCAAAAAAAAATACATAAATTGAGTATATTGGATATTTTTTAAAAGACAAAGTTGAAAATGTCATTTTTTTGCAAAATTTTCGCTCTTTTTTTATTAATATCGCAAAAAATAAAAAGCGTAGAGGTGATCAAATACCACCAAAAGAAAGCTCTGTTTGTGGGAAAAAAAGGACGTAAATTTCGTTTGGGTACCACATTGCATGACCGCACAATTGTCAGTTAAAGTCACGCAGTGCCGAGTCGTAAAATACCCCCTGGTCGGAATGGGGGTAAAATCTTCCGGGGCTTAAGTGGTTAATCTAGGGGAAAATGAGAGCTGGTTTAACAATTACATTTGAATAGCACAAAGATATTTTGTTATGATTTTCTTGGTTTACATAGCACAATGTTATTGCGGGGACACGGGAGGTATTTCCTGTTTCCGACAGAGTAATTAAATGGGCGGAGTCGTGCGCAGTGCAGAGCGGCAGCTCCGGCATATAAGTGTTGAGCTAGACGTGTGACTCCACCTCTGAAGACGTCTGAACCAATGACGAAACGCGTTAGGTGGAACGCACGCCGTGACGTCATACGTTGTTGAGTGGAACGCAAGCCGGAACTACCGCTCTCCACTCTCCAGCACACGTGTATGACGATCCTGTCCTGTTTGTCTGTCATTTTTTGGATTGAGCACAGCTTTTTTTCTATTTCACTTTGCTGGATATTGCCTTTGAAGATGTGGAAGTGTATGACACCTGCTTTTATCAATTTTGGAGTTTACGGATTTGACCGTTGAGTGTGCAATATTGTTTTTTTGGTGTGTGCAATAAAACTTTGAAAAGCAATACCACACTATCCA
Source organism: Pelophylax lessonae (assembly GCF_965119305.1). Taxonomy (NCBI): domain Eukaryota; kingdom Metazoa; phylum Chordata; class Amphibia; order Anura; family Ranidae; genus Pelophylax; species Pelophylax lessonae. The sequence goes on from NC_138775.1 coordinate 4,884,514, forward strand.
TTTATTCCCCCATCACGGCTTGTGATTGGAGGTGATTTGCAGGGAATACATCTCATACTTTGGCCCGTGGTTGGAGGAGACTCATCCCATGGTGGATTTTTAACCGAACGGCCTGTCCATACCCAGGGAGAGGGAACCCGAACCTGGAAAGGATTTTCTATTGAAGCAAGTTAGGTTCTAATGTCATAAGACATATAGAACCCACAACATCTGGTGAGTGGGCAATTTATTTATTTATTTATCACGGGAAAGGAAGCACCAGTTATTAAGGAAGAAGCACCAGCACCTTAATACAAATTATTTGGATTTGGACTTTATCATTTTATGGTTTATTATTAATGTTGATTGATTTATCACTACACATTGAATGGACTATTATATTTAAGTTATTTTTGAAGTGATTTATTTTCATGTTTATTTATTAATTGTATCCACTGTGAATTTTTAGCACATATTTTAAATTTCCACTAGGGATTAGCAAGCGCTAGAGGTATCACTATTGTGAATACTTTTTCTTCCAATTTGCACCCGCACTTTACTAGCAGCTGCACTTAATTATCACAATTAATTTACTTATTTATATAAATCTTAACCAGGCTACGGTCACTGCCTCTCTGGCGCGCTAATATACACAGTATATTTTTTTGCCAACAATACAATTACCCATAACCGCAATTAATACCGCATAAAACTAAATTAATACTATACTGTAATCAACCATACCATCCTGTTAAAATACTACATAGAATAAATCACACCAATTGAAAAAAATAACAGAAACGACCAACATATAAATTACATCACTTTCTCTAACAATAATACAAATTACATCACTTTCTCTAACATTACCCAAACATAATTACACCTAACCTAACATAACAACATAATATAAAAATTACATAAAAATCTGGATCATAAACCAGATCAAATCTTCACATCCAGCACTCACAGAGAAGAATTATATAATTTGCTGGCCACAGGCAAAAATAATTTCCTGTGTGGCTCTGTGGTGCATTGAGGTTGAAACAATCTATCACTGAATGGCCTCCTCAGACTGACTAGCGCATTGTGGAGTGGTCGGAAGGAGTTGTCCAAGAATGAACTTACTTTGGACAACATCCTCTTCTTTAAGACCAGCCATAAAACCGTCTGAGATTTGAACCACGTGTGGGCAGGCTGAATGTCAGCTTGGGTACAACCAGCCTGCTGGATTCATTTGCGATTATCAGTAGCGACTGCCATAGCCGCTAGCATAATTACTGTATTCTCCCGATGGGGATGGCTACCCCCACCTGCCCCTGCCAGGAGCAGACAGTGGCCCCCACAGGAGGGATTCCCCTGTCAGCAATGTCTGTTTTGATGGGGGAATCATGCAAATTTCTTTCCTGCAACCACAGGAAAGACATTCATACCATCTTTGGCCTGCCTAACGAAAGATTAGTGTGCCACTCAGGCTCAGTCAGCACGGCGAATAGCACAAGTAACTCTTCATCCATTGAGGGAGTGCCAGCGAGGTATGGAGCTCATCCCAGATCCTGTGATCACTGAAGGGAAAGGAAGGAGAGATTCCCTAGTGCTGCACATCCAGGGTGTCCTATGCTATTAGGAGTGGCAACCTCAGCCTGGGCTCCTGCCAGGCCATGCCCCCCCCACGCGTATTCCTCTGCCTTGGGGCTTAGTCATGGGGATCCCCATGACTAAGCTCTGGGGGAGGAGCTAAATGCACTGGGGGCATGGCTTGGTGGGAGCCCAGGCTGAGATTGCCACTCTCACCACCATAAGACTCCATGGATGAGCGGAATTCCCTATGGCCTGCCTAACACTGTTGCTAAAGACTCCAACTCCGATCCAACAAAATTACTGGCCAAAATTACTGGCCTTGCAAATCAGTTTGTTGAGTCTGTTGATGTCGGTTACCCTAAGTCTGCTTCCCCGGCATGCAACCGCATACAGTAGAGTACTGGCCACCACAGACTCATAAAACATCTTCAGCATTGTGCATCAGATGTTAAAAGACCTCAGTCTCCTCTAAAAATAGAGGCTCTGGCCCTTCCTATAGAGCACTTAGATGTTCCTGCTCCAGTCCAGCTTATTATCTATGTGCATATAATCCGTGCTCTCTCAGTGTGGTCAACACTTTCTTTCCAAAGAGTCAGGGGGTGTATAATTAGGGTGAGAAAATCAAGATATAAAGAAATACAGTTAGGAAAAGGTTTAGATACTCTCTAAATATATTCTTTACAAACTGTCGGAAGGTGGCAGGGGCATGGCATAAACTCAAAGTGTCTGAAACATGTCGAAATGCAATCTTACATTCACCAGTACAAACAAATGGCAAGCACCCCAACCTATAATTGGCCTTTGCAGCAAGGAGCACATGGAAGAAGATGTCTTCCATTCATTCCCTTTTTTAATACAAAATAGATTGTTAGCACCCTTTAAATCAAGTTTCATAAATATCCAGGCTGTTTAGAACCTCTGAAAATACTTGGGGACTAAAGGGATCAGTGTACTGGTCCACTGCCGGTACCATGTGATCACTGTGACCAATCACAGCAGATCACATGACAATTGTAAACAGTGGATGGCTTCCTTTCATTCCATTCATTGTGTACAATTGTGTTCCTGCAGTAGCTGTGATTGGTCACTGTGATCACATGGTACAGACAGGGCCAATCCCAGCCCATCTGTACCATATGATTATCTGTGGTCAATCACAGCTAATCACAACAAAACTCATTGAATCAATTCGTTTCATTCAGTAAAAATGGTTGCTTATACCAGTGAAATTCACTGGTATAAGCAACCATAATGTGTAAAAAAGAAAAAAGAAATCCTGATCCCTTCCACAGACATAGTACAGTGTTGCTATTGTAACACTGTATTGAGTCTGGTCACTGTGTTAAAAAAAATCGTAAAAAAAAGAAAAAAATGTAAGAACACAGTAAAAATAAAAAGAAAAAAAATATTAACATTGTTTTTTTACGTACAGTCACCAGTCTGTGTCCCTGATCACCACCTTATATGATATATGCTGCACTGCACCGGTAACAGTATGTAAACAAAATATGTGAAAAAAAATGTTTACATTTCTTCAGTTTCAAAAAAATTGTGACAAAAAATGTAAAACTTCAAAAACTCGCCATGCCTCTCGATAAATACCACAAACTGTCTACTTTCTAAAAAGGGGTAATTTAGGGGATATTTGTACTGTCCTGGCATTTTAGGGCCTCAAGAATTGAGATAGGCCTTCAGTACATCAAAAATAAAGAAAAACGCTTTTTTTTTTTCAACATTTTCTGTCATTTTTTATTCATTTAGTAAATAAAAAAAACCCCCCAGTGGTGATTAAATACCACCAAAAGAAAGCTATATTTGTGTGAAAAAAATGGTAAAAATTTCAAATGGGTACAGTTGCATGACCGCGCAATTGTCATTCAAATTACGACATCACTGAAAGCTGTAGATTGCCCTGGGCAGGAAGGGGGTAAAAGAGCCCGGTATTGAAGGGGTTAAGGCTTGTTGGTGCTGCCGTCAAATAATAATAAGTGTTCCTGGCAGGTTGTTTGTCCATCGCGCACATGGCAGATCAGAGAATCCATGCTTGCAAGCGCGAGATTACTGGCTTGCTGTCAATCTCCACCCTCCTGTGGCTTCCTCCCAGTGACTTTCGGTTCCTGTGACATCACTTCCTGTGAGCCGTGCCGGCCTCAGCGGTCCCGCCCCATGGACTCTTCACAGGAACTGAATCCATTTCCATCCGCTCTCCCAGCCTTATGTGGGATTTTTTCTTCCTTTAGAGCCACAGTACACGGGTCATAGGAAGACAGCTTGCCACCTTTTGATATAATTATCATCATTGATTCAGAAACTTTCTTTTATTAAAAGTGCCTTTGTTAACATCCAGTCATGAGCACATATTTGTAACAAATTACTGTGGACATTCATGGTACAGAGTGGCCATGAGCGCTGTGGTTTTTGTTCTTTTTACTTATGGTTCACCACTCCAAGTGACTTTCTACAGCAGCTGTAAATTACATGCACAGTATTTCACAAAAGTAAGTACATCCCTCACATTTTTGTAAATATTTTATTCTATCTTTTCATGTGACAACACTGAAGAAATTACACTTTGCTATAATGTAAAGTAGTTAGTGTACAGCTTGTATAACAGTGTAAATTTGCTGTCCCCTCAAAATAACTCAACACACAGCCATTAATGTCTAAACCGCTGGCAACAAAAGTGAGTACACCCCTAAGTGAAAATGTCCAAATTGGGCCCAATTAGCCATTTTTCCCTCCCCGGTGTCATGTGACTCATTAGTGTTAGAAGGTCTCAGGTGTGAATGGGGAGCAGGTGTGTTAAATTTGGTGTTATCGCTCTCGCTCTCTCTCATACTGGTCACTGGAAGTACAACATGGCACCTCATGGCAAAGAACTCTCTGAGGATCTGAAAAAAAGAATTGTTGCTCTACATAAAGATGGTCTAGGCTAAAGGAAGATTGCCAAGACCCTGAAACTGAGATGCAGCACGGTGGCCAAGACTATACAGCAGGTTACCAGGACAGGTTCCCCTCAGAACAGGCCTTGCCATGGTCGACCAAAGCTGTTGAGTGCATGTGCTCAGCATCATATCCAGAGGTTATCTTTGGGAAATAGACCTATGAGTGTTACCAGCATTGCATACGCCGCACACTGCATCAAATTGGTCTGCATGGCTGTCGTCCCAGAAGGAAGCCTCTTCTAAAGATGATGCACAAGAAAGTCTGCAAACAGTTTGCTGAAGACAAGCAGACTAAGAACATGGATTTCTGGAACCATCTCCTGTGGTCTGATGAGACCAAGATAAACTTATTTGGTTCAGATGGTGTCAGGCGTGTGTGGCGGCAACCAGGTGAGGAGTACAAAGACAAGTGTGTCTTGCCTACAGCCAAGCATGGCGATGGGAGTGTCATGGTCTGGGGCTGCATGAGTGCTGCCGACACTGGGGAGCTACAGTTCATTGAGGGAACCATGAATGCCAACATGTACTGTGACATACTGAAGCAGAGCATGATCCCCTCCCTTCAGAGACTGGGCCGCAGGGCAGTATTCCAACATGAAAATGACCCCAAACACACCTCCAAGATGACCACTGCCTTGCTAAAGAAGCTGAGGGTAAAGGTGATGGAGTGGCCAAGCATGTCTCCAGACCAAAACCCTACTAAGCATCGGTGGGGATTCCTCAAACAGAAGGTGGAGGAGCGCAAGGTCTCTAACATCCACCAGCTCTGTGATGTCATCATGGAGGAGGGGAAGAGGACTCCAGAGGCAACCTGTGAAGCTCTGGTGAACTCCATGCCCAAGAGGTTTAAAGCAGTGCTGGAGAATAATGGTGGCCACACAAAATATTGACACTTTGGGCCCAATTTGGACATTGTCACTTAGGGGTGTACTCACTTTTGTTTCCAGTGGTTTAGACATTAATGGCTGTGTGTTGAGTTATTTTGAGGGGACAGCAAATTTACACTGTTATACAAGCTGTACACTCACTACTACATTGTAGCAAAGTGTCATTTCTTCAGTGTTGTCACATGAAAAGATAGAATAAAATATTTACAAAAATGTAAGGGGTGTACTCACTTTTGTGAGATACTGTATATCGAATGACGCATATGGGATTTGAGATTTAGTGGCAGACCTTTGGGGATTGTCGTCCAATAACAGTGCCACTGGCCAATTTGTAGCCACACAAACCTAAGTGCTGAAGCGCTAATGATTTTTGGGAAGAACGCTAGCTGTGTTTTGGGTCTCTGTATTTTGGCTAGTTTAGCTACCAAGCTGTGGTGACCTTGGACAATTTTTCCCCACCCAAACCCAAAGGTTATAGCTCTTTACTGACAATCAACTGTGCAATCCAAAAAAGTTTCAAATTGACAACCCTCATAAAAATGTAACTACAAAATGATGGAAGCTAAACAAATATCATTGTTCCTTTTATAGTGTTTTAGGTCACTCTGTCCACTAACCAACAAGTAAAGAAGGTGATAAAGCAATAAAAACACTTTCAGTGGATTTTACATTCAAATGTTAAAGACTGTACTTAATTAGAGAAAAAGGGCTCTTGAGGTGTTATCAATTAAATCTTAGGAGACCTTTAATAAGCCTTTCAGCTTTGTGTTCCTACAACACAGCAGACTGTCCTGAAGGACTTCCATTATTTTATATAAAATAAATTATTAGCTGGTGCCTACATGTAAATCTGAGTATAATGTGCGGGCACACCGTACATGTATTCCAATTATTACATTTTCAGATTCATAATTTTATTTTATGTTTTTTTATAGTGATACATTTAAATTAAGAAGAAAAATGCATAATATGAGGAATAAGACAGAGATTTCCTCTTTCACTCTTGTGGGTCTATCAGACCATCCACTGACCATGAATGCACTTTTTGTGTTCTTCCTTCTCATCTATCTGATGACTCTTATCACAAACCTTCTTATTTTTTTCTTGGTCCTCACTGACTATCATCTGCACAACCCAATGTATTTTTTCCTTGCCAACTTGGCATTTCTGGACATGTCCTATTCATCAGTAACCGCACCAAGGATGCTCTTTGATTTGGTCACAAAAAAATGTTCAATATCCATTCCTGCCTGTATAGCCCAAGCCTTTTTCTACCTCTCCTTTGCTAGCTCAGAACTTTTCTTGCTCTCAGCTATGTCCTACGACCGCTACATTGCCATCTGCCACCCCCTACATTACAAACTAATTATGTCTTGGAGGGTCTGTGCTTGTATGGCATCTCTGGCCTGGGTTGCCGGTTGTTCTGTCTCTTTGGTTCATACTTTATTTTTGCTCAGGTTGTCTTTCTGCAGAACAGCTTCCATCCACAACTTCTTGTGCGACCTTCCACACTTAATCCAAATTTCATGCACTGACCCCTTCATAAACATAGTGGTCATATTCTTAGTAGGTCCTAGTCTTGGATTTGGAGCCATACTTTTGACCTTTCTTCCCTATGTCTATATTTTCAGTACCATCCTTAGAATCCGTAGCAAGATTGGAAAGAGGAAAGCATTCTCAACCTGCACTTCACACCTCACAGTGGTCTTCATTTTTTATGGCTCCTTAATTTTCATTTACTTGATTCCAACCTCCAGCAATATGTTCAATTTAAATAAACTGTTTACAGTCATATCTGCCCTCATTAACCCATTTCTGAACCCTCTGATCTACAGCCTGAGGAACAAGGACCTTATGGAGGCACTCATGAGGTCTTATTATCACTTAAGTTTGATCCAGGCATCATGTTGAAAATATTGTGAAAGTTGATCTTTTTGTATATTCTGTGCCATTTTTAACTAAAAATGTCAGTAATGTCTCATAAAATATAAACATGTCAGGGGCTCAAAAGTATACTTAGCCTTGCTTTGGTTAACTATGTGACGTTTTTTCTTTCCATCATTTTTTACATAGATTTTTATGCATCTGTAAAGCCTTTAAATGGCAAAAAAGTTTTTGTAAATGCCCAGCTCAGATTTTTTTAAAAGCTGACAAATGGGGGGTTGCGCTCCCCGACTTTAATCTGTACTACCTGGCATCACAGCTTTCTCAATTGTTCCACCTTAACAATACAGATAGGACGAGGTTCCTTGCTCTCCTGGGTCCCTCGTGGGCACATTCCTCTGTGGATCCAATGTCAATTGTGGACATAAAGCTGAGGTGCGGGGTGATAGTAAATGTATGCTCTACCACTATAGACGAATTTGGGATGTGGTGTCTGATAAGCTTGCTCTTCCCCAGCTTCACCCACATACTCCTTTGTGGCATAACACTCTGCTTCCCGAGTTCTGCTCCATCCCAGATGCGCATGTGTGGGCCCAAGTTGGGATCTGTTTCCTTTCGCATATCCTCGTACATGGGGCACTCAAAACCTTTTCTCACCCTAAAAACTGACCACGGTCTACCCGATCACATGTACTACCGATATCTGCAGGTTCACCATGCATTTTCAACCCAATTCCCACAACCTATACATGACACTGACAGGTTACATGACAGGTTATCGCGAGCTCTGATCCCAAGCATCTTATTTCTATCCTCCATGGTGTGCTTCATTTGCCTACATCCACAGTTGGGGCTTATGCTCTCAAGATAAGATGCGAGGGTGACGTGGGTGAGCTGAAGGATGAGGAGTGGAGTGACGCGCTGGACGCCTGTATAAAAGTTTCTCCAAAATTATCTGATCGGCTCACTCAGTTATATATCCTCCATCACTCCTACCTCCCACCTCTCAAGCTTGCTGGATATAGGAGGGATGTTTCTGCCTTCTGCCCTATGTGCGGGAGAGACCAGGGTACCTTTTACCATTTAATTTGGAATTGCCCAGCACTGCAGGGTTTGTGGTCACAGTGTCACGGCACTGCCGCATACTCACCTGCGTCTGGGCGCCTGTGGCATTCTCACAACAGAGTCTCGGTGCTTGCCGTCCTCAGAGACACCTCCTCCGGGTCTGCGGTGGTTCCTTCTCATCCCTTCACCTCTGAGGAACGCAGTGGGCACTCTGTCGTGGCAAGATGGCGGCCGCCATGTGGTTCCAGTGTCTTACACAGAGGGAGAGAGGAGAGATGAAGATCTGGTAAGGTCAGGTTCTATGAAGCAAATCAAGATGGCGCTGGGTCTCTGACCTCCCTTTATAGCTCCTGGCAGCCCCACCTACTGGTGGGAGGTGACGGGTCATGTGATCCTGGCTCCCTATATAAACCAAGCACACCTTCCAGTCAGTGCTTGGTTATTTTCCTTGCTCCTGTGTGTCTGCTGTTGCTTTGCCTGTGTTCCTGGTTCCTGATCCTTTCTTCCTCAGGTTGATACTCCTTGATTGCCTGCCAGACCTGACTCCAGAGTTGTCGACTTTACTTCCTCCTCTTCATTAAAGGCCTCCGTGCCACCACAGACCCTACAGGGCCCTGTTCCCACTTCCAGGGACTCCTAAGGGTCGTGATTGTAAGGGAGTGCTGTTCCACTGCAACTGGGTTCCCTCTCCACTGCAAGACCCCAGGTGGGTTGTGACACACAGATTGTCAGATTTCTGTATGATAACATAGGCTCCCCCTTGACGCTACTCCCTAAGCCATGTCTATTATGGGTCCCCCTGACACCAGTATCGATAAGTTCACCACACAATTTCTACAGGAGACACTGTTTGTTGCTAGAAAACTAAAGTTAAGTAGATGGATGCGTGACACCCCCCCACGTTTAATGACTGGATTTGAGAGGTGAACATCACCATCCCAAACAAAAAGTTAATCTACACCCACAGGGGTTGCCCCACTAAGTTCAATAAAATCTGGGACAAATGGTTACAGACACTGGAGACATGTATCTGAAAACCCACTCTTACAGCTATAGGTAGCCCTGGCAGTTTTGACTTTATGCAGTACTCGTGGAGTCCTCGTCATAAATGGCCTCTCCATGTCAGCAGTAGGGATGATCGAACGGTTCGGGTCGACCATCGGTTCGACCCGAACATTGACTGTTCGAGGTTCGGCCGAATTTAGAACTTTTTGCTGAAAAAGTTCGGAATTCGGCAACCAGAATCGACCAAAATGCAATGGGACAGGAAATGGGCTTTAAAAGCCCGTGATTGGACCAGAACCATCAGTAAAAGCCAATTGAGGGGGCAGGAGAATGTTAGGAATGTGATTGGAGTGACTAGGGGGTCCAAAGGCCAATCATTAGTGAATACGCCCCCAGTATATAAGATAGCCCCGCCAAATTCCTAGCATTGTAATACAGGGACGTGGAAGAGAGTGGAAGCAGTTCTGTTACTTCTGCTTCAAAGTGTCATTTAGCAATTATTAGTGTGAGGAAAGGGATATCTAGTGTAGTTAGGGTACTATTTTCCACTATAGTTAGATTTAATAATCTAGTTTCTGTAGGGAAAGTGTTAAGTGTAAGGGGACCGTAGTGTAGTGTAGGGTTAACTGACTTCCATTTCAGGGTGACCGCTATAGAGAAAAGATCGTTTCTCTTAGGACACATATAGAACAGGGATATGGCTTCTCCCCTGTCACCCTGCTTTTTGCTGCAGGCGTTTATAGGGCTTTTTTGAGGACATGTTTGGAGTCAGGCATGACATCTGAACTTCTGTGTAGGGGTATATATACACACACACATGTATGTATATATACACATACACATATATAGGTGTGAAAGTAGCAGAACACTATGCTTGCACTAATGAAATAATTAACACCCATATGGCTTCTCTGCTATAACACCTATATATGTGTATGTGTATAAATACATATAAGTGTGTGTGTATATATACCCCTATACAGAAGTTCAGATGTTTTGCCTGCCTCCAAAGACCCCAAAAAAATGCCCAAAAAAAATGCCTGCGCCAAAAACACACCTGGGCGTTTTTGTAGCTGGCGTTTTTTTGGGCATTTTTTTGGCATTTTTTTGGCGTCTTTGGAGGCAGGCAAAACATCTGAAATTCTGTATAGGGGTATATATACACACACACTTATATGTATTTATACATATACACACATATAGGTGTGATAGGAGAGAAGCCATATGGGTGTTAATTATTTCATTAGCGCAAGCATAGTGTTCAGCTACTTTCACACCTATATATGTGTAAGTGTTTATATACATATAAGTGTGTGTGTATATATACCCCTACACAGAAGTTCTGATGTTATGCCTGCCTCCAAAGACCCCCAAAAAATGCCCAAAAAAACGCCTTCTTCTAAACTGGCAAGGTGTGAAAATAGCGGAGCCACTATCCTGTTCTATATTAATTCTAATACAAACAATCTTTTCTTTTCTGGTTCTGGACATGCTACAGAGCTGAAACTTCACATGTACGCTTTTTAGACCCCCCAGACACTAAATCCAAAGAAATCTCTTTTTTTTTTTCAATAATTTTTTCAATAATTGGCTCTCTATCAAAAATGACAATTTTTAAGAACTTTTTTTTGTGTGATTAATAGTCCCTGGGGTATGACCCAGAACCCTAGGCACTTTTTAGGGGCATTTATTGTGTTTTAGGGCTTCAAAATGGTGTTTTTTGATTACCGAAGTTCGGGTCCCATTGATTTCAATGGGGTTCTGAAATCCGGGCCGAGCTTTCGGGAAGTTTGGGTGTTCTGGTCGAACCGAACTTTTGAAAAGTTCGATCATCCCTAGTCAGCAGCCCTCCTATTACTGCACACAATCTATCCTTTGTGATATTCGTGTTGGTATTTTGCTTATGCTATTACTTGCTTCCGTTTTATTTGTGACGACTGTTTCTTTGTATACATCTCAACCTTGCACGTTTTGCTGTATTTCACTGCACTTGTTCCCTTGTATAATTTTTTCTTTTTTTTTCCAATAAAGAACCTGTTTAATTGAAAAAAAAAGGTGACAAATGGACAAAAATTTTGAAAAAATGTAGTTTAAGTTTAATTAATGAACAACATATTTTGCATAATTGATAATATTTCAAATAGTGTCAGTAAAATATTTTCCCCTTTTTATTCCTAGAACAGGGACCCCAAATATGTGTAGGTTTTGATATATATGTCAGCACTGTATAGTTAATAAGCAAATGTCCAATATATCACATTCAATGGGTTGATAGGTGGTCATGGGCAACGCATTTCCTACAACATTAAAGAAACAAATTTTTATTAAATCATTGGGGCTTTTTAGGAATGAAACAAGACTAACGTGATAGTTAAAAAAAAATATTAGGGAGTGGTAGAGGGGCACAGGTTATCAAAATGTAGACAAAGTCATTTTTTGAGCCCATTTGGTCTGTATTCAGCAGGTGAACACAAAGACAGGGATTCCCCCGGAAGAGGACATTCCAATTGTAGTGCTAATCCCGTAGGAGCCGCAAGAATATTGCCCAGGTCTTCCCCACAAAGTTTGCCCCAGGCACACAGGCTCATCCACTCATTTATCCAATGACCAATCTAGGGGTGTTGTTTTTGGTTTTAATTTTTGGAGAACTTGAATAGGGTTAAGGGGTTTAGGTGGGATACTCCAAAACAGAAACTACGTACAACTTGAGGACTTAGGTATTTTCTCTGGACAAGCTATATTAACGTCTGTTCTTTTAACAAACAGTAGACTTAAGCTTTATGATAGTAGTGGTAGTAGTAGTAGCGGTAAGCTCCTTTCTTAGAGCCACAAGAGCAGAGTCCTTTTAAACAGAAGATTAGATGGGCAAACTTCTTTAGTACACCAGCCGGAGTCCCCTTTAACTAGACCCACAGCTGACTCTCTAGCACCAAAGGGGTGGCAATAACACAAAGGTTCCCAAAGTGTCTGTACTCACACAAGGCCCAAGGACAGCTGGTTGCCTCCTTCCAACTTCCAATTGACACCTTACTCCAGTGATACTGGACTAGATCTTCAGCGGACAGCCCCCCTCAGTCAGCTCTTTTCTTAGCTCCAGGGTCTCAGCATCCTAGGCTCTCAGGTTGCCCACCAGAGGCCACACAACAGCAGACATAGCAGCATTGCCTGAAAGGGCAGCATGCCCTCCAGGCCAGACTAATCCTCTTTAGGAAACGACCCTGGGCTCAATGTCCTTACAGAATATATACAGTCTCCCAGCATTCCTTCAGAGTCTCTCTGGGATTGGCCAGTGCTGCATCAATATTCATGTGTACTCAAATTAAAAGTGCAGCGCTTATCATAAACATATTTCAAAACCAAAGAAGTCAGGCAGAGTCTTCAAACATCATACATGAGTGACAATATATAAGTGAGTTCAATGTATGAACAAAGAAAGTCCACAGAAGTGCAAGAAGAATAGTGGTTTTCCAAAAAGTGCCTCCAGGAGAAGTAGAAGGGCACATACACAGAGAAAACCTGACACCCCAGGTCATCCAGGGGAAAGGCAGTCATTGAGGGTGGCTGCTTACCAAAAGAAGTTGGCTTCCAAATGAATGGAAAGCCAAATTGTGCCTCAGGAAGTATCTTCCAAACACATGCACATAGGTTATGGCCAGAGATGTATATAACTAAGTAGAACTACTTCACTACTGTACTTAAGTACTGAAATGCGGTATCTGTACTTTCCTGGAGTAGAATTTTTTTCTCCTACTTACACTTTTACTTCACTACATTTTTTCGATGATTTCAATACTTCTACTCCGATATTTTTTTTTTGTGCTGCATAGTTACTCGTTACTATTATAAAAATTATCACTGCCAGAACAGTAGATGGCAGGTTTCATGAAGCTCAAAAAAATGTGTATAATGTCATGTGTAAATCAGCGCATACGAAAATAAATGCCACTGTATGTATAAATAAAATGGTCTACATATCTGCTGTTAAGGGGAAAGAGAACCTCCGCCAACCAAGGAGAGTCACAAGCGTACATAGACCTTTTTTCTGATTTTGCTTTTTTCACTGGAAGTTGAGAGCACAGGTTTTGCAGTTTTGTTTCACTGGAAGTCTATTTGGATATTATTTTGCACTTCCCTTCATCCGCCGGGTAAGGGGGAAATCCACAAGGTGGTGGGAGGAGTCTGCACCTATTATTTGGAATATCACCTGTTTGATTCCTGCACCTTTGAAAATATATTCATCTTGTTTTGTCACATATATATGGTATTATGGCATTATATATATGGACTTTTTATTGACTTTGATTTCATACACTCTTCCTTTTTTTTCATTATTGGAATATATTGTTGTATATCACATTGGTTTATATATGATTTTGCGCACCAATAAGCTGTGGGGAAAAAAAAAACATGCAGGGAAGAGAAGGAGGGATGCTTTAAAGGGGAAGGGAGGGACATACTTTATCTGTTTTTGTTTACAAAAAGTTACAGCCAAAGGAATTGTGATTGTCCTTTAGGTTAATCATTTGAAATAATAAAAAACAATATGATGTTCAAACTTTTGACTTCTTTCTTTAATAACTACATAACACAGTACTTGTACTTTTACTTTCAGTACTTGAGTAGCAAAATTTAAAAAAAAAAAACTACTTGCAATACTTAAGTACAAAAAATGTTGAATACTTTAATACTTCTACTCAAGTCACTTTTTGATCGAGCACTTGTACTTTTACTCAAGTATGGGTTTTGAGTACTTTATACAAGTGTGGTTATGGCAGTCTCAGGTCTCTCCACATCACGGTTCCACTTACGATGTCAGGGGGCAAATCAAATATAAATACTTATAGTGTAAAACTCAATAACAAAATTATTATTTTTTTTTTTGAAACATTAACTGCGCTCACATACTGTAAAAGAAGATAAAAACATTTGTCTGTATGTAAAGGCTGCAACAAAAAATGAAGCATTGGCAATACAGTTATCCTGGGAATCAATATTGGTGCTGCCATCTGCATAATGCCACACCTATCATCCAGAAACTTCTCTAGAGGCAGAGGAAGTTATCAGACTAGCAGCAGCTGAACACACTGAGCAGACCTGGCCAATAGAATGCAGCTGCACTGAATATAGTGAGCAACTAAATTTACCTTACTAAACTAATTACAGCCTCTCTGACCACAGTAAGGCAACTCAATTTACCTATCAAAAACACAGCCTCACAAAACACAGTGAGCCACACTACATCTATCTATCTAAACCTAGCATCTATCTAAAAGGGTGCAACACAAGTTTTACTACTTCCGGACCGACTGCCGCCGATTTACTGCAGCAGGCTGGCCCTCCTGTGCGAACCAACGTAGGTCTACGTCGGTCGTGCGCCTGCAGCTAGGGGGCGAGCACGCCCCGCCTAGCCCCTAGCTGCTCGTTAGCGGGGACTCGATACACATGGCAGGTGGCTCCGATTGCAGCCTGACACCCGCGATCGCTCCCCGCTGAGAGAGAAAAACGGTCAGCTGTTGTAAACACAGCTGACCATTCTCTCTGGAATGATCACAGTGCGCCTGTGATCCTTCTATATAGGAACACATGTCTCTATGATCATTTCACAAGCCACGCCCCCCATACAGTTAGAATCACTCCCCTAGGCTCACATTTAACCCCTTGATCACCCACAATGCTAACCCCTTCCCTGCCAGTGTCATTATTACAGTGACAGTGCATATTTTTAGCACTGATTACTGTAATAATGTCACTGGTCCCCCCAAAAGTGTAAAAAATTTCAGTTAGGGGTCCGATCTGTCCGCCGCAATGTCGCAGTCCCACAAAAAATTGCAGATCGCCGCCATTACTAGTAAAAAAAATAAATAAAAATGACATAAATCTTTCCCGTAGTTAGTAGACGTGATAACTTTTGCGCAAACTAATCAAAATACGCTTATTGCAGTTTTTGTTACCAGAAATATGTAGCAGAAAACAAATTGGCCTTAAATGTTAAAAATATTGGGTTTTTTTCTGAATTGTTGCATTTTTTTTGTTTATAGCGCAAAAAAAAAATTGCACAGGTGATCAAATAGATCACCAAAAGAAAGCTCTGTTTGTGGGGGAAAAAAAGGACATCAATTTTATTTGGGTACAGCGCCGCACGACCGTGCAATTGTCCGTTAAAGTAACGTAGTGACGAATCGCAAAAAAATAGCCTGGTCATTAAGGGGGCAAATCCCTCCGGTCCAGAAGTGGTAATAGATCAAGAGAGTGTCAAATGAAAAATCCTCACTAGTCCAAAGTCTTTATTGTTTAACTCTTCAAACTATGGCCCTCCAGTTGTTCAGAAACTACTGGTTACAACAGGCAGGGCAAAAGATGTACAATGCATTGCAGGGGTCGCATAATCCCCTTTCATTAACCCCTTCCATACAGAGCAGTTACACCCCCTTCCTGCCCAGACCAATTTTCAGCTTTCAGCACTCTCACACTTTGAATGATAATTACTCAGTCATACAACTCTGTACCCAATCAAATTTTTTATCATTTTTTTTCACACAAATAGAGCTTTCTTTTGGTAGTATTCAATCACCACTGGGTTTTTTATTTTTTGTGATATAAGTGAAAAAAGAGTGAAAATTTTGGAAAAAAAAAACATTTTGTTTTAGTTTCTATTATAAAATTTTGCAAATAAGTCATTTTTTTCATAAATTTGGGCCAAAATTTATACTACTACATATCTTTGGTAAAAATAAACTAAATTAATGGTTATTATTTAGTTTGTGTGAAAGTTATAGAGTTTACAAGCTATGGTGCCAATCATTGAAAATTGATCACACCGGATGTACCGACGGCCAATCTCATTTCTTGAGGCCCTGAAATGTCAAGACAGTACAAATACCCCACAATTGACCCCTTTTTGGAAAGTAGACATTCCAGGGTATTTAGTAAGAGGCATGGTGAGTTTTTTGAAGTTGTGATTTTTTCCTAGAATTCTTGGGAAAATTAAGAAATACATTTTTTTTTTTTTTTTACACAAAATTGTCATAATAACAAGTTATTTCTCACACACAGTATATGCATACTTGCAATTACACCCCAAAATACATTCAGCTACTTCTCCTGAGTATGGCAATACCACATGTGTGAGACTTCTATACAGCCTGGCCACATACAGAGGCCTGTCAGGTGTTCTAGGAGCATAAATTACACATATAATTTCCTAACGACCTATCACACTTTTGAAGGCCCTGGAGCACCAGGACAATGGAATTACCCACAAAATGACCCCATTTTGGAAAGCAAACACCCCAACGTATATTCTATGAGGCATAATGAGTCTTTTGAACATGTCATTTTTTTCCACAAGTTTTTGGAAAATGATGAAAGAAAATGAAAACAATTTTTTTTTTTTTTTTTACACAAAGTTTTCAATTTATAGGTTATTTCTACCACATAGCACATACATAGCAAAAATTACAACCCAAAATACATTCTGCAACTTCTCCTGAGTATGGCAATACCACATATGTGGGACTTTGTCACAGCATAGCCACATACAGAGGCCCAACATGCAAGGAGCACCTTCAGGTGTTCTAGGAGCATAAACTACACATATAATTTCATTACAACCTATCACAGTTTTGAAGGCCCTGGAACACCCCCACAAAATGACCCCATTTTGGAAAGCAAACACCCCAAAACATACTCTAGGAGGCATGGGCTGCAGATAGGTACTCAGGTACTCTGATGGGCTGCAGATAGGTACTCAGGTACACTGATCGGCTTCAGAAAGGTACTCGGATACTCTGATGAGCTTCAGAGAGGTACTTGGGTATTCAGATGGGCTAGAGACAGGTACTCTGGTAATCTAATGGGCTGTAGATAGGTACTCGAGTACTCTGGGCTGTAGACAGGTACTCAGGTATTCTGGGCTGGAGACAGGTACTTGGGTACCCTGGGCTGGAGACAGGTACTCGGGTACTCTGATGGGCTACAAAGAGGTACTCGGGTACTATGATGGGCTGCAGAGAGGTATTTGGGTACTCTATTGGGCTGCAGATAGGTACTCAGATATCCTGATGGGCTAGAGACAGGCACTCAGGTATTCTTATGGGCTGCAGATAGGTACTCTGAAGGGCTGGAGACAGGTACTCGGGTACTCTGATGACAGGTACCCGGGTACTCTGATGGGCTGGTGACAGGTACTTGGGTACGCTGATGACATGTTCTCGGGTACTCTGATGACAGATACTCGGGTACTCTGATGACAGATACTCGGGTACTCTGATGACAGTTAGTCGGGTACTCCGATGACAGGTTCTCAGGTACTCCGATGACAGGTACTCGGGTACTCTGATGACAGGTACTCGGGTACTCCGATGACAGGTTCTCAGGTACTCCGATGACAGGTACTCAGGTACTCTGATGACAGGTACTCAGGTACTCTGATGACAGGTACTTGGGTATTCTAATGACAGGTACTCAAAGTGCCCGAGTACCTGTCATCAGAGTACTCAAGTACCTGTCATTAGAGTACCCAAGTACCTGATCATCAGAGTACCCGACTACCTGTCACCAGCCCATCAGAATACCCGAGTACCTGTCATCAGAGTACCTGATGGGCTGGTGACAGGTAGTCGAGTACTCTGATGATCAGGTACTTGGGTACTCGAATCTCAGGTACTTGAGTACTCTGATGACAGGTACTCGGGCACTTTGAGTACCTGTCATTAGAATACCCAAGTGTGTGAGGACGAGAACACGGTAACAGCTAGTTACCGTTGTCTTTGTTGACATTTTGTGACCGGCTGTGATTGGACACAGCCAGTCACGTGGTAAAGAGCCAATTTCTTTACCCTGATCAGGGATGGACTGTGTATGAGTGACACTCTCCATCCCCGATCGCCGCTCTGCGCACCCCGGGGGGGCGCACGCGAGCGGCGTGAACGAGGGAACTGCATGTGGCCGGCTGTGATTGGACACAGCCAGTCACATGGTAAAGAGCCATTTTTTTTTTAATGGCTCTTTACATCGATCGGGGATGGGCTGTGTCCCGACGGACACGCCGCATCCCTGATCGCCCCACTGCGTGCCCCCGGGGGGGCTGGAGATCAGCGGATCCGGCCAGACGTCATATGACGTCCTCCCGGATCGAGGGAGACTTCCTGCCGGCGTCATATTACTATGGCCCGGTAAGGAAGTGGTTAAGGCCAGAGGAAGATTTCAACAAAACACCCAACAATGATGTGCTTTATTGTAATTTTTTTATGTGTGCTGTTGAAAATGTTTCCTCCAGCTCTAAAGAAAGGGAGAATGTGTGGCCCCTGAAATGATATGCATGTCTTTTGACCTTCTTGCTGTAAGTAGTTGAACAATAAAGACTTACAGAGGTTATTTATTTACAAGTCTAAGACTTGGGTCTGAATTGTGTCCGAAATGCTTCCATTGTCTTCCAATGTCTTCCATTCATCCCCTTCTTTAACATGAACTAGATTGTGAGCACCCTATAAGTCTAGTTTATTTAAGATCCAGGCCGTTTGGAACCTCTAAAAAAGCCTGGGGACTAAAGGGAGCTGTTAGTGTTTCTTGATGGTGATTTTATTGAGCTCTCAGTAATCTACTCAAGGCCGAAGTGAATAATCCTTCTTTATAAGGAACAGTGTAGCGCTAAAGAAATCCAAATATATACTGTACATAAAAACAATCAAAATAAAATAAAAAAGACTACTATGATGAATTTGTGCAAGACATACAGTATAAGCATGTGAATAATAAACCAAATGTCCCCACAAAGTGCCTGGATATGAATCAAAATGATCTTTCTTTATGTGTATAAAAAGGAGAACAGAGATAAATCCCAGCAGCCTCTCAGCGTTTAACCACTTGCCTTCTGTGCTCTTAAACCCCCTTCCCATCCAGACCAATTTTTAGCTTTCAGCGCTCTCACACTTTGAATGACAATTGCGCGGTCATGCTACACTGTACCCATATGACATTTTTATCATATTTTTCACACAAATAGAGCTTTCTTTTGGTGGTATTTAATCACCTCTGGGTTTTTTATTTTTTACAAAAAAAAAGAAAAAAGACAGAAAATTTTGAAAAAAAAAAGTTTTTCTTACTTTCTGCGAGTAAATTTTGAAAATAAATAAATTTTTCTCCTTCACTGATGTGCGCTGATGAGGCAGCACTGATGGGCACTGATAGGCTGCACTGATGAGGTGGCACTTATGGGCACTGATGAGGAGGTACTAATATGCCACACTGATGAGCACTGATAGGCGGCACTGATGAGCACTGATAGGCGGCACTGCTGGGCACTGAGAGGTGGCACTGCTGGGCACTGAGAGGTGGCACTGCTAGGCACTGAGAGGCTTCACTGACGGGCGGCACTGATGGGCACTGATAGGCGGCACTGATGGGCACTGGCAGATGGCACTGGTGGACACTGACGGGTGGCACTGATGAGCACTGATGGGCGGCACTGATGAGCACTGATGGGCAGCATCATCAGTGCCCACACTCAGTGCCCATAGTGCTGCCAGTCAGTGCTCATCAGTGCCTAGATGAGCAGGCACTGATGGGCACTGACTGGCAGCACTATGGGCACTGATTGTGGGCACTGATGGCGGGCACTGTGGGCACTGATGGTGGGCACTTTGTGTATGTTTTTTACCTTGTGTAATCAGGGCACTGGTGATCAGTGCCCTGATTACATTCCTTTGTGTCCCCGGCGGCTGATCGGCTCTCCTCCTTCCTCTGCAGTCTCTGTGTGAGGAAGGAGCGCTGGCAATGAGAGATGATCTCATATGTTTACATATGAGATCATCTCTCATTGCATGGGCCGATCACGTGGTAAATGGCCGCTGTGATTGGCCATTTACCACGATCTGAGATCGGCTGTGTCCACGGGACACGGCCGACACAGATGCCTCACGCTGGGGACATTTGTTCCCAGACTTCTGGGTCGTCAGCAACTTCAGATCATGCGCGGCCTTTCATATCCGATTTTTCACGGACGTACTGCATACACATTAAACGAAAATTGGTTGTCTGGGGACGGACGATAAAAATTTTTGGTGTTTGTCCCTTTTTCGTTGAAAATGTCGGGATCGGCTGCTGAAAGTTGTATACAGACTAGCCCGAAAATCTGACGATTTCACCACGGGCGGGAATTTTCGGCAGATTTTCTACTAGTGTGTACCCCACTTTAGGCACACCCCTTTGCAATAATGATGCTGTCCAATCAGCATCTTGATACGCCACACCTGTGAGGTGGATGGATTATCTCGGCAAAGGAGAAGTGATCACTAACACAGATTTACACAGATTTGTGAAGAATATTTGAGAGAAATCGGCCTTTTGTGTACATAGAAAAAGTCTGAGATCTTTGAGTTCAGCTCATGAAAAATGGGGGCAAAACAAAAGTGTTGTGTTTATAATTTTGTTCAGTGTAGTAAGACGGCACACCACCTCAGTGTTTGAAAGATGGGGGCTTACCAGAGTTAGATGGCCATCAATGAATATTGGTCAGATAGCACTCAAAAAGTCCAAAAGACATTCTGCTTCTCTCCAGCTCTTGCCTGGAAAACTGCTCAACTATACCCCCACAGATCAATAGGCAATCAAGCTCAATGTAAGATAGGTATGATAGAGGAAAAAAACAGACAATCGCCATAGTGTAACTCAGTAAAGTGAGTCGTTTAAATAAAGTATATGCAGTTACAATGGATAGGTGACCAACATACACTACTCATCACATACAAACCCTATTCCAAAAAAGTTGGGACACTGTACAAATTGTGAATAGAAACAGAATGCAATGATGTGGAAGTTTCAAATTTCAATATTTTATTCAGAATACAACATAGATGACATCAAATGTTTAAACTGAGAAAATGTATCATTTTAAGGGAAAAATAAGTTGATTTTAAATTTCATGGCATCAACACATTTTAAAAAAGTTGGGACAAGGCCATGTTTACCACTGTGTGGCCTCCCCTCTTCTTTTTATAACAGTCTGCAAACGTCTGGGGACTGAGGAGAAGTTGCTGAAGTTTAGGAATAGGAATGTTGTCCCATTCTTGTCTAATTCAGGCTTCTAGTTACTCAACTGTCTTAGGTCTTCTTTGTCGCATCTTCCTCTTTATGATGCGCCAAATGTTTTCTATGGGTGAAAGGTCTGGACTGCAGGCTGGCCATGTCAGTACCCGGATCCTTCTTCTACGCAGCCATGATGTTGTAATTGATGCAGTATGTGGTCTGCCATTGTCATGTTGGAAAATGCAAAGTCTTCCCTGAAAGAGATGACGTCTGGATGGGAGCATATGTTGTTCTAGAACTTGCATATACCTTTCAGCATTGATGGTGCCTTTCCAGATGTGTAAGCTGCCCATGCCACACGCACTCATGTAACCCCATACCATCAGAGATGCCGGCTTCTGAACTGAGCGCTGAGAACAACTTGGGTTGTCCTTGTCCTCTTTAGTCCGGATGACATGGCTTCCCGGTTTTCCAAAAAGAACTTCAAATTTTGATTCGTCTGACCATAGAACAGTTTTCCACTTTGCCACAGTCCATTATATATGAGCCTTGGCCCAGAGAAAACTCCTGCGCTTCTGAATCATGTTTAGATTTGGCTTTTTTTTTGGCCTATAGAGTTTTAGCCGGCAACGGCGAATGGCACAGTGGATTGTGTTCACCGACAATGTTTTCTGGAAGTATTCCTGAGCCCATGCTGTGATTTCCATTACAGTAGTATTCCTTTATGTGATGCAGTGCCGTCTAAGGGCCCGAAGATCACCGCCATCCAGTATGGTGTTCTGGCCTTGACCCTTACACACAGAGATTGTTCCAGATTCTCTGAATCTTTGGATGATATTATGCACTGTAGATGATGAGAACTTCAAACTCTTTGCAATTTTTCTCTGAGAAACTCCTTTCTGATATTGCTCCACTATTTTTCGCTGCAGCATTGGGGGAATTGGTGATCCTCGGCCCATCCTGACTTCTGAGAGACACTGCCACTCTGAGAGGCTCTTTTTATACCAAATTATGTTGCCAGTTAACCTAATAAGTTGCAAATTGGTCCTCCAGCTGTTCCTTATATGTACATTTAACTTTTCTGGCCTCTTATTGCTACCTGTCCCAACTTTTATGGAATGCGCAGCTCTCATGGAATCCAAAATGAGCCAATATTTGGCTGACATTTCAAAATGTCTCAACATTTGATATGTTATCTATATTATTTTGTAAATAAAATATAAGTTTATGAGATTTGTAAATTAGTCCATTCCTTTTTTACTCACAATTTGCACAGTGTCCCAACTTTTTTGGAATCGGGTTTGTACATAGTCTGTGTGACAGAAAAAAAAAATGGCCATGGCTGGTTCGTACATGTGCAGTGGAGTGTGTTATGGCTCCACCCAACGCATTTCATCATACATGATGTCATCAGGGGCACGAGACACACGCCACCGCCACTCTTTATTTATGCGCAGCAATATAGGGTTGATCGCAACCTCATGGTACAAAAGATTTTAGGCGTGGTCTGTTACTTAACACCACATAACAATTTTCAGCGTGATGCAGCCAGGTTTTTTTTTTTCTTTTCAAATATAAACTTTATTGAAACACGAAGTGGTAACCACAAAATAACTTACAACAACAATTCAGACAGGGCAATACAAAATGTCTTCAAACAATCAAACAAAAGGTAATGGCAATGCCACACTATGTATGCACAGTCATTGCCTCATGTCATTTTGGAATTTCTTAGAAAGAAGGAACAAAAAATAATGGGCGATGGAATGCCGTCACCCTCTTGGGTTAGGGAAGAGAAGGGAAGAAGAGGGAGAAGGGGTGGTGGGGGGGGGGAGATAGAGAGGAAACAAGAGAGAAGAAAAAAAAAAGGGGGGGAAGAGGGTGTGAGGGGCCGGAGCAGTGGAGGAGCAGACGGGCTGTCACATCCAGTAGGGCCTGTGGGGGGGGGGTGACTTATGCCCCAAGTATAGCCACTCCCTCCGCTGAAAGGACAAAAAGATATCACAAATCCCAGGTTTTGAAATATTGTTCCCATTTTTGTTGGGCCGTTAGGACCAGGTCCTCCATCCTATTTATCTCTTCTACTTTTCCTACTGCCAGGTTTTTAAACTAGTATCAAGCACCCCCTGTGGAGGAAAGCTGACGTGCAAATAACACTCCATCATGGAGGGATTATCATTAAACAACAGTGCCATGGGACAATTTTTAGCCACCCAAAGCTAAGGGTTGAAGCGCTAATGATTTTTAGAAAGAACGTCACCTGTATCTCTCTGTATTTTGGCCAATTTGGCTACCAAACTGTGGTGACCCTGGACAATTTTACCCAACCAAAGGTTACATTTTTTTAGCTTTCCTCGCTGACTATCAACTGTGCAGTCCAACAAAGTTTTAAAATGGTAGCCCTTATAATAATGTAACTACAAAATGATGGAAGCTAAAAGAAATGCAGTGTTTTTTTTTATTGTGTTTTAGGTCACTCCATCCACTTGCCAATAAGTAATAGAGGTGATAAAATGCTAAAAATACTTTTCAGTGGATTTTAAATTCAAATTTTAAAGACTGTACTCAATTATAGAGAAGTGGCTCCCTAAGGGGTTATAAATGAAGCCTTCAGAGACCTTTAATGAGACTTTCAGCTTTGTGTTTTTACAACGCAGCAGACTGTCCTGAGGGACTGCCAACATTCTATATAAGAATAAGTAATTAGCTGATACAAATGTCTTCTTGTGAGCCTGAGTGTATTGTGCAGGCACAACGTACATGTTTTCCTATTAAGAAATCCCCAGATTCATAATTTTATGACTGCTTTATGGTGATACACTTAAGGGGAAAAAAAAAAAAAACTAATATGAGAAATGTGACAGAGATTTCCTCATTCACTCTTGTGAGTCTATCAGACCATCCACTGACCATGAATGGACTTTTTGCGTTCTTCCTTCACATCTATCTGATGACTGTTATTATAAACCTTCTTATTTTTTTATTGGTCCTCACTGACTACCATCTGCACAACCCAATGTATTTTTTTCTTGCCAACTTGGCCTTTCTGGACGTGTGCTATACATCAGTGACCGCACCAAGGATGCTCTTGGATTTGGTTACAAAAAGACGATCAATATCCATTCCTGCCTGTATAGCCCAAATCTTTTTCTACCTCTCCTTTGCTTGGTCAGAACTTTTGTTGCTCTCAGCTATGTCCTACGACCGCTACATTGCCATCTGCCACCCCTTACATTACAAACTAATTATGTCTTGGAGGGTCTGTGCTCTTATGGCCTCTCTGGTCTGGGTTGTAGGATGTTCTGTCTCTTTGATTCATACTCTTCTTTTGCTCAGGTTGTCCTTCTGTGGTCCAACTACCGTCCACAACTTCTTTTGTGACCTCCCACACTTATATCAGATTACATGTACTGACCCCTTCCTAAATGTCGTGGCCATATTCTTAGTAGGTGGTAGTCTTGGATTAGGAGTCATAGTTTTTACCTTCCTCCCCTATGTCTATATTTTCACTACCATCCTCAGAATCCGTAGCAAGACTGGAAAAAGGAAAGCCTTCTCCACCTGCTCATCACACCTCACTGTGGTCCTCATCTTTTATGGCTCCTTAATTTTTATTTACTTGGTTCCAACTTCCAATGATATGGTCGATTTAAATAAACTCTTTACAGTCATATCTGCCCTCATTAACCCTCTGCTGAATCCTCTGATCTACAGCCTGAGGAACAAAGATCTCATGGAGGCACTTATGAGGTCTATATATTACATAAAGTTAATCCAGGCATCATTCTGAAAATATCATTGTGAAAGTTGCCATTTTTTAATATTTTCCGGGGGCCTTTTTATTTGACTAAAAATTTCCGTTATGTCTTTCATAAAATATAAACATGTCAGGTACTCATATTTATGCTTACCCTTGCATGACCAGGGGTCATTGTAACCCACAGACCAAATGTAGCAGTTTTAGTGTGCTTTGGTTACCCATAAAATAATTCTGTAACTTATTTTTTTTTACCATAATTTCTACATTTATTTACTTTACTTTAGATTTGTATGCACCTATAAGGCCTTTAAGAGTCACAAAGTTTTCATAAATGCCCAGCTCTGATTTTTTTTTAATTGGATAGAAGAAAAGAGCACATGACCACCCTAGCATAACACCTTTTATTAAGATGAAAGATAAAACAATCAATAATACATTCACATGAAAGGATTATTGTAGGCACATCAAAACGCGTAGTCATAGCAACCCCCTGTTATGATGGGACGTCGGGGGGGCTGTTCCCTCTGAAGCCTCTCTGAAGCTCTTCTGGTTGTGGTCTTCACGGCTCTCCCTCCCGTCTTCTGGCGTATGCGCGGCGCCGGCTGGACCGGGCGCATGCGCCTCTGACCCTGTGACGGAAGCCACCATCTCCGGGAGTCTCGGTTCACAGGAGACAGAGTGCACCTGGACGGCCAACGGGAGTGCGGTCATTCACTACAGATAGCTGCTGACGTCCTGGGGTTTATCGATGTTTTGATGTGCCTACATTAATCCTTTCATGTGAGTGTATTATTGACTGTTTTATCTTTCATCTTAACCACTTTCAGCTCCGGAAGATTTTACCCCCTTCCTGAAGATCTGCATTGCCTAACAATGTAATGGGCGCTCTGTTTACATCATGGGACTTTGTTTTGTCCAAGTCTCGTTTCTTTACTCTTATTTTTTTCTTTTTTTTTTTGTTTCTTTACATTTTTTTTGTGAATGAGTAGAGGTACTCCTTCCTCATTCACCTAAAAGGCGGTATCTGTGACCCCCATCTTTTAACCAGTTCTGGACCGGAAGGATTTGCCCCATTAATGACCAGGTCATATTTTGCGATTGGGCACTGTGTTACTTTAACGGACAATTGCGCGATTGTGCGACGCTGTACCCCAATACAATTTTTTTCCCCCACAAATAGAGCTTTCTTTTGGTGGTATTTGATCACCTGTGCGATTTTTATTTTTTGCACTATAAATAAAAAAAGAGCAACAATTCTGGATAGAGTTGAGCGGACACCTGGATGTCCGTGTTCGGCGGATTCGGCCGAACTTGAAAAAAAAGTCCGGGTCCGTGTCCCGGACTTTTTCCGAACTTTACCCGGACACCGAACCCCATTGAAGTCAATGGGGACCCGAACTTTCAGGCACTAAAATGGCTCTAAAACACCAATGGAAAGGGCTAGAGTGCTGCAAATGGCAGCAAAACGTAGTTAAGAGCATGGCGAGTGCTCTGCAAACAAATGTGGATAGGGAAATAACTTAAAACAACAAAAAGAAAACAGAAAAATAAAACAATGTTCTTCATCTGTGAAGGACGCGGCCCATATGGAGTAGGAGGGAGGTTTAGGTGGTGGTGGATGTGGCGGTGTCATAGGCGTGCGCAAAGGGTGTGCCGGGTGTGCCTGGGCACACCCTAATCACCTAGGGCACATTAGCATTATCGCTCTGTTTGCCAGTGAGGAGATGGGAAAGATCTCCCTCGGACCTGCTCTGCCATAAGAGAAGTGCCACACACTTCTATTTCACTTTGCCAGCAGGAAGAGTAATGTATCGGGGCCATATACATGTAGGCAAACACATGCATGTGTATTTAAACTTTGGGGTGCACACTCTAAAGCAATAGGCTGCGCACCTATGGGTGGTGTAGGTGGAAGCGGCGGTGGAGGAGGACGAGGTAGCCAAGACTGCTTTTTTTCAGTCATTTTAAATGAGGGTACACCCCAAAAGAGTGAGAAAGATCAAAAATAGAACAATGGCTGGGTAAGGTCGGTATCCATCTCTATTCTGCACAAGGTACGGAAAAGTCCTGTGGGATCCATGCCTGGTTCATTTTAATGAACGTGAGCTTGTCCACATTGTCTCTGGACAAGCGGCTGCACTTGTCTGTTATAACACCCCCAGCCGTGCTAAATACACATTCAGATAATACACTGGCTGCAGGGCACGCCAGCACCTCCAAGGCGTAAAGGGCAAGCTCAGGCCATGTGCCCAATTTGGAGACCCAGAAGTTGAAGGGGGCAGACCCCTCATTCACTACATGTAGGCGTGTGCACACATACTGCTCCACCATGTTGGTGAAATGCTGCCTCCTGCTAAGACGTTCCATATGAGCTGCTGGTGCTGCTGTTTGTTGTGGCGTGCTGACAAAGCTTTTCCACATTTCGGCCATGCTAACCCTGCCTTCTGAGGTGCTGGCGGTGCCCTGGTTGCGTTGGCGACCTCTTCCTCCTCCTCCTCTGCCTTGGCCTTGTGCTTCCACTATGGCCCCGCTGTCAGGTGGGAATGCCAGCAGCATCGCATCTACCAGCGTGCACTTGTACTCGCGCATCTTGCGATCGCGCTCCAGTGAGTGAATTAAGGACGGTACGTTGTCCTTGTAACGGGGATCCAGCAGCGTGGCCACCCAGTAATCAGCACAAGTTAGAATGTGGGCAACTCGGCGGTCGTTGTGGAGACACTGCAGCATGTAATCGCTCATGTGTGCCAGGCTGCCCAGAGGCAACGAAAGGCTGTCCTCTGTGGGAGGTGTATCGTCCGTGTCCTCTGTATCCCCCCAGCCACGCACCAGTGATGGCCATGAGCTGGCCTGGGTGCCACCCTGCTGTGAACATGGTTCCATCTCCTCCTCCATCTCCTCATCCTCCAGAACTGTGCCCCTGCTGGACAATTGTGTCCCTGGCGTTTGTGGGTGCAGGAACCCACCCTCGGAGCCACTTGCGAATGACTGCCCTGGAAGCCTTGGAAATGTTACCTCTTCATCCTCCTCCTCCCCATCCTGTGCCACATCCTCTTCCATCATCGCCCGAATCGTTTTTTGAAGGAGGCATAGAAGTGGGATAGTTAAGCTGACAACGGCGTCATCGGCACTGGCCATGTTGGTGGAGTACTCAAAACAGCGCCACAAGGCAGACAGGTCTCGCATGGAGGCCCAGTTATTGGTGGTGAAGTGGTGCTGTTCCACAGAGTGACTCACGCGTACTGAAACTCCACTATGGCCTGCTGCTGCTCGCACAGTCTTTCCAGCATGTGCAAGGTGGAGTTCCACCTTATGGGCACATCACATATGAGGCGGTGAGCGGGAAGGCCGAAGTTACGCTGCAGCGCTGACAGGCGAGCAGCAGCAGGGTGAGAACGCTGAAAGTGCACACAGACGGCCCGCACTTTCTGCAGCAGCTCTGACATATCGGGGTAATTTTTAAGGAACCTCTGCACCACCAAATTCAGCACATGCGCCAGGCAAGGGATGTGCGTCAAACCGGCTAGGCCCAGAGCTGCTATGAGATTTCGCCCGTTATCGCACACCACCAGGCCTGGCTTGAGGCTCGCTGGCAGCAACCACTCATTTGTCTGCTGTTCCATGCTCCTCCACAACTCCTGCGCGGTGTGTGGTTTTTCCCCCAAACAGGCAAGTTTTAAAACTGCCTGCTGTCGTTTACCCCTGGCTGTGCTGAAGTTGGTGGTGAAGGTGTTACGCTGACTGGATGAGGAGGCGGTAGAGGATGAGGAAGCGGAGTAGGAGGAGTTAGGAACAGGAGGCAAACTGAAGCGCCCTGCAATCCTCGGTGGTGGAAGGACATGCGCCAAATTGCTATCTGCCTCAGGCCCATCCGCCACTGCATTTACTCAGTGTGCCGTTAGGGAGATATAACGCCCCTGACGTGCTTACTGGTCCACGTATCGGTAGTTAGGTGGACCTTGCCACAGATGGCGTTGCGCAGTGCACACCTGATTTTTTCCCCCACTTGGTTGTGCAGGGAAGGGATGGCTTGCCTGGAAATGTAGTGGCGGCTGGGCACGACGTACTGTGGGACAGCCACCGACATAAGGCTTTTAAAACTGTGCATCTCCACCAGACGGAATGACAGCATTTCAAAGGCCAAGAATTTTGAAATGCTGGCATTCAGGGCCAGGGATCGCGGGTGGGTAGGGGGGGTACTTCCTCTTCCTCTGAAGTGTTTGGGAGATGGAAAGCTAAACGCTTCCACGGGACATTGTGGAGATGGTTGGTGACCCAGGTGGTGGTGTTGCTGACAGATTGTCTGTTTTCAGGGTGGCAGGTGCCGGTATCACTACAGAGGTGGATGGAGAGGCCGAGACTGCAGCAGAAGAGGAAGCAGGAGGAGCCAGAGACCTTTCTTGGTTTTGAAGGTGTCTACTCCACTGCAGCTCGTGCTTTGCACTTAGATGCTTGATCATGCAGGTTGTGCTCAGGTTGAGAAGGTTTATGCCTCGCTTCAGGCTCTGATTGCACAGGGTGCAAACCACTCGTGTCCTGTCATCAGCACATTTTCTGAAGAACTTCCACGCTAGAGAACTCCTTTGAGCTGGCTTTGGTGCGCTCGGTCCCTTGCTGCGTTGGGTAGTAGCAGGCGTAGTGTCTAGGGCACGGCCGCTCCGCTTCTGCACCCTGCTCCCTCTTCTGCTGTGCTGGTGGCTCTGTGTGACCACCGCCTCTTCCTCCAAACTACTCAGGTCACCTGCATGACCTTCATTCCATGTGGGGTAGAGGACCTCATCGTCCTCCACATCATCTTCCACCCAGTCTTCACCCCTGCCCTCCTTGTCGGTCTCCACAATTCTGAGTGCCGCAGCAGTTGGCACCTGCATTTCGTCATCATCGGAGACATGCTGCGATGGTCTTTCCATGTACTCATCTTGAGAAATAAGTGGTTGGGCATCGCTGCACTCAATCTCTTCCACTTCTGGGGCAGGGCTAGGTGGATGGCCCTGGGAAACCCTGCTGACAGAGTCATCAAAAAGAAGAAGAGACTGCTGCATGACTTGGGGCTCAGACTGCTTGCCTGATTTGCAAGGGGGTGAGGTGAAAGACGGTTGGACATTGGCTGCAGGTGCCAACTCTGACCTTTCTGCAGTAGACTGGGTGGGAGACAATGTGAAGGAACTGGAGGCACTGTCAGCAACCCAATCTACTATCGCCTGTACATCTTCTGGCCTCATCACTTCTAGAGGCGCATGATGCCCTACCAAATACTGATGCAGGTTCTGTCACCTACTCACACTTGAGAAAGGCGTTTCACTTGTGCGTGTAGCTGGCACAGATCGACCACGTCCTCTCCTTGCAACAGGAGCTCTACCAGCAGCACCACGACCCAGGCCACGGCCCCTATTTGATGGTCTCCTCATATTTCTGTAATTTATGATCTTGCCCTAGAAAGGTGTTTATTGAATAGCGGAACAAAACAACAACAGTATCGCACGGGTGTATCTCACAGTCAAATATGCAAACTATGCCGCAATTTAATTTTTTTTACCCCAAAAGGGTGATTATTAAATAGCGGAATAGAAAAACAGTATACAAATACAACGGGTGTATCTCACAGTCAAATGTGCAAAGTATGACGCAAATGTAATTTTTTTCACCCCAAAAGGGTGTATATTGAATAGCGGAATAGAAAAAAGGATATAAAACGGTGTATCTCACACGTACAAACACAGACTAGACCCCGATTACAATTTTTTGTACCCTAAAGGGAGGATGAGGAAGAGGAGTTCAGAACAGGAGGCAAACTGAAGCGCCCTTCAATCCTCGGCGGTGGAAGGAGATGCGCCAAACAAATTTAAAAGTTGTATCTCACACGTACCGATACAGACTATGCCGTAATTTAATTTTTTATACTCTAAAAGGGTGTATATTGAATAGCGGAATAGGAAAAATTTTATAAAACGGTGTATCTCACACGTACAAACACAGACTAGGCCCCGATTACAATTTTTTGTACCCTAAAGGCAGGATGAGGAAGAGGAGTAGGAGGAGTTTGGAACAGGAGGCAAACTGAAGCGCCCTGCAATCCTCGGCGGTGGAAGGAGATGCGCCAAACACATTTAAAAAGGTGTATCTTACATGTACCGATACAGACTATGCCGTAATTTTATTTTTTACACTCAAAAAGGGTGTAGATTGAATAGCGGAATAGAAAAAAATGTATAAAACGGTGTATCTCACACGTACAAACACAGACTAGGCCCTGATTACTATTTTTTGTACCCTAAAGGCAGGATGAGGAGTAGGAGGAGTTTGGAACAGGCAGGAGGCAAACTGAAGCACCCTGCAATCCTCGGCGGTGTAAGATGAGCCCCAAAAAATTGGAAAGGTGTATCTCACACGTACCGATACAGACTATCCCGCAATTTAATTGTTTTTACCCCAAGGGTGTAGAATGAATAGCGGAATAGAAAATATGATATCAAAAGGTGTATCTATCTCACACGTACAGACCCTGACGTGTTTCGAGGGTGACCCCTCTTCTTCAGCCACGGTTCACATTAGTGCGATCACAGAGATTGCAGTAATTCGGAGCGCACTGCTCCTAAATTACATGCGATCTCTGGGCGGTGAAAATTTCAGCCATACAGTTTGTATGGCTGAATTCGCACTAAACTCGCACTAAACTCGCACATGACCCTTTTTTTTTCCCCCAGCAGAATCGGATCGCATGGTGGTTCACACTAGTGCGATCGGATTCTGTGCGAACTTGCAGATCGCACCGCGATGTGCGATCTCAACTTGGGGTGTCGTTAACTTTTAATTGACACCCCCTGCGTATCGCATATGACAGTGTGAAATGCGATGCGGGAACACGCTTCATATTCCATATATACCGGGACTCAGAGCTGGATTTGTGGGGAAGAGGCCCCTGTCCTCATACACATGAGGACAGAGTGGTTTGCCGGGGAGTTCCCCCCCCCCCCTGGCACAGTAGATTCCCCATTATGAGGCGTTTGGCCTGGTATTGTTTAGGAGGGGGAAGGGGAAAACCCTCCTTACCGCCTTTCCCAGTTAGCAGAATTGCATTCATAAATTAGAGTATGGTAAGGATGTGGGGGAGACGCCATGTCACTTATTTCTTGGGGTATCCCCTTAAACTCCATACTACAGTAGATCTGAAGGGTCTGCTGTGGGTTTTAGGGAGCCCACTCTGTGGTTTTCGTTTTTTTTTTTTTTTTTTGCATGGGGTTCCCCCTTAAAACCTATAACAGACCATAATCAAGAATAAGGCTTCTGGCATGCATTTGTTTGCCATTCTTGCTGCTGGATGTTCTACAGCAAAAGTAACTATTTAACTATTCTAATTTGCCAGTAATTTGCATTTTGATTCCAGCTTCTTTGCTTTGTAAAAAAAAAAAAAAAAAACAGCATAGGGACACCCAGAGGTCCCCCAAAATAGATATCAGACCCCCATGAGATTTTTTTACAAAGAAAATCAAGCTGGCAGGGAAATGTAATTTATTGGCAATTTAAATGGTAGTTTTTACTTTGTAAATGTCCCTTTTGTTGTAGTACATATTGTACTTTGTAACATTGTATAGGTGGGTAGGGATGATCAAACTTTTCAAAAGTTCGGTTCGGCCAGAACATCTGAACTTCCCGAAAGTTCGGCCCGGATTTCAGAACCCCATTGAAATCAATGGGACCCGGACTTCGGTAATCAAAAAACACAATTTTGAAGCCCTAAAACCCAATAAATGCCCCTAAAAAGTGCCTAGCATTCTGGGTCATGCCCCAGGGACTATTAATCACACAAAAAAAAAAGTTCTTAAAAATTGTCATTTTTGATAGAGAGCCAATTATTGAAAAAATTAAAAAAATAAATAAAATGTCTTTGGATTTAGTATCTGGGGGGTCTAAAAGGTGTACCTGTGAAGTTTCAGCTCTGTAGCATGTCCAGAACCAGAAAAAAAAGATAGTTTGTATTAGGTCACTTATAAAACAGGTTAGTGGCTTCTTGCTTTTCACACCTTGCCGGTTTAGTAGCAAGCGTTTTTTTGGGCATTTTTTTGGGGTATTTTGAGGCAGGCAAAACATCTGAACTTGTGTATACGGGTATATATACACACATACTTATATGTATATATACACCTAGACATATATAGGTGTGATAGTAGCAGAAATATATGCTTGCGCTAATGAAATCATTTACACTAATATGGCTCCGCTCCTATCACACCTATATATGTCTAAGTGTAAAATACATATAAGTGTGTGTGTATATATATTCCACTATACACAAGTTCAGATGTTTTGCCTGCCTCCAAAGAACCCAAAAAAATGCCAAAAAAAACGCTAGCGTCAAAAAAAAAAACGCCCAGGTGTGTTGTTGCAGGCATTTTTTGGGGGTTTTTGGAGGCAGGCAAAACATCTGAACTTGTGTATAGTGGTATATATACACACATACTTATATGTATTTTACACTTAGACATATATAGGTGTTATAGGAGCGGAGCCATATTAGTGTAAATGATTTCATTAGCGCAAGCATATATTTCTGCTACTATCACACCTATATATGTCTAGGTGTATATATACATATAAGTATGTGTGTATATATACCCGTATACACAAGTTCAGATGTTTTGCCTGCCTCCAAAAACCCCAAAAAAATGCCTGCAACAACACACCTGGGCCTTTTTTTTTTTGCCGCTAGCGTTTTTTTGGGCATTTTTTGGGTTCTTTGGAGGCAGGCAAAACATCTGAACTTCTGTATACGGGTATATATACACACATACTTATATGTATATACACACCTAGACATATATAGGTGTGATAGTAGCAAAAATCTATGCTTGCGCTAATGAAATAATTTACACTAATATGGCTCAGCTCCTATAACACCTATATATGTCTAAGTGTAAAATACATATAAGTATGTGTGTGTACACAAGTTCAGATGTTTTGCCTGCCTCCAAAAACCCCAAAAAAATGCCTGCAACAACACACCTGGGCGTTTTTTTTTTTTTTTGGCGCTAGCGTTTTTTTGGGCATTTTTTTGGGTTCTTTGGAGGCAGGCAAAACATCTGAACTTGTGTATAGTGGTGTATATATACACACATACTTATATGTATTTTACACTTAGACATATATAGGTGTGATAGGAGCGGAGCCATATTAGTGTAAATGATTTCATTAGCGCAAGCATATATTTCTGCTACTATCACACCTATATATGTCTAGGTGTATATATACATACATGGGTGTGTATATATACCCCCTATACACATTTTCAGATGTCGTGCCTAACTCCAAACATGTGCTCAAAAAATCCATATAGACACCTGCAGCCAAAAAGCAAGCTGACAGGGGCGAAGCCATATTACTGCAGCGAAAGTGACTTCAGAGAAACTAGCTTTTCTCTATGGCGGTCACCCTGACATGGAAAGGTTTGGTCACCCTGCCATAGCAGTCACTGTCAGTTCACCCTACACTACATTACGGTCACCCTGAAATGGAAGGGTTTGGTCACCCTGCCATAGCAGTCAGTTCACCCTACACTACACTACGGTCACCCTGGCAATTAACACTTTCCCTAAAGAAACTAAATTTTTTCATCTAACTAAAGTGTAAAGGAGCACTCTAACTACACTAGATATCCCTTTCCTCACACTAATAAATGCTAAATGACACTTTTAAAGTTAAATTAACAGAACTGCTTCCACTCTCTTCCATGTCCCTGTATTACAATGCTGGGAATTTGGCGGGGGCTATCTTATATACTGGGGGGCGTATTCACTAATGATTGGCCTAGGGACCCCCTAGTCACTCCAATCACATTCCTAGCATTCTCCTGCCCCCTCAATTGGCTTTTGCTAATTGTTCTGGTCCAATCACAGGCTTTTAAAGCCCATTTCCTGGCCCATTGCATTTTGGTTGGTTCTGGTTGCCGAATTCCGAACTTTTTCAGCAAAAAGTTCTAAATTCGGCCGAACCTCGAACAGTCAATGTTCGGGTCGAACCGATGGTCGACCCGAACCGTTCGATCATCCCTATAGGTGGGCTCCCTCACAGGCAGGTTTAGGGCATCCCCCAAAAAATGTTTTTTAAAGGAACTGGACATTGTTAATGTTCCACTTTATTATTAAAATAGCTGCTCCCTGCTGAACAGTAATTTGTTTTTTACATTTTTTTTTTTCATTAGTACTTGTTCCCATGGCTGTGCCCAGTCCGCTATTTGTTTGACAAACACTTGGCTTATTCACCTTGAAAATTGCCAGAACGGATTTTAAAGATTCAGCTCTCATTGACTTTATTGGGGTTTGGATTAATGATCAGAACTTCAGGACAGTTTAGCAAACCTCCTCGTATTTGAACCCAGGTATGTTCAGCTCATTTCATTCCTACTTACAAGTAAGAAGATGTTTGTGGATAGGAAAACATACTTTAGTAACATTATAATTTACATGCAGACCCCCATTCACTAGCAAGTCCTCCAAATTGTCCACTTACCTGTCTGAGATCTATGGAAAAATTTGCTCTTGGGGCACTGAGTACCACACGGCATCCTCAAAGAAAATTCTCTTGTCAGGAGTTAGGACAGCATTGCGCAGTGGATTTCCTATACATTCTTACGGGAAACTGTTCTAAGGTAGGTCTTGCTCCTGTTCCCCTGACGAGAGGGCTGCGATCCTAAGACGTCCGTCCGCAGCAGTCAGCTATTGGGTTCACTACCTTGCGGTGCACCCCTGCCTCCAACAGGGTGCAGTTGTCACAGGTGACCTGACACTATCTGAGTCTATTTTGGAGCTGTGGCAATTTACTAAGTGATTCTTCTTTATTGGGACACAGTTGAAACATACTTTTTTTTTTTTTTTAAACTTTAACTTTATTAAACTTTTGCAAGTAACAAATGCACAGCACAAATGACATAGATCAGCAAAAATAGATTACCAAATGTAACAGCAGAAAATATAGGCTTGTAACAAGTAACAAGTAATGAGCAGGTGCTGAGATATAATTCAATAAGAAATGCAAAAGAACAGAAAAAAAAGAACATGGCGCACAGAGGTAAAGGCCAAATTCACTGCATCAGACAAAAGATAATAACAAGATGGTTAAGATGGTGAGTAGTCACCAATGCGGTATGCGGAACCAGGGGCAGGCCACCGATGCTCACACACTCCTCCGGAATCCCAGACATGGGGGGGGGGTCAATAAGATGAGGGATCAGACCCAATCAGTTTCACAGGTATTAATCATATCAACCCATCCACCCCATATTTTGTTAAACTTCTCTGGGCATCCTCTGGATTCAAATGTTAATTTATATAATGGGAACACTTGATTAACCCAGTTTTCCCAAAGATTGAAAGGAACCCTGTCAGTATTAATCCATTGCATCACCACCGTCTTCCTAGCATAGAACAACAAGAGTCGCAGAAATTGTTTCTGACTAGAGTGAAGATCTATGTCTTTGAAGATCCCGAATATGCATCATTTAGGGTTACACACATTGGGGAGATCGAAGTGCGTGGAGACAAAGTTGGTCACCTGAGACCAGAAGGGCCTAATTTTATCACAACCCCATAACATGTGAAGCAAGTCTCCCGTCATGTTACTACATTTGTGACATTCTGCACTGTTTCTTTGTTTCATGAGAAATAATCTATGTGGAGTATAGTATGTTCTATGAAAAGTACGTAGTTGGATCAACATGTCTCTAGCAGAAATCGCCGTCTTGAAATACGTTTGGAGCACTTCCTCCCAATTGTCCTCCGATAAATCCGGAATATATTTTGTCCACTCGGCATCCAAGCAGGATGGCACACTCTAGTTAAATCATACTTACCTGATTTGGAGACTGTGAGAGAGGTTTTGATGCTTCCTATGCGTTGTTAATGTCTGTAATTGGAGATCATGCCCATCCAATGAGAGGCTTGAAGGTGGTGGTGGGCACAAGCGTATGGTGTACTTTCCAGTTTCCTCACATGGCTCATTACTTGGTGGAATTTCTGTAGGAAGAAGTGTCTCCATTTTCACAAGATTTTATAATGTATTTGTTTTTTTGTTTTTTGGAGTAAAGACTGGCTGTTTTTGAATCAATCACATTACAAATCATTAGTAAGACCTCATCTGGAATATGCAGTTCAGTTTTGGGCACCAGTTCTCAAAAAGGATATCGGGGAACTGGAGAAAGTGCA
The DNA here is from genome assembly GCF_965119305.1 of Pelophylax lessonae. Classification (NCBI taxonomy): domain Eukaryota; kingdom Metazoa; phylum Chordata; class Amphibia; order Anura; family Ranidae; genus Pelophylax; species Pelophylax lessonae. The sequence goes on from NC_138775.1 coordinate 4,921,835, forward strand.
GAGAAGGGCAACCAAACTGATAAGAGGCATGGAGGAGCTCAGCTATGAGGAGAGATTAGAGGAACTGAATTTATTCTCTCTTGAGAAGAGGAGATTAGGGCCCCTTTCATGCAAGCTGTCTATTTTTCATCCATCGGTTGACGGATGAAAAACAGACATCAATGCAACTCTGTGGTAAAATGGATGTAAATGGATGATCATCCATATACAACAGTTTACATCCGCATCCGTCATCATCAGTTTTTTTAACTAATCAAAGCTTTTTCTTACGTTAAAAAAACGGATTGGACGAAAAATAGATGTAAACTGACAAATGGTATTGTCATATTTTTGTGTTGATAATGGATGTAAAAAAACTGATGAAAAACTGATGAGCACTGATGAAAAATGGATGAATATTTCATCCATTTTGACGTGACTGATCTGATGAATGTCCGCATGTGTGAAAGGGGCCTAAGGGGAGTGTCAGGATGGCAGGTGGAGCCTGACTAATAGAGAGAACTATCACCTGATGAAAGGCAGCGGTAGCAGAGCTGGATGCCGCATGGACACTAAGGTAAGTACTCTGATAAGGACACAGGTTCACCTGAGGTGCGGAGTCTAAGTGTTAGCTGGTTTTCACCAGAGCCCCTAATGGTGGGGATGGACTACGCTGCAAGCTAGCACAAGGTCGCGATCCCCAGGATCACCCAGCCAGGCAGAGTGCAGGTTCCGGTCCAGAAGTGGAGAAGCAGACAAGGAACAACCCAAGAAAGTAGTCAGACAAACCAAAGGTCAGGGTGGGCAGCAAGTAGCAAGGTCAAAAGGAAGCCGGGTCAAATAATCAGGAACAGCAGGTACACAGGAACACAGGATCACAAGGAAGAGCTGAAGATAACACAGCAATTACCTGGAGAGACTGCTGTGTTTAAATAGGCCATTTGGCGCCAATTTGGTAGAATCAAACTATTCTAAGGTAGCCTCGAACTATTCCAAGGTAGACTCTAGCTATTCAAGGCGCCTCTTCGTACGTGCATGCGCATAAGCGTTTGCCGGTTTGCGGCACCAGTGCGCCTGCACATAGTAGTGGATCCCTGACAGGGAGATGATTACCATGTATAAATACATAAGGGGAGGATATGATCTCCATGTATAAATACATAAGGGGGGATATGATCTCCATGTATAAATACATAAGGGGGGATATGATCTCCATGTATAAATACATAAGGGGTCAATATAGTGAACTTGGTGTTGAGTTATTCACTTTAAGCTCATCACAGAGGACAAGGGGGCACTCTTTACATCTGCAGGAAAAGAGATTTAATCTCCAAATACGGAAAGGTTTCTTCACAGTAAGAGCTGAGAAAATGTGGAATAGACTCCCTCCAGAGGTGGTTTGGGCCAGCTCAGTAGATTGCTTTAAAAATGGCCTGGGTTCTTTCCTAGGTGTAGATAATATAACTGGGTACTAATATTTATAGGTAAAGTTGATCCAGGGAATATCCGATTGCCTCTCAGAGGATCAGGAAGGAATATCCCCCCCTGCTGTAGTAAATTGGATCATGCTTTGCTGGAGTTTTTCGTCTTCCTCTGGATCAACTCTTGGTATAGGATTGTGTATATGGGATTGTATGATTTTTTTTTATTTTTTTTTTACTGGTTGAGCTACATGGAAGTTTTATTTAACCTGATTAACTATGTAACATTTATGAATTTTTCCATGGTTCTTTGGTAATGTGCACCCATATAGCACTGATAATCACGCTGAGTTTATCATAAGAGGCACACTATTCCTTGTGTACTGCATATGTAAAGGTCATAGAATGTTTACACGGGGAAAACTATTTGAGATGCCTTTATGCTACATTTACCAAAGAATAAAAGGAGAAGGCTTCCCCTTTAAGTCTTATAGGGAAACTACCACACATATACAATATGCCAAGGCATGTTGGCTCAGCAAAAAGGAATGGATTTGTCTGAGCTAGTGTTGGTGGTTCCTGGCTTAACTGAAGTAGGAAAAGAGCCTAGAGCAGAGTTATTCTTTAGGGTTAGTGGGTTATAAAACTGGTAAATCCTATGAAGTAAACCTGCATCGTAAAAAAAATTCTAAGCCAAGGTGGTCTGATGGACAGAAGGCCACTTAAGGTACATGCGGGTGCTTTACTCATTATGGCCAGTTACCTCATAGTAGACCTCAAGCCTCCAAAGGTTCCAATCCAAATATTGACTTTGGGAATGTCCACATCCTGGTGGTGCCTGAGGTCTTTTAAGGAACCCTAACATTCCCCAACAGGCTGCCTACAGACCAACAGTCAACTCTCTGGCAACATAAGGGGAGCTAAAAGGAAAGCAGAGAATGTTTTCACTTTCAAGAGTTTTATTGTTACTTTGTCTAATAGCCTAGATAATAAAATATACAATCTCAGTAGATTCTCTAATCAGAAGATATTTTAATAACTGTAATCTTATTTATAAAAAAGAAAAGGACTTTCAAGTGACAACGGTGTTATATATTAAATCTTAAGAGACATTTAACAAGACTTAAAGCTTTGTGTTTCTACAACACAGCAGACGGTCCTACGGGAATGCCAACATTCTATATAAGAATAAATCGTCGGCTGGTACAAATGTCTGCATGAAGAAATGAGTATAATGTGTTGGCACACCGTACATGTTACCTATTATTAAATCTTCGGATACATAATTTTATTATTGTTTTATAGGTATAAGCTTACACAGAGAAAAAAGAATAATATTATGAGTAATCTGACAGAGATTTTCTCATTCACTCTTGTGGGTCTATCAGACCATCCACCGACCATGAATGGACTTTTTGTGCTCTTCCTTCTCATCTATCTGATGACTCTTATCTCAAACCTTCTTATTTTTTTCTTGGTCCTCACTGACTATCATCTGCACAACCCAATGTATTTTTTTCTTGCGAACTTGGCATTTCTGGATGTGTGCTATTCATCGGTGACCGCACCAAGGATGTTTTTTGATTTGGTTACAAAGAGCCTTTCAATATCCATTCCTGCCTGTTTATCCCAAGTCTTTTTCTACCTCTTCTTTGCTTGGTCAGAACTTTTCTTGCTCTCAGCTATGTCCTACGACCGCTACATTGCTGTCTGCCACCCCCTACATTACAAACTAATTATGTCTTGGAAGGTCTGTGCTCGTATGGCCTCTCTGGTCTGGGTTGCATCTTGTTCTGTCTCTTTGGTTCATACTTTATTTTTGCTCAGATTGTCTTTCTGCAGAACATCTTCCATCCACAACCTCTTTTGCGACCTTCCACACTTGATTCAAATTACGTGTACCGACACCTTCATAAACATGGTGGCCATATTCCTAACAGGTGCTAGTCTAGGATTAGGAATTGTTCTTATGATCTTTCTTCCCTATCTCTATATTTTCAGTACCATCCTTAGAATCCGTAGCAAGACTGGAAAGAGGAAAGCCTTCTCCACCTGCTCCTCACACCTCACCGTGGTCTTTATCTTTTATGGACCCCTAATTTTTATTTACTTGGTTCCCACTTCCAGCGATATGGTTGATTTAAACAAACTGTTTACAGTCATATCTGCCCTCATTAACCCATTGCTGAATCCTCTGATCTACAGCCTGAGGAACAAGGACCTTATGGAGGCACTTCTGAGGTCTTATCACTTAAAGTTAATACAGACATCATTTTAAAAATATAATTGTGAAATATGTAATTTTTTTTTAAATTCTGAATTACTTTAAGTGCCCATTCACATTGAGGCGACACGACTTCGGGGGGCGACCTGTGAAATCGTGTGCACCGCTGTGCACTGCAACTTCGGCGCGACTTGCAGAGACTTCACATAATGGAAGTCTATGCAAGTCGCTCCGAGGTCGCCCCAAAGTAGTACAGGACCCTTTTTCTAAGTCAGAGTGACTTGTGTCGCTCCTATTAGAACGGGTCCTGTACTACTCAATGGACCGCAACATACCGCGACTTGTCAGGCTGACAAGTCGCCTGACAAGTCGCGCTAATGTGAATGGGCTCTCAGTTGACTACAATTTCAGTAATGTCCTTTCTAAAATGTAAACATATCAGGGGTTCATAGTTGTACTTACAATTGCATGGCCAGGGGTCATTGTACCCACAGACCAAATATAATAGTTTCAGTGGGCTTTGGTTAACCTCAAAATTACTATTTTGCCTACCATAATGTTTACATAGATATTTATACATATATAAGGCTTTTAATTGGCACAAAGGTTACATAAATACCCAGCTCAGATTTTTTTTAAAACTAACAAATGGACAAAAATGTGAAGATATTTAGTTTTAGTTTGATTAATGAGCAAAATATTTTGCATTATAATACTGTAGCACCCTTGTGCTAAACAGGGTTGCTAATAAATTTAGCTGTGCTAGGTGGTGACTAGCCTGGCTAATTTGTAGTCTTTGTGATCATTGGATTTTCCTCCTAAGCCTGGTTTAGCTGTGGTTTTTCCCTTTTGTCAATAAGTGGCACTGTTACCTTTGGCATTAGTGTGATGAATTACAGTCTGGGTCAGTGATGGAGAATCTTGGCACCCCAGATGTTTTGGAACTACATTCCCATGATGCTCATGCACTCTGCAGTGCAGGTGAGCATCATGGGAAATGTAGTTCCAAAACATATGGGGTGCCAAGGATCACCATCACTGGTCTAGGTTATGAATATGTATACTTTTCTCAGCCAATCATACTGGTCCCTGAGCATGCTGGGAGAAGGTATAGTAATTTACAAATACCTCAATGGTGATCACAGCATAGGAAAAAACTATTAAGTCTCAAGGAGTGTAAGAGGACATGTGGCCACACAATGAGATTAGAGGAGAGGCGGTTTAACCTTAAGCTACGTTAGGGTTTTTTTTACTGTAAGGGCAATAAGATTGTGGAACTCTCTTCCACAAATGGTGGTAACTACTGGAAATTTAGCTACTTTTAAAAGACTCTTGGACGTGCATCTCAAAAATCACAACATTCAGGGTTATGGGAAATGAATATGTCCCCAAACACCTACACAGGTTGAACTGGATGGACTGTTGTCTTTATTCAATCTCAACTACTATGTAACGATGTAACTATGTATTTATTTGGAGGAAGTCAGGTGATCTGTGTCCCTTTCCACCCAGACCTCCTTCTGGGTGGGTGTGTGAAGAACAGCTGCTGCTGGGTAGGCCTGAAGCCTGAGGCCTAGCCATGTGCTCAGGGAGAGCCTGCTCACTACCTGGGAGCATGAAGAAAAGGATGGAGACCTGAGATGAAGTACCAGAGGTTACTGTTGCATAGACCGGAAAACCATGGAGAGCCTGGGAAAGCATCAAGATGGAATCCTCCAAAGAGTTCCTGCACCTTCCCTGAGTTGAATATTGTTGCTACAGGAGACAGCTTTTGCTGCAAAGTACAGATTTCTGGTTCCAGCTTAAAGGATCTTTTCTGTACCGCTGTCTACCTTTTATACAATTTGTCTAAGGAGTCTGCCGATCTGCTACTGTTTTTGGCTAAGGGTGTCCTGTGCCCTACCCCTCTCTCCCACATTTTTCCTGTTGTGAGAAATAAACTTCTCTTTGTTCAAGCATAAAAGTGACAGGCACCCATCTTTCTATCTTGTATACCACCCACCATGCCTAGTAACCTGCACCCTGAGGAGGAATGTTGGTCCTCCCTGTCTCTGGGGGTCACCACCAGGCCTCTGAAGGTTGGGGGGGGGGTGCTACAATAATATTTTAAAATTTTTCGCTAAATTATTTCTTGGTTTTTATCCCAAGGAAAGCGACCCTAATGAGCAAATATATTGATATATACAGCGATCGGCCATAACATCATAACCACTAACAGGTAAACTGAATAACATAGATTATCTTGTTACAATGGCATCTGCAAGTGTGTGGGATATAGTAGGCAGCAAGTGAGCATGTTGTCCCCAAAGTTGATGTGATGGAAGGAGAAAAATGGGCAAGTTTAATGACTTGAGGGACTTTGCCAAAGGCCAAACTGTAATGGCTGGACAACAGGGTCAGAGCAACTTCCAAACAACAGCTCTTGTGGGATGTTCCTAGTCTGCAGTGGCCAAGACCGACCAAGAGTGGTCCAAGAAAGGAAAACTTACCAACTGGCAACAAGGTCATGGGTGGCCAAGGCTCATTGGTGGAGATGGAGGGGAAGGCTCATTGATGAAGGTGCTGGGGGGAAGGCTCATTGATGAAGGTGCTGGGGGGAAGGCTCATTGATGGAGGTGGGGAGGGAATGCTCATTGATGGAGGGGGGGAGTGTCATTGATGGAGATAGGGAGGAAAGGCTCATTGATGGAGGTGGGAGGGTGAAGGCTCATTGAGGGAGGTAGGGAGGGAAGGCTCATTGATGGAGGTAAGGAGGGAAGGCTCATTGATGGAGGTGGGGAGGGAAGGCTCATTGATGGAGGTGGGGGGAAGGCTCATTGATGGAGGTGGGGGGAAGGCTCATTGATGGAGGTGGGGGGGAAGGCTCATTGATGGTAATGGGGGGGAAGGCTCATTAATGGAGGTGGAGAGGGAAGGCTTATTGATGAAGGTTGGGAGCAAAGGCTGGCCCATGTGGTCCGATTCAATAGAAGAGCTAGTGGAGCTCAAATTGTTGAAAATGGTAATGCTGGTTCTGATAGAAAGGTGTCAGAACATACAGAGCTTTGCAGTTTGCTGACCCTTGTCCACAGCCAAAAGCACCTACAATAGACACTTGAGCATCAGAACTAAACCACGGAGCAATAAAAGAAGGTGGCCTGGTCTGAAAGATTTAAGAATGGTTTGAGGAACACAACAACAAGTTTAAGGAGTTGACTTTACCTACAAATTCTCCAGACCTCAATCCATCAAGCATCTGTGGGATGTGCTGGAAAAACAAGTCTCATCTATAGAGGTCCCACCTCATAACCACAGGCATTAAATTACCTGCTTGGAGCTAGATACCCCAGCATACCCTCAGAGGTCTAGTGGAGTCCATGCCTTGATTGGTTATGGTGGTTGGTCATAATGTTATAGGTGATCGGTGTATATCAGTGCTGTATGGTTGATAAGCAAGTGTCCAACATAATATATTCAGTGGATTTATGGCTGGTCATTGGTAACGCATCCTCTACAATAATTTAAAAAAATCAGTTTTGTATGAAATTATTGGGTCTGTAAAACTGTGTGTAAAACTCATGTTTTCTTAGGAAATTAATCATGAAACACATCAACATTTAGCTGGCTCTTTAACTATTGCACAAACTGACCTACATCCATTCAGGATCAAGTCATTCGCAAGAATGATGAATGAAAAATAGTAGACTGTGTTGGAATAAAAATTAATAAATATTTCTGAGCTATAAATGATGTATTCTTGCAAAGTGACAAAAAATAAAGATAGCCAAAATTGCAAACAGGCAACTTATTAAAAGTTGTTACAGCCTATCAGCTCAAAGTTAAACTAAAAAATTGGCAATGATTAAATAAATCTAATAAACAAAATTATTCTTCTATCTTTGGTGTGTGCAGGAAGATGTAATTGGAGTTTATGAATGTACATGCACCCTGACTAAGTATGTATTTGTGAGTGAGGAGGGCATCCTTTTTTTTTTTTTTTTTCAAATGATTATTATATTTTATACTTTTTGTACATTTTTTCTTTAACCATTTCTGGACCGGAAGGATTTGCCCCCTTAATGACCAGGCCCTATTTTGCGATTCGGCACTGCATTATTTTAATGGGCAATTGTGCGGTCTTGCGATGCTGTACCCAAACAAAATTCATTTTTTACTAGTAATGGCGGCGATCTGCGAATTTTTTTTTGCGGGACTGCGACATTGCAGCGGACAGACAGGCTACAGACTCTTCTTGCTTGTCTTAAAAGATCTTGCAAACCTGAACCACCAAATTGAGGACATGTGCCAGGCATAGCACATGTGTCAACTTTTCCTGTCAAAGGGCTGACGGAAGGTTAGTCCTGGCTCAAGCTCCTGTGGCGTGAACCACGTCTGGGCCTGCCCCTGCAGAGCTGTAAGAATCTCTGCTCTGGTTTGGCTCTTGTCCCCTACACAGACCAGCTGAAGCAGTGCATGTTATCTTTTAGCCTGACTCATTTAATGGCCCCTTGAACGCTTAGGGGGTACTGGTCATTCATAGAACAATCCAGCAGAGGAGGAGATGAAGGAGGAGAAAGAGGAGGAGGGGGTGGAGCTGAAAGATCTCGCATCATTGCCACCAGCTGTATGGAGGCAGCAAAACAAGCTCCCGCACTGAGCCCAGTCCTCCATCCTTCCTACTTTTTGCAAGCAGAGTTACCCAGTGTGCAGTGAACAAAATATATCGTCCTTGACTGTGCTTGCTGGACCACAAGTCAGCAGTAAGGTTAACCTTGTGGCTGACTGCCTTGCCCAACGATGTCAAAACATTGCCTTCCACGTGATGGTACAGAGCTGGAATGGCCTTACGTGAAAAGAAATAGTGACTGGGAACCTGCCATTGAGGTACAGTACATTCTGTAAATTCACAGAAGGGGGGCAGAAAAAAATCAGACCGAAAGGCAGGGTCTGTAAAGCTAGCAATTTGGACAGGCTGGAATTTAGATGCTGGGCATGTGGGTGGCAGGGATTGTATTTTGTTTTGCACTGAAGCAGCAGAGAAATTTGCCTGCTATACTCTACAGCTGGTGGTGTGCTGCTGGCAGACATGTTGCAAGGACCTGTGACTAGTGATGGACGAACATCGGCCGGGGTGGTTCGCAAACGTTATCCGAGAACTCGCTCAAATGTTCACGAACCGCAAGTTCCCCATTTTTTAATTTTAATGGCAGGCGAACATTAAAAACCTCCGGGTCATATTTGCAGCCTCAAAATATTTACTAGCTGTGCACACATAGTCCCACAACATGGACACTGACATACCAGAAGTATTGCTATTGGAAAAGTTGCCATAAAATTATTTTTTTTTTTTCAGCAAAAAAAAATATATATTTTTTTTCTAAATCAGCCAGAACTGACAGCAGCCGGTAAATACATGTCAAATACATATAGGGTCCATTCACACATCTGTAAAATGGGTCCGCATCCGTTCCACAATTTAGCGGAACATTTACACACCCATTGATTTTCAATTCCAGTCTGAAAAATTAGGCATTCACAGGATAAAGAAGTAAGTGTCGGCCAGTACAGGCCCCAAAAATTAGCCAACAGGCATTCACCTGACAGCAAAGAACGTTGTATTCTGTGGCAGGAGGTACATTAGGCATTCACAAAAAAAATAATTGTCGGCCATGAAAGGCCCCCAAAATTTGGCATTCCATGGACATGAAATGCCTTTTATGCCACTGTATTTAGCGAAGACAAGGACCAGGAATTGTTGTGGGTGGATGGCGGTCTGGCGGATATTTGTGGGCTGTCATGAGGAATTTCAATGAAACCTGGTCTACTGGTCACATGTGTTGGATTCCTCAGAGATCCATACCTCATTCATTTTTATAAATGTGAGATAGTCTACACTGTCATGGGCTGGAGGTACATTAGGCATTCACAGGATACAGAAGTAAGTGTCGCCTGGCCAATACAGGTCCCAAAAATTAGCCCACATGGGTTCACCTGACAGCAAGGAACTTTCTATTCTGTGGCTGGAGGTACATTAGGCATTCACAGGATAAATAAGTAAGTGTCACCCATTACAGGCCCCAAAAATTAGCCCACATGCGTTCACCTGACAGCAAGGAACTTTCTATTCTGTGGCTGGAGGTACATTAGGCATTCACAGGATAAATAAATACGTGTAGGCCATTACAGGCCCCAAAAATTAGCCCACATGCGTAGACCTGACAGCAAAGAACTTTGGATTCTGTGGCTGGAGGTACATTAGGCATTGACAGGATAAATAAGTGTCGGCCATTAAAGGCCCCAAAAATTAGGCATTCAACGGACATAAAAGGCCTTTTATGCCGCTGTATTTACCGAAGACTGGCACCATGAATTGTTATGGGTGGTGGCGACTATTTGTGGCCTGTCATGAGAAATTTAAATCAAACATGGTCTACTGGTCACATGTGTTGAATTCCTCCAAGATCCATGCCTCATTCATCTTTAGAAATGTGAGGTAGTCAACACGGTCGTGAGCTAGGCAAGTGCGCTTATCGGTCACGATCCCCCCTACTGCGCTGAACAACCTTTCGTACAGGACACTGGACAAGGGGCAAGCCAACAGTTCCATTGCAAATTGTGCAAGCTCTGGCCAGAGGTCAAGCCTGCCCACCCAGTAGTCCAGGGGGTTCATCACTTCTCAGAGCGTCCACATCGGCCATTAACCCATTGTAGTCGGACACCTGTCGGTCTAGGCGTTCTCTGATGCTGGATCCGAAAGTACAGCTGTCGATGGATCGGCTGAAAGAATGATCTCATATCAGAAGTGACCAACACATCTCCAAACCGCCATCTTCTTGCAGGTGCTGTTGGATTGGTACCCGCAACTGTTTCTCTGTGAGTGGAAATTCCTCTGCCAGCTCACGCAAAAGCAGAATGCAGCATTTCTCAAAGCAAGGCCTGGAAGTGCTGCATTCTGACAGCCCTCTGTGATGGTGGTAGCATTTCCGCCATTTTTTGTTTGTAACGGGGGTCTAAGTACGTTGCCACCCAGTACTGGTCCTTGCCCTTTATGCTTTTTATATGGGGGTCCCTCTTAAAACACTGGAGCATGATGGCCCCCATTTGCACTAAACTGGAAGCGGTGTAGTGGCCTGGCTCCTGCTCATCATCCAGGATAATGTCGTCCTCCTTCTCCTCCCCCCATCCACGGATAACACCAAGGATCCATGAAAGATTTAAAGCATGCTCTTCTTGCTCCTCCTCATCCGCCCCGGCACTATCCTTCTCTGACTCCTCTTCAGACTCCTGTTGTTGACTGGTCTCAGATGGAGTAGCACCCCCTGGGAATTCATCCAGCATTGCGACTTCCTCATCTTCCTGCTCCTGCTCCGCAACGGCTTGATCAATGGCACGACGCAATGCACACTCCAGAAAGAAGGAGTAAGGTACGATGTCACTGATGGTGCCCTGGCCGCGACTGACCAGTTTGGTGATCTCATCAAATGGCCGCGGAAGTCTGCATGCGTCGCGCATGAGCAGCCACTGGCGCTGTGAAAAAAACCAAGCTCCCTAGAACCTGTCCTGCTGCAGAGTTCGTACAGGTAGTTGTTAACTGCACGTTTCTGCTGGAGCAGCCTATCAAGCATATACAAGGTTGAGTTCCTTTGCGTCGGGCAGTCACAAATAAGATATCTGACGGGCAGGCTGTGTCAACGCTGAATGTCAGCAAGGTGAGCCATGGCTGTGTAAGATCTTCTGAAATGGCCTGAGATTTTCCTGGCCTGCTGCAAGACGTCCTGGACCCCAGGGTATTTGACAGTGAATCGCTGCACGACCAAGTTCAGGACATGTGCCATGCATGACACGTGTGTAATTTTGCCCCGTTTCAGGTTGCTCAGCAGATTGGCACCATTGTCGCACACCACTTTACCAATTGTCAACTTGAGTGGTGTCAGCCACTGATATGCCTGTGATTGCAAAGCTGAAAGGAGTGCAGGACCAGTGTGGCTCTTGGCTTCCAGGCACAACAGACGCAGTACAGCATGGCAACGTCTCACCTGACATGTGGAATAGGTTCTGGGGATCTTGGGCGGCGCAGCGGAAGTGACAGTAGCAGCGGAAAAGGAGGAGTCAGCCGAGGAGGAGATGGAGGATGGAGGAGGAGAAGAAGAGGCAGGCTTGCATGCAATCCATGGCGGTAAAACCAAATCTACATGGGTGCCACGGGTTACATGCTTGATGGCCGTCAGAAGGTTCACCCAGTGGGCAGTAAAAGTTATATACCTTCCCTGCCCGTGTTTGCTAGACCATGTGTCTGTGGTCAGATGTATCTTGGCACCGACACTGTGTGCCAAAGTTACATTCACTTGCCGCTGAATATGGCCATATAGCTTTGGAATGCCCTTCTGCGAGCAATATTTCCTGCCTGGGACCTTCCATTGTGGTGTTCCAATGGCCACAAATTTTTGAAAGGCCTCCAAGTCCACCAGTTGAGATGGCAGTAGTTGGCAGGCTATCAGTTCCAGCAAGCCAGCGGTCAACTGTTGAGCAAGAGGGTTATCCGGCGTCATCATTTTTTTTCGTTCCAACATTTGGGCCACGGAAGCCTGCCTTTTTCCAGAAAAACGTGAGGACGGCATGATTGAAGGTGGAATGGAGGACAATTGTGAGGAGAGAGGAGAAAGAGAAGAGGCTGGATGGTGAGAGCCTGGAATGTGGCTTTGTGGGTTCTGATGGCGTTGCTCCCACTGGGCTCGGTGATGGGAGTTCAGGTGCCTTCTTAAGGCGGTCGTCCGTAGGTGAGTGTTGGGCTTACCGCGACTTATGCACTGACTGCAAAGGCTGCAGATGGCAACACTATTGTCAGCAGCGGACATATTTAAAAAAGCCCACACTGCGAAACCATGTGCCGGCACCCTGGGAGCACCAGATGTGACTGTACATGGTTGATGGCTCACTCCTGATACATTAGCAGTCTAGTTTGTCCCTCCCGTGCAATGTAAGTTCGGCCTGCTTCTCCTCCCTATCTGCTGGTCCATCTCTCCCTCTGAACTCCCCTCCTTTTCCTCTCTTGTGGGCATCCACGTGACGTCCATAGACACGTCATCATCAACGTCACCTTCCCCATCACTAACATTCGAGATCTCGGAGTAGGCAGCAATATTGGGGACCAACCTCCTTGGGCTGATCTGGGTACTGTCGTCAGACTGCTGAGTGGCGGCTGTTGCTACCTCCTCTTCCTGATCCGATGCCAAGAATGGCTGTGCATCGCAAATGTCTTGTGATGGATCGGAAAATAATTCCAGTGACTCAAGCGGAGTGTATATGGTGGTGGTGTCTTTGGGGGTGCACACAGCAGAGAGTGAAGAGGGTGCAGATAGAGAGGATGAGGAGGGTGCAGAAGAGGAAGGCTGAGTGAGCCACTCTACCAAGTCTGGTGCGTCCTTTGACGTAATCGAACGCACCTTCTGAAACTTCCCACTTTGGCTCCAGCCTAGTGCTCCTGCCCTACCCCTACCATGTCTGTGGAAGGGCCTGCCTCTTCCTCTGCCTGTCATTTTTTAAATGAGCCTGTGACAAAAGTCTCTAGAGAAGCGCAGTATATGTGGAAGAAGGTATATAACGCCCACGCTTCAATCTGTTGTTTTGGGGGGCCACTGGTTTATCACACCAGTTCTACAAAACAATTTCCAGTAACTTTTGTCACTGTGTAGCAGAGGGAACGCAGCAAAACAGAAAAAAAAAATCTGCAGTACCCAAATACACTATTATGAATGTATATATAACACCCCACTTCAATCTGTCGTTTTTGGGGGGCGACTGGTATATCACACCAGTTATAATACTTTTTTCTAATTGTGTTTGTCACTCTTTGCAGTTGTAGTATCGCTGCAGAACCGCTCACCACACCAGTCACAATGCTGCACAATACAAATCCACTATAATATGCTTTCTATATTAGAATGTATATTATAATTGTATTACACCCCTATATACTGTAGAGCACACCAAACAATAGTAAACCTATACTAGTCCTTAAAAGGACTTTTGTGGACCTATCACCTAGCAATTTGTGTCACTGACAGTCTGTCCCTGCTCCTCTCAGCAACCTCTCCCTACACTGACAAAAGGTAGAATGTAAAATGGCCGCCAGCTCAGGTCTATTTATAAGGTAGGGGGTCCATGTGCTGAAATGTCTCAATTGGCTGTCCTGTTCCACCTGAAAGATGTGTCATGGGTCAAAGTTCTTCACAATGTAAAAGAATATGGCCACCGCGAACAACACCATATGTTCGCATGTTTGCAAACAAGCAAAGTTCGCCGCAAACCGACCGTCGGGCGAACCGCAAGGCCATCTCTACAAGTCAGTCTAGTTTGACCAATAAACGGGAGGAAAATAACAAAATCATACAATCCCATATACACAATCCAATACCCTCAGTTGATTAGCATAGAAATATAGATTTGAAATCATATATTTATTATTTTGTGAAAATTCCATGGTGTAGGTGGATTTCTGCCAGTTACAGGCTGTATCACATCCCTCCAGCCTCTGTCTTAAAATAAGCAGGAGATGAAACCTCCAGTAATCTACATGTAATATCTCACCACCAGCTGGTTAGTGGGCATGGAGGAGGAGAAAGGGAGTGGACTTTCATTGTGTATACGCCCACATGTGTGACTCTATAGTCACATGGGCTGCTCAGATGTGAAAGGGAAGAAATGCTCAGCATAGAAACTCACTGAAAACTGAGCATGTGCAGAGCTGCCAACACTGCTCTGCAAAACCCCTCGCTGAATTGGGGACGTGGACAGAAGGAGGAGATGCCACAGTTATTACCTTTTGTGTCACTTGACCCTCCCTCTTTTTTTGTTAAATGTGAAAGATAAAGTTATGCTGAGTAAATAGGTACCTAATATGTCTGAATTTATTCTCTCTTGAGAGAAGATTAAGGGGGGATATGATCTCCATGTATAAATACATAAGGGGGGATATGATCACCATGTATAAATACATAAGGGGGATATGATCTCCATGTATAAATACATAAGGGGGGGGATATGATCACCATGTATAAATACATAAGGGAGGATATGATCACCATGTATAAATACATAAGGGGGGATATGATCTCCATGTATAAATACATAAGGGGGGATATGATCACCATGTATAATTACATAAGGGGGGATATGATCTCCATGTATAAATACATAAGGGGGGGATATGATCACCATGTATAAATACATAAGGGGGGATATGATCTCCATGTATAAATACATAAGGGGGGATATATGATCTCCATGTATAAATACATAAGGGGGGGATATGATCACCATGTATAAATACATAAGGGAGGATGTGATCACCATGTATAAATACATAAGGGGGGATATGATCTCCATGTATAAATACATAAGGGGGGATATATGATCACCATGTATAAATACATAAGGGGGGGTATGATCTCATGTATAAATACATAAGGGGGGGTATGATCTCCATGTATAAATACATAAGGGGGGATATATGATCACCATGTATAAATACATAAGGGGGAGTATGATCTCCATGTATAAATACATAAGGGGGGATATGATCTCCATGTATAAATACATAAGAGGGGATATGATCTCCATGTATAAATACATAAGGGGGGGTATGATCTCCATGTATAAATACATAAGGGGGGATATGATCTCCATGTATAAATACATAAGGGAGGATATGATCACCATGTATAAATACATAAGGGGGGATATGATCACCATGTATAAAAACATAAGGGGGGATATGATCTCCATGTATAAATACATAAGGGGGGATACGATCTCCATGTATAAATACATAAGGGGGGATATGATCTCCATGTATAAATACATAAGGGGGGATATGATCACCATGTATAAATACATAAGGGGGGATATGATCACCATGTATAAAAACATAAGGGGGGATATGATCACCATGTATAAATACATAAGGGGGGATACAATCTCCATGTATAAATACATAAGGGGGGATATGATCTCCATGTATAAATACATAAGGGGGATATAATCACCATGTATAAATACATAAGGGGGGATATATGATCACCGCGTATAAATAAATGATATAAATGGGTACTAATATTTATAGGAAAAGTTGATCCAGGGAATATCTGATTGCCTCTCGGGGGATCAGGAAGGAATTTTTTCCCTGCTGTAGTAAATTGGACCATGCTTTGCTGGGGTTTTTCACTTTCCTCTGGATCAACTGCTGGTATAGGATTGTGTATATGGGATTGTATGGTTAGGGTGGGTATAGGATTGTGTATATGGGATATTATTTATTTATTTATTTTTTTATTGGTTGAACTAGATGGACATGTGTCTTTTTTTCAGCCTCACTATGTAACTATGTCATGCTTTAAAACTGCGTACGCTCGTGGAATGGCAACTAACTACTGTACTTTAAAATCTCCATAGACGACATTTTAAATGCCTTTACAGTTTACCAGTTTAGAGTTACAGAGGAGGTCTAGCGGTAGAATT
Organism: Pelophylax lessonae; assembly: GCF_965119305.1. Taxonomy (NCBI): domain Eukaryota; kingdom Metazoa; phylum Chordata; class Amphibia; order Anura; family Ranidae; genus Pelophylax; species Pelophylax lessonae. Next base: position 4,937,954 of record NC_138775.1, read on the forward strand.
ATTGCTCTCACTCTAACATTCACAGCGATACCTCACACTGTTTACATATGTGTACACGACTTGCATATGGGGTCGCTTCGGCGTGCGAGCACAGAGAGATGAGAGTGCTTTTGTTTATTATTATTTATTTTACTTTTTATTTTTACACTGTCATTTTATTTTATTTATTTATTTTTTTTATCACTTTTATTCCTATTAGTCCCCATTCACACTAGCGCGACTTGGTCGCCTGACAAGTCGCGGTAGGTCGCCTGCCATAGAGTAGCACAGGACCCGTTCTAATAGCAGCGACAAAAGTCGCTCCGACTTAGAAAAAGGGTCCTGTACTACTTTGGGGCGACCTGGAGGCGACTTGCATTGACTTCAATGATATGAAGTCTGTGCATGTCGCGACTTCACAGGTCGCCCCGGCAAGTCGTGTCGCCCCTGTGTGAATGGGCTCTGAGGGTTAGGGTTAGAAAGAAATTTAAACATCCATTGTAATAGAAATAAGGATGACAGGTCCTCTTTATAGAAAGATCTTTATAAAAATACCCCAAATCTCTTCTTTACCTTTAAAACCAAGACATAAAAATAAACATTTTTTTTTTTTTTTTGATCTTTTGCTTTATATATTTACTTTCAGCCTGGACCAGAGGTGACGTCATGACATCAATATGGTCCTCCAAGGTCATAGAGCCGATCAAAGAGTATCTTCTATTTGATCGCCTATTGGAGCAGCGGGCCGCACTGTTGGATCTTTTCTCGGGTGAACCAGCCGAAACTGTAAGCCTAAGAAACAATGGCGAGCAGCGGGAGGGGGAGGACGTCCCCTCCCGCCATTTTTAGAAAGTGCTCCAGAGGCTCATGAGCTTAAGGGTGGTTTTCTCATTATGGCCATAGTCTTCAAGCAGACAGAAAGCCTCCAAAAACTCCTATCCAAATCCTGATTTTCGAATTCCACATTCTGGTGATGCCTGAGGTCTTTCAGAAAGTTAGCATACCCCAACGGGCTGCACAAAGACCAACTTTTTGTTGTCTCCTTACCTTTTTAATTACCATTTTCAAAAAAATTTCCTTTTTTTTTTTTTTTTTTTTTTTATCCAAATTGTAATGGAAAAAAAAAGGAACTAAAAGAAAAGCAGCGATAGATTCCATTTGAACGTTTTTTATAATTAATTTGGCCAATAGCCAATAAATAAAAAATAGAATTTTAGTACATTTTTATTCAAAGGATATTTTAATTACTCTAAGCCTATTTATATGAAGAGAATCCCAAGGGAGAAAAGTGTTTTGAATTAAATCTTAAGAGACATTTAACAAGAGGTAAAGCTTTGTATTGTTGCAACACAGCAGACTGTCCTGTGGGAGTGCCAACATTTTATATCTATATAAGCCATTATCTGGATAACACGTCTACATTGAAATCTGCGTGGACATGTTTTCCTATTAAAACGTCCTCAGATTGATAACATTACACTGTATAGTTATAAAATGTTATGACAAATCTTACAAAGATTACCACTCTTATTCTTATAGGTCTATCAGACCATCCACCAACCATGAATGGACTTTTTGTATTCTTCCTTCTAATCTATATGATGACTCTCATCATAAACTTCCTTATTTTTTTCCTGGTTCTTACCGATCATCATCTGCACAACCCAATGTATTTTTTTCTTGGCAACTTGGCTTTTCTGGACATGTCTTATTCAACAGTGACCGCACCAAGGATGCTCTTTGATTTGGTCACCAAAAGCCGATCAATATCCATTCCTGCCTGTATAGCCCAAGTCTTCTTCTATCTCTATTTTACTAGCTCAGAACTCCTCTTACTCTCAGCTATGTCTTATGACCGATACATTGCCATCTGCCACCCCCTGCATTACACACAAATGATGTCTTGGAGAGTCTGTACTAATATGGCCTCCCTGGTCTGGGTTGCAGGATGTTCTCTCTCTTTGATGCACACTCTGTTGTTGCTCAGGTTGTCCTTCTGTGGTCTAAATTCTATCCACAACTTTTTTTGTGACCATCCGCACTTGTTTCAAATTACATGTACTGACCCCTTCATAAACATGGTGGCCGTATTCTTAACAAGTGCTAGTGTTGGACTGGGAGCCTTTCTTCTGACCTTTCTTCCCTATGTCTATATTTTCAGTACCATCCTCAGAATCCGTAGCAAGACTGGAAAGATGAAAGCCTTCTCCACCTGCACATCACATATTATGGTGGTCTTCATGTTTTATGGATCTTTAGTTTTTATTTACTTGGTTCCCTCCTCCAGCAAAATGTTCAGTTTAAACAAATCTTTTACAGTCATATCTGCCCTCATTAACCCATTGCTGAATCCTCTGATCTACAGCCTGAGGAACAAGGACCTTATGGAGGCACTTATGAGATCCTGTTATTACATAAAATTAATAAAAGGCTTAAGCTGAAAATAATATTGGAAAATTTGGCATATTTTTTTTTTTTTTTTCAATGTTCAGTTGACTTGGGGTTTCTTTGAGAAAGGTAAAGAGCTCATAATTACACTTACAGAACCACCTACAAATGGGCAACTAAAAGATAATGCATTTTCAGCCTAATATTACATAATTAGATTAGAAAAACACATGTCCACTGGGTTTTACATTTTTTTTCTTATTTTCTTATTTATTAATTTACTTTTTATTTTTTTCATTTTACACTGTCCCTTTATTTATTTTATTTTTTTTAATCACTTTTATTCCTATTACACGGAAATGAAACATCCCTTGTAATAGAAATAGAATAACGGGTCCTCTTTATGGAGAGATTTGAGGTCTTAAAAAAAACCCAAATCTCTCCTTTACCTTTAAAAGCAAAAGATCACAAATTATTTTTTTGCTTTGACTACTTTAGCTCCGGAATGTTTTAACCCCTTCCTGAGCTTTCATTTGGCGGTATTTGAGCACCACTAGGATTTTTATTTTTTGCGATATAAACAAAAAAAAGACATAACATTTTGAAAAAAACTGATATTTTCTACTTTTTGTTATAAAAAAAAAATCCAATAAACTAAATTTTTGCTATACATTTAGGCCAAAATGTATTCAGCCACATGTTTTGGGTAAAAAAATTTAAATAATCGTATATTTATTGGTTTTTGCAAAAGTTATAGCGTCTACAAACTATTGTACTTGAATTTACACAGCTTTTAGTTTATGACTTCCTATCTCATTTCCTGAGGTGCTAAAATGGGAGGACAGTACAAAACGGCCCAAATTACCCCTTTTTGGAAAGTAGACACCCCAAGGAATTTGATGAGAGGCATGTAAAGCCCATTGAATATTTCATTTTTTTGTCACAAGTAATTAAAAAATTACAAAAAAATTACAAAATGACAAAAGAAAGAAATGATATATAAAGAGGACCTGTCATCCTTACACACGCCATGGGTATATGTAAAATGACACCCCAAAATACATTCTGCTGCTTCTCCTGAGTATGGGAATACCACATGTGTTAGACTTTTTGGAAGCCTAGCCACATACAGGACCCCGAAAACCAATAAATAATATTTAATTTTAATGAACAAAAATACACTATATTGTCCAAATGTTTGGTAAAATATAAAAGATGATCTTATGCCGAGTACATAGATACCAAACACGACATGCTTTAAAATTGTGCACGTCCGTGAAGCAGCGACAAACTACAAAATACATATTTAAAAGCCTTTACAGGTTACCACTTTAGATTTACAGAAGAGGTTTGCTGCTAGAATTACTGCCCTCGACCTGACGTTCGTAATGATACCTCACATGCAGGGTCCAATTTCTGTTTACATACGACACATTTAATTTTTTTTTTCTGACTTTCCACTCGTCATTTGAATGTGTCATCTGATAATGACTCTATGGTCAGCTAGCGGAACCACCAGCTGCATTCTCGTGTTCCTCGGTGGGACAGGAAAGGCAGAGAAAACCATGGAAGGCAGGGGGAGGGGGGTCGTCCCCTCCCACTGCTTGTTAAAACAGTCTAGCAGTTAATTAGTCACTAGGATTGCTTTTACATGAAAGCTGACCGCCGGCTGAAAAAAATGATAACAAGATAATGCCTAAACCTGCAGGCATCATTTCGGTATAACCACTCAAAGTCCAGCAACATACCAGTATGTTGCTGGTCCTTGTTGGGCATATATTGTAATGTGGGCTGAATGAAAAAAAAAAAAAAGAACAGATTTCTCCATTCACGCTGATTGAGGATCCTAAGGAAAGTGAATAAAAATATATACCAAAGCATAGGGGAGATCCCCCCTCAGTCCACCCCAGCCCCTGTGCTTCCCCATATACAGTGGGTACGGAAAGTATTCAGACCCCCTTAAATTTTTCACTCTTTGTTATATTGCAGCCATTTGCTAAAATCATTTAAGTTCATTCTTCTTCCTCATGAATGTACACATAGCACCCCATACTGACAGAAAAACACAGAATTGTTGACAAGAAAAACTGAAATATCACATGGTCCTAAGTATTCAGACCCTTTGCTGTGACACTCATATATTTAACTCAGGTGCTTTCCATTTCTTCTGATCATCCTTGAGATGGTTCTACACCTTCATTTGAGTCCAGCTGTGTTTGATTATACTGATTAGACTTGATTAGGAAAGCCACACACCTGTCTATATAAGACCTTCCAGATCACAATGCATGTCAGAGCAAATGAGAATCATGAGGTCAAAGGAACTGCCTGAAGAGCTCAGAGACAGAATTGTGGCAAGGCACAGATCTGGCCAAGGTTACAAAAAGATTTCTGCTGCACTTAAGGTTCCTAAGAGCACAGTGGCCTCCATAATCCTCAAATGGAAGACGTTTGGGATGACCAGAACCCTTCCTAGAGCTGGCCGTCCGGCCAAACTGAGCTATCGGGGGAGAAGAGCCTTGGTGATAGAGGTAAAGAAGAACCCAAAGATCACTGTGGCTGAGCTCCAGAGATGCAGTCAGGAGATGGGAGAAAGTTGTAGAAAGTCAACCATCACTGCAGCCCTCCACCAGTCAGGGCTTTATGGCAGAGTGGCCCGACGGAAGCCTCTCCTCAGTGTAAGACACATGAAAGCCCGCATGGAGTTTGCTAAAAAACACCTGAAGGACTCCAAGATAGTGAGAAATAAGATTCTCTGGTCTGATGAGACCAAAATAGAACTTTTTGGCCTTAATTCTAAGCGGTATGTGTGGAGAAAACCCAGGCACTGCTCATCACCTGTCCAATACAGTCCCAACAGTGAAGCATGGTGGTGGCAGCATCATGTGGTGGGGGTGTTTTTCAGCTGCAGGGACAGGACGACTAATTGCAATCGAGGGAAAGATGAATGCGGCCAAGTACAGGGATATCCTGGACAAAAACCTTCTCCAGAGTGCTCTGGACCTCAGACTGGGCCGAAGGTTTACCTTCCAACAAGACAATGACCCTAAGCACACAGCTAAAATAACGAAGGAGTGGCTTCACAACAACTCCGTGACTGTTCTTGAATGGCCCAGCCAGAGCCCTGACTTAAACCCAATCGAGCATCTCTGGAGAGACCTAAAAATGGCTGTCCACCAACGTTTACCATCCAACCTGACAGAACTGGAGAGGATCTGCAAGGAGGAATGGCAGAGGATCCCCAAATCCAGGTGTGAAAGACTTGTTGCATCTTTCCCAAAAAGACTCCTGGCTGTATTAGATCAAAAGCGGGCTTCTACTAAATACTGAGCAAAGGGTCTGAATACTTATGACCATGTGATATTTCAGTTTTTCTTTTTTAATAAATCTGCAACAATGTCAACAATTCTGTGTTTTTCTGTCAGTATGGGGTGCTATGTGTACATTCATGAGGAAGAAGAATGAACTTAAATGATTTTAGCAAATGGCTGCAATATAACAAAGAGTGAAAAATTTAAGGGGGTCTGAATACTTTCCGTACCCACTGTATGCTCTTTTTTTAACTTTTTTTAACTGTGGTAGTGAAATCACCTCCTACAGCGCTGGAATCACCGATTTTACATATTTTGAGAGCAAACCCTGTTGCTGTCAAAATAAACAAATCAGTGCTGCAGCTGAAGGGCGTACCTGCAAAGCAATCAATAGTTAACAATAAAACACAGTAACAGTACAGGAAAACAGTACAATGATATACCTGCAAAGCAAACAAAGGTTAACAATAAAACATTACAGCATTATAGCAAGAAAGTACAGTAAAACAGTGAGAACAATAAAATGACAACTATTTTTGGCTTTTTATTTTTATTTATTTATTTAGTTATTTTTTTACGCTTTTATTGTAACTATACACGTTCCAGGCTAGGATATCCATCTAACAACTTTCGAGACCCTGTGTGAAAGTGTGCCCTAGACCAGTGTTTCTCAACTCCGGTCCTCAGGGCACACTAACAGGCGAGGTTTGCAAGAAAACTGAAATACATCACAGGTGATATAATTTGCTGCTCAGTGATTGCAGCATTCTAGTCTGCATCTCCCCAAGGTAATACTTAAAATCTGGCCTGTTAGTGTGCCCTGAGGACTGGAGTTGAGAAACACTGCCCTAGAATGTGTCATGCTGTACCCTATACTAATACTTCACTAGTGTGTGGTAGCAACAGAGAGTCTCCCGATGCAGAGACCAGGTTCACCAGGACAGGAGGGACAAAAATAGCGGGTGTCATGCCTATATCCGCTCTTGCTACAGACACGGCATCTTTTTGGGTAGGGGTACCAGGGAGGACATCCAGGACACCTGGGGTACCAGGGAGGACATCTCATGCAGCCCGCTCACTACATCTGGATTGTGAATTTGGGCAACAGAACCTTCTGGATACAGAAGGGCTGTGATGATCTCTTTGTGGAAATTTGTATAGTACAAAAGTGTTAAAAAGAATCAACTGGAATAGGTATACAGACACTATTTTGTACCAGCGCCTGGCCTTACACAGAGGGGCTTCTCAACAACACCAGTCGCCGTTGTTATTTGGACTGCCATATCTGCATGAATGGAAAACAGAAGAAAAACGTTCCATTTTCTCCTTCCACCTAACTGCAAGAAATTCATTGCACCTCAAGCAGGCTCTCTCCCTCTGACTAAGTGGGGCATTTACAAGCCGTTGGGGGGAAACCCTGGCTATTAGATTGCATGGTGCCACATGTGTCAATTCTAAAATGAAAGAGGTATCTAAAAAGTGGCATGCTTGTGCAGAAATTGTCCACGTATAAATGGTACCCCTTTCCGAATAAGGATGACACCAAGTCCCAAACAATCTTGCCTCTGCTCCCCATGTAGTCTAGGCAGTTGGGGGGCTCCACACTGCTATCTTTTCCCTTGTAAACCAGAAAACTACATGTATAGCCTGTTTCTCTGCCACAGAGCTTATACATCCTGACCCCATATCTTGCTGGGGAGAAACTGTTTGAAAGCAGGGCGGCCAGAAAACTCAATCAGGGACTCATCTATGCAGACATCTTCTTAGGGGATATATAAGGCTGCAATTTTTGGCTGAAGTGGTTTACAGGGGGCCAAATCATGGATCATGGAGCCGATCATGTTCAGGGTTAATTGTCGTTGAAGTGAATGACCTGCAATATTTACTCATATCTAATCCTGGCTATGGCAGCAGAGAACGCAAGCATATGATGAATTGGGTCAGTGGACCAATATGACTGCAACTCACCGTGATAGGTTTCCAACCAAATTGTCTGGCAAGGGTCAAATTTGGGTTTGTGGCGATAAATTGATTAGCATACAAATTGCTTTGGTTCACAACAGATCTGTACAGACCTTCTGTGAAAAACAGCTCGGAAAAATCAAGGGGGGTAAAACCCACTGTTTCCACCTGAATTCCAGGTTGGCCAGTGAATGAGTACTGCAGATCTGTGGGCTGCCAATTATGATTTGCAAGCACATCAGGGAGGGCACTATGGGCTCTATGGGCCTGTCTTTGAATTCTTGGTGGCTGCAGGCAACTATTTGTGCTAGCCACAGCACCAGCTTGAACTGCACTTATGGGACTCGCCACGTCAAGTTTTACTGCAGTGCTGGTTTGTCTATGACCAGGATGTACTAGGCTGCTGGTGCTTGTCAGTTCACCAGAAGGTTGAGCGGCACTAGTACCGACACTCTGCTGCATATGAGAACCCTGTGATTGTTGCACCTGAGCAACAGAAGAATGACGTCGGGTACGCCTGACCTTAGCAGGGACCACTACTCCGTTGTCAGAGCTATCTGTCAGGGTGCCGCTGCTCTCTACAGGTTTGAATACTGACCCTGATTCTAACAGTGAGGCTTCCCCATTGCTATCATCTGTCATGCTCAGTATTCTGTAGGCCTCTGTAGTGTACCTTTCGTTTGACATTTTGGCCACGAAATTCACAGGTACCTAGTGTGACTCACAGGTAAAAAAGTACCTGGTTTCGAGGACTGTTTGAAACACTACAAAAAAAATGTAACTGCTAGTGCTAGCAGAGATCAGGCCTGACTCTGCTAACGCTGCGGTTTAGTGTGCTGTGTACTGGAAGTGACAGTAATCTGCTGATTCTGCACTTCTTGGGGGCTGGGCGGAGGGGATAAACGCAGGTGCTGCTTTTTTGGGGAATACTGTGCTATTGGGGACTCTAGTATAGTTCTGTTTAGAGCAAAGATATTGATCTGTTCAGACACAATACTAGTAATGGAGGTGTATATAGTGTGTGTGTTTTAGTGTTACTGGCAATCAAATGGTTAAAATCTGATGCTGTCTGGGATTGACGCTAACTGAGGCTGATGCTGACGCTAGCTAACACTAAAACAGTGATAAAAAAAAACAAAATCTGTAAACTTTACTAATGACACTGTGACCGGGAGTGAAGGGGTTAACTAAGGGTGATAAGGGGGTTAAACCTTTATTAGGGAATATATGGTGGGTACCCTAAACCTATCTTGGACTGACGCCAACTACCGGTAACTGCTGCTGACACTAACTGAAGTCACCAGTGACACCAATACAGTGATCAAGAAAATATCTGTACACTGTACATGGTGACACTGTGACAGGGAGTAAAAGGGTTAACTGGGGTGGGGGGGTGATCATGGGGTGAAAAACGTGTTTATGTGTAGTGCTTGTGTACCAAGGAGGGGAGATTACATCATATCCTGTGCCAGTGTTTACATTACCCAGGTACAGGAGGTTCTTCCATTGCTCAGAACCAATAACCAGGTCCAGGCCATAAATCCTGGACCTGATGACTGATCGGTTCTGAACCGAATCAGATTGCAGGTGTGAATCATGTACCTGTACATGATTTTGCGCAGCCGGGCCACCCTGCCGCAGTATATGTACCTGGAGAGATGTAGAACTGGTTAAAAAAAGGAAATGAATAAACTTCCAGCTTGGACCAGAAGTGGTGTCATGACGTCGCTCAGGTCCTCCAAGGCCATAGAGGCGATCAAAGAGTATCTACTCTTTGATCGTCTATGGGAGCAGCCAGCCGCACCGTCGGATAGTATCTTGGGCGAACCGCCGAGAAACGCCGACAAGCTGCAGGAGGGTCTGATTCAGGAGCTGAGGATGGCTGCGGGGTTCATGGGGGAGACATCCATTGACATCATCCGCCTCCTGGCCTTGGTTATGTTAGCTTCCGTCACCGCTAAACGTGCCTTGTGGCTCAGGCCCTGGGTGGCTGATGCTACGCCCAAGCAGGCATGGTGCCGGATCCCCTTCGAGTGTTCTTCCCTCTTTGGAAACAAACTGGACGCGACCATAACTCGGGCCACTGGCGGCAGGTCTGGCTTCCTTCCCCAGGACAGACGCCCAGGTGCCCAGAAGCAGGCCCCTCCAAGGAAGCAAAACACGGGTCGTGTAGCTACCACCTGGGCAAGAGCTTTGGGAGAGGATGGAAGTCCAGGCAGTCCTCCTTTCAAAAGGGCCCCAAAGGAAACTCGTCTGGTGATTGGGAGGCTACTAAATATTTTTGAGATTGGGCCCGCCTGGGCATCCCGAGTGGGAACTCGTTTGCTCCGTTTTTGGAATGTTTGGGTGGCCTCAATTCAAGACCCATGGGTCCTCAGTACGGTCTCTCGAGGGCACTCCTGGACTTTCATTGGCGACCCCCGGCTCAGGTTCATTTCCACGTCTCTTCCTTCCTCGGCAGAAAAAAGACAGATTCTCCTTTCTTACATAGAATCTCTGGTGGTCCAGGAGGCTGTAGTTCCAGTTCCAGATTCTGAAAAAGGACAAGGAGTTTATTCACCCCTCTTCTTGGTTCAAAAGAAGAACGGCACCTGGAGGCCCGTGATAGACCTTACACACCTCAACAAGTCCATACGCAGAGAAAAATTCAAAATGGAGTCTCTGATCACGATCCAGCATTCAGTCCAGCCAGGAGATTGGCTAGCATCTAGAGACCTGTATATTAAAAAAGAATAGTGCGCAAATGCAAAAGAAATAACTACCAAATCTGAAGACAATCCATAAATAAAAATGGGGGTTTGGTCCCACCATATGGCCATATCGTGCTCAAGCCCACTACTGCGTCAAAGTACCCCATTATCAGTGGGCCCTACACTATCCATGAAAAAGAGATGAATCCAGCCATTCTAACCCTTGGAGATAATACTCCTTGCTGGGAAGGATGTGCAAATGCACTACAGGGGACTCCTCCTATATCCAATTGATGGTGGACACTGATTGAGTACAGGTGTGTGTGGGGGGGTGGGGAGGGTTGCTCAACCTCGATGGTCTGGTCAGACCGAATACATAATAAACAGGCAAAAAATTTGGGGGAGCATACCCATGGATTTCTAAAGCTGCTGCAGCTATGAACCAAAAGACATGTATATTAAAAAAGAATAGTGCGCAAATGCAAAAGAAATAACTACCAAATCTGAAGACAATCCATAAATAAAAATGGGGGTTTGGTCCCACCATATGGCCATATCGTGCTCAAGCCCACTACTGCGTCAAAGTACCCCATTATCAGTGGGTCCTACACTATCCATGAAAAAGAGATGAATCCAGCCACTGATAATGGGGTACTTTGACGCAGTAGTGGGCTTGAGCACGATATGGCCATATGGTGGGACCAAACCCCCATTTTTATTTATGGATTGTCTTCAGATTTGGTAGTTATTTCTTTTGCATTTGCGCACTATTCTTTTTTAATATACATGTCTTTTGGTTCATAGCTGCAGCAGCTTTAGAAATACATGGGTATGCTCCCCCAAATTTTTTGCCTGTTTATTATGTATTCGGTCTGACCAGACCATCGAGGTTGAGCAACCCTCCCCACCCCCCCACACACACCTGTACTCAATCAGTGTCCACCATCAATTGGATATAGGAGGAGTCCCCTGTAGTGCATTTGCACATCCTTCCCAGCAAGGAGTATTATCTCCAAGGGTTAGAATGGCTGGATTCATCTCTTTTTCATGGATAGTGTAGGACCCACTGATAATGGGGTACTTTGACGCAGTAGTGGGCTTGAGCACGATATGGCCATATGGTGGGACCAAACCCCCATTTTTATTTATGGATTGTCTTCAGATTTGGTAGTTATTTCTTTTGCATTTGCGCACTATTCTTTTTTAATATACATGTCTTTTGGTTCATAGCTGCAGCAGCTTTAGAAATACATGGGTATGCTCCCCCAAATTTTTTGCCCATCTAGAGACCTGAAAGATGCCTATTCATGTTCCAGTGGCAAAGGAGTTCCAGCAGTTTCTCCGCTTCGCCATAGGACGACTTCATCTGCAGTTCACCTATCTCCCCTTCGGGCTTTCAATGTTGCCTCGTACATTTTCAAAAATCTTGTTGGCAGTGGTGGCCCTTATCAGGATCAGGGGCATCCAATTACATCACTATCTGGACGACTTGCTTCTCCTGTCCCAAGACAGGTCTCAACTGCTCGAACACTTAGACCAAGTGGTCTCAGTTCTCCAGGAATTCGGATGAATCTTGAACTTCGAGAAGAGTCACCTGGTACCCACACAATCGGGACAGGGTGGCTCTTGCTCTCGCTTCCTCTCGTCTCACTGCTCGGCAGTGCCTGAGGGTAGTTGGGGCTTTAGTAGCCACAGCCCCCATGGTGAAAACATGTCCCAACACATCTATCTAACCTCAACCATAAAGAGCTGCCTTCTTTGGTGGTTGCTACGGGAGAATCTTCTCAATTGCCATTCAATAGCCCCCATCTCATGGGTCACAGTGACCTCAGACGCCAGCAGTACCGGATGGGGAGCACACTGCCTGTCAGAAGTGGCGCAGGGCAGATGGTCTTTCCCCTCCCGCAGAGTAGTCTCCAATATTCTAGAGCTTCGGGCTGCCTTCAAGGCACTACAGGCCTTTCGCCATCTGACTCGAGGGGCCTTGGTGATGCTCAGACTGGACAACACAACGTCGGTGGCATATGTGAAAAGGCAGGGAGGAACTCGCAGCCTGTCATTGCTCCAAGAGACAGAGCCGATTATGTCCAGGGCACAAAAGAACTTGTCCAATCTCTTGGCAGCCTATGTTCCGGGAGCACAAAACGTGGAAGCAGACTTTCTTTCTTGGGTCAGACTCGACAACAACGAGTGTTCTCTCCATCAGGAAGTCTTCAAGTGGGTCCTATCTCTGGGGTTCTGTCCGGGGGTAGACCTCTTTGCAGCCCCCCACAACAAGAAGCTTCAAAAATATTACGCAAGGTTCCGAGACCCTCGGGCCTTCGGAGTGGATGCTCTTATGGACAGCTGGAAATTCCACAGAGCCTACGCCTTCCCACCAGTCCCAATAATTCTCCAGTTCCTTTGGAGACTGAGGACAGAAGCAGTAGAGATCCTAGCAGTGATTCTGTATTGGCCCAACAGGCCCTGGTTCCCTCTGTTGACACTCCTCAGTTACCGGGATCCAATATCTCTGCCTCTCAGACCGGATCTATTGTCCTAAGGCCCTACACTGTATCCCACCCTGCACGTCTGCATCTCAAGGCTTGGTTCTTGAGTGGGGGAGGTTGGAGGCCCTGGGATGTCCAGTAGACGTGATTCTCACACTTCTGAATGCCAGAAGGAGTAGCACCAATAGGGTCTATGAAAGAATATGGTCCAAATTTGCGAGCCATCAAGCTCCTAGGTCCGGTTCAGCAGAAGCACCTACGGTCCAGGACGTTTTGGGGTTCTTACAGTCTGGCCTAGATCTGTCTTTGTCAGTCAGCTCTCTCAGGGTGCAAGTCTCGGCCATCTCAGCATTTACGGAAGTATCGTGGGCCAAACACCAGCTGGTCCGGCAGTTCTTCAAGGGCGCAATTAGGCTTCGGCCGCAAAGGAAACCAAGATTCTCCAAATGGGACCTTCCTCTAGTTCTGAACTTCTTCTCATCACTCAGTACAGCTTCTTTTTCAATCAAGGAGCTCACTCTCAAGACAGCATTCTTGGTGGCTATTACATCCGCTAGGAGGGTCTCCGAAATCCAGAACCTGGGGTCGAAGGAGCCTTTCTTAGAACCTTCTTTCCGGATAGAGTGGTCTTAATTCCTATGCTGGGGTCAAATCCCAAGGTTACTTCCGTCTTTCATGAGAACATAGACATTGTCCTTCCCACCTTCAGGGCTGGCAAAGATTCTTTGGTCCATCCATTGATGTCAGTGATACCCTGAAACAATATCTGGCGTCCACTTCTTCCTTTCGCCAGTCAGATTTTCTTTTTGTCCTTCTTCAGGGGAAGAAGAAAGAAATGCGTGCTTCATCTAGAGCGGTTGCTGGATTGTCCAGGCCATTCAGTGGGCCAAGCAAAGCAAAGGGCTTGGCTCCCCTGGAGGCGGTGATGGCACATTCAACTCGAAGCGTCTCCACTAGTGTTGAGCAAACACGGACTGTATTATTCGTGTTCATACCGAATAATTGGATTTTTGTTACCCGAACCCGAAAACTTTACTGTATGTTTGGGTTTAAAATCCATGTTCGGTCATTTTATTTCCTGTTTTGTATGTAATGGCGCGCTTTTAATGGCGGGCTTTCAACAGCCAATCAACAAGCGTTTAACTGGTGTGCCTTAAGCCATCCCAGCCATGCCTACTAATGTATTAGTAGCTGTGATTGGCCATCTGAAGCATGAGACCATGTCTTTATAAGTTCGAGACCAAGCGCGCTGCGTCATTCTGCTGTAGTATTAGGGACAGAGCACACATCATACGTGCTGGCTGCTGATTAGGGACAGACAGTGATTCTGTGAAAAATTGTGTCCGAAAAGAATGCAGGGACAGGTCGGAGTGCAGGCAGGGAAAGTTATTAGAGCATTTTAGGGCCAGGCTGGAGAGATTAGGCAGGGTCAGTCTACATCGATTTTGCTGTGTGGGGGGTGGTGCAGTGAACAATCTTTTTGCCCTCACTTGAGCCCACTGAGGAGGAGGGAGAAAAAAAAATCTATTTTTATCAGTCAGTTGTGTGCAGCGTTCATCAGCTATATTTTACTACAAGTTAAAAGGGATTTTTTTTTCCCCCTTCATAGCCTGTTTGCTGCAGTGCTGACTCTGAGCTGACTGTAACATAAGACACTGCTGTGTTCACATGTGCTATTGAGTGATTTTCAATTTTATACACTTTTTTCTATTCCACTATTTAATATACACCCTTTTGGGTTAAAAAAAAATAAATTGTGGCATAGTCTGTACTAATCTATTTAAAAATTACAAACTTAAAGGGGAATTTTCTTTTTTTTCCCTTCATAGCCTGCTGCAGAGCTGACCGTGACATAAAACATAAGACACTGCTGTGTTCACATGTGCTATTCAAAAATCACCAATTTTATATCATATATTTTCTATTCCGCTATTCAATCTACACCCTTTGGGGTAAAAAGAATTAAATTGCGGCATAGTCTGTATCGGTACGTGTGAGATACACCTTTCCAATTTTTGGGGCGCATCTTACACCGCCGAGGATTGCAGGGTGCTTCAGTTTGCCTCCTGCTTGTTCTGAACTCCTCCTACTCCTCATCCTGCCTTTAGGGTACAAAAAATAGTAATCGGGGCCTAGTCTGGGTCTGTACATGTGAGATAGATACACCTTTTGATATCATATTTTCTATTCCGCTATTCAATCTACACCCTTTGGGGTAAAAAGAATTAAATTGCGGCATAGTCTGTATCGGTACGTGTGAGATACACCTTTCCAATTTTTGGGGCGCATCTTACACCGTCGAGGATTGCAGGGTGCTTCAGTTTGCCTCCTGTTCC
The DNA here is from genome assembly GCF_965119305.1 of Pelophylax lessonae. Taxonomy (NCBI): domain Eukaryota; kingdom Metazoa; phylum Chordata; class Amphibia; order Anura; family Ranidae; genus Pelophylax; species Pelophylax lessonae. Next base: position 4,953,109 of record NC_138775.1, read on the forward strand.
GAACTCCTCCTACTCCTCATCCTGCCTTTAGGGTACAAAAAATAGTAATCGAGGCCTAGTCTGGGTCTGTACGTGTGAGATGGATACACCTTTTGATATCATATTTTCTATTCCGCTATTCAATCTACACCCTTGGGGTAAAAAGAATTAAATTGCGACATAGTCTGTATCGGTACGTGTGAGATACACCTTTCCAATTTTTGGGGCGCATCTTCCACCGCCGAGGATTGCAGGGTGCTTCAGTTTGCCTCCTGTTCCGAACTCCTCCTACTCCTCATCCTGCCTTTAGGGTACAAAAAATAGTAATCGGGGCCTAGTCTGGGTCTGTACGTGTGAGATAGATACACCTTTTGATATCATATTTTCTATTCCGCTATTCAATCTACACCCTTGGGGTAAAAAGAATTAAATTGCGGCATAGTCTGTATCGGTACGTGTGAGATACACCTTTCCAATTTTTGGGGCGCATCTTCCACCGCCGAGGATTGCAGGGTGCTTCAGTTTGCCTCCTGTTCCGAACTCCTCCTACTCCTCATCCTGCCTTTAGGGTACAAAAAATAGTAGTCGGGCCTAGTCTGGGTCTGTACGTGTGAGATAGATACACCTTTTGATATCATATTTTCTATTCCGCTATTCAATCTACACCCTTTGGGGTAAAAAGAATTAAATTGCGGCATAGTCTGTATCGGTACGTGTGAGATACACCTTCCAAATTTTTGGGGCGCATCTTCCACCGCCGAGGATTGCAGGGTGCTTCAGTTTGCCTCCTGTTCTGAACTCCTCCTACTCCTCATCCTGCCTTTAGGGTACAAAAGATTGTAATCGGGGCCTAGTCTGGGTCTGTACCTGTGAGATACACCTTTTTATATCATATTTTCTATTCCGCTATTCAATCGACACCCTTTGGGGTAAAATAATTAAATTGCGGCATAGTCTGTATCGGTACGTGTGAGATACACCTTTCCAATTTTTTGGGCGCATCTTACACCGCCGAGGATTGCAGGGTGTTTCAGTTTGCCTCCTGCCTGTTCCGAACTCCTCCTACTCCTCATCCTCATCCTGCCTTTAGGGTACAAAAAATTGTATTCGGGGCCTAGTCTGGGTTTGTACGTGTGAGATACACCTTTTGATATCATATTTTCTATTCCGCTATTCAATCTACACCCTTTGGGGTAAAAAGAATTAAATTGCGGCATAGTCTGTATCGATACGTGTGAGATACACCTTCCAAATTTTTGGGGCGCATCTTCCACCGCCGAGGATTGCAGGGTGCTTCAGTTTGCCTCCTGTTCCGAACTCCTCCTACTCCTCATCTTGCCTTTAGGGTACAAAAAATTGTAATCGGGGCCTAGTCTGTGTTTGTACGTGTGAGATACACCGTTTTATAAATTTTTTTCTATCCCGCTATTCAATATACACCCTTTTGGAGTGTAAAAAATTAAATTACGGCATAGTCTGTATCGGTACGTGTGAGATACACCCTTTTATAAAATATTTTCTATTCCGCTATTCAATATACACCCTTTTGGAGTGTAAAAATTTAAATCACGGAATAGTCTGTATCGGTACGTGTGAGATACACCTTTTTAAATTTGTTTGGCGCATCTCCTTCCACCGCCGAGGATTGCAGGATGCTTCAGTTTGCCTCCTGTTCCCAACTCCTCCTACTCCTCTTCCTCATCCTCCCTTTAGGGTACAAAAAATTGTAATCTGGGTCTAGTCTGTGTTTGTACGTGTGAGAAACACCATTTTATATCCTTTTTTCTATTCCGTTATTCAATATACACCCTTTTGGGGTGAAAAAATTAAATTGCGGCATAGTTTGCATATTTGACTGTGAGATACACCCGTGCGATACTGTTGTTGTTTTGTTCCGCTATTCAATAAACACCTTTCTAGGGCAAGATCATAAATTACAGAAATATGAGGAGACCGTCAAATAGGGGCCGTGGCCTGAGTCGTGGTGCTGCTGATAGAGCTCCTGTTGCAAGGAGAGGACGTGGTCGATCTGTGCCAGCTACACGCACAAGTGAAACACCTTCCTCAAGTGTGAGTAGGCGACAGAACCTGCAGCAGTATTTGGTAGGGCATCATGCGCTTCTAGAAGTGATGAGGCCAGAACAAGTAGAGGCGATAGTAGATTGGTTTGCTGCTGACAGTGCCTCCAGTTCCTTCACATTGTCTCCCACCCAGTCTACTGCAGAAAGGTCAGAGTTGGCACCTGCAGCCGATGTCCAACCGTCTTTCACCTCACCCCCTTGCAAATCAGGCAAGCAGTCTGAGCCCCAAGTCATGCAGCAGTCTTCTTCTTTTTGATGACTCTGTCAGCAGGGTTTCCCAGGGCCATCCACCTAGCCCTGCGCCAGAAGTGGAAGAGGTTAAGTGCAGCAATGTCCAACAACTTATTTCTCAAGATGAGTACATGGAAGGACCATCGCAGCACGTCTCCGAAGATGACGAAACGCAGGTGCCAACTGCTGTGGCACTCTAAATTGTGGAGACCGACAAGGAGGGCAGGGGTGAAGACTGCGTGGAAGATGATGTGGAGGACGATGAGGTCCTCAACCCCACATGGAATGAAGGTCATGCCGGTGACCTGAGTAGTTTGGAGGAAGAGGTGGTGGTCGCACAGAGCCACCAGCACAGCAGAAGAGGGAGCAGGGTGCAGAAGCGGAGCGGCCGTGCCCTAGACACTAAGCCTGCTACTGCCCAACGCAGCAAGGGACCGAGCGCACCAAAGCGAGCTCAAAGGAGTTCTCTAGCGTGGAAGTTCTTCAGAAAATGTGCTGATGACAGGACATGAGTGGTTTGCACCCTGTGCAATCAGAGCCTGAAGCGAGGCATAAACCTTCTCAACCTGAGCACAACCTGCATGATCAGGCATCTAAGTGCAAAGCACGAGCTGCAGTGGAGTAGACACCTTCAAAACCAAGAAAGGTCTCTGGCTCCTCCTGCTTCCTCTTCTGCTGCAGTCTCGGCCTCTTCATCCACCTCTGTAGTGATACCGGCACCTGCCACCCCGCAAACAGACGATCTGTCAGCAACACTACCACCTGGGTCACCAACCATCTCCACAATGTCCCATGGAAGCATTCAGCTTTCCATCTCCCAAACACTTCAGAGGAAGAAGAAGTACCCCCCTACCCACCCGCGATCCCTGGCCCTGAATGCCAGCATTTCAAAACTCTTGGCCTTTGAAATGCTGTCATTCCGTCTGGTGGAGACGTACAGTTTTAAAAGCCTTATGTTGGTGGCTGTCCCACAGTACGTCGTGCCCAGCCGCCTCTACTTTTCCAGGCAAGCCATCCCTTCCCTGCACAACCAAGTGGGGGAAAAAATCAGGTGTGCACTGCGCAACGCCATTTGTGCCAAGGTCCACCTAACTACCGATACGTGGACCAGTAAGCACGGTCAGGGGCGTTATATCTCCCTAACGGCACACTGGGTAAATGCAGTGGCGGATGGGCCTGAGGCGGATAGCAATTTGGCGCATGTCCTTCCACCACCGAGGATTGCAGGGCGCTTCAGTTTGCCTCCTGTTCCTAACTCCTCCTACTCCGCTTCCTCATCCTCTACCGCCTCCTCATCCGGTCAGCGTAACACCTTCACCACCAACTTCAGCACAGCCAGGGGTAAACGACAGCAGGCAGTTTTAAAACTTGCCTGTTTGGGGGAAAAACCACACACCGCGCAGGAGTTGTGGAGGAGCATGGAACAGCAGACAAATGAGTGGTTGCTGCCAGCGAGCCTCAAGCCCGGCCTGGTGGTGTGCGATAACGGGCGAAATCTCATAGCAGCTCTGGGCCTAGCCGGTTTGACGCACATCCCTTGCCTGGCGCTTGTGCTGAATTTGGTGGTGCCGAGGTTCCTTAAAAATTACCCCGATATGTCAGAGCTGCTGCAGAAAGTGCGGGCCGTCTGTGCGCACTTTCGGCATTCTCACCCTGCTGCTGCTCGCCTGTCAGCGCTGCAGTGTAACTTCGGCCTTCCCGCTCACCGCCTCATATGTGACGTGCCCACAAGGTGGAACTCCACCTTGCACATGCTGGAAAGACTGTGCGAGCAGCAGCAGGCCATAGTGGAGTTTCAGCTGCAGCACGCACACGTGAGTCGCTCTGCGGAACAGCACCACTTCACCACCAATAACTGGGCCTCCATGCGAGACCTGTGTGCCTTGTTGCGCTGTTTTGAGTACTCCACCAACATGGCCAGTGCCGATGACGCTGTTGTCAGCTTAACTATCCCACTTCTATGCCTCCTTCAAAAAACGATTCGGGCGATGATGGAAGAGGATGTGGCACAGGATGAGGAGGAGGAGGATGAAGAGGTAACATTTCCAAGGCTTTCAGGGCAGTCATTCACAAGTGGCTCTGAGGGTGGGTTCCTGCACACACAAACGCCAGGGACACAATTGTCCAGCAGGGGCACAGTTCTGGAGGATGAGGAGGATGAGGAGGAGGACCTGGAGGAGGAGATGGAACCATGTTCACAGCAGGGTGGCACCCAGGCCAGCTCATGGCCATCACTGGTGCGTGGCTGGGGGGATACAGAGGACACAAACGATACACCTCCCACAGAGGAAAGCCTTTCGTTGCCTCTGGGCAGCCTGGCACACATGAGCGATTACATGCTGCAGTGTCTCCACAACGACCGCCGAGTTGCCCACATTCTAACTTGTGCTGATTACTGGGTGGCCACGCTGCTGGATCCCCCTTACAAGGACAACGTACCGTCCTTAATTCACTAACTGAAGCGTGATCGCAAGATGCGCGAGTACAAGCGCACGCTGGTAGACGCGATGCTGCTGGCATTCCCACCTGACAGCGGGGCCACAGTGGAAGCACAAGGCCAAGGCAGAGGAGGAAGAGGTCGCCAACGCAACCAGGGCACCGCCAGCACCTCAGAAGGCAGGGTTAGCATGGCCGAAATGTGGAAAAGCTTTGTCAGCACGCCACAACAAACAGCAGCACCAGCAGCTCATATGGAATGTCTTAGCAGGAGGCAGCATTTCACCAACATGGTGGAGCAGTATGTGTGCACACGCCTACATGTAGTGAATGACGGGTCTGCCCCCTTCAACTTCTGGGTCTCCAAATTGGGCACATGGCCTGAGCTTGCCCTTTACGCCTTGGAGGTGCTGGCGTGCCCTGCAGCCAGTGTATTATCTGAACGTGTATTTAGCATGGCTGGGGGCGTTATCACAGACAAGCACAGCCGCCTGTACAGAGACAATGTGGACAAGCTCACGTTCATTAAAATGAACCAGGCATGGATCCCACGGGACTTTTCCGTACTTTGTGCAGAATAGCGATGGATACCGACCTTACCCAGCCATTGTTCTATTTTTGATCTTTCTCACTCTTTTGGGGTGTACCCTCATTTAAAATGACTGAAAAAAAGTAGTGTTGGCTACCTCGTCCTCCTCCACCGCCGCTTCCACCTACACCGCCACATCCACCACCACCTCAACCTCCCTCCTACTCCATATGGGCCTCGTCCTTCACAGATGAAGAAAATTGTTTTATTTTAGTTTTTTTTTGTTGTTTTAAGTTATTTCCCTATCCACATTTGTTTGCAGAGCACTTGCCATGCTCTTAACTACGTTTTGCTGCCATTTGCAGCACTCTAGCCCTTTCCATTGGTGTTTTAGAGCCATTTTAGTGGAGAAAGTTTGGGTCCCCATTGACTTCAATGGGGTTCGTTGTCCGGGTAAAGTTCAGAAAAAGTCCGGGCACGGACCCGGACTTTTTTTTCAAGTTCGGCCGAATCCGCCGAACACGGACATCCAGGTGTCTACTCAACTCTAGTCTCCACGTCATGGGCAGTAGTCTCTAGGCATGTCGCTCCTGATGTGATCTGCAGGGCAGCGTCTTGGTCGTCTATCAACACTTTTCTGTCTCATTATTGTGTTGAACCGGCTGCCTTATCCTCTGTTAATTTTGGTGTTAAAGTGCTATCAGTTGACGGTACTAATTAAATGTTTTTGTTCAGCATCTTCTCACCCAGGAGTGTATAGCGAGTTATTTCCCGAACGTATGCTGCCATGGAGTCTGTCAGGAAAACTGAAAATTGATATCAAATACTTACCGTAATTTTCCTTTCCTGATGGACTCCATGGCAGCTGGAGTCTCCTCCCAGTTCCTGAGTAGGCTAGTTAAAGAACACGGATGCTGAAAGGGAGCAAAGATTTATGGGAGTGGGGTCCTATAGGGCAGGAGAGGAGGCGGGGCTACCGAACGTATGCTGCCATGGAGTCCATCAGGAAAGAAAAATTACGGTAAGTATTTGATATCAATTTTCCGTTTTTTCTTTTCAGAATTTTCTATATAAATAAATATAGAACATTTTGGGGGAAAAAAAAAACATTTTTACTTTCTGCTATAAAACATATCCGAATAAAAATTGAAAAAATCAAATATCTTTATTAATAAATTACAGCGCAAAAAATAAAAACCGCAGAAGTTATCAAATAAAGCTCTATTTGAGGGGAAATAAAGAACACAAATTTTAATTGGGTACATCATCGCCCAACTGTGCAATTGTCAGCTAACCGACACTGTTTCCCGAAATAAAAATGATTCACTGCGGCAGGCTTGCTCGGCTGCGCAAAATGATGTAGCCCTATGTTGGTCGCGTGCGTGGTGCTGGGCGGCCGCCGGGCGTGGTGCTGGAGGGCCGCAGGGCACGCGCGATCGCTCCCTGCTGAGAGAGAAAGACGGTCAGCTGTTGTAAACACCTGAAATGATCACAGATCCCCCATACAGTTGGTAAACACCCCCTAGACTCACAATTAACCCTTTGATCACCCCTAGGTTAACCCCTTCCCTGCCAGTGTCATTAGTACAGTGACCATGCATATTTTTAGTAATGATTACTGTAGTAATGTCACTGGTCCCCCCAAAAGTGTCAAAAATGTCAGTTAGGGGTTTGATCTGTCCGCCGCAATGTTGCAGTCCTGCTAGAAATTGCAAATCACCGCCATTACTAGTAAAAAAAATAAAATAAAAATGACATAAATCTTTCCCCTAGTTTGTACATGCGATAACTTTTGGGCAAACCAATCAAAATACGCTTATTGTGATTTTTTTTTTTTACTAAGAATATGTAGCAGAAAATAAATTGGCCTAAAATGATGAAAAAATTCGATTTTACATTTTTTTGGGGGGAATGTTATATAGCAGAAAGTGAAAAATATTGTTTTTTTTTTTTTTTTCAGACAGAATTGTCGCTCTTTTTTTATAGCGAAAAAAATAAAAATCCCAGAGGTGATCAAATACCACCAAAACGGAAAATTGTTATCAAATACTTACCGTAATTTTCCTTTCCTGATGGACTCCATGGCAGCTTACGTGTGGGTTAGTCCCGCCTCCTCCTACCTCATAGGACTCTACTCCCATAAAATGTAACTCCGTGCCAGAGGCCGTGTTCCATAAATAGCCTACTCCAGCAGATGGGAGGGGACTCCAGCTGCCATGGAGTCCATCAGGAAAGGAAAATTACGGTAAGTATTTGATAACAATTTTCCGTTTTCCTGACAGACTCCATGGCAGCTTACGTGTGGGAAATAACTAGCCAAACACACAAGGGTGGGAAACTGCTGGCCAAAAGAAATTTAATTTGCACCATCAACAGACAGTACTTGCAAACCAAAGTTAACAGAAGACAATGAAGCTGGCTCAACAATAATGAGTCATGAAAGTGTTAATGGAAGACCATGATGCCGCCTTGCATATTACTTCAGGGGCCACATGACAAGAAGCCGCCCAGGACGTGGACACCCCTCTTGTCGAATGCGCGGTCACCGCTTCTGGAGGAGCCAAGCCCTTAGCCTTATATGCCCATTGGATGGTCTGAACAATCCATGCCGCTATGGATCTTGAAGAGGCCCGCAAGCCCTTGTTCTTCCCATGGAGGAGAACAAATAGATAATCTGAACGCCTGAAGGAAGCTGTTGCATCCAGGTACAGTCTCAGAATTGCACCCACATCAAATGGATGTGTATCCGGATCATCTGACGATTTGAATTTGGAAGGACAATCTCCTGGTTCTCGTGGAAAACAGAGACCACCTTGGGGTGTGATCCCAACATGGGGATAAGAACCACACGATCTGGGAAGAAGGTCAGGAATGGTTCTTTGCAACCCAGAGAACTAATCTCGGAGACTCTTTTAACCGAGGTGACGGCTACCAAGAAGGCCGATATCAGAGACAGATTTTTAATGGAGAGTTGCTCCGTGTGACTTCTTCTGACGTCAGAAAGGAAGTTCAAGATGAGTGGAAGATCCCATTTAGGGAACCTTGGCTTCCTCTGTGGCCTGAGTCTGGAAGCTCCCCGAAAGAATTGACGAACAAGGGGATGAGACGCCCAAGAAGTTCCTGTGAAGGCCAAAATAGCAGAAACTTGCACACGTAGTGAGCTAACGCATAATGCTAGGTCCAGTCCCGACTGCGGGAAACCAAGAATATGCTGGATATTCAGGTCATTGCATGACCCCCCTTTCTTGGTAACAAAATCCATGAACTTGGACCAGATCCTTTCCATAGACCTTGTTAGTGCCCGCTCTTCTGGCACTTAAGAGAGTAGAAATTGCCCCACTCGGGCAACCTAACGCCTCCAGCCTTTCCCTCTCAAAAACCATGCCTTCAGGTGCAGATGAGCCGGGCATGGGTGTAGAGTTGCTCCCTGGGACAGAAGGTCCGGCCTGATGGGTAGAGGAACTGGATCCCGAAATCTGAGGAGCATCAGCAGTGGAAACCATGGCCGGTTGGGCCAGTATGGGGCTATTGTTAGCACTTCCACATCTTCCATCCTGAGTCTCGCCAGGAACCGGAGAATGACAGGAACTGGGGGAAAGGCATATGCCCTGTTGAATCTCCAATGGTCTGTCAGAGCATCCGTCCCAAAGGCTTGGGGACAACGGAACCTCACATAATACTTCGGAAGCTTGTGATTGCATGGAGATGCAAATAGATCCACTTCCGGGTGAAATTCCAGAGAAGGGAGCCACTGGAAGACATCGTTGTGAAGGCTCCATTCGTTGTTGTCCAAGCGGACTCTTGAGAGGAAGTCCGCTCGAACATTCTGTACCCCCGAAAGAAACACTGCAGTGAGGTTGACCAGGTGTTTCTGGGCCCAATATAAGATTGGATCTACCTCCTTCAACAGGGAGCGACTGCGAGTGCCTCCTTGTCGCTTCACATAGGAGACTGCGGTCGTATTGTCCATCCTCAGGATCACAGAAGTCCCTTCTATTAGGTGATGGAATGCTTTCAGAGTGCAGAACGCGGTTTGCAATTCTAGAGTGTTTGACACTACCCTGTGAGCTTGGAAATCCCAGCTGCCCTGGGCTATCTCCGTCTGACAGAGGGCACCCCATCCGGTGTTGCTGGCATCAGTGGTAACTGTGATCCAAGAGATGGGCATGATGGAATGGCAATTGAGGAGATTTTTACTCTGCAGCCACCATGGAAGGCTCTCCCGCATTGATGATGTTATGCGAATGAGGTGATTTTGATCTCCTGGACGCCACTTATGGAGAAACCCCACTTGGAAAGGCCGCATTTTCCACTGTGCCCACTTCACCATTGGAGTCATGGCTACCATGGTCCCAACCACTCTAAGACACTGAGATGCTCGAAGGTGAGTGGCTGTCATAGCTAGACGTACCCTGTCCCTGACTACCGGGATCTTCTCGAGGGGCAAAGAAATTGTGCCTTGACTTGTGTCAAACTGAGCTCCCAGAAATATTAATGACTGGGTAGGCTCTAGGTGGCTCTTCTCCATGTTCAGTAACCAGCCGAACTCGCGAAGAGTGGCTATTACCTGAGATCTGTGTATCAGAAGTTGTTCTTGGTCTTGTGACAGCAGGAGCAGGTCGTCCAGATAATAGTGTAGACGGACACCTTTGGTCCTGATCAAAGCCACCACTGCTAGTAAGACCTTTGAGAATACCCGCGGCGATGTAGTAAGCCCAAACGGAAGACAGACAAACTGTAGATGATTCTGATCTACTGCGAATCGTAGGAACTTCTGGTAATCTGCTGCCACTGGCACATGGAAATAGGCATCCTTGAGGTCAATTGACACAAGCCAGTCTGCCGGTTGTATTGCTTGACGGATGGTGAATAGCGTCTCCATCTTGAATTTCTCCTTCTTGATAAAAGAGTTCAGGTGCGTGAGGTCTATGACCGGTCTCCAAGTACCGCTCTTTTTATGAGCCAAGAAGAGAGGGGAATATAGACCCTGGAACTTCTCGTTGGTTGGAACTGGAACCACTGCGCCTTGAGCCACCAATAAATCTACGTAAGACAGAAGGCCTTGTCTTTTCTCTTCTGACTGTGGCAATGAGGTTGGAATGAACCTCAGTCTGGGCGGACTGCAGAATTTCCAGGAATGGCCTGTTGATACTATCTTGACGGCCCAGAAGTCGTTTATCGAGGCTGCCCAGACGTGTTGGAAGCGTAGTAGCCGAGCCCCGACTTGCTCCGCCTGGGCAGGCACATTGTCAAAAAGACTTCGTGGCCTCCCGAGCACCAGAAGACCCTCCTCTGGGTGTTTTCTGTCCTGAAGGCTGCGGTCTTCTCCAATTCTTTCGGAATTGATGGCCAGGCTTATATAGACGAGCATCCCTTGCTCGATCAGACCCTTGCCTGGGCTGAGACCTCTTCTGGTCCAGCAAGCGCCTATCCTGGGGAAGGAACCCCGACTTACCACCTGTGGCACCGGAAATGGCGCTTTCTAACTCGTTGACCAATAGGGAGGACCACTGAAATTGAAAAAAAGGCCTGTTTTGACGCAGGATCGGCCAACCAAGGACGTAACCAAAGAGCACCTTTAGCAGTGACCGATGAAGCATTACCCGCGCCGCAAGGCGGACCATGTCTAGGGAGGCCTCCCCCAAAAAAGCCGCCGCCAGCCTCAGCTCATGTACTGGTGAATTTCTTGCGACTTCTTCTTACACGCTTCTGAGCGTTGTGTCCACACTGTCTGTCCACACCTCCATTGCTTTAGACAGGGCTGCAAGAGCCAATGCTGGCTTGCATGCCATTCCTGCTGACACATAGATGCGCTTGAGGTCTGAATCAATGCGTCTCTCAAGGCCATCCTTAAAGGTGACTGTGTCTTCGAGCGGAAGGGTGACATGACGCACCAGATGCATCAGTGCTGCATCCACCAGAGGTGCAGATTCCAGGTGTTTAACCTCTTCCGTTTTAAATGGGTACATTTTATTCATTTTGGAGAGTACAGAGTTTTTTCTCTCCGTGCAGCCCCATTCGTCTGTAATGATTTCACCGACCTCCCCTAACAGGGGAAAGAAAGGGCGTTCCTTCTTGAGGTGCTTAAAATACCTCTTCTGTTTAGAGGGTGACTCTACCGGCTCATCCCATTTCAGGGCTTCCTTCACAGCTTTGACCAAGGAGGGAACCATGGCAAAGTCAAAACCCGCACCAGGGTCGTCTGCTTCAAGCTCACCCTCAGAGTAGTCAGATGAGGAGTGACTGTGCTGGGAAGGTCCAGGGATATGAATATTTTCACCAGCCGGAGTACTCGCCATCCTGGGGGAGGAAGTTCCAGCACGAGCAGGATCCAAGGTTTTTAAGGACTTCTTAACTACTCGCCTGACCAGCAACTCCATCTGCTGGTTGCTGTCTTTCCTTTAGTTTGCAGCATGTGCAAAACAGGGCTCACAGAGCGACTTTCCTTCAGGCACCTGTGCCCCACATCCCCAACAAGATCTTTTGTCAGAGTGGTGGTGTCCTGAAGTAGCTCCAGACTCTTCATCATGTCGCCTAGAGGACGACCGATGGCGCCTGGAACTTGATGATGAATGCCGCATTTGCGACCTGGGAGGATCTTGATCTTCACGGGCTGAGGGACGTCTTTCAGACCTAGAAGGGCTTTAGGAAAGAAAATAAAGACTCAACAGAACAGCAGAAAAAAACGCCAAACATTACAGGGAGAGGAATAAAACCAATCTTACCTATAATGTAAGGGCTGGCCACCAGGCGGCGGTGAATGAGTGACATGCAGAAAGCAGGCAGGAAGCCTATTCAGCATAATCACAGCCATCTCTCACCTTTAAAAGATTCCTGCAGCGCACGGGGAAGCCGCTGGAAACACTGCTGAACAAACCCACAAACAGCTGAAACTGACAGCTATTTGAATTTGCTGCTAGAATGATGTCACCGCCCCCTTCCCCCCACCTGTGCGAACCAAGCCTCGATTCAGATCGAACCTGGAAGGCACCAGGAAGCAGTGGAGCGGAGGGGAAGGACGTGGAATGGAACGCCGTGCATCCCACAGCCAAACTAGACCCCAGGGAGAGATAAGTAACAAACAACAGGAGAATATACACAAACAAACTGCTGCCATAGAATGTAAAGCAGGGTACATCACCACTTCCACGACCAGACCTTGGACCATACGGACACCGCGGCTGCACACATGATGGGGCGTATTAATGGGCCTCCAGCTTATAGCTGGGACAATTGGCCAAATGTCGCTTTGCCTGCCATTGGCCAGGTTTGTAAGCTCTTCTGACAACTGACCCCACGCCCGTGTCCTACCCCGCTAATAGCTAGGGCGTGCTGAACATGAAGGGGACACCACCGGATCCAACGTGCAGACCGCCAGGCCTGAATCGGGAATCTTCATGAGGTAAGATTTGACCATAATCCTTTCAGGAGGAGGACAAAAAAGGAACACGGCCTCTGGCCCGGAGTAAAAATTTATGGGAGTAGGGTCCTATGAGGTAGGAGGAGGCGGGACTAACCCACACGTAAGCTGCCATGGAGTCTGTCAGGAAAAGAAAGTTCTATTAGTGGGGAAAAAAAAGACATCAATTTTATTTGGGTACAGCGTCGCACAACCATGCGATTGTCTGTTAAAATAATGCAGTGAAGCGGCTTCTGAAACTGCTAAAATTTAAAAAATAAAGAAGCAAACTATGAGAGAAAAATTGGGCAGGTGGGAAAACCATCAATACTTTACTTAGATGGCCTGGTCATTAAGGGGGCAAATCCTTTCGGTCCAGAAGTGGTTAATTACCATTTTCAAAAAAAATATATATATTTTTTTTTTTAATGTAATAGTAAAATAAAAAGGAATTAAAAGAAAAGCAGTAATAAATTCCATTTGAAATTTGAAAAAGTTTTGTACTTAATTTGGCCAATAGACAATAAAAAAAAAATTGAATTTCAGTACATTTTTATTCAAAGAATATTTTATTAACTGTAAGCCTATTTATATAAAGAAAATCTCAAGGGAGAAACGTGTTTTGAATTAAATCTTAGGAGACATTTAACAAGAGGTAAAGATTTGTATTGTTAGAGCACAGTAGACTGTCCTGTGGGAGTGCCAACATTTTATATCTATATAAGTCATTATCTGGATTACACATCTACATGGAAATCTGAGCACGATACGTGGACATGTTTTCCTTTTAACAGTTGCTCAGATTGATAACATTACACTAAAAAAAGGAATAAATAATATGAGGAATCTTACAAAAGTTACTGTTCTTACTCTTGTGGGTCTATCAGACCATCCACCAACCATGAATGGACTTTTTGTCCTCTTCATTCTGATCTATCTGATGACTCTTGTCATAAACCTCCTTATTTTTTTATTGGTCCTCACTGACTACCATCTGCACAACCCAATGTATTTTTTTCTTGCCAACTTGGCTTTTCTGGACATGTCTTATTCGACGGTAACTGCACCAAGGATGCTCTTTGATTTGGTCACCAAAAGCCGATCAATTTCCCTTCCTGCCTGTATAGCCCAAGTCTTCTTCTATGTCTTTTTTATTTGCTCAGAGCTCTTCTTACTCTCGGCTATGTCCTATGACCGATACATTGCCATCTGCCACCCCCTACATTACAAACTAATTATGTCTTGGAGGGTCTGTGCTGGTATGGCCTCTCTGGTTTGGTTTGCAGCGTGTTCTGTCTCTTTGATTCATACTCTTTGTTTGCTCAGGTTGTCCTTCTGTGGCCCAACTTCCATCCACAACTTTTTTTGCGACCTTCCACACTTGTTTCAAATTACATGTACTGACCCCTTCATAAACTTAATGGTCATATTCTTAGTAGGTGGTAGTTTTGGGTTAGGAGCCTTTCTATTGACATTTCTTCCCTATGTCCGTATTTTCAGTGCCATTCTCAGAATCTGTAGCAAAAATGGAAAGATGAAAGCCTTCTCCACCTGCACCTCACACCTCACTGTGGTCTTCATCTATTATGGCTCCTTAATTTTTATTCACTTGGTTCCCACTTCCAGCGATATGTACGGTTCAAACAAACTGTCTACAGTCATGTCTGCCCTCATTAGCCCATTGCTTAATCCTCTGATCTACAGCCTGAGAAATAAAGATCTTATGGAGGCACTTACGAGGTCTATATATTACATAAAGTTGATAAAGGGGTAAAGTTCAAAGTCATTTTGGGGTATTTTTGTTCAATGTTGAGTTGTCCAGGGGTTTCAGTAACTTCTTATTTAAATGTGAAATGTTAAGTTGTACGTATAGAGAGCCAGCTACAAATACAAAGAAAATAAATATGCAGCCTAATGTTACATAATTAGGTTTAAAAAAAATGCACATGTCCATCAGGCTCACCCATAAATAAATAAATAAATACATAAATACATAAATACACAAATTAAATAAAAAAAACACTTTGGAACCTGTGAAATGTTAAGAGCTCATAGTTGTACGTATAGAGAACCAGCTACAAATAGGGTACAGAAAGAAAATAAATATGCAGCCCAATGTTACATAATTATGTTTAAAAAAGGCACCTGTCCATCAGGCTCACCCATAAATAAATAAATAAATAAACACATAAATAAATAAATACATAAATACACAAATTAAATAAAAAAAAACACTTTGGAAGCTCATAAGCCCATTGCTTAAAACTCTGATCTACAGCCTGAGAAATAAAGATCTTATGGAGGCACTTACGAGGTCTATATATTACATAAAGTTGATAAAGGGGTAAAGTTCAAAGTCATTTTGGGGTATTTTTGTATTTTTGTTCAATGTTGAGTTGTCCAGGGGTTTCAGTAACTTCTTATTTAAATGGGAAATGTTAGGTTATATGTATAGAGAACCAGCTACAAATACAAAGAAAATAAATATGCAGCCTAATGTTACATAATTAGGTTTAAAAAAGGCACCTGTCCATCAGGCTCACCCATAAATAAATAAATAAATAAATACATAAATTAAATAAAAAAACACTTTGGAACCTGAGAAATGTTAAGTTGTACGTATATGGCACTTTTCCACTGCAAGTACCGGCTCGGCTCCACTCGGCCCTGCTTGGCTCTGTTTGGTTTTCCACTGCATGGTACGGTGTTGGAACGGTTCGGTACGGTTTGCTTTTCTACTAAAGTAAAGTGGGTGGGATGACAACGATTCTCTGACCAATCAGTGGCTAGTAGTGACAAACAGTCAAGGCTGCATGCAAAGGATAGTGGGATATGGTACCGGTACGGCCCTCTTGGAACCACAACTGAGGTGGTACTGTTTAAGCGAGCCGTACCCTTCAGTTCCATGTAGTGGAAAAGCATCGCCGTACCGAACCGTTCCAACACCGGCTCCATGCGGTACCATGCAGTGGAAAAGTACAAAAGAAAGGCGAACCGTTCGGTTCCATGCAGTGGAAAATAGAGAACCAGCTACAAAAAGGGTACAGAAAGAAAATAAATATGCAGCCTAATGTTACATAATTAGGTTTAAAAAAGCCACCTGTCCATCAGGCTCACCCATAAATAAATAAATTAATTAATTAATTAATTAATTAATTAAATAAAAAACACTTTGGAACCTGTGAAATGTTAAGTTGTACGTATAGAGAACCAGATACGAATAGGGTACAGAAAGAAAATAAATATGCAGCTTAATGTTACATAATTAGGTTAAAAAAGGCACCTGTCCATCAGGCTCACCCATTAATAAATAAATAAAAAAATACATAAATTAAATGAAAAAACACTTTGGAACCTGTGAAATCTTAAGTTGTACATATAGAGAACCAGCTACAAACAGGGTACAGAAAGAAAATAAATATGCAGCTTAATGTTACATAATTAGGTTAAAAAAAGCCACCTGTCCATCAGGCTCACCCATAAATAAATAAATAAATAAATAATTAAATACACAAATTAAATAAAAAAACACTTTGGAACCTGTGAAATGTTAAGTTGTATGTATAGAGAACCAGCTACAAATAAGGTACAGAAAGAAAATAAATATGCGGCTTAATGTTACATAATTGGGTTAAAAAAAAGGCACCTGTCCATCAGGCTCACCCATAAATAAATAAATAAATAAAAAAAATAAAGAAATTAAATAAAAAACACTTTGGAACCTGTGAAATGTTAAATTGTACGTATAGAGAACCAGCTACAAATACAAAGAAAATAAATATGCAGCCTAATGTTACATAATTAGGTTAAAAAAAAGGCACCTGAGTATCAGGCTCACCCATAAATAAATAAAAAAATACACAAATTAAATAAAAAAAACACTTTGGAACCTGTGAAATGTTAAGTTGTACGTATAGAGAACCAGATACGAATAGGGTACAGAAAGAACATAAATATGCAGCCTAATGTTACATAATTAGGTTTAAAAAAAGCCACCTGTCCATCAGGCTCATCCATAAATAAATAAATAAAAAACTACATAAATACACAAATGAAATTAAAAAAAACGCTTTGGAACCTGAGAACCTTAAACATGCAGTTGATAGAGATGAAGGCCAGAAAAGGCAATTTGCTCCAACAAACAAGAATATTCTTCCTGATCCCCAAATGAAACCGGATCCTTCCCAGTTCAACATTTTGTTATTTCTTATAAATAATAATAGCCCTTAAAAGGAATGAGATATAATAGCTTAAATGTGGTCAGTGGAGTCCTCAAACCATCCTAAAAAGTTCATAAAAGTCTCTTGAGGGCAATATTTAGCCAATACTAACGAGCAAAAAAAAGAAAGGAAATTAAAGGACTTCAAACGTGCCACCAGGAAAAATGTAAGAAATTTAATACAATAAAAGTATTATTTTTAATACATACATAGAACTAAAATCGAGTCTGAAATAGGCCCAAAAACATATAAATTGTGTATTCATAAAATTTATGCACTGAACGGTGTGGACTAAGCTCATGCACGTTCAATATTGTCAACGTGTTTCCACTTCTTCAGGCTAGAACATTCAATTGTCTTCAAGTCCACAATCCTATGCTCAGGGCCGGCCCTACCATGGGTCCCTATGGGTCCATTGGACCCAGCCATCACTTGGAGAGGGGCAGCAAATTGACTCCCAAGATTTTTTTGTCCAGCAGTTTTGTGTCATTAGTTTGCGGCGTATTACGGGTGGCATTTCCCTATACCATACTGCCGCTCGTAGTGCAAACTGATGAGTATGATGATCATGATGAGCGTCTCCTCTGGGGAACATCCCTCACGTGATCCTGGTGTGCACAATGACGTCAGACATCAGCAACTCCATCCCACGCAGAGCAGGCTGGATCTTCTAGGGCGGTGGGCGCGGCAGACACTCGAGTGACAGGAGGACTGAGGACAGACAGCGGGTGTTTGGTGGATTGGTCCGGTGGTGAGCTATGGAAGAAGATAACAGTATAAATTATATTTTCTAAACTTTATATGTTTATATAAAATAATGGATGTGGGGGGCCTTTTGTTGGGTGTGACTTTTTTTTCTGGGGGGGGGGGGGGCAGCATTTCATTCTTGGTCCCAGGTAGCACAATGTCTTGGGCCAGCCCTGCCTATGCTCTATCAATACGACAAGTAGATCGAATAATATATACAGGAACAGTAAAGTTCAGCACATATCCAATCTCATTACATACACAGATGTTTATGTAATATCTCGATGAATTTACAGAGAATAAAATTTGTCCATGACAACTATTGTGATGTCACCAGAGACCACGTAACACTATGAATACTGTGGAAAAAAAAATATCCCCACTAAGGATCCTCAACAAAAGGGCATCCCCAAGTGTGTGCAATCCAATGGTAAGCAGGCTAGTCTGACCTGTGGAGACCCTCGTTTAACATGTGAAATAGACACCTAATTGGAAAATTTAGCTGAAATCAAGCATTGCCTGTATTATGGTCTTGTAGTTGGCTGTTACTGAAGATGATTTTTAGTAAAAATGTTTTTCTGGACTTAATAAAACTTTTTATGGCTCCTTCCTCTCTGCACACCAGATAGCCTTGTAAGAGGCAGCTGAGACACTTTCTGGAGCTTCTGGGAGAAAAACAAAAGTCTGCAAAGTCATTACCTAGCAGTTTAGAAGTTGGTTCTCAGGCTGGATCATGCTGTGACCATCACATCCACCAGATCCAGCAGTCAATGAAATCTGATATCGTTCCACTTGGTTGGTTTCATAAGCTGGGCATACACTGGTAATTTGTTTTCAGCCATCCAGCAGGCTGGATGGAGAAATCCCTCCCACCCCAACCCTGTATTCAGATAGTGGCACCAATCAGTTGCAGCTGCTGATAGAGAGAGGTTTTCCATCATGTTCCTTCGACCAAAGTTAAACAAACAATTACATTTTGACAAGTGGGGATGGCTACACACTGATCAAAATTTGACCGGTCCATGCTGAATCGGCCTAAATTCGATCAGTGTATGTCTGCTTCAGTCTGCTGTTGAAAACAATGATTCCTTGAGCCAGTCTTTCCCAACCAGGGTGCCTTCTGAGTTTCTATGGTGTGCCATGAGTAGGGATGATCAAACGGTTCTGGTCGAAATTCGGCCGAATTCCAAACTTTTTGCGGTAAAAGTTCGGAATTCAGCCACCAGAACCGCCCAAAATGCAAGGGGACAGGAACTGGGCTTTAAAAGCCCATGATTGGCCCAGAAACATCAGTAAAATGTGATTGGAGTGACTATGGAGTCCATAGCCCAATGAGGAGTGAATACGCCCCCCATACGCCCCCCAGTATATAACATAGCCCCGCCAAAACTCTAGCACTGTAATACAGAGCCTGTGGAAGAGAGTGGAAGCATTTGTGTTGCTCCAGTGTCATTTTGCAATTATTAGTGTGAGGAAAGGGATATGCAGTGTAGTTAGGGTACTATATACCACTATAGTTAGATTAAAAAATCTAGTTTTTGTAGGGATAGCTTTAAGTGTCAGGGTGACCGTAGTGTAGTTTAGGGTGACCTGACTCTGCCATGTCAGGGTGACCGTAGTGTAGTTTAGGGTGACCTGACTCTACCATGTCAGGGTGACCGTAGTGTAGTTTAGGGTGACCTGACTCTGCCATGTCAGGGTGACCGTAGTGTAGTTAAGGGTGATCTGACGTTGCCATACCAGGGTGACCGAACTCTGCCATGTCAGGGTGACCCCACTATGCAGATTCTGGGTTAGGGGTATATATATATATATATATATATATATCAAAAACGACAATTTTTAAGAACTTTTTTTTGCCTGATTCATAGTCCCTGGGGCATGACCCAGAACCCTAGGCACTTTTTAGAGGCATTTATTGGGTTTTAGGTCTTCAAAATGGTGTTTTTTGATTCCAGAAGTTCGGGTCCCATTGATTTCAATGGGGTTCTGGAATCTGAACCAAACTTTTGGGAAATTCGGGTGTTCTGGTTTGAACCAACCTTTTCAAAAGTTCGATCATCCCTAGCCATGAGCACAGGATCCAGTTTTCCCTGGATTAGCCAGCCGCCAGCACCATAACAGATGACGCTCCACAACCAGAACATACGGAGCCATTCATGGCTATAGTGATGATGGCCATCCAACCTGCACCATTGCAAAGCATGACTCTGATACAGGGCAGGTGTCATGGATTACCCCCAGCATTTAGGAGAAAACTGAAATCTGCTAGACTTCCTTCACCTCCCACCCTCTGCAGTTCTGATGGAGCCAAAAGGTGGGATTCTGATATAAAGAGGGGACTGCGTGATTGCAGGGCTCTGTTTGACAGGGAGACTCTGTTGTTATGGGGGACTTGTGTAGAAGGGGGAATCTGATGTGGCTTCTGTTGTGAAGTTAATCTCATCAAAGCGGTTGTGTTGCATTGTCCCAGGCTCTGGTTTCCCAGTGATGAGTAACATTTTATGTTTTTTACATTTTAGACTGTGGTGCCTGAAGATTTTGCATTCTTTTTGGTTAAGCAACTGAAAAAAGTTGAAAAATAATGCCTTAGACCAGGATTTCTCAACCTTTTTTTACCTTGGAGGAACTCTTGGCAAAAAGTTTGAGATCTCGGTGAACCCCTGAAATAATGTTCATGACTACAGTTCATGGAACGATGGTGTGATCAGTGAGCTGTGATATAACAACATTTAATATTAGAAACAGAATTAAATAATAAAATAAATATTAAAGCTCTCCTATTTAATGTGAGACTTGTGGTATCTCACAATTACTTTTGGTATGATGGAAGGTTCTATACTCAAAAGAGGGGCGTGGCGATGGGGGCTAAGTTTGACCCGAGCCTCGCTAACCTCTTTATGAGTGAGTGGGAGGATAAATATGTATTTAGTCAGAACAAAGGTGAACTTTTATTTTGATAAAAGATTCATTCATGATCTGTTTTTCATATGGGCTGGATCGGAGGTGAGTCTTAAAACATTTATGCACCAACTTAATACTAATCCAAATAATATTAAGCTGGATTACCAGTGGAATGATAGATTCATTATTTTGGATGTTACCATCATGAGACTGAGTCATTTACTTACTACTAAGGCCAACTGACCGGAACCGTTATCTCCCTATATATAGCGGACCCTATCCGGTTTGGCTAAAGAACATTCCAAAGGACCAATTTATGCGGGCCAGGAGGAATTATACTTCTGATGCCGATTATTTGGAGCAATCACAAATCATAAAGAATAGGTTGGTGGAGAAATGTTATAGGGAGGAACGTTTTGATGAGATGATTAGAGCTGTAGGACAAGTATCTCAGGCAATTTGTTTGATAGATAGGGCACGTCAAACTAGTGATAAACAGGGATGGTGATTTATTAGTAATTTTCATGCCCAATACAGGGAGGTAGAGGACATCTTTAGGAAATACTGGCCGGTTTTGGGCATGGATAGGATTTTAGGGAATGTACTTCCTGAAAAACCCTATTTTCATTTATAGGAAGGCGCCTTCTTTTGGAGGTATGGTGGTCAAGAAGATACTTGATCCACCAAGTAGGTTACAGATGTTTTGGGACAGTGCATGTTTTTTTTGCCTGCAGAAAATGTCAAAAAGCGAATACACATATTAGAGGTCTCACTAGTTTTACATTGTTAGGTAATGGGAGGCGAATTTGAAATAAAGGAGTATATTTCTTCTAATTCCACACACGTAGTTTATGCGTTGGAATGTCCGTGCAGCCTTATGTATACTGTATAGGCCGCACCAAAAGAACATTAGGGAAATTAGTAGCACAGCATATGTACAATATCTCCATAGGTTACAAAAATCACAGTGTATCCCTACATTTTAGACGTAAGCATAATGAGGGACCCCTCAGGACTGAAGTTCTGTCAGCACAGCTGTTTTATATACTCTACACGCTTTTCTGTCATGGATGTTTGTAAGTGTATCAGCCATTTTTAGAAATAAATTGTTTTAGCAATATTACGCTATATGTTCCCCATTTTTCTTTTTTTGATACACCCCCCATTGTGGAAGTGGATTTCGTGATTGCTCTCATCTATTGGGGATCTACACGCTGTCCAACGTGGTCGGTGAATCTTGTGGGGACACTCCATCACTTCTTTCAAGCTTGGTTTGATTCCTATGCTATATGGCATTTGGAGTCCTATTCATTCGGTGAGCGCAATCTTTTTTATACCTTCACTGATGAAGGGATTAGCTGCACTATGAGTTTTTCACATTTATTTTTAGCAATATTATGCTATGTGCTCCTCCTTTTGTCTTTTTGATGTACCATCTCTTGGGGAAGTGGAGTCTCCGTCTGATCCTCGTCATCAGTGATTGGCACGTTGCTCATCGCGGACGGTGAATCCTGTGGAGACACTACAATATTTCATTCAAGCCTGTTTGACCTCTTTGCCATAAGGTATTTGGGGTCCTTTCCATTTGGTGAGCGCAATCTTATTTATACCGTTATTGGTGGAGGGATTTGCTGCACAACTTGGTCACATCATTTGCCACCATCTTTCATGATTGGATTTTTCTTATCATTATTCTATGCACCTTATTGCTGGTTCAATTGGACTTTTTATGTTGTTGGACATTTACTCAGTTTTTAGCGCTACACATTTTTCTTTTGATGCATCATTATGGCCAGTGTCCTCAAGCAGACATCAAGCCTCCGAAAATTCCTATCCAAATACTGACTTTCAGAATTCCACATTCTGGTGATGTCTGAGGTCTTTCAAAAATGTAGCATACCCCAACAGGCTGCACAAAGACCAACTTCTTGTTGTCCCCTTACCTTTTTAATTGCCATTTTCAAAAAATGTTTTTTTTTTTTTTTTTAATGTTATGGCAAAATAAAAGGAATTAAAAGTGTGACGGTGCTCACCGTCACTGGAATTTAAGGACAGATGGGTGATGGTTTGAATTGCTTCATATTTGTCAGTATGAGGTCTCTGACCAGGAAGTACAACTCCTAATATGGTCATTCCAGGAAGTTCAATGACTGTCTAACAATGTTGCTTTTGTCTGAGGTGGCTTTCCATTCTCCTATTGTCGGGTGTGCTGATGAACTCACCTGCTGTCTGCTAAGGGATGTATTGACACTCAGAGTAATGTGTATTGAGGGCTCGTTAGGGAACCATTGTTCTGTGTCTGGCTATTGTGTACATTGATTGCCCCCGGGGGGCTTCTGTCTCCTTGCACACGGCAGTCCTTCTGGTCAAGCTATCTGACCAATCACTGCTGACTCATTTTCAATTCCTCATTTGCATGGCTAAGGAGGACCAGAAGGGGAACTGCAGGTACTTTACAATTGACCAATAGGAAAGCGGTTTTTGGGGGCAGGATGTTCCAAATTCTGTATAAAAGTGTGCTATGTTCTTCCAATAAATTGTCTTCCTGTTTGAACTTACATACAGCCTTGCCTGGTGTTTGTTCTAATGGATTCCCGAATGGCACATAGCTGTAGTTCGGATCCCGGATCCTTGGTTGACCGAACCATCAGACGTTGCGATCTGCAAGCTGACTCACTAGAAACAGAAGAGTGTCGGGAGGGCGGAAGCGAGCGAGCAAGGGTCTCGTTACAAAAAGAAAAGCAGTAATAGATTTCATTTGAAAGGGTTTTGTACCTAATTTGGCCAATAGCCAATAAATGAAAAAAAAATATAGAATTTCAGTACATTTTTATTCAGAAGATATTTTATTTATCTATGAGCTTATTTATATAAATAGAGTCTCAAGTGACAAAGGTGTTTTGAATTAAATCTTAGGAGACATTTAACAAGAAGTAAAGCTTTGTATTGTTAGAACACAGCAGACTGTCCTGTGGGAGTGCCATCGTTTTATATCTATATAAGTCATTATCTGGATAACATGTCTACATGGAAATCTGAGCACGATACGTGGACATGTTTTCCTTTTAACAGTTGCTCAGATTGATAACATTATACTAAAAAAGGAATAAATAATATGAGGAATCTTACAAAGGTTACTGTTCTTACTCTTGTGGGTCTATCAGACCATCCACCAACCATGAATGGACTTTTTGTCCTCTTCATTCTCATCTACCTGATGACTCTTGTCATAAACCTCCTTATTTTTTTCTTGGTCCTCACTGACTACCATCTGCACAACCCAATGTATTTTTTCCTTGGCAACTTAGCTTTTCTGGACATGTCTTATTCGACGGTAACTGCACCAAGGATGCTCTTCGATTTGGTCACCAAAAGCCGATCAATTTCCATTCCTGCCTGTATAGCCCAAGTCTTCTTCTTTCTCTACTTTACTAGCTCAGAACTCTTCTTACTCTCGGCTATGTCCTATGACCGATACATTGCCATCTGCTACCCTCTACATTACACACAAATTATGTCTTGGAGAGTCTGTGCTGGTATGGCCTCTCTGGTTTGGTTTGCAGCGTGTTCTGTCTCTTTGATTCATACTCTTTGTTTGCTCAGGTTGTCCTTCTGTGGCCCAACTTCCATCCACAACTTTTTTTGTGACCTTCCACATTTGTTTCAAATTACATGTACTGACCCCTTCATAAACATAATGGTCATATTCATAGCGGGTGCTAGTCTTGGGTTAGGAGCCTTTCTTTTGACCTTCCTTCCCTATGTCCGTATTTTCAGTACCATTCTGAGAATCCGTAGCAAGAATGGAAAGATGAAAGCCTTCTCCACCTGCACCTCACACCTCACCGTGGTCTTCATCTTTTATGGCTCCTTAATTTTTATTTACTTGGTTCCCACCTCCAGCGATATGGACAGTTCAAACAAACTGTTTACAGTCATATCTGCCCTCATTAACCCATTGCTTAATCCTCTGATCTACAGCCTGAGAAATAAAGATCTTATGGAGGCACTTATGAGGTCTATATATTACATAAAGTTGATAAAGGGGTAAAGTTCAAATTCATTTTGGGAAATGTGTCATTTTTGTATTTTTGTTCAATATTGAGTTGACCTGGGGTCTCAGTAACTTCTTATTTAAATGTGAAATGTTAAGAGCTCATAGTTGTACATATAGAGAACCAGCTACAAATAGAGTACATAAAATAAATATGCAGCCTAATGTTACATAATTAGGTTTAAACAGGCACCTGTCCATCAGGCTCACCCATAAATAAATAAATAAATAAATAAATAAATAAAATAAAAAACACTTTGGAACCTGAGAACCTTAAACATGCAGTTGATAGAGATGAAGGCCAGAAAAGGCAATTTGCTCCAACAAACAAGAATATTCTTCCTGATCCCCAAAGGAAACCGGATACTTCCCAGTTCAACATTTTGTTATTTCTTATAAAAAATAATAGCCCTTAAAAGGAATGAGATCTAATAGCTTAAATGTGGTCAGTGGAGTCCTCAAACCATCCTAAAAAAGTTCATAACAGTCTCCTGAGGGTACTATTTAGCAGGGGCAGACTGGCAACTTTAAGCCCAGGGGGCAAGTACAAACCAGAGGCCCATGGTGCAACGACTCAGCTCCCGCTCCCACTCTCCCTCCTCCTGTCCTCCTCTTGACCTTTATTCCAGGCTGAATCTCCGATCCTAATACTCTCTACTCACCGGCTGAATCCTGGTTCCCAACCTGGCCAGCGGCGGGCAGTTGAGGGAATCTGGGACGGCTTGGTTGGAGCTGGCCAGGGGGTGAGAGTCTCCAGTGGGGCGTAAAAACTGGCCTCTGCTCAGACACAATTTACAGCATCCATGCTGGAGGGGGGGAGGCCTGCGTTCTGTCCTTGTCTTTAACCTGCACTCGATAGGTCAGGGGCTTTTTACTTCTCCTCACCAGGAATCCTTTAGGCATGTCTGTAGCAGAAGCAGTCCAGCCTTTTTATGGGGCATCAAAGAAGCCCAGGGGGCAATTTCCCCCCTGCCCCCTGGCCCAGTCCTGCCCTGCTATTTAGCCAATACTAATAAGTAAAAAAAAAAAGAAAGGAAATTAAAGGAATTCAAACGTGCCACCAGGAAAATATAACAAATTTAATACAATAAAAGTATTATTTCTATTATATACATAGAGCTAAAAACGAGTCTGAAACAGGCCCAAAAACATTTAAATTGTGTATACATAAAAAGTATGCACTGTCGGGGTCCCCAGACCCCCTCTCAGTCACTCCATACGAACAATGGTGCTCAAGAATACATGATGTTAAAGGGGGGGATCTCCCTCATCTATGCATCCCTGATAGACTCCAAGGATAAAACTCCCTATATACTGAAATGGGAGCAGAACCTGAATGGAGACTGGGACCTCGCTGTATGGCACAATTGTGTTGCAAGATCCTTCCGTGGGGTCCACAATGTGGGTCTCATGGAGGCCAATGTCAAAGTATTAATGAGATGGTACATGGTATCCTCTCATTTGGCAGCGATTTTTCCCAATTCCCCCCCGGTCTGCTTCAGGGGCTGTGACCTTCTGGGCACCCACTTACACATTTTCTGGGAATGCTCCAAAATCCCAAATTTTTGGTACAGAATTTTCCGAAACGTGCGATGTGTCACAGGCGTCACAATTACACATTCTCCTATATATGCCCTCCAAGGCCAGCGCCTCCCCCCAAGTCCCTAAGCGCACCCAGGCTCGAATTTATTTTAATTTCCTAGGAGCTAAAATTACAATAGCTAAGCAATGGAAACAACCCACAGTCTCATTCCTTTCCGCGAAACGTAAAATCTCCTGGATCATGACCCAAGAAAAGATGTATAGTATTTTGGATGATTCTAGGGAAATGTTCGAGCCTATTTGGGAACCCTGGGCGACCTTTACAAACGTAACACTTTAAAACAGGATCTAACTGGCGGACTCTCCTTTATTGGCTACTACTTAGTAGGGTGGGCCCGGACCATGGGATCCTCTCGTTTCTTCCTCTTCTTCGTCCACTTGCCTTCCCTTTCCCCTTTTCTGCCCTCGTAACTTCTCCTACTTTAGTTCTCTTTCTTTCTACTTTCTCTATCCTTTTTCCCTATTAATCCTGTATGCAAAGCATGTATATTGTTTACTCACCTCCATTTATCTGGTAGTTCTTGGCTCTCCAAACTACCTCCCCATGTTTGATGGGGGTTGCTTTCCCGGGTCTTCTGAGGCTGGTTTCCTTCCTGTTACTATTGAGTCTCTTTCAGCCGCTTTTCTCTGGGGTACAGCATGATCCCTTTTGGGGTGCCCCGGAGAAATTGGCTCCCACCCTTACTTGGATCTCAGCCCTAATCAGTTCATTACATTTTTCTGCGAGTATTTCAACCATCTATTGTGTCTTATCAAAATCTTACAACCTTTTTGATCATCAAATTGCCAAGACTGTACTTTTTACACTGTGTCGAGTAATGGTTCATGTATATCCTTGTTGCTCGATTGCCTTGATTTCTACTGCTCTTTTGTTATCTTTTTGCAAATTTCAATAAAAACTATTAAAAAGCAAAATGTATGCACTGAACGGTGTGGACTATACTCGTACATGTTCAATATTGTCAAAGCGTTTTCACTTCTTCGGACTAGAACATTCAACAATTTTCCTCAACTCCACAATCCTATCCTCTATCAATACGACAAGTAGATCGAATAATATATACAGGAACAGTAAAGTTCCCTTAGGTAGCACATTGATCCTCGTTCTTATCAGCCTGTGCCGGAGTGATACCTGCAGCTAGAGGCATCACCCCAGTACCGGCGTCCATAGCCGACGGTCAGCTGTCTTGTAATGACAACTAATGCGGCTGAGAAGCTGCTCGGCTGTCATTACAAGGATCGGGAGGGGAGATCCCCCCCTCCCACCGCCTTCTGCAGCTCGCCCAGGTCTCCTGTCCCACCAGAAGACCCAGGCAACCAGCCTGCACGGCCGCCTGCTGAAGACCCGATCAAAGCCGCATTCGGGTCTGAGTCTGCATGCAAAAACCCAGAAGTTATGTCATGAGTGACATCACTTCCGAGTACTGTCTGGTGCCAGGTTAAAAAAATGAAAGCATTTAAAACAGCCAAACTTGGAGTTTTGAATGCTTTTAAGTGCAGAGGAGGGGTTTGGGGTCTTTTAGACCCTCAGATACCTCCACAAAAGTACCTGTCAAAAAAAAAATGTAACCACTTAAGCCCCAGGGGATTTGGCTGCTCAAAGACCAAGCCTTATTTTGCAATTCGGCACTGCGTGACTTTAACAGACAATTGCGCAGTCATGCGACGCTGTACCTAAATGAAATTGATGTCCTTTTTTCCCCACAAACAGAGCTTTCTTTTGGTGGTATTTGATCACCTGTGCGATTTTTATTTTTTGCGCTATAAACAAAAAAAGAGCGAACATTTTGGAAAAATAACAATATTTTTCACATTTTTTATATGAAATTCTCAAATAAAAAATGTAAAAAATGTAAAAATCTAAATTTTTTACCATTTTAGGCCAATTTGTTTTCTGCTACATATTTTATTTAAAAAAATCGCAATAAGCGTATTTTTATTGGTTTGCGCAAAAGTTTTTGCGTTTACTAACTACAGGAAAGATTTTTGTCATTTTTATTGTTTTTTTTTTTAACTAGTAATGGCGACGATCTGCGTTTTTTTTTTTTTTTTTTTTGCGGGACTGCGACATTGCGGCTTACAGATCGGACCCCTGACTGACATTTTTGACACTTTTGGGGGTACCAGTGACATTACTACAGTAATCAGTGCTAATAATATGCACTGTTACTGTAAAAATGACACTGGCAGGGAAGGGGTTAACTTTACTGGTGATCAAGGGGTTAAGTATGTCCCTGGGGGCGTGATTCTAACTGTGGGGGGGGGTGTGGCTTGTGATGTAATCACAGACACATATGATCCTACATAGCAGGATCGCATAGTCTCTGTCATTACTTCAGGGAGAATGACAGACAGTTGTGTTTACATCAGCCGTCTGTCTTTCTCCCTCTCCTGTGGGAGATTGCGAGTGGCCGGCGGACATCGGAGCCACCGGACACACGCGCTGGCTCCCCAGGGAACGAGCGTGGGTGAGCGACGTAGGTCTACGGTATGGTGGAGTGGAGAAACATTCAGCCCACGCATTGAATACCTTCTATCTGGTGCATCCGTACAAACAACAGTGGTTTATCCCTACCCTCTACATACTTCTGGTAAGAAGTTTGCAGTACCACCGAGTTGTCACCTCACTTGATTTCATTTGTTCACAACTTCACATGTGGAAAGTGCCTATTCACCAATAAGGCTCACTGTTTAATGTTATCTGGTAAGAGGCTATTTCTTCTATTTCACCCTCACATATCGGTCTAAGATTAGCAAGATTGAAGATCCACTGTTGATGGAAACTTGATCTTTGGCTATTTGAGATTATCTGGATCAATTGGAGGACTTTATATTTTTTTTTTTTTTTTCACGATTGTTATAAATTATATGTTTTTGCATATGAATATCTGCCAAGGAGGTGAGCCTAGTCTCTTGCAAAAATAACATTTCAGCATCTAATTGGCTGAACAAAAAGAAGGCCATAGAACGAGCTCTTACTGACTTAATACTGGCGACATTTATTGTCACCACTTTTAACGGAGGGGGAACCGCCATTTGGGTTATTGGGTGGATTGCTTCTTAGCTCCCCTCTGCTGCTCATCACCAGAAGCCTCTCTCTTTCTTGAGGCCTCCTCCAATTCCATTTCTGAATCAGAATTTTGCTCAGAAGAATCTCCAGATGAGGAGATATCCCATGTAGAAGCCCTAGAACGATTGGGGACAGACACTGGGGCATCCTGTCCCTGTTCCGTCCTCACTGCCTGTCTCTTCCGCCTCACAACCTTCCTTCTCTCCTCCAGGTACTGTAGGTCAGATTCAGAGATGTTTTCATCTCTTGCTTTTTTCTTCAAAGTCTTCGCAGAAGACTTCTTTACAGAAGAAGCAGCAGCACCCTTTTTGGCACATTCCACCACTCCTGGTGGGGGGGGACCTTCCCTTAAGTCAGACTTAGGAAGGGAAGACTCATGGGGCAAGACTGACTCGGGGGGCACAGACTTAGAAGGTTCTGACACAAGAGGAGCGGGTACAGTAGGCTGGGGGGACACAGAAACAGCGACAGAAGGAATACCTACAGACACAGGAGGGTTGGCCACAGAAACTGGGGAGGGATCCTGCACAGGACCAGGGGAGTCAGTCACCGCAGAGGAGGATGGTACACCAGGGGCCTCATCCTCCATCCTGTCCAGCCTCAACAGCTCATCCATTACCTTCTTCTCCATATTGTGCCAGGCCTCCGGACATCAGCTGGTGGGGTGGCCAAGGCGCAGGCACAAGTTGCACCTTATCCCATGGGTGCAGTCCCTGGCTACATGACCCTGTCCCCGACATACCGAACATATTAATGCTGAACAGGAGGAGCTAAAATGCCCCTTTTCTCCACAACGGTGACACAGCTTTGGCTGACCAGGATAAAAAATAGTCATCCTATCCCTCCCTATGAAAGCCGAGGAGGGCAGGTGACGGACAACATTCCCATCCCTGGCCAACCTGACCGTTACTGACCAACCCCCAGTCCAGATGTCACGTTCATCAAGGATTTTATTTGGCGTTGTCAAAACCTCACCATAGTTCCTTAACCAGACCTCTAAGTCCCGAGCAGGAACACTCTTGTTAGTGAGGATGATGGTTATTTTTTTAACAGATGATCTTTGTGAAACAGCAACTGGTGCCAGATCTTCCCATTCAGGTCTTGACCTGCACCGAGCCTCATATCGTTCCCAGAACAGGTCAAGACCCTCCGGCCTGGTGAAGCTGATTGTGTACTCCCGACTCCCAGCTACGTGTATTAGGGCATAAAGGTCTTTTGCCTCAAAGCCCATCTCCAAAATCATATCCACCACCACACGCCGTGCTGGAGGGATTGCACCACCTTCCCATTTAAGAATAACGACATTACGTCTTGGACCCCCAGCAGAAGCCAGAGACCCAAGACCGGAACCAGGGGTGCTCAAAGTGGCAGTTTGTGGTGTAAAACTCTGCCTGGAAGCAGGGTTCCTCATTGGCTGCAGCCCTGGCTTAATAATATTACCAGGTGCAGAGCGTACCACCTGAGCAAAAGAAGGCTTATCAGGGCCAAGGCCCCAAACTGATGTAACTTTAACCGGTACATTACTATTATTATTATTATCGTCAACATTATTATTAACTGCTTGCACTGAGCCAGCAGGGTTGTCCATTACACATATTTGTAGGATTATTCATAACACCTGAAATGGAAGAAATGTCACAAGCAGTATTCATTATCACAGTTTCTGCTGTAGTACCACAGGTGTCCTGATGCTGTAGAGCCCTGCAAAGCAGCTGTGACTGGAAAAACAGCCTTGGGCTCAGCAAAAGGAGGGTTAATGAGCTGTTCTGGCTCTTGTAGTTCCTCTGCTGAAATTTCTTTTTTTAAATGCAATCTTTTCTGAGAGGAAACATCAGCAGACAAAAGTATTGCTGGATATAAAATTATTGCTGGATATAAAATTATCAGCCTGGTTGTCATTGGGCAAACCATCAGCATTAGTCAAGGTGCCAAATGGCACAAAAATAGTTTTATCAATCACTTGGGGCTTGCTAGGCTTTACCATATCAGGCACATTATCAGGAAAGTTCTCCTCATCAAACACCAGCTGATCTCCCCGTACTGGGGACTCCATTGCCTGGATCACTCTCAGCGTGCCTCCTGAGCCCTGAGAAGGCAATGGCCTGCTTACCTCACCTTGGGGGGGGGAGGGGGAAGGGGGTCAGAGCTGGGGGTCTCCTCCTCCACCTCCATCTTTGCCATCCTTGCAAATCCCTGGTCATTGTAAAACTTCTAAAACTTCTCCTTGAAAGGCCACTCTCTGCCTTCCATCATGGCCACAATGGTTTCCTGGTGTTGAACCCGGACCTTAGCAACTGGATTTCCGAATCCATAGATCCACGGTTGCGGCTGTGCAAACCTTCCCCCTGCTTTCGCAGACGCTTCAGCTCCACACTGAGTTTGTAGAGCTGGTCTCTCTCCCTATTCAGGACCTTGATCCCGGCCACCACTCGCTCCCGAATGGACTCGGCATCCTCATCCTCACCAGGGGCAGAGAGATCACCAACCATGGGCTGCACAGGAGCAGGCATGCCATCCATCCGCCCAGGAGATGTCTGAGAGCCTCCAGCAGGAGAGGCCCCGCTGGCCTGCATGGCCTCCCCAGATAGGAGCCAGGAGGGCTGGGAGAGATTTTACCAGACTCCCCTCTCACACAGAACACCTGGAGCAGCTCCAGACACTCAGCAAGAGATCCTCCCTGCAGCCACACCCGAAGCTGAATGATGGGAAACTGTTCCTCCCACTGACACCAATGATGGGGCACTATTCCTTCCACTGACACCAATGATGGGACACTATTCCTCCCACTGACACCAATGATGGAGCACTATTCCTCCCACTGACACCAATGATGGAGCACTATTCCTCCCACTGACACCAATGATGGGGCACTATTCCTCCCACTGACACCAATGATGGGACACTATTCCTCCCATTGACACCAATAAAGGAGCACTATTCCTCCTATTGACACCAATGATGAGGCACTATTCCTGCCACTGACACCAATGATGGAGCACTATTCCTCCCACTGACACCAATGATGGAGCACTATTCCTCCCACTGACACCAATGATGGAGCACTATTCCTCCCACTGACACCAATGATGGGACACTATTCCTCCCACTGACACTACTGTGGCGCTACTACTCTGCCTAATACCAAAGATGGGGAACTGTTTACTCCCACTGACACCAGGTCAGGGACAAAAAATTAGCCCTTTGTTTAAAAAGTTTGGAGTCCCCTGTTCTAAAGGTTTTTTTTAGATCTTCCTTTGTTTCCTGTCTCAGTGACACCGAGGCATGAAATTATAAGGTACAGGTTTTACTAGGACAGGAGCATAGAGAAAGCAATGAAATCCTGACAGATGTTCTAACCCATTCCCACTCTAGATACAAATCCTTTTCCTGCAGTCTCTGTCCCCATCACAGAGAGATTGTTGGCTTTGGTGGAGCTGATAGGCTGTTCTTGGCAGTAAAAGTTGCCACAAAACACTTCTGACTGCACCAAAAGCAATTTCTGCCATCTTCAGTTCTTTTCCGCAATATTGAGACTGTGCCAAAGTCCACTTTTATAAAGAAATTTGTTTGCTTGGACTCCCCTTGAACATTGATCGGGCAAATAAAAATAATTTTTAGAACCAAATAAAAGCTTTCAGCAAACGAGCTGTGCGGGTTGTCACTTTTCTGAAATATAATCGTCTCTCCTCATCTCTCTATCTTTTCCCATTATATCTGTAGCACCACCCCCCATAGGAGCTGCTGATTACATTGCTGGGACTATGTCCTGCCTAACAACCCACAGAATTGGCTCGAACCCTCCCTAGGCACAACTGACCCAGAATAGGACTGGAATACCCAGGGCTGCCGTTAGAAATCGCGGGGCCCCATACAGACTACCTGGCAGGGCCCCCCCAAGAAAATATTAAAGATATATTTAGCTAAAATTACAACAAAATCACTATTAGCAGACACAAATACAACATAACTCACATAATTCCTGCTAAATCTAAAAACAAAAACTATGTTAAATAAAAAAGAAGATGAGATGAGAAAAATATACAGGCTGGGCAGTTGGAGCTCAGTGATCAAAGAGAGAGAAACAAAGTTACAAATAAACTCCTGAGCAGAGATAACATTAGAGCCTGTGCTGGGAGGGGGGCCACACAAGGGAGGGGGATTAGTGAGGGACAACTGTCTTTCTCAGCAGATAAAAGCTGATAGCAGGGAGAGGGAGAGATCAGATTCAGGTGCTGGAGGAATATTTCTGTATTTGTTGTCCATCACTAATCCCCCCTCTCTGTGTGGGCCCCCCTGTGTACTCGGGCCCCCTACAAGAGGGCTGGTGGTCCCCCCTATCAGCGGCCCTGGGAATACCAAATGGCTACAGGAGAACACAGATTGGAATATAACACTTCAATAAATAATAATGACCTGTTACCTCTCTCCAGCTGCAGTCCTTCTGGATAACACAATGGGACAACACACAAGCTTGCTTTTAAACAGGAAATGATTTAGAGCCCATTCACACTAGCACGACTTGTGAGGCGACTTGTGTAGCCCCAGGTCGCTTGACATAACAAAAGCAATGTTAATCAATCAGTGCCGTCTTAATTGGCACTACTGAAGTTGCTCCGACTTCAGAAAAGGGTCCTGTACTACTTTGAGGCGACCTGTGATCCGACTGTCCCATAGACTTCAATGGGAGTCGCCTCCTTATCTTAATTGAAGCGACTTGTTATCAGACTTTCCAGGAAGAAGAAAGAGATTAGCCAGGCATTCCCCACAGACAAAGTCGCCTGTCTCTTCAAAGTAGTGCACAAGTCTCTTCCAAGTCTCTTCCAAGTCTCTTCCAAGTCTCTAAACAAATCTCTTCCAAGTCTCTTCCAAGTCTCTAAACAAGTCTCTTCCAAGTCTCTTCCAAGTCTCTAAACAAGTCTCTAAACAGGTCTCCAAGTCACGGGGCGACTTTCTGGTCGTGGTAGTGTGAACCGGCTCTTACTGTAAACCAAATAGACAGTTTTGGTACAATAAAATATGACTTCGTAAAAGGGTATACTGATCAGTTGATGAAGGATAAGATGAATATTGTGATATCACTCCCCAAGGGCACATTAAGTACTTCAAGAAATGTCTCAGAGCCTATAGGACCACCATCTGAATCACTATTATACTTTTGGAACTGAGGCTCAGCATTCAGCTAGGCTCAGTACCAGACAGACAGACAGACCTATCTGAGTCCCACATGCGGTTCCGCTGTTTCTTCTCTAGATCTTCGCGAGCAAAGTTGGTGCACTGCGATTTGTAATCCACATTGAGGATGAATGATCAAGAGAGAGAGAATGGCAGCAAACAGTTAGTAGTCACCGCGGGGTGTCTGTGCAGTTTTGGCGGTAAAACTTCTGTGGGAGATATAGGCCTCGGACGGCTCTTATATGGATATAGATGTTTATCTATGAATCTCCTGGGGAGATATACTGGGCCACCCGGTATATTGCCTTCTACTACTCTAAGGCTAACCCTGACTAAAGTTACTTATTTGGCAGATAGAGTCAGTTTTTGGGCAGGTGCCCTCTCGCCAGCTGGGCGGCACCACGGGAACTCTCCCCCTCCCGTCTCTGTCACCAGCCGCGCTTGTTGTTGGATGTGAGTGATGCCGGTCTCTGCAGAGCATCGATGGGTTCTCTGGGAAGGCTCCTTTACTGAAGATGAAAAGATTCCATTCAGTCACTTCAGGCCCAGGCTTCAGGCCTAGTCCACAGCATCAGCCCACAGCACTTGCTTCCTTCTTTTTTTTTTTAATTAATTTTTTTGGAATTTTAAGTTAACAATTTCAACAATAACATTTACAATTATTTGTTACTTCTGACTCATTGCTTAGTACATGTAACAACAGTTAGGCTTCCTTCTAGGCTTTGTGTGAGGAGACAAGAGGGAGAGCCTGGCTCCTCCATTCCTTTATAAAGCTTCCCCCAAAATGCCGTGCGGTGGGGCAATGCACCCTGGTACTCCAAGCGAATTGTGGATGATGTAGTTTAATAAATCCCCTGACAGGAAATCACAGAACAGCTGCAATGTGGCATTTTGGCCACTAGATGGAGCCGAGGTCCTACAAAAGGTCATACTGTCTTTTTATGCACAATGTAAAGGGGAAAACCCCGCTACATATCTTTATCTCTCCAAATATGACTTACAGCAAACCATTCAGGAATAAAAAATACTTTAGGACTATATCTGTTAGTACTAAAGACCCAGGGAAAGGGCGGACAAACCCAGAACTGTTTATTCAACACATTATTTGTGCATTAGATCTGATTTCCAGCCTGAACCCCATTAAAGTCAAGGGAACCCAAATAGTCATGACCATTGTCTAGGCCAGGGGGTCTGCAAACTTTCTAAACATCCCCATCATACCAGTAGAGATTCTACACAGGCAGCCATTCCTACCAAAAGGCCAGAATGATAGCGGAGCGCCCCCTACTGGACACTAATAAGAACAGATACTACACCTAATCTTAGCCAAAAGGCCACTAAAACAGGAAACGAGGTGAAATCTTCCAATGGATACATTTGTAGTGGTGATTCCCTTTCAGTTTGCAGAGATTTCCTCTCACTTTCTGCTGTGTTGAAAAGACGGGAGAAAAAACACCTTGGATTTAACCCTTCCCTACTTTATCCTAAAGTAAAAATAGTTTTTGCTTTAACCACTTAACGACCGTCCAACGACTATTTACGTCGGCAGTTTAAACCTAAATACCGGTGTTATGGCAGCAGATAGCTGCCATAACCCTGGTGTTTTTTTAAACGGCGGGCGGTCGGCTTTCCGATAAGGGTGGTCCCAGTGGCAGATTCGCCGCGGATCACCCTTCCTGGGCGGCGGAAGAGGTGCCCCTCCCACCGCGTGCCGGTACTTTTCCCTGCTTACCGGACCCGCTGGCAGCGGGGAAAACAATCCGGTCCCGGATCATCACAAACAGGATGTCGAGTGAGGGCAAGCTTGCCCTCACTCGACTCTATGGTCTTGGAGGCCTGGAGAGACGGCAAAGGTTGTTGCCTAGCAACCGGTTTAAAGGTCCCTTTTTTCATTTTATTTTTTTTATTCTTTCATCTTTTAGTGTACTTGTGAGATCTGAGGACTTTTCGACCCCAGATCTCACAAAAAAGAGGTCCTGTCATGCCTTTTTCTATTACAAGTAATGTTTACATTCCTTGTAATAGGAATAAAAAAGATCACATTTTTTATTTTTTTTTTTTAAACTGTGTAAAAATAAAAAAAAATAAATGAAATAAATAGTAAAAAAAAATTAAAGTGCCCCATCCCCGTTAGCTCGCGCGCAGAAGCGAACGCATACGGAAACCCGCTCACATATGTAAACGGTGTTCAAACCACACATGTGAGGTATCACCGCGATCATTAGAGCGAGAGCAACAATTTGAGCCCTAGATCTCCTCTGTAACTTTAAGATGGCAACCTCTAGAAATTTTTAAAATGTCGCCTATGGGGATTTTTTAAGTACCAAAGTTTGTCACCATTCCGCGAGCGTGGGCAATTTTGAAGCATGACATGTTGGGTATCTATTTACTCGGCGTAACATTCTCTTTCACATTATGGGAAAAAATTGGGCTAACTTTACTGGTTTCTTATTTTTTTAATTCAAAAAATTGAATTTATTCCAAAAAAATCGCTTTTGGAAGACCGCTGCGCAAATAAGGTGTGATAAAAAATATTGCAATAATCTCCATTTTATTCTCTAGGGTCTCTGAAAAAAAATATAATGTTTGGGGGTTTTAAGTAGTTTTCTAGCAAAAAAAAAAAACTGATTTTAACTTGTAAACACAGAGTGTGAAAAACAGGCCTGGGGCTTAAGTGGTTGGGAACACTTCCATCTCTATCAAGAAGAAAGATATAAATCTGTATACACAGAATACAAAGTTCCAGAAAGACTCAGTCCTTCCCAAGTGTGCTCAGTGATACCGGAGATAACGATCGGTCTACATTGGCAGGGATGGCCTTACAAAAAGATTTTGGACACAAGGAGAGCAAACTGAATTTCAACAGAGGGATTTCTACTTTGCCCTTTTCTGAGGGCGGAATGTTTGTTTTACAAAATACATAAAACCAGAGAGAGCAAAAGATACAAATCACCAGAATCTGCAGAAAGAGCTCCGCACCATGGGCTCCTCCATCATCTGGAAACTTCTTCTTCTGACCGCTCTGTGTGGGGCAAACACAGGTCAGTCACTGCCATTGTGAGAGAAATAGACAGACAGACACAGCAATGATAGACAGAGAGAGCAATGATAGACAGACAGACAGACAGACAGACAGACAGACAGAGCAATGATAGACAGAGAGAGCAATGATAGACAGACAGACAGAGAGACAGACAGACACAGCAATGATAGACAGAGAGAGCAATGATAGACAGACAGAACAATGATAGACAGACAGACAGAGCAATGATAGACAGACAGACAGAGCAATGATAGACAGACAGACAGAGCAATGATAGACAGACAGACAGAGCAATGATAGACAGACAGACAGAGCTATGATAGACAGACAGACAGAGCAATGATAGACAGACAGACAGAGCAATGATAGACAGACAGACAGAGCTATGATAGACAGACAGACAGACAGAGCAATGATAGACAGACAGACAGAGCAATGATAGACAGACAGACAGAGCAATGATAGACAGACAGACAGAGCAATGATAGACAGACAGACAGAGCAATGATAGACAGACAGACAGAGCTATGATAGACAGACAGACAGACAGAGCAATGATAGACAGACAGACAGAGCTATGATAGACAGACAGACAGAGCAATGATAGACAGACAGACAGAGCTATGATAGACAGACAGACAGACAGAGCAATGATAGACAGACAGACAGAGCTATGATAGACAGACAGACAGAGCAATGATAGACAGACAGACAGAGCAATGATAGACAGACAGACAGAGCAATGATAGACAGACAGACAGACAGAGCAATGATAGACAGACAGACAGAGCTATGATAGACAGACAGACAGAGCAATGATAGACAGACAGACAGAGCAATGATAGACAGACAGACAGAGCTATGATAGACAGACAGACAGACAGACAGAGCAATGATAGACAGACAGACAGAGCTATGATAGACAGACAGACAGACAGAGCAATGATAGACAGACAGACAGACAGAGCAATGATAGACAGACAGACAGAGCAATGATAGACAGACAGACAGAGCTATGATAGACAGACAGACAGAGCTATGATAGACAGACAGACAGACAGAGCAATGATAGACAGACAGACAGAGCTATGATAGACAGACAGACAGACAGAGCAATGACAGACAGACAGACAGACAGGGAGACAGACAGACAGAGCAATGATAGACAGACAGACAGAGAGACAGACAGGGAGACAGACAGACAGAGCAATGATAGACAGACAGAGCAATGATAGACAGACGGAGCAATGATAGACAGATAGACGGAGCAATGATAGACAGACAGACAGAGCAATGATAGACAGACAGACAGAGCAATGATAGACAGACAGACGGACAGAGCAATGATAGACAGATACATAGCGCAATGATAGATAGACAGACAGATCGATCGATCTATAATGCTATCATGTGTTTTTTCCTAGATGCATTAAGCCCTCCTAGTGAGAGATTTGTTCAACCAGGTAAGAAATTTGTATTTGCTTCTTTTCTTATAGAGACAATTGAGTTCTGTCCGTGATACTTTATTTATTTGCACTAACATACAAGCTTTCGGAGAACGTCCCCTTCTTTAAGATCCAAGCAGTACTGATTCACAAAATGTTTAGCAGAATGGTAAAAACCACAAAATCTCTAAGCCAAAGGAAAAAAAAGAGAAAGCCAAACAAACATAAAGAAATGTAACTGGCAATGGTAATAAAACTGGCATAGTTAGTGAGATAAGATAGAGGGAGAGTTGAAGACGGGGGAAGGTGGGGGTGATAGTCACAGAGGGGGTGGTAAAACTGTAGGATAATGAGTAAGGAAACCCATATCTAAATTTAAGCCGTTATTTTTTTGTGTCAAAAAGAAGTATCATTCTTAATTCAAAAGTTTTCCTTTCCTGGATGGTTCTGAAATTCCCTTTAAGAACTAAAACATTGAGGTCTTCTATAGTGTGGTCCGGTTGTAAAAAAAATGATGTCCCACAGGTGTACAGAAACTATCTTCCTTATGTTCCTTGATGGTATGTCTGTGCAAATTCATCCTCGCTTGCAACTTCTGTCCTGTTTCGCCTACATAGGATCCTTTGCTACATCTTTTGCATTGGATGAGGTACAGAACATTACTGGAGGTGCAGTTGTATGATCCTGTATTGGATGAGGTACACAACATTACTGGAGGTGCAGTTGTGTGATCCTGTATTGGATGAGGTACAGAACATTACTGGAGGTGCAGTTGTATGATCCTGTATTGGATGAGGTACAGAACATTACTGGAGGTGCAGTTGTATGATCCTGTATTGGATGAGGTACAGAACATTACTGGAGGTACAGTTGTATGATCCTGTATTGGATGAGGTACAGAACATTACTGGAGGTACAGTTGTGTGATCCTGTATTGGATGAGGTACAGAACATTACTGGAGGTACAGTTGTGTGATCCTGTATTGGATGAGGTACAGAACATTACTGGAGGTGCAGTTGTATGATCCTGTATTGGATGAGGTACAGAACATTACTGGAGGTGCAGTTGTATGATCCTGTATTGGATGAGGTACACAACATTACTGGAGGTGCAGTTGTGTGATCCTGTATTGGATGAGGTACAGAACATTACTGGAGGTGCAGTTGTATGATCCTGTATTGGATGAGGTACAGAACATTACTGGAGGTGCAGTTGTGTGATCCTGTATTGGATGAGGTACAGAACATTACTGGAGGTGCAGTTGTATGATCCTGTATTGGATGAGGTACAGAACATTACTGGAGGTGCAGTTGTGTAATCCCGTTATATTAAAGGCCCCATTTGTGTGTGTGACACTTTTAGACACCTTCTTGAAGAAGGGGACCCCGAAAGCTTGTCCTGAAAAATTGTATGTTAGTGCAAATAAAAAAAGTATCACGGACAGAACTCAATTGTCTCTGTCGCAAGTGCACTAATACGGCTACAATGACCTCAAGCATGATGGAAGATACTTCTTTTCTTATAAAATTATGAATATTATGTTTCATTTTCGGACAATCTGAGTAGAAGAAAGGATTTTGTTGTGATGATTCTATTGATCTGCCTTAGGACATTGGCACTCTCACTGCTCCTATAGTGGGATACAATGTCCCATTTATGGTTGCTGATCTTCAGTCACATGATCAGTTTGGATCGATTCCAATAAATACCATCAGGAATAATGAACCAAGAAATGACTGCGAACCGTTACAATGTACATAGTGGGCCTTCATAGATATGTCTGATATAATAGTATGATTACAGAGTTGCTGTGTATATAATGAACCCCTCACACATTGATATTATGTATCACAGCTCCAAATGTGGCTCTTCGTGGCATTCCCACCCAATCCAGCACCCTGTCTTATTATGGAAGTGCGCAGAACGCCAACGACGGTTCTTTGGCCAGGAATTACCTGAGGGCTCAGTGCTCCTATACAAAGCAGGATGAGGGACCCTGGTGGATGGTGGACCTTAAAAAACCTCACAAGATCATGTCTGTGG
Source organism: Pelophylax lessonae (assembly GCF_965119305.1). Lineage (NCBI taxonomy): Eukaryota > Metazoa > Chordata > Amphibia > Anura > Ranidae > Pelophylax > Pelophylax lessonae. Next base: position 4,994,065 of record NC_138775.1, read on the forward strand.
CCGTCACCAACCGTGTCCTGGAATGTTGTAGGGAACGGATTTTTGGGGCAGAGATCCGAATTGGAAACGATCCGAGCAATGGAGGAAAATCAAACCCCAGGTGAACATTCGATGTTATTTGTTTACATGGACTTTCTATGAGTCCATTCTGCTGAACTGATTGTTTTACCTTTATGTTTATTTGTTATATTTTCAGTTGTTTCTCTTTATAAATTGCATAAAAGAGAAGAAACGCTGCGCTCATAATAGGTGATTATAAATTGTGCATTGCGCTGTAGTTGCTTAACCACTTAAGCCTCGGAAGATTTTACCCCCTTCCTGACCAGGGGTTTTTTTGAGATTTTTTTACTGCGTGACTTTAACGGACAATTGCGCGGTCGTGCGACGCTGTACCCAAACAAATTTAATGTCCTTTTTTTTCCCACAAACAGAGCTTTCTTTTGGTGGTATTTGATCAGCTGTGCGATTTTTTGATCATGCGCTATAAACAAAAAAATAGAGTAAATTTTGCAAAAATAACAATATTTTTCACATTTTTTTATATGAAATTCCCCCCCAAAAAAATGTAAAAATCAAAATGTTTTAACATTTTCGGCCAATTTGTTTACGCTACATATGTTTGGTAAAAAAAAAAAAATCGCAAAAAGCGTATTTTGATTGGTTTGCACAAAAGTTATTGCGTTTACTAACTAAGGGAAAGATTTTTGTCATTTTTGGTGTTTTTTTTTTTAACGCGTAATGGCGGCGATCTGAAATTTTTTTTGCGGTACTGCCACATTGCGGCGGACAGATCGGACCCTTGACTGACATTTTTGGGGGTACCAGTGACATTACTACAGTAATCAGTGCTATACATATGCACTGTTACTGTAATAATGACACTGGCAGGGAAGGGGTTAACTGTATTGGAGAGGGAGGGGTTAAGTGTGTCCTAGGGGCGTGTTTCTAACTGTGATTGGACATGGCTACTATTGTAAAAACAGAGATCAACGGTCCTACATAATAGAACCTTCTGATCTCCATTTTTACACCAGGGAGAATGACAGGCGGCTTGTTTACCTCAGCTGCCTGCCTTTCTCCCTCTCTACCGATGATCGGCGAGTGACCGGCGGACATCGGGTCCACCGGTCACACGCACGGACTCCTTAGTGAACGAGCCGCGGCGGGCGCGCGCCCGCTATTGGCTCACAAGCCGGTGACAGGCTAGTGATGTATATATATGTCACGTTGCCTGGCCGGGGCTGACCGCCGCAGTATATTTACTTGCGGCGGTCGGCAAGTGGTTAAAGTGGAGCAGAACTCAAACATGAGAAGATTTGCTATCTATCTATGATGGAACATCTAGAAGTTGCTAAGCAGTACCATAAAAGATTTATCTTTGTGTCTTCAATTCTTCCAATTATTCCTGTGCCTAGGCACTCGTGTTCTGCATCCTCATAGCTGTATATCTGTAGTGTGAGATCATCAAAGGCTGGGGTCTCCAAATTTTCTATAAAAAAAAAAAAGGGTAAAATTCCTGTCCTTCAGACTTTATGGAGGCTGGACTGAGGCCAATGAAAGTATGGAATTCCCCAGTGCCAGTGAGTGTAAAGAAAATAGAAAATTACTTAGTGACAGCTTGCTTACTATTGCTTATAACAGTGATCATCACGGTTATAAGCAATACCAGTGTAAAAAAATCTCTGATTACCCCCATCCCCCCTCCAGTGTCACTATAGTGACACTTAACTACTTTGAGGCCAGTATGTAAAAAAAAAAAAATCTTAAAAAACAAAAGAAAATCTCTCTAAAAAAAAAAGAAAAAAATGTTTAAAATTGAATACATTTTTTTTTTTTTTTTTTTTACAAACATACTGTCACCAGTCAGTATCCTGATCACCGCCACACCAGTTACTGTATATCATGATACTGTGCTGCACTGATGACAGTAAGTAAAAAAAAAAAAAAAATTGTTTCTATTTAATATTTTTTTTCAAAATTGTAACAAAAAATTATAACTTCAAAAAACTCGCCATGCCTCTTACTAAATACCTCGGAAAGTCTATTTTCCAAAAAGGAGGTATTTGTACTGTCCTGGCATTTTCAGGTCTCAAGAAATGAGATCGGCTGTCCGTACATCAGGATTGATCAATTTTCAGGTATACACTATATTACCAAACTTTTTGGGCACCTGCCCTTTACACGCCTTAAGAGTTCCCTTCACTGGAACTAAGGGGCCAATTCCAACCCCTGAAAAACACCCCCACATCATAATCCCCCCTCCACATCATAATCCCCCCTCCCCTACACCATAATCCCCCCTCCACCAAATGATTTGGACCAGTGCACAAAGCAAGGTCCATAAAGACATGGATGAGTGAGTTTGGGGTGAAGGAACATGACTGTTTTTTTTCAGGGGTTGGGCTTGGCCCCTTAGTTCCAGTGAAGGGAACTCTTAAGGCGTCAGCATACCAAGACATTTTGGGCAATTTCATGCTCCCAACTTTGTGGGAGGAGTTTGGGGATGGCCCCTCCCTGTTCCAACATGCCTGCACACCAGTGCACAAAGCAAGGTCCATACAGACATGGATGAGCGAGTTTGGGGTGGAGGAACTTGACTGTCCTGCACAGAATCCTGACCTCAACCTTATAAAACACCTTTGGGATGAATTAGAGTGGAGACTGTGAGCCAGGCCTTCTCCTCCGACATCAGTGCCTGGCCTCACAAATGCGCTTCTGGTGAAACATTCCCATAGACACTCCTAAACCTTGTGGACAGCCTTCCCAGAAGAGTTGAAGCTGTTATAGCTGCAAAGGGTGGAGCCAACTCAATATTGAACCCTACGGACTAAGACTGGGATGCCATTAAAGTTCATGTGTGTGTAAAGGCCGGCGTCCCAATACTTTTGGTAATATAATGTACTGTATATGCATAGTTATATTGGTCTAAGCTTGACTCATCAAGCCCTGATAAAGGGGCTTTTTTACCCCCTGTAATATAGTGTATATACCATAGTTTGTGGAACTTTCCTACAGACTAAAACATACTCTGATTTAAGTTTATTTGTACCAAAGAAATGTAGAAGAATACATTTTGGCCTAAATTTATGAAGAATAATCTTTTTGGGGTTTTTTTGTTTTGTTTTTTCAAAATGTTTTTTAGTTATATAGCATAAAATAAACCCCAAGTGATGTTTATACACTGCCTGGCCACAAAAAAAGTCGCCACCTGGAATTAACTAAGCAACTATCTAAACTAAGTATGCAGTGACTCTCCTATTGGATATTTCCTGCATGTACCCAAATAATGAGGTCAGCTGACCACCTGAATATACGGAATGAGGTCAGCTGACTCCCTGAATATACGGAATGAGGTCAGCTGACTCCCTGAATATACGGAATGAGGTCAGCTGACTCCCTGAATATACAGAATGAGGTCAGCTGACTCCCTGAATATACGGAATGAGGTCAGCTGACTCCCTGAATATACTGAATGAGGTCAGCTGACTCCCTGAATATACTGAATGAGGTCAGCTGACTCCCTGAATATACGGAATGAGGTCAGCTGACTCCCTGAATATACGGAATGAGGTCAGCTGACTCCCTGAATATACGGAATGAGGTCAGCTGACTCCCTGAATATACAGAATGAGGTCAGCTGACTCCCTGAATATACAGAATGAGGTCAGCTGACTCCCTGAATATACTGAATGAGGTCAGCTGACTCCCTGAATATACGGAATGAGGTCAGCTGACTCCCTGAATATACGGAATGAGGTCAGCTGACTCCCTGAATATACGGAATGAGGTCAGCTGACTCCCTGAATATACGGAATGAGGTCAGCTGACTCCCTGAATATACGGAATGAGGTCAGCTGACTCCCTGAATATACGGAATGAGGTCAGCTGACTCCCTGAATATACGGAATGAGGTCAGCTGACTCCCTGAATATACAGAATGAGGTCAGCTGACTCCCTGAATATACAGAATGAGGTCAGCTGACTCCCTGAATATACTGAATGAGGTCAGCTGACTCCCTGAATATACGGAATGAGGTCAGCTGACTACCTGAATATACAGAATGAGGTCAGCTGACTCCCTGAATATACGGAATGAGGTCAGCTGACTACCTGAATATACAGAATGAGGTCAGCTGACTCCCTGAATATACGGAATGAGGTCAGCTGACTACCTGAATATACAGAATGAGGTCAGCTGACTCCCTGAATATACGGAATGAGGTCAGCTGACTCCCTGAATATACGGAATGAGGTCAGCTGACTCCCTGAATATACGGAATGAGGTCAGCTGACTCCCTGAATATACGGAATGAGGTCAGCTGACTCCCTGAATATATGGAATGAGGTCAGCTGACTCCCTGAATATACGGAATGAGGTCAGCTGACTCCCTGAATATACAGAATGAGGTCAGCTGACTCCCTGAATATACTGAATGAGGTCAGCTGACTCCCTGAATATACGGAATGAGGTCAGCTGACTCCCTGAATATACAGAATGAGGTCAGCTGACTCCCTGAATATACGGAATGAGGTCAGCCGACTCTGAATATACAGAATGAGGTCAGCTGACTTCCTGAATATACAGAATGAGGTCAGCTGACTCCCTGAATTTACGGAATGAGGTCAGCTGACTCCCTGAATATACGGAATGAGGTCAGCTGACTTCCTGAATATACAGAATGAGGTCAGCTGACTCCCTGAATATATGGAATGAGGTCAGCTGACTCCCTGAATATACTGAATGAGGTCAGCTGACTCCCTGAATATACGGAATGAGGTCAGCTGACTCCCTGAATATATGGAATGAGGTCAGCTGACTCCCTGAATATACTGAATGAGGTCAGCTGACTCCCTGAATATACTGAATGAGGTCAGCTGACTCCCTGAATATACTGAATGAGGTCAGCTGACTCCCTGAATATACAGAATGAGGTCAGCTGACTCCCTGAATATACGGAATGAGGTCAGCTGACTACCTGAATATACAGAATGAGGTCAGCTGACTCCCTGAATATACGGAATGAGGTCAGCTGACTCCCTGAATATACGGAATGAGGTCAGCTGACTCCCTGAATATACGGAATGAGGTCAGCTGACTCCCTGAATATACTGAATGAGGTCAGCTGACTCCCTGAATATACGGAATGAGGTCAGCTGACTCCCTGAATATACGGAATGAGGTCAGCTGACTCCCTGAATATACGGAATGAGGTCAGCTGACTCCCTGAATATACAGAATGAGGTCAGCTGACTCCCTGAATATACTGAATGAGGTCAGCTGACTCCCTGAATATACGGAATGAGGTCAGCTGACTCCCTGAATATACAGAATGAGGTCAGCTGACTCCCTGAATATACGGAATGAGGTCAGCCGACTCTGAATATACGGAATGAGGTCAGCTGACTCCCTGAATATACGGAATGAGGTCAGCTGACTCCCTGAATATACAGAATGAGGTCAGCTGACTTCCTGAATATACAGAATGAGGTCAGCTGACTCCCTGAATATACGGAATGAGGTCAGCTGACTCCCTGAATATACGGAATGAGGTCAGCTGACTTCCTGAATATACAGAATGAGGTCAGCTGACTCCCTGAATATACGGAATGAGGTCAGCTGACTCCCTGAATATACTGAATGAGGTCAGCTGACTCCCTGAATATATGGAATGAGGTCAGCTGACTCCCTGAATATACAGAATGAGGTCAGCTGACTCCCTGAATATACGGAATGAGGTCAGCTGACTCCCTGAATATATGGAATGAGGTCAGCTGACTCCCTGAATATACAGAATGAGGTCAGCTGACTCCCTGAATATACGGAATGAGGTCAGCTGACTCCCTGAATATACGGAATGAGGTCAGCTGACTACCTGAATATACAGAATGAGGTCAGCTGACTCCCTGAATATACTGAATGAGGTCAGCTGACTCCCTGAATATACAGAATGAGGTCAGCTGACTTCCTGAATATACAGAATGAGGTCAGCTGACTCCCTGAATATACGGAATGAGGTCAGCTGACTCCCTGAATATACGGAATGAGGTCAGCTGACTTCCTGAATATACAGAATGAGGTCAGCTGACTCCCTGAATATACGGAATGAGGTCAGCTGACTCCCTGAATATACGGAATGAGGTCAGCTGACTCCCTGAATATATGGAATGAGGTCAGCCGACTCCCTGAATATATGGAATGAGGTCAGCTGACTCCCTGAATATATGGAATGAGGTCAGCTGACTCCCTGAATATACGGAATGAGGTCAGCTGACTCCCTGAATATACAGAATGAGGTCAGCTGACTTCCTGAATATACAGAATGAGGTCAGCTGACTCCCTGAATATACGGAATGAGGTCAGCTGACTCCCTGAATATACTGAATGAGGTCAGCTGACTCCCTGAATATACGGAATGAGGTCAGCTGACTACCTGAATATACGGAATGAGGTCAGCTGACTCCCTGAATATACGGAATGAGGTCAGCTGACCCCCTGAATATACGGAATGATGTCAGCTGACTCCCTGAATATACAGAATGAGGTCAGCTGACTCCCTGAATATACGGAATGAGGTCAGCTGACCCCCTGAATATACGGAATGAGGTCAGCTGACTCCCTGAATATACGGAATGAGGTCAGCTGACTCCCTGAATATATGGAATGAGGTCAGCCGACTCCCTGAATATACGGAATGAGGTCAGCCGACTCCCTGAATATATGGAATGAGGTCAGCTGACTCCCTGAATATACGGAATGAAGTCAGCTGACTCCCTCAATATACTGAATGAGGTCAGCTGACTCCCTCAATATACTGAATGAGGTCAGCTGACTACCTGAATATACGGAATGAGGTCAGCTGACTACCTGAATATACGGAATGAGGTCAGCTGACTCTCTGAATATACGGAATGAGGTCAGCTGACTCCCTGAATATACGGAATGAGGTCAGCTGACTCCCTGAATATACGGAATGAGGTCAGCCGACTCTGAATATACGGAATGAGGTCAGCTGACTCCCTGAATATACGGAATGAGGTCAGCCGACTCTGAATATACGGAATGAGGTCAGCTGACTCCCTGAATATATGGAATGAGGTCAGCCGACTCTGAATATACGGAATGAGGTCAGCCGACTCCCTGAATATATGGAATGAGGTCAGCTGACTCCCTGAATATACGGAATGAGGTCAGCTGACTACCTGAATATACGGAATGAGGTCAGCTGACTCCCTGAATATACGGAATGAGGTCAGCTGACTCCCTGAATATACTGAATGAGGTCAGCTGACTCCCTGAATATATGGAATGAGGTCAGCTGACTCCCTGAATATACGGAATGAGGTCAGCTGACTCCCTGAATATACGGAATGAGGTCAGCTGACTCCCTGAATATACGGAATGAGGTCAGCTGACTCCCTGAATATACTGAATGAGGTCAGCTGACTCCCTGAATATACGGAATGAGGTCAGCTGACTCCCTGAATATATGGAATGAGGTCAGCTGACTCCCTGAATATACGGAATGAGGTCAGCTGACTCCCTGAATATACGGAATGAGGTCAGCTGACTCCCTGAATATACTAAATGAGGTCAGCTGACTCCCTGAATATACTGAATGAGGTCAGCTGACTCATTGAAAATATGGGGACTGAGGTCAGCTGACTCCCTGAATATACTGAATGAGGTCAGCTGACTCCCTGAATATACGGAATGAGGTCAGCTGACTCCCTGAATATACGGAATGAGGTCAGCCGACTCCCTGAATATATGGAATGAGGTCAGCTGACTCCCTGAATATACGGAATGAGGTCAGCTGACTCCCTGAATATACGGAATGAGGTCAGCTGACTCCCTGAATATACGGAATGAGGTCAGCTGACTCCCTGAATATACGGAATGAGGTCAGCTGACTCCCTGAATATACGGAATGAGGTCAGCTGACTCCCTGAATATACGGAATGAGGTCAGCTGACTCCCTGAATATACGGAATGAGGTCAGCTGACTCCCTGAATATACTAAATGAGGTCAGCTGACTCCCTGAATATACTGAATGAGGTCAGCTGACTCATTGAAAATATGGGGACTGAGGTCAGCTGACTCCCTGAATATACTGAATGAGGTCAGCTGACTCCCTGAATATACGGAATGAGGTCAGCTGACTCCCTGAATATATGGAATGAGGTCAGCTGACTCCCTGAATATACTGAATGAGGTCAGCTGACTCCCTGAATATACGGAATGAGGTCAGCTGACTCCCTGAATATACGGAATGAGGTCAGCTGACTCCCTGAATATACGGAATGAGGTCAGCTGACTCCCTGAATATACTGAATGAGGTCAGCTGACTCCCTGAATATACGGAATGAGGTCAGCTGACTCCCTGAATATACGGAATGAGGTCAGCTGACTCCCTGAATATACGGAATGAGGTCAGCTGACTCCCTGAATATACGGAATGAGGTCAGCTGACTCCCTGAATATACTGAATGAGGTCAGCTGACTCCCTGAATATACGGAATGAGGTCAGCTGACTCCCTGAATATACGGAATGAGGTCAGCTGACTCCCTGAATATACGGAATGAGGTCAGCTGACTCCCTGAATATACTGAATGAGGTCAGCTGACTCCCTGAATATACGGAATGAGGTCAGCTGACTCCCTGAATATACGGAATGAGGTCAGCTGACTCCCTGAATATACTGAATGAGGTCAGCTGACTCCCTGAATATACTGAATGAGGTCAGCTGACTCCCTGAATATACGGAATGAGGTCAGCTGACTCCCTGAATATACGGAATGAGGTCAGCTGACTCCCTGAATATACGGAATGAGGTCAGCTGACTCCCTGAATATACTGAATGAGGTCAGCTGACTCCCTGAATATACGGAATGAGGTCAGCTGACTCCCTGAATATATGGAATGAGGTCAGCTGACTCCCTGAATATACGGAATGAGGTCAGCTGACTCCCTGAATATACGGAATGAGGTCAGCTGACTCCCTGAATATACTGAATGAGGTCAGCTGACTCCCTGAATATACGGAATGAGGTCAGCTGACTCCCTGAATATATGGAATGAGGTCAGCTGACTCCCTGAATATACGGAATGAGGTCAGCTGACTCCCTGAATATACTGAATGAGGTCAGCCGACTCCCTGAATATACTGAATGAGCAGGTTATTCCATCAATGGATTTTTTTTTCCCTGATGGCACAGGAATATTCCAGGATGACAATGCCAGGATTCATCGGGAACAGATTGTGAAAGAGTGGTTCAGGGAGGAGGAGACATTATTGTCACACATGGATTGGCCACCACAGAGCCCAGATCTCACCCCATGGAGAATGTTTGGGATGTGCGGGAGAAGGATTTGCGCTCCGACTCTCCCATCATCAATACAAAATCTTGGTGATAAATTAAGGCAACACTGGAGGGAAAATAAATCTGTGACATTGCGAAAGATTATCGAAACAATGCCACATCGAATGCGTGCCGTAATCAAAGCCAATCAAATATTAGAATGTGTGACCTTTTTTTTTTTTTTTGGTGGTGACTTGTTTTTTGGCCAGGCAGTGTATATCCGTGTTTCCCAACCTTTTTTCAGTTGCAGAACCCTTAACAATTCTGCACAATCTCGAGGCACCCCATTCTAAAATGTAAAAACCCTAAACTAATAGTTTCACATAAGGGCAGCAACATCCATACACATGGGCCATCCAACATTAAAAGTGATTTATTCCTCCACTATTACAAACTGGTACGGACTAGTATTCTAGGGTTTCTCTTCTCCCTCAGATTCTATTCTTCTGTTTACTAATGTGACCCCGGTGCTGATGGGGAAGGGATGAGAAGGAGTAAAAAAAGGATTCTGTTCAAGCACCCGTCTTTCTCCTTATCAACCAGTGATGTCACTGGTTTTCAGGGTGCCAGTGGCTTGACCCGCACAGTGCCCAGAGTTGTCAGGGTGCCAGTGGCTTGACCTGCACAGTGCCCAGAGTTGTCAGGGTGCCAGTGGCTTGACCTGCACAGTGCCCAGAGTTGTCAGGGTGCCAGTGGCTTGACCTGCACAGTGCCCAGAGTTGTCAGGGTGCCAGTGGCTTGACCTGCACAGTGCCCAGAGTTGTCAGGGTGCCAGTGGCTTGACCTGCACAGTGCCCACAGCTGTCAGGGTGCCAGTGGCTTGACCTGCACAGTGCGAAGAGTTGTCAGGGTGCCAGTGGCTTGACCTGCACAGTGCCCAGAGTTGTCAGGGGGCCAGTGGCTTGACCTGCACAGTGCCCAGAGTTGTCAGGGTGCCAGTGGCTTGACCTGCACTGTGCCCAGAGTTGTCAGGGGGCCAGTGGCTTGACCTGCTCAGTGCCCAGAGTTGTCAGGGTGCCAGTGGCTTGACCTGCTCAGTGCCCAGAGTTGTCAGGGTGCCAGTGGCTTGACCTGCTCAGTGCCCAGAGTTGTCAGGGGGCCAGTGGCTTGACCTGCTCAGTGCCCAGAGTTGTCAGGGTGCCAGTGGCTTGACCTGCTCAGTGCCCAGAGTTGTCAGGGTGCCAGTGGCTTGACCTGCTCAGTGCCCAGAGTTGTCAGGGTGCTAGTGGCTTGACCTGCACAGTGCCCAGAGTTGTCAGGGTGCCAGTGGCTTGACCTGCATAGTGCCCAGAGTTGTCAGGGTGCCAGTGGCTTGACCTGCACAGTGCCCAGAGTTGTCAGGGTGCCAGTGGCTTGACCCGCACAGTGCCCAGAGTTGTCAGGGTGCCAGTGGCTTGACCTGCTCAGTGCCCAGAGTTGTCAGGGGGCCAGTGGCTTGACCTGCTCAGTGCCCAGAGTTGTCAGGGGGCCAGTGGCTTGACCCGCACAGTGCCCAGAGTTGTTAGGGTGCCAGTGGCTTGACCTGCACAGTGCCCAGAGTTGTCAGGGTGCCAGTGGCTTGACCCGCACAGTGCCCAGAGTTGTCAGGGTGCCAGTGGCTTGACCTGCTCAGTGCCCAGAGTTGTCAGGGGGCCAGTGGCTTAACCTGCTCAGTGCCCAGAGTTGTCAGGGTGCCAGTGGCTTGACCTGCTCAGTGCCCAGAGTTGTCAGGGTGCCAGTGGCTTGACCTGCACAGTGCCCAGAGTTGTAATTCTACAAAGTAAAAACCTGTGGAAATATTTGCTATTTTACCAAGGCACCCCCGAAGAAACCAGGAGGCACCCCAGGGTGGGATGCCACTGCACCCTGGTTGAAAAAGGCTGGAGTATATTACCAAAAGATCTCTCTATTTGTGTAAAAAAAAATGATATTTGATTTGGGTAGAGTGTTGCATGACCAAGGAAATTGCCAGTTAAAGTAGCGCAGGGCTGAATAGCAAAACATGGCCTGGTCATGAAGGGGGGGTCAAGTGGTTAAGAAATGTCCTCTTGTTGTTTCAGTTGTGGCGTCATCGCTTCCATTGAATCAGGGGAGACTCTCTCCTTCTCTTGCCAAGGAATGACCGGCCAATATGTGACAATCACCATCCCGGGACGGACTGAACATCTCGTTTTGTGTGAAGTCCAGGTCTTTGGTTTTTCAGCAGACAGTGGGGGTGAGGTTCTGGATTTCACACACACACAAAAAAAAGAAAAATAATGATAATGAATAAAGATGATTATAAATGGAAATTAACAAATAAAAATTCTCTTTCATTACTCTAGATCAAGTGACGGTCCCAGTAGTCTTAAAGACTCCAAATGGAGGTACGGTGAATTGTTTGGTTTGTGTTTCTACCTGTTGATATCTCATGGTCAGGGATTTTTTTCTCGGAGAGTAGGTAAAGGAACTCCGCCCCTTCTAAGTCGACCCTTGTCTCCTCCCCTACCCACCCCCAAGCACATTCCTTGGTCCCACCCCCTACCCACCCCCAAGCACATTCCTTGATCCCACCCCCTACCCACCCCCAAGCACATTCCTTGGTCCCACCCCCTACCCACCTCCAAGCACATTCCTTGGTCCCACCCCCTACCCACCCCCAAGCACATTCCTTGGTCCCACCCCTACCCACCTCCAAGCACATTCCTTGGTCCCACCCCCTACCCACCTCCAAGCACATTCCTTGGTCCCAACCCCTACCCACCTCCCAGTACCGCCCCTTTTAGAGAACACAGAACCAAGTATCATTCTGTGGTGCTAAGTAATTTGTATGGAACTTGTTAATTATAACAATAAAAGCAGCAAAATAGATCCCCTGCAGCCAGCAACAATAGACCCCCCCCCCCAGAAACAAGATATCACCCACACAACTATGCCCCCCACAACAAAATACCACCTCAGCAACAATAGATCCACCCCAGCGACCTCCAGCAGCAACATTAGATTGCAATAGACCTCCAGCAGCAACATTAGATTCTCCAGCAGCCAGCAACAATAGACCTCTCTCTCAACAGTAGATCCCTCCTAGCAACAACTGACTCCCCAGAAATATAAGATCACTCCCAGCCAGTGCTGTATTTTGGCCTAGGCAAACAAGGCCCAGGCCTAGGGCGGCACTTTGCAGGGGGGCAGCAAAAAGCTGCCCCCCCCCCTCCACCTGAGACTCTATTGGCCACTGGTTGCTAGAGCTGCCTCTCTCACCCTTTCTCTCTCACCCTTCTCTCTCTCACTCTCACCCCCCTCTCTCTCTCACTCACCCCCTCTCTCTCATCCCCCTCTCTCTCTCTCTCTCTCTCATCCCCCCTCTCTCTCTCTCACCCCCCCCTCTCTCCTACTCTCATACCCCTCTCTCTCTCTCTCTCACCCCCTCTCTTTCTCCCTCCCTTACCCACCCCCTCTCTCTCTCCCTCACCCACCCCCCTCTCTCTCACCCACCACCCTCTCTCTCACCCACCACCCTCTCTCTCTCTCACAACCCCCCCCCCCCCCTTGTGAGATCTCAGGGGTTCACGCTGGGACTTGACTTCAATTTTGGAGGGATTCACATCCGTTAAGGAAGGAGTGGGGCAAATTTACTTTGGAGGGGGAGGGGGGGGCGCCCCAATTTTAGTCTTGCCTAGGTTAGCACAAAACCAAAATACACCACTGCTCCCAGCAACAACAAGTCCTCCTCCAGCAACAACAGACCCCCATTCAAAAAAACTTTCCCCACTAGCGACATTAGATCCCTCAGCAGCCATCATCAATAGACCGTCCAGCACACCCCAGCACCCCTTGCACTTAAATACATTCAGTGTTGGAGGTGCCAGAACTACGTTCCCCCGCGTTCCCCCTGAAAAAAAGCCCTGCTCGTGGTAATCATTTTTATTAATCAGAAAAATTTGATTTTATCCTCACAGTAAGTTTGAACTTTTGCAGCTCCAAACGTGGCTGTCAAGGGTGTCGCTCATCAATCCAGTCTCTATAACATGTACGGAGAAGCCAAAAACTCCATTGACGGCTCTCTAGACAGCAACTACCTTTACATCCAGTGCAGCGGCACGGGAGAGCAGGACAACCCCTGGTGGACAGTCGATCTCAAGGGAAAGTTTAAGGTCTTCACAGTTGCAGTGACCAATCGAGGGGACTGCTGTGAAGAAAGGATCAACGGGGCCCAGATAAGAATTGGAAACTCAGCAGAAGATGGAGGAACCAACAATCCCATGTAAGTCATTTTCTGTTTATTTACCTTATAGTATCTACATCGTCCTTGGTTAGATAACTGCAGACTCTGTACCACACAAAAGTTCAAAGGTCTTCTTGTGTTTGATCAAGTAGGCGTTTCGAAATATCCAAAGTACAATTGTCTTTGGTGAAATGTTGAAAAACACAAATTCGAGTAGATGTAGACAACCTTCACCGGATGACCCTTAGTTCACTCTATGCACGGTGTATCATACGCACTTCCAAATTGTTTTAATATTTTTACTTTTTCTCATCCTTTGTTGCATCTTAGTGCTGCTGACCTCCTTTAGCCTCCTAAACCCAATCCCTGTCTACATGCAGTCTCTCTGCCATTGGCTGCATGTCGTTGCTCTTTACCAGCTTCCTGATACATTCTGAGACCATGCCTGTATAATGCGTGTTTCTATGGTCGCTCTTACATAGTTACATAGTCAGGTTGAAAAAAGACAAAAATCCTCAACCAATAAAAAACAATAAAAAGTAACGAAAACCCAACCATACAATCCCCTATACACAATCCTATACCCACCCCAACCATACAATCCCCTATACACAATCCTATACCCGCCCCAACCACACAATCCCATATACTCTCCAACCATACAATCCCCTATACACAATCCTATACCCACCCCAACCATACAATCCCATATACACAATCCTATACCCGCCCCAACCACACAATCCCATATACTCTCCAACCATACAATCCCCTATACACAATACTATACCCACCCCAACCATACAATCCCCTATACACAATCCTATACCCGCCCCAACCACACAATCCCATATACTCTCCAACCATACAATCCCCTATACACAATCCTATACCCACCCCAACCATACAATCCCATATACACAATCCTATATCCGCCCCAACCACACAATCCCATATACTCTCCAACCATACAATCCCCTATACACAATACTATACCCACCCCAACCATACAATCTCCTATACACAATCCTATACCCACCCCAACCATTCAATCCCCTATACACAATCCTATACCGCCCCAACCATACAATCCCATATACACAATCCTATAAACGCCCCAACCATACAATCCCCTATACACAATACTATACCCACCCCAACCATACAATCCCCTATACACAATCCTATACCCACCCCAACCATACAATCCCCTATACACAATCCTATACTCACCCCAACCATACAATCCCCTATACACAATCCTATACCACCCCAACCATACAATCCCATATACACAATCCTATACCCACCCCAACCATACAATCCCATATACACAATCCTATAAACGCCCCAACCATACAATCCCGTATACACAATTCTGTACCCACCCCAACCATACAATCCCATATACACAATCCTATACCCGCCCCAACCATACAATCCCATATACACAATCCTATACCCGCCCCAACCATACAATCACATATACACAATCCTATACCCGCCCCAACCATACAATCCCATATACACAATCCTATACCCTCCCCAACCATACAATCCCATATACACAATCCTATACCCTCCCCAACCATACAATCCCATATACACAATCCTATACCCACCCCAACCATACAATCCCATATACACAATCCTATACCCGCCCCAAACATATTCCCCCCAAAAAATGTAAAAATCAAAATTTTTTAACATTTTAGGCCAATTTGTTTTCTGCTACATATTTTTGGTAAAAAAAAATCGCAATAAGCGTATTTTGATTGGTTTGCGCAAAAGTTATCGCATCCACAAACTATGGGAAATGTATGTCATTTTTATTGTTTTTTTTTTAACTAGTAATGGCGGCGATCTGCGATTTTTTTTTGCAGGACCGCGACATTGCGGCGGACAGATCGGACCCTTGACATTTTTGACACTTTTGGGGGTAGCAGTGACATTACTACAGTAATCAGTGCTATAAATATGCACTGTTACTGTAAAAATGACACTGGCAGGGAAGGGGTTAACTTTTATTGGTGATCAAGGGGTTAATGTATGCCTGGTGCTTACTGACGTGTGTGGGGGGAGGGGACTGTGTGACACAGACACAGATCGCAGGTTCAGCTATGCTGAATCCTGTAATCTGACCCTGCCTGTCACTTAGGAGATCCGCCCGCTTTGTTTACACAAGCGGGCGGATCTCCACACTCGATCCCCGACGATCGGGGAAGAGCGGCGGTGATCACCGCCTCTCCTCCCCTGGCCTGACTCCCGCTGTGACTGAATACAGCGGGACCGAGCCTCCGGTGGCGCGCGTGCGCCGCCCACAAGGGGAGGAGTCCAGCGACGTAGGTCGACGCTGCTGGACGATATCGAGCCACGTTGCCGCAGTAGGGTCAACGTGACCGGTCAGCAAGTGGTTAATGGTCAGCTATTGACTTTTTCTTTTTTTTTTTCTTTTAAGCTATAAGTATAAGCTTTAGCTTTGAGTGCGGTTTTTAGAGTGACAATAAAGGAATAGTCATATACTCCACCTCTTCCTAGACAGTCCCACGGCATTCTCAGGATAGATGGGAATCATAATACCCTCAAGCTCTTCCTGTTCCATTTTGAGGGTTTGCCCCAGCTGTATACAACAGCTCCTCAAGAATGACCACATTCCCATCATTGATGAGTATAAAACATAAGAAGTGTAAAATTTGTGTAACTTCACCCTGATGTATTTTAACCCTGGCTCCTCCTTCTCTTTGCTTATCAATTACCAGATGTGGAATAATTCCAACAATGGAAAGCGGTCAGACCCTGGCCTTTGAATGTGATGGCATGGTTGGACAACATGTGACCATCTTCATCCCTGGAAAAAATAAGACATTGACTATCTGTGAGGTCCAAGTTTTTGCACTACCGAGTGAGATCTCCGGTAATTATTTTTATTTTATTTTCATAGAAAGCATAGTATGAAAACAAACTTTCAAATAATAATAGTTGCAAAAGAACCACACTACTCTAAACTCCAAAATCCCCTTCAGCTTCTGGTGAACTAGGTTATTGGCCATAGGGGCCCATCCCCACTCCGCGTATCTTCCATACAAGAAACAAAAAGGCGCATGCCAATGACCTTCACCCAGTGTGGAATTGTATTTTTTTAAGTAGGTATGCTGTGAGTCCCCAATAAGTACCACCTTAGTTGATGCATTTCACCCATACGGGTTTAGTTGTATTTCTCCAAATAAGCCCATAAGGAGGAAATGCATCAAGGAAAAGCAGTTTTCAAACTTTCAAATCAATCCTAAGACAACATTGCCTTTAATACGAGGAAGGTGTCCATCACAGAAGAAATTGTACTTAAAGTTTTTAGTTCAGTTTTGCAAAATAGGCATTAGGTACTGTTTGGTAGTCCATTTGAAGTTGGGCGGGGGGGGGGGGGGGATATGCTCAGGATAAATTTGTAATCCTAACCCTTAACAGAACAAGCTTTTGAAATATAACTCTAAAAGCCCATGCCCCTTCAGGTCTGGTATGGGTTCTACAGAAGGACGCCATGCAAAACAACTAGAAAAAGAACATGGAGTCCCTGCCAAAATCCATACCAGATCCTTTTCTGAGCATGCAGCCTTGCTGCCCAGGAAAGGGGGGTACAAGCCTGCCCCCTGGAACCCTAGCAGGCCATATGCCTTCAAGATGAAGAAGGGATCTTGTTAAGTGAGACCCCCTTGGCAAAGGACATTGTCCCCATGTTGATGAGGACAAGGGCCTCTTCCCTGCAACCCTGGCCCGGTAGATGCGGGGCTCTCCAGGTGGGAGGGGCTTATTGGAATCTGGACTCATAATTAAATATAATTGTATTATTAAGCTCTTGTTATTGGAATTCTATTGGAATCTGTAATCTTTAATAATAAGGGGACCCCGAGATATCACCCCCCTCTCCTGTAGCTGTACTAAAAAAAAGTGGAAAGTAAATAAACACATGCACCCAGTTTTCCACAAGTCATTTTATTAAAAAATGTGATGCCCGCCGACCCGCTAGAAGAGAAAAATCCTGCAATCTGCTACCATCGCTCACTGGAAGCTGAATTACATCTCTTGGTCCCTACCCTAACAGCGAGCAAAGGGGAGGGGTCTCCTAGGGGATGTAATTCGCAAAATATGTCCATGTGGCTAAATTTGCTATCCTTGCCCCTTTGTTTACATGGCCAAGGATTCCAAGTCTGTAAATTAATGGTGCTGGATGATGTCACTAGTTGGTAGGGATGTGGCGGGTGCTGGCATCTGATGCTTCCTTAACCACTTTATCACCGGAGGATTTTGCTGTCTTACGTCTGGGCCACTTTTTGCGATTCGGCACTGTGCGAATTTAACTGACAATTGCGCGGTCATGCAACGCCGTAACCAAACGAAATTTACGTCCTTTTTTCCCCAGAAACAGAGCTTTCTTTTGGTGGTATTTGATCACCTGTGCGATTTTTACTTTTTGCGCTATAAACAAAAAAAGAGCGAGAATTTTGAAAAAATAACAATATTTTTCAAAAATTTTTATATGAAATTCCCTCCCAAAAAATGTAAAAATAATTTTTTTTTATCATTTTAGGCCAATTTGTTTTCTGCTACATATGTTTGGTAAACAAAAATCGCAATAAGTGTATTTTGATTGGTTTGCGCAAAAGTTATTGCGTTTACTAACAAAGGGAAAGATTTATGTCATTTTTGGTGTTTTTTTTTAACGAGTAATGGCGGCGATCTGCGATTTTTTTTTTTTGCGGGACTGTGACATTGCGGCGGACAGATCGGACCCTTGACTGACATTTTTGACACTTTTGGGGGTACCAGTGACATTACTACAGCAATCAGTGCTATAAATATGCACTGTTAGGCTCCATATACACGGGACGTTGTTAAAAGTCCCTTTGAATGCTGGAATTTTTAGGACGTTTGAAACGTCCGTTCAGTCGCGTTTGAACCCGCGTTTAGCGGGCGTTTAGCGGGCGTTTAGGGGCGTTTGCATTTAGAACCGTTCCTAGAGGTCAAAAAAATGATTCCCCTTTAAAATGGAAAAATGCGAACGCTAAACGCGGGTCATCGCGTTCGGACGCGTTTGTGCGTTTGAAACACCGGGAAACACACGTTCGAACGCAAATAATTGCGTTCTAAAAAAAGTCCCTGAACGCAACTGCCTGCAAATGACTGTAAACGACCTGGTGTACATGGACAGATAAGATAAAATGTAGATGGGTTCAGGGGCTTCTGAAAAAAAACGCCCAACTGCTCCTAAACGGCCATTTCCAGCGTCCCGTGTACATGGAGCCTTACTGTAAAAATGACACTGGCAGGGAAGGGGTTAAATTTATTGGAGAGGGAGGGGTTAATGTATGCCTGGTGCTTACTGACATGTGTGGGGGGAGGGGACTGAGTGACACAGGGACAGATCGCAGGTTGAGCTATGCTGAATCCTGCAATCTGACCCTGCCTGTCACTTAGGAGATCCGCCCGCTTTGTTTACACAAACAGGCGGATCTCCAGACTCGATTCCCCGACGAATGGGAAAGAGCAGCGGCGATCGCCCCTGCTCCTCCCCTGGCCCGACTCCCGCTGTGACTGAATACAGCGGAAGCGAGCCTCCAGCGGCGCGCGAGCCTCTGGCGACGCGCGAGCGCCGCCGAGAAGGGGGAGTGTCTGCCGACGTAGGTCTACGTCGTCAGACCTACAAGAGCCACTTTGCCGCAGTAGAGCTCTAGTGAGCAGCGGTAAAGTGGTTAAAGTGGATATAAACCTGATTCATGAAATCTGACCTGGGCACATATATCTGTAGTGTTTACCTATCTCTCTTCAAAGCCCTAAGTCCCGTGGCTTTCTCCTGTTCCGTTCTTCTGTTATCAGCTTCTGACAAGTTCTCCGTCAACTGAGATAAAACCAGGCTGATTTTTGTGTCGGGGTTGGTGCTATAAATAGATTAGCAGAGAGTTGGTCTATTCACAGCACGTCCCTTCCTTCCTCTGCCTATGTGGAGAGGGGGTGTGTGCCTTTCCTCCAATCAGCTGTCTCACAGTGCATAGCCAAACGTCCCTCCCACAGGTCAATCAGATAGAGAAAACAGTATCGAAAGTTGAAGACAGCACATATAAAGGAAAAACGTATGTAGGGAGATTTATCTCATTTCTGTGTATCATCTGAGGCTCTGCACTTCATTGGGTGTATGTGAGGGTTTACATCCACTTTAACCATTGACAGGAAGTGGTCATGTATAGTAGCAGAAGAAAAACTGTTACTATATATGTGACATTCGGCACCCATCAAATGAGCAAAAAGTCGGGGGTTCAGATGGATGGCCAAACTGGCAACGTTTGGTCGGAACTGAAAGCTCAAAGATCATCTCTATTCATAATGTAGAGTAACAGGTCTTACTTTTCAGAAAAGCTCCACCTTCTGTCAATAAAAACCAATCCTTGAGATCCATTCAGGGACTTCGCCGAGGCTGATGATGTCATCATTCTGATGCAATCAGGAGGAAACATTAAAGAACTGAGTATTAAAGTCTTTGTTATACTTTATTTATTGACTTATTGCATTTCTTTTTTTATATTCCTAGATGACACCCCTGTGATAAAAGACTGTAAGTCCATTTATGTATTTATTCATTTAAATCATGTTCTTTAAATTCTTATATTTTCCAATAATAGGAAAAACAGGATTGTGTGACTATTTATACCCATCAGCCATAAGTTGAGTAGGTCCCCCTTTTGCCACCAAAACAGCCATTACCCGTCCAGGCACTAAAGATCTATATAGAGGAATCAGGACTTCCTTCATCCTGCTGGTGACCCCTCTAATACAAAGATCTACAGTGCCTTGCGAAAATATTCGGCCCCCTTGAACTTTGCAAACCTTTGCCATATTTCAGGCTTCAAACATAAAGATATAAAACTGTAATTTTTTGTGAAGAATCAACAACAAGTGGGACACAATCATGAAGTGGAATGAAATTTATAGGATATTTCAAACTTTTTTAACAAATAAAAAACTGAAAAATTGGGCGTGCAAAATTATTCAGCCCCCTGAAGTTAATACTTTGTAGCGCCACCTTTTGCTGCGATTACAGCTGTAAGTCGCTTGGGGTATGTCTCTATCAGTTTTGCACATCGAGAGACTGAATTTTTTGTCCATTCCTCCTTGCAAAACAGCTGGAGCTCAGTGAGGTTGGATGGAGAGCGTTTGTGAACAGCAGTTTTCAGTTCTTTCCACAGATTCTCGATTGGATTCAGGTCTGGACTTTGACTTGGCCATTCTAACACCTGGATATGTTTATTTGTGAACCATTCCATTGTAGATTTTGCTTTATGTTTTGGATCATTGTCTTGTTGGAAGACAAATCTCCGTCCCAGTCTCAGATCTTTTGCAGACTCCATCAGGTTTTCTTCCAGAATGGTCCTGTATTTGGCTCCATCCATCTTCCCATCAATTTTAACCATCTTCCCTGTCCCTGCTGAAGAAAAGCAGGCCCAAACCATGATGCTGCCACCACCATGTTTGACAGTGGGGATGGTGTGTTCAGGGTGATGAGCTGTGTTGCTTTTACGCCAAACATAACGTTTTCCATTGTTACCAAAAAGTTTGATTTTGGTTTTTTCTGAGCAGAGCCCCTTCTTCCACATGTTTGGTGTCTCCCAGGTGGCTTGTGGGAAACTTTAAATGACACTTTTTATGGATATCTTTAAGAAATGGCTTTCTTCTTGCCACTCTTCCATAAAGGGCAGATTTGTGCAGTATACGACTGATTGTTGTCCTATGGACAGAGTCTCCCACCTCAGCTGTAGATCTCTGCAGTTCATCCAGAGTGATCATGGGCCTCTTGGCTGCATCTCTGATCAGTCTTCTCCTTGTATGAGCTGAAAGTTTAGAGGGACGGCCAGGTCTTCGTAGATTTGCAGTGGTCTGATACTCCTTCCATTTCAATATTATCGCTTGCACAGTGCTCCTTGGGATGTTTAAAGCTTGGGAAATCTTTTTGTATCCAAATCCGGCTTTAAACTTCTCCACAACAGTATCTCGGACCTGCCTGGTGTGTTCCTTGTTCTTCATGATGCTCTCTGCGCTTTAAACGGACCTCTGAGACTATCACAGTGCAGGTGCATTTATACGGAGACTTGATTACACACAGGTGGATTCTATTTATCATCATTAGTCATTTAGGTCAACATTGGATCATTCAGAGATCCTCACTGAACTTCTGGAGAGAGTTTGCTGCACTGAAAGTAAGGGGGCTGAATAATTTTGCACGCCCAATTTTTCAGTTTTTTTATTTGTTAAAAAAGTTTGAAATATCCAATAAATTTCGTTCCACTTCATGATTGTGTCCCACTTGTTGATTCTTCAAAAAAATTACAGTTTTATATCTTTATGTTTGAAGCCTGAAATGTGGCAAAAGGTCGCAAAGTTCAAGGGGGCCGAATACTTTCACAATGCACTGTATTTAACATGTTCACTTTCTGCCTAATATATCCCACCCACTTTCAGATGCCATTGTAACCAGGTGTTATCCACTTAGCCTGTCAGTGGAGATAAAGTTATGGCTGATTGGGGTATATTCATCGTTTACTGTTCTGGCTGCAAAATGTAATCTTCGTTATTATTATATGTATCTTTTTACATTCATTATTCTGTGCTATGTATCTTTTTACAGCTGTCGAAGATTTCGGGGAAACACCGCAATGGACATGTAAGACTTCTTTCTATAAAATCCTATTCCTGCACATTGAGGAATTCATCACCTGTGGGGCATTAACCCACAAAACATAGTTTAGGATGGTGTGGGGAAGGGAGGTGACCATTGTATCTCCAGGATGGAAAGTGAGGGAAATACCAACAGCAATGCAGAGGACAAAATTTGAAAAAAAAAAGTTTGTCTGGAGCCTCACTTTGTTTTTTATCTGCATGGTAACACAAAATAGAAGGGGCACTTGTTCTGTAATGCCCCGTACACACGTGCAGATTATCTGAAGACTTTTGTCTGCAGACTTACCAAAACCATATAATATGAGGTCAAACCTAAACACTTTCAATTTGTATGCAATCCGGCAGGCCCTTGCACTACATAGAAAAGGTAAGTCTGCAGACAAAAGTCTTCAGATAATCTGCATGTGTGTATGGGGCATAACATGCCTCCAGTGCATTCAGCAGGGAAAAAGAGAGTCCCGGCCTCCACACACCAAGCAAACCCAGCCATTATACAGGTATTGTGTATAAAATGAAATAAGTGCGCAGGATCAGCAGTGTGAATAGCTGCAACCTTCGAACCAAATGGTGATCAAATTGTTTAGAAAAGAAATCAGGTGCGCTAAAATTCACTGGTGTCACAAATCAGGAAAAGGTGTGACACTATAATGAGTGTCCCCCATATACCTGTGATGTGTTTCCAAAATTGATGTGCACTTGAACGGGTGTACAGTAAATACTATGCACCCTGGTGCATATACTTGGGTGTGTTATGGTGAATAGGTGATGATAAATGGATAATGTGATACCAACATAAACCAACAAAGTGCACAAGTAATTCAAAGAAAAAGTGTCCAATATTTCAATGGTTGCCACCTCAATGTATAGTCCATATACATATAAAAGTGCATAAAGTCCCAATCGTCCCCTCACAGGCTAAAGTAAAATCCACTCTGTGGGTTCCTCTAGATCCGTGGGGTGCAGATGGGTTCCACCACCTTTGTGGGGATTAGCCCCTTACCATAGAGAAAAGAGGTTAAGGACGGATAATCAGCCCAGTAGTGTCTTGGGAATTCAGGGAGGTCACCATGAAATAATCAGATAGTAAAGGCCCGTACACACGTACCGATCGTCGGCATACAAACGTCGGCGGACGAAAGATCTGCCGATTGTACGCTTGTTAGTATGGTGCCTTCCGACAGCTGTCAGCGCACATTCTGCCGACAAGAATCTTTCATGCAAACATTAAAATTTTTGTATGCCGACACCAGAGCGGCCGATTGTTCGCCAGTCAGTACAGAATTCGGCAGACAGACCGCAAATTTGCAAGACTGGGCATGCTCAGAAAAGAAAAAACACAGGGAAAGTTAACCATCACATGACATCACTTCTGCAGTCAGCTGTAGTCGGCGGACAAAATTCTTGTGCTGTCTTTGCACTTTTCAACAGACACCGACAGCCCGGGGACAAAAGACGGCCGATCGGTCGGCCGACGATCGTTACGTGTGTACGGGGCTTAAGTGTGGCCTCTTAACAGATCGCTCAAACCAAAAGGCGACTGTCTCACTGATCTTTCTGTGTCTCAACCCAATCCCGGTCCACTCTTGTTCTGGGTGTTACTCTCCGCACAGGTGAGGGCTTCCACGTGTATCTCACAGAAACAGAATCAGACCATAGCGCAGTACCTTTGACAATTTATTAAAACAAAAGTATCCAATGCACTTACAGTTAGATGTTAACTAATGGACACAGGAAACCGATACTGATATTGGAGAGGCCGTGGCCGCCTGCAGTGCGGTCCTCGGCAACTTGCGATGACGATGCGGCGCTCCTCTGTGACGCGTTTCCACTAAACAGTCGTCTACGGAAATAGGAGTAAGCCAGCACCGCCATCATCCGCCCTTAAGTATCCTGATGTACGCCGAACTTCCGGTGTCTGCAATGTATGTCTTCCCCAGTGCACACAGGAAGTGACTTCACACCCGGGTCTGCCTAGGAGACTTCCTGTCTTTGAAGAAGGTAAACATCCGGATTAAAGGCCGGGGATGTCACCGTTCTACTGAGCCTATCAACAGCTGAATTGTAGGCGAAATAGGACTTGCAGCGACCGGAAGCTGGGTCTTAAAGAACTGAATGTATACATAAAAAAGATAATCCAAAGCACGATATTCCATTCCGCTGTTTTGTAATACAGCGGTGGAACATACTCTGCTAATTAGGTAACATACACCAATTAAAATCATAAAACAATAAAACAATGTAAAATTGCCTTATATTGTATCTTAAGCTTAATAGGCAATGGGTAAAAGCTCTAAGAAAATATGAAAGCCAATTGGGACTAATTCATCCGACTAATCGAATAGAATCATGTCCCAATGTAGGATGGGGAAGATGTTATGAGCGACTATTCTAATGGATCTGGTACGTGTTCAGCTATTGTTGATAAATGCATAGTAGGTGTTCAAAGGATCATTAACATAATACGTAATAAAACTAAAAAACACTAACAGCGCTATAAAACAAGGGACATTCGTGCACTCGCAC
Source organism: Pelophylax lessonae (assembly GCF_965119305.1). Classification (NCBI taxonomy): domain Eukaryota; kingdom Metazoa; phylum Chordata; class Amphibia; order Anura; family Ranidae; genus Pelophylax; species Pelophylax lessonae. Next base: position 5,018,854 of record NC_138775.1, read on the forward strand.
AAGCCCGTAGAACAGTATATTCAAAGTTCCATGGAGACTCTTGTATCTCCCTGAGTCTTTTGTTCAAGGGAAAGGTGTGAGGGACCTGGAATGAAAGCACCACACTTCCACCACCGCCAAGTGCTCCCCCCCTGTAATGGGAACTCACCAGATAACCGGTGTAAATGAGCCCTTCACAATAAACCACCTCTCTCAGGGTACACGTCTCCAGAACCGAATCTCTTTGCCTTCTTATCACAATGGTACTCCGTCCACCCAAGCATATAAAAATGAACAGAGTGGGGACAAACAATAGTGTAATTCCGCAAATATAGTTTTATTAAAATCACACATAAAGAGCCCCTCTCCCCTCAAGATGTCTACTCACAGGAAGCCAGACTTAACCACTTGCCGACTGCCTAACGCCGATCTACGTCGGCAGTCAGCCCCTCACAGGCAAAGTGACGTAGGGCTACGTCACTAGCTTGTGAGGGTCTAGGGAGCGAGCGCGTGCCCCCGGAGGCGCGCTCCCGCTCCCGCGTGGTCACGGACCCCCCCGCGCGTGTGACCGGCGGACCCGATGTCCGCCGGTCACTCGGCGATCGGCGGGGGAGAGGGAGAATGTCAGGCAGCTTGTGTAAACAAGCCACCTGTCATTCTCCTCGCTGTAAAGACACTGATCACACGGATCTAGTATGTAGATCCGTTGATCAGTGTCCTTACAGCTCAAGCCACAGCCAATCACAGTAGAAAGCACGCCCCTAGGGATACACACAGCCCCTCCCTCCCATATAAAGTTAACCCCTTCACTACCAGTGTATTTTTACAGTAACAGTGCATATGTATAGCACTGATTACTGTAGAAATGTCACTGGTAACCCCAAAAGTGTCACAAATGTCAGTCAAGGGTCCGATCTGTCCGCCCCAATGTCGCAATCCCGCAAAAAAAATCGCAGATCGCCGCTATTACGCGTTAAAAAAAAAACAACAAAAATGACAAAAATCTTTCCCTTTGTTAGAAAACGCGATAACTTTTGCACAAACCAATCAAAATACGCTTTTTGCGATTTTTTTTTACCAAACATAGGTAGCATAAAACAAATTGGGCGAAAATGTTAAAAAATTTTGATTTTTACATTTTTTTGGGGGGGAATTTCATATAAAAAAATGTGAAAAATATTGCTATTTTTGCAAAATTGACGCTCTTTTTTTGTTTATAGCGCATGATCAAAAAATCGCACAGGTGATCAAATACCACCAAAAGAAAGCTCTGTTTGTGGGAAAAAAAGGACGCCAAATTTGTTTAGGTACAGCGTCGCACGACCGCGCAATTGTCCGTTAAAGTCACGCAGTGCCGAATCGCAAAATACCCCCTGGTCGGAATGGGGGTAAAATCTTCCGGGGCTTAAGTGGTTAATGAAGGCATGTAGTACGCTTAATGACCACCAAATCCAGATAGACCACTTGCGTTGCTAAGGAAGGTGTCCAGCGTATGTAGTACGATGTAATGGCGACCGCTGGACACCTTCCTTAGCAACGCAAGTGGTCTATCTGGATTTGGTGGTCATTAAGCGTACTACATGCCTTCATTAAGTCTGGCTTCCTGTGAGTAGAAAGTGGGGGGTGTCATGGCGCTCTTCTAATATCCCAAGGTGGTACAAGGAATGTGGGTGGATGGGAGGGGGGGGGGTTATGGGGCTGCGTGGGGGGTAACAAAGTTTGGTACTGTAGGGAAGCTATAGTCCGCGGCAGCCGGCTGAAGCGTGGAGAAGCCCTGAGAGATGCAAGAAAGGAGAGAGCGGCGCCAGCTTAGTATAGTACAAGTTTATTTAACACTGTTAAATTGGTGACTCACTGTCCGAGGTTGGGTGAGACCGGTACACAAAGACTGTTAGGGTCATCCATCTTCCTCTTCCAGGATAGTGGTCATAGGAAAAGGTGGTGAGGTTCCAGAGGTATAGCCGAGCCGCTGTGGGGCTGCTAGTTGTCACTGGCCGCGGCGGAGCATGCACAACAGGGCTCCGGCTGCCGACTTCTGATCCCTGATGACATCACTTCCTGGCAGGAGAAAAATAGGGGTTGCACGCGTTCAGAGCATCCGTGCTCCTTCGTCAGGCGATGGGAGTGTCTCAGGTGGGGCAGGGAATTTATACCCTGTTGCCGGACTAATTGCAAAGACATCTGTCTGTGGGGGGGTGGAGCCAAAAGACTCTAAGAAAGTCATCTCAGTAAAAACACAATTGGGGATACATGTCTCTAGGAAATCCATAAAAGTACATAAAAATACATAAAAATACATGATGGTATTACATAAAAGAGGACTTATAAGAATAAATCCCATAAAAACAATACTGACATGGCCATGGGGAAAATAGATCGGTAATGTGTGTATACATCTACATGAAAAAACGGTATTGGAGGGAAAAAATGTAAAGATAAAAAAAAAAAAAATAAAATAAAATAAAATAAAATAAACATAAAAATAAAAATATATAAATAAAAATAAAAATAAACATGAAAATAAAAGTAAAAATAAAATAAAAATAAAAATAAATATAAAACTAAAACTAAAAATAAATATAAAAATAAAAATAAAAATGAAAATGAGAATAGAATACACACATTTATTTATATATATATTATTTATATATTTTTATTTTTATGTTTATTTTATTTTATTTTATTTTTTTATTTTTTTTTATCTTTACATTTTTTCCCTCCAATACCGTTTTTTCATGTAGATGTATACACACATTACCGATCTATTTTCCCCATGGCCATGTCAGTATTGTTTTTATGGGATTTATTCTTATAAGTCCTCTTTTATGTAATACCATCATGTATTTTTATGTATTTTTATGTACTTTTATGGATTTCCTAGAGACATGTATCCCCAATTGTGTTTTTACTGAGATGACTTTCTTAGAGTCTTTTGGCTCCGCCCCCCCACAGACAGATGTCTTTGCAATTAGTCCGGCAACAGGGTATAAATTCCCTGCCCCACCTGAGACACTCCCATCGCCTGACGAAGGAGCACGGATGCTCTGAACGCGTGCAACCCCTATTTTTCTCCTGCCAGGAAGTGATGTCATCAGGGATCAGAAGTCGGCAGCCGGAGCCCTGTTGTGCATGCTCCGCCGCGGCCAGTGACAACTAGCAGCCCCACAGCGGCTCGGCTATACCTCTGGAACCTCACCACCTTTTCCTATGACCACTATCCTGGAAGAGGAAGATGGATGACCCTAACAGTCTTTGTGTACCGGTCTCACCCAACCTCGGACAGTGAGTCACCAATTTAACAGTGTTAAATAAACTTGTACTATACTAAGCTGGCGCCGCTCTCTCCTTTCTTCCTGTGAGTAGACATCTTGAGGGGAGAGGGGCTCTTTATGTGTGATTTTAATAAAACGATATTTGCGGAATTACACTATTGTTTGCCCCCACTCTGTTCATTTTTATATGCTTGGGTGGACGGAGTACCATTGTGATAAGAAGGCAAAGAGATTCGGTTCTGGAGACGTGTACCCTGAGAGAGGTGGTTTATTGTGAAGGGCTCATTTACACCGGTTATCTGGTGAGTTCCCATTACGGGGGGGAGCACTTGGCGGTGGTGGAATTGTGGTGCTTTCAATCCAGGTCCCTCACACCTTTCCCTTGAACAAGAGACTCAGGGAGATACAAGAGTCTCCATGGAACTTTGAATATACTGTTCTACGGGCTTGTGCGAGTGCACGAATGTCCCTTGTTTTATAGCGCTGTTAGTGTTTTTTAGTTTTATTACGTATTATGTTAATGATCCTTTGAACACCTACTATGCATTTCATTTATTTATAACAGCTGCTTAGACTTTATGTCATCTCTCTTTTCATCAAGTTGTTTATCCAGGTTCTTTTGTATAGCGCAGGGTGAGTGAATATATGTTCATAGGGGACCTTGGCTAGACACATATCTTTCACTCTTATTGTATATTGTTGATAAATGCATTGATATCCAGATCTACATTATGTCCTAAGGGGCGGGAGATCTTTAGCTGATATATCCAGAAGGTTTCCCTTCTGGATATGGTCCTCTTCAAATTGCTTCCTCGCCAGTATAACAAAATGAAAAATACCTGTATAACGGCCGAGTTTTTTTAGTGTGCGGCGATTGGGACTCTTTTTTTCCTGTTGAATACACAGAGCCAGGATGGGCTCTTCACACTGAGCCGACACCCACAATGGAGCCCACCGGATTCGGACAAAGGAGTTTGAGTGGTGAGCCGTATGCTTTGCATGCCTGTAGTGCATTTGGCATTATGTGCAGTTTTGCACAGCATATACCCCCTAAGGTGACTCACCCTCTAGTGCAGTGTTTCTCAACTCCGGTCCTCAGGGCACACTAACAGGCCAGGATTGCAAGAAAACTTAAATACATCACAGGTGATATCATTTGCTGCTCAGTGATTGCAGTATTCTAGTCTGCATCTTCCCAAGGAAATACCTAAAATCTGGCCTGTTAGTGTGCCCTGAGGACCGGAGCTGAGAAACACTGCTCTAGTGTGACAGAAAAAGAGGCATGCCAATGATTTGTTAGGTTGCGCAACTTCAAAATGAAGTAAACTGGTGCAAAAGAACCCCGTACTATCTTTCCCTTTTTTCCTTGCAGTTGACTATCTCTGGGGACTTTTCGGTGATGATGATGATGGTGATGACATCGACTTTCTTGATGACAGTGAGTATTCTTTTGATTTGGTTGGAGGGGAAATGGGATAGAATCCTTTGTGACATATGCCTCGTTTCCACTGAGCGGAACGGTTCGGATCGGTTCGGTACGGTACGCTATTTTGGGTGTTTCCATTATGAAAGTGGCCCATACAACCGAACCAAACCGCACCATTCCTGGTCCTGCTTCAGATGTAGGGCCATAGGAAATGGTACGGTACGGTTAGGGCGGAGCTACTGGCGTCACACGATAGATTCCCCTGATTGGCGGACAGGAAAACTTCAATGCTCACGTCAAATGAAAGAGCAAAACAAACCCCTCATTTGGTGTAAACCCCGCATGGTCCCTGGTGGCCCGACTTGCAGTGGAAACGCTCACCTGAATAGACCGGACCATTCTAACCCTTCCAAACTGTACCGACCCGAACCGTTCCGCTCAGTGGAAACGAGGCATTACAGTGTACCCAGAAAGTATTCACAGCGCTTCACTTCTTCCACATTTTGTTGTGTTACAGCCTTATTCCAAAATGGATTAAATTCATTATTTTCCTCAAAATTCTACAAACAATCCCCCATAATGACAACGTGAGAGAAGTTTGCTTGAAATCTTTGGAAATTTATGAAAAATAAAAAACAAAAAAAATCCCATGTACATAAGTATTCACACCCTTTGCTCAATATTGTGTTGAAGCACTTATGGCACCAATTACAGCCTCCAGTATTTCTGAGTATGATGCTACAAGCTTGGTACCCTTTTTTTGGGGGCAGTTTCTCCCATTCTTCTTTGCAGGACTTCTCAAGCTCCATCAGGTTGGATGGGGGAGGGTCGGTGCACAGCCATTTTCACATCTCTGCAGAGATGTTCAATTGGGTTCAAGTCTGGGCTCTGGCTGGGCCACTCACAGAGTTGTCCCGTAGCCACTCCTTTGTTATCTTGGCTGTGTGCTTAGTGTCCTTGTCCTGTTGGAAGATGAACCTTCACCCCAGTCTGAGGTCCAGAGCGCTCTGTGCAGGTTTTCATCAAGAATGTCTCTGTACATTGCTGCATTCATCTTTCCCTCCATCCTGACTAGTCTCCCAGTTGCTGCCTCTGAAAAACATCCCCACACCATGATTCTGCCACCACCATGCTTCACAGTAGGGATGGTATTGGCCAGGTGATGAGCGGTGCCTGGTTTCCTCCAGACATGACGCTTGCCATTCAAGCCGAAGAGTTCAATCTTTGCTTCATCAGAGCAGAGAATTTTGTTTCTCATGGTCTGAGAGTCCTTCAGGTGCCTTTTGTCAAACTCCAGGCGGGCTATCATGTGACTTTTACTGAGGAGTGGCTCCCATCTGACTACTCCCATACAGGCCTGATTGGTAGAGGGCTTCAGAGATGGTTGTTCTTCTGGAAGGTTCTCCTCTCTCCACAGAGAAACACTGGAGCTCTGTCAGAGTGACCATCGGGTTCTTGGTCACCTCCCTGACTAAGGCCCCCCTCCCCCGATCGCTCAGTTTGGTGGTTCCAAATCTCTTCCATTTACAGATGATGGAAGCCACTCTGCTCATTGGGACCTTCAATGCTGCAGACATTTTTATGTACCCTTCCCAAGATCGCCGTTCTGACAGGAGGAAAGGCATGGATCCTGTGTCTCTGCAAAGCAAGGACACGGATCCATGCCTTCCCCTAGTAAAGGCACCTCCCACACAAAAAAACACTGGCTAGGTTCTCAGTTAAGCCTTTTATTGCTCCTGATGTTAACCCCTTCCCAGCTAGTGTCATTAGTACAGTGACAGTGCATACTGATCACGGTATTCGTGTCACAGCCGGTGTCTGAATGGGAGTGTATATTGTTAGGCCACAAGTTATTATATCAAAAAGAACACAACTAAAATTAACCCATGAAAGTGAGTCCATAAAACAGGTGGGTGACACCTGTCAGTATACAAAGGATCTGCGACATGCACTAAGGGAAAGGAAAGACTCAAGGTAAAGAAGTATCTGTCCCATAACAATCTATTGGAGTTCCTAAACCACAAGATACCTCCAAAACTGAATTGTTTGCAATCTTCTGGCAACCTCTCAGTGTTTGTCCCTTATTTTTCTGGCTTTATTCCTTCTGGCACATATTTGGCATTCTGACCCCACTTGGGATCCAATATCCCTCCCTGTGGTTTCACTGATATCCCCTTGTGACCAGGGCTGGTGGAAGAATTTTTGACACCCTGGGCGAAACCTCATTTTGTCGCCCCCCTAGGCTCTGCCCCGACTCCACCCCCTTTGCCCTGCCCATGTATACGGTGGAGGTGGTGGGGTGGAGATTTTTCTGGCGCCTCTCCATATTTTTCTTCAGTTGTGGTCCACAGGCCTGCACCCGTGCCTCTGGACCCAACCTGAAGACAAATAGTGGCAATACAGCACCCCTTTACAATTTAGTGTCTGCTTTACATCACAGACCTCTTTGCATCCAAGTCCCCCAATTTACATCTCAGTCCCCTTTACATTAGTGTCGTCAGCCTCCCTTCCTTGCATCCAAGTCCCCTTCACATCCCCCTTTCTTTGCACTTTAGTCCCCTTCACATCCCTCCTTGCACCCCAATCACCTTTACTTGTACCCCAGTTCCTCTTACAGCCCCCCCTTTCTTGCACCCCAGAACCCTGCAAAGCCCCACTCCTTGTATCCCAGTCCTGTTTACAGCCACCCTTCCTTGAACCCACAATCCCCTCCACAGCCCCCCTCCTTGCATCCCAGGTTCTCCTTCAGTGTATCTCAGTTCCTTCCACGGCCCCACCCCTAAATCCCAGTCCCCTCCACAGTCCAGCCCCTCCTTCCATATATCCCAGTCCCTTTCACAGGCCCCTCTCCTTGTATCCCAGTCCCCCCTTGCATCCTAGCCCCTCTTTCCATATATCTCAGTCCCCCTCCACAGCCCCTCTCCTTGTATCCCAGTTCCCTCCACACCCCCCCCCCTTGCATCCTAGCCCCTCCTTCCATGTGTCCCAGTCCCCTCCACAGCCTCTTTCCTTGTATCCCAGTCCCCTCCATAGCCCCTCTCCTTGTATCCCAGTCTCCTCCATAGCCCCTCTCCTTGTATCCCAGTCCCCTCCACATCCCCTCTCCTTGTATCCCAGTCCCCTCCTTCCATGTGTCCCAATCCCCTCCACAGCCTCTGTCCTTGTATCCCAGTCCCCTCCACAGCCTCTGTCCTTGTATCCCAGTCCCCTCCATAGCCCCTCTCCTTGTATCCCAGTCCCCTCCATAGCCCCTCTCCTTGTATCCCAGTCCCCTCCACAGCCCCTCTCCTTGTATCCCAGTCCCCTCCATAGCCCCTCTCCTTGTATCCCAGTCCCCTCCACAGCCCCTCTCCTTGTATCCCAGTCCCCTCCATAGCCCCTCTCCTTGTATCCCAGTCCCCTCCACAGCCCCTCTCCTTGTATCTCAGTCCCCTCTACAGCCCCTCTCCTTGTATCCCAGTCCCCTCCACAGCCCCTCTCCTTGTATCCCAGTCCCCTCCATAGCCCCTCTCCTTGTATCCCAGTCCCCTCCATAGCCCCTCTCCTTGTATCCCAGTCCCCTCCACAGCCCCTCTCCTTGTATCCCAGTCCCCTCCATAGCCCCTCTCCTTGTATCCCAGTCCCCTCCATAGCCCCTCTCCTTGTATCCCAGTCCCCTCCACAGCCCCTCTCCTTGTATCCCAGTCCCCTCCACAGCCCCTCTCCTTGTATCTCAGTCCCCTCCACAGCCCCTCTCCTTGTATCCCAGTCCCCTCCATAGCCCCTCTCCTTGTATCCCAGTCCCCTCCATAGCCCCTCTCCTTGTATCCCAGTCCCCTCCACAGCCCCTCTCCTTGTATCCCAGTCCCCTCCATAGCCCCTCTCCTTGTATCCCAGTCCCCTCCACAGCCCCTCTCCTTGTATCCCAGTCCCCTCCATAGCCCCTCTCCTTGTATCCCAGTCCCCTCCACAGCCCCTCTCCTTGTATCCCAGTCCCCTCCATAGCCCCTCTCCTTGTAACCCAGTCCCCTCCACAGCCCCTCTCCTTGTATCCCAGTCCCCTCCATAGCCCCTCTCCTTGTATCCCAGTCCCCTCCACAGCCCCTCACCTTGTATCCCAGTCCCCTCTACAGCCCCTCTCCTTGTATCCCAGTCCCCTCCACAGCCCCTCTCCTTGTATTCCAGTCTCAGTCTCTTCTTCTACTGCCCCCCCCCCCCTCGCTCGCTCCTCACATCCCATGCAGTCAGCGGCATGCCAGCACAGCGCTCCTGACTGATGTGCGCTCTAGGCGGGCGCCTACCTTGCCTATAGGATAGCGCTGGGCCCTGCTTCTGACCATCCTCCTGATATGCAGTACTCTAAAAATACTTTATGCAGTCAGCGATTATGTATGCGGTACTCACTAAAGTCTCCTGAAGAAGACACAAGCTGGCAAAACATGTAGAGCGGGAGTCACTGCATTCGTATCATAATATGATTATTGTTTGTTTTTGTTTTTGATTTTTTTATGTGGAAAATTGTTGTTAAATTCATTGTTTCAAAAAAAGTTGGTTACTTTTATATATCAATTTTGTTTTTGTTTTTTTTTTTTGTTTTTTGCACCTTTAAAACCCCCCTCTCTACTTTCTCAATAGAAATTAAATAATGATTGGTTGAGCTAGATGGACTTTTATCAACCTGACTATCTATGTAACTATGTAAAGGAACAGGAGCAGCCCGGGAAAGAAGAGAGAATTTAGAAATAAAACATTGCAAATTGCATTACACTTATAAAGTATTATAAAGTATTTGTGTGTCACAACATCAGCTTTATTTATTTATTAGGCTTTTTGTTTTTTTTTCTGATTTTCAGCACTTGGAGCCAAAGAGACTACAGAAGATGAAGGTAAGCTGGATAAAGCGTTAAAGCTACAAATTTACCAGCTTATAAATGTTTACCACCGGGCCATTTCTGACACTTCACTCCTACATGTAAAAACCTACTGTTTTTGCTAGAAAATTACTTAGAACCCCAAAACATTATATACAGTATCTCACAAAAGTGAGTACACCCCTCACATTTTTATTCTATCTTTTCCTGTGACAACACTGAAGAAATGACACTTTGCTACAATGTAAAGTAGTGAGTGTACAGCTTGTATAACAGTGTAAATTTACTGTCCCCTCAAAATAACTCAACACACAGCCATTAATGTCTAAACCACTGGCAACAAAAGTGAGTACACCCCTAAGTGACAATATCCAAATTGGGCCCAATTAGCCATTTTCCCTCCCCCGGTGTCATGTGACTCGTTAGTGGTACAAGGTCTCAGGTGTGAATGGGGAGCAGGTGTGTTAAATTTGGTGTTATCGCTCTCACTCTCTCATACTGGTCTCTGGAAGTTCAACATGGCACCTCATGGCAAAGAACTCTCTGAGGATCTGAAAAAAAGAATTGTTGCTCTACATAAAGATGGCCTAGGCTATAAGAAGATTGCCAAGACCCTGAAACTGAGCTGCAGCACGGTGGCCAACATCATACAGCAGTTAACAGGACAGGTTCCACTCAGAACAGGCCTCGCCATGGTCGACCAAAGAAGTTGAGTGCCGTGCTCAGCGTCATATCCAGAGGTTGTCCTTGGGAAATAGACGTATGAGTGCTGCCAGCATTGCTGCAGAGGTTGAAGGGGTGGGGGGTCAGCCTGTCAGTGCTCAGACTATACGCCGTACCCTGACCCCGGGCGGACTTCACAAGGAAGACCGGAGGATCCGGGATGTCCTGTGGAGCATGAGGTTGTTGCTGGTCCATCGGGTCACCTTAAGAGGATCGGGCTTTCACATGATATGCGGTTTCCTGGAATCAAATTTGGGAATTGCAGGCTGTGATCATATGCAGAGGATATCCCTGGGGTGCCTGGTTCCTGTGAAGGAGGTCTTAGCGGTCCCTTAAAGCGGTTGTAAACCCGAAAAAAAAAACCCCTGCAAGACAAAGGCATAATCAGCTAGTATGCATCGCATACTAGCTCATTATGTATTACTTACCTTAGAACGAAGCCCCGACATGGACCCACCGGACATCGCTGCGGGCGCTGCCATGATCCTTCGGCGTCTCTTCCGGGTTCGGCGGCTCCAGCACTGTGATTGGCCGGAGCCGCGGGAGTGATTTTCCGGCAAGGAAAACTGAAGGTCCCCCCGGACCTTCAGAGCGCATGCGCCGCTCGCGTGAGCGGCTGCATGCACTGCAAATATCTCCTAAACCGTGCTGGTTTAGGAGATATTAATTGTACCTACAGGTAAGCCTTATTATAGTCTTACCTGTAGGTAAAAGTGTCAAAAAGCGGGATACTACCGCTTTAACTGCTTACTGTCGCATTTCTTTAACTATCTGGTAAGAGTCAGTGTGTGGTGGCTGGGTCTGTCACATTTACTCTTTATCAAGCACCTGGGTGAAGAATATGCGGACCCTGTAACCTGCATCCCTTATGAACTGCATTTACATGGACTAGATATGGTCTTACACTTATTGTGTTGTGTGTGATATAATTAGCACTACTCATTTGCTTATATTGATTCTTCTAAACCATCCAGTGTTTTAGAGTTAGCTGCTGGTGTCCTATAGGGGCGAGGGGTATTTTGTTGTTGTATAGTATGACCAGTTTGGTGTGGAGGAACATGAGTGGTCCTTATCTCAACTCAAGTGGAACTTATTTGGGATTAATTGGGATACAGATCACAAGCCAGGCCTTCTCACCTAATATCAGTACTTGACCTCACAAATTATCTTTTGACTGATTGGCCACAAATTCCCACAGACCCCCTTCCTAATCTTTGGAAAGTCTTACTAAATGAGTGGAAGATGTTATAGCCACAAAGGGGTTTTTAAAGCGGAGTTCCGGGCACAAAATCGACCTAATCGAGTTTGTGGTCATCCGCTTGCTTTGCTTCACCTGAAAAGGAATTGGATAGTTAGGATTATTTTTTTTTTTTACTTACCTTGTAATTGTAGAAAGAAATGCTCACCTTTTTTCACTTCCTCCCTCTGCGGCCACGGCCCGCGCCATCACTTCCGGTTTGCAATGATTCCTGGGAGCTGAACGTCATCGCTACCAGGAATCATTGCGACGGCACCGGCCACGCTCGTCACTTCCGGGGCGACGCTGCATTCCCTGCTAAACAGTTTCTGCACATGCCCAGAAGCTGTGTAGGAATGCGGCGCCGCACCGGAAGTGACGAGAGGGGCCGGTGAAGGCGCATTCTGGGAGAAGAAGACGCGGAAGAGGACGCCGAAGAGGATCACGCCGGCTTCAGCTGCCCACAACAGAGATGGCAACGCTGGAGAAGAAATTTTATAAGTAAGTATTTCTTCTTGCAGGTAAGTGCGAACCGGGACAGATCAGAGGCTATCCATTGTGGAATGTACTACCCCTGACTGTCCCGGGGGCATGTTCAAAGGGGATTCACTCCAGAAATAAAGAGATTATTCTTCCACTCTACAAGACTCTGGTCCGGCCACATCTGGAGTATGCTGTCCAGTTCTGGGCACCGGTCCTCAGGAAGGATGTGCTGGAACTGGAGAAAGTCCAGAGAAGGGCAACAAAAATAATTAGGTGAATGGAGGACATCAGCTATGAGGAAAGACTACAAGCACTGAACCTATTCTCTCTGGAGAAGAGACGATTGAGGGGGGATATGATATCAATGTACAAATACTGTACTGGCGACCCTAGCATAAGGAACAAACTATTCAGAGAAAGGAGATACAATAAGACACGTGGCCACTCACTAAAACTAGAGGAAAGGCGGTTTAACCTTAAAGTGCGTAAGGGGTTCTTCACTGTAAGAGCGGTAAGGATGTGGAATTCTCTTCCACAAGCAGTCGTATCAGCAGGGAGCATTGATAGTTTCAAAAAACTATTGGACAGACACCTTAAAGACCACAACATACAGGGGTATACAATGTACAACATACAGGGGTATACAATGTACAACATACAGGGGTATACAATGTACAACATACAGGGGTATACAATGTACAACATACAGGGGTATACAATGTACGGTTAAAAGCAAACACACACATACATCATAGGTTGAACTGGATGGACTTATGTCTTTTTTCAACCTCACTAACTATGTAACTATGTAACTATGTAACATTGAAAAAATGTTTCTGTGCTCAGAACTCCGCTTTAATAGTTTTTCAATGAGACGTTCAATAAGCGGATTTAGATGTGAAGGTCATGTGTCCACAAACTTTAGGCTATAAAGTTTATAAAGTAGCATCTAAATAATATTTGGTTCTTTCAAGGTGAGAATCTTGCTTTTCGAGGAATCAGTTCCCAGTCCAGCACCTACGATAAACTGGGAGCTCCAGAAAATGCCATTGATGGCTCTACGAATACCAATTACCTGTCCAAACATTGCTCCCACACTGACCTGGACATAGAGCCTTGGTGGAGGGTGGACCTCACGAAAATCTACAACGTCACCAAAGTAAAAATCTTAAACAGAGGTGACTGCTGTAAAGAACGGATAGAAGGGGCGGAGCTCAGGATTGGAACATCTCCTGAGAGAGGCGGCACACGAAACCCAAGGTGAGGCGTTCTAACTTGGTTTTGTTGTGGGCCATGATAGAACTTCCCAACATCTTTCCTAATTTCTTTTGAGAAAATATCATGTGATTTGAGTTGTGGCCTGGTTACATAAAGACTTACCTGTGAGACTGTGCACTAAAAACTAAACTGGCAGGGAGATATAGGTAAAAGAAACAATTGGTGCAGTTAGGTATTCATTATGTACAGTGCTGTATCTTGACCTAGGCCAACAAGGCCCAGGCCTAGGGCAGCACTTTGCAAGGGGGGGGGCAGCAAAAAAGCTGCTCCCGCATGAAAAAAACAGCCTCCTCCCAGCTCCCACATGAAAAAAATAAGGCAGCACTGATATTCTGCACTGATGGGCATGAGGCGGCACTGATAAGCTTCACTGATGGGGCTGCACTGATATGCTGTCTTGATGGCCACTCATGGCTACTGATGAGGCTGCACTGATGGTCACTGATGAGGCAGCACTGATAAGTTGCACTGATGTGGCTGCCCTGATAAGGCACCACTGATGGGCATTGATAGGCTGCACTGATAGGGCTGTACTGATGAGGCTGAACTTATGGGAACAGATGAGGCTACGGTGATGGGCACTGATACTATGGTTGTGGTCTGTGGTTTACAGATGACAGGGCGGGTCAAAAACAGGAAGGGGTGTGGCCTTTACAGGAAGGGGTGGGTCATATTTAAATTTGGGGCTGCACACGTTTAGTAAGGCCTAGGGCAGCACAAAACCTAAATACACCACTGATTATGTAGCTCCACCTGCACAGAGATTTTCCAGCTCATGGGACAACAATCTAAGCACCAGCAGACTGAGAATGATCATCACTGGGGCAAGTTAACGCCACAGTTAACCCTTAACATAGTGTTTCTCAACTCCGGTCCTCAGGGCACACTAAAAGGCCAGATTTTAAGTATTACCTTGGGGAGATGTAGACTAGAGTACTGCAATCACTGAGCAGCAAATGATATCACCTGGGATGTATTTCAGTTTTCTTGCAAGCCTGGCCTGTTAGTGTGCCCTGAGGACCGGAGTTGAGAAACACTGCATGATGGTAGCTGCCAACATACTTTTTAATGGAAACACCCACCATTCCCAGCATCACTTGCTGCCACACCCAGACAGGAATGTAACAGAGTCTACAATATGGGAGCTTCTCCAAAGAGGCAATAAGTTCTTTCATTTCAGGTTAGAGCATTTAGAGATCCGCCTCAGGATTTTAAAATATTATTTTAAAGTATAACTAAAGGCTATTTTTTTTCCAGTTTTGGATAGAGGGCAGATGGATTAGAACCTCTGTCAGTTTTCATTGTTGTCTGTGTCCCCGTTCACCACTTAAGCCCCGGAAGATTTTACCCCCTTCCTGACCAGGCCCTATTTTGCGATTCGGCACTGCGTGACTTTAACGGACAATTGCGCGGTCGTGCGACGCTGTACCCAAATGAAATTGACGTCCTTTTTTCCCCACAAACAGAGCTTTCTTTTGGTGGTATTTGATCACCTGTGCGATTTTTAATTTTTGCGCTATAAACAAAAAAAGAGCGACAATTCTGAAAAAATAACAATATTTTTCAAATTTTTTATATGAAATTCCCCCAAAAAAATGTAAAAATCAAAATTTTTTAACATTTTTGCCCAATTTGTTTTCTGCTACATATGTTTGGTAAAAAAAATCGCAATAAGCGTATTTTGATTGGTTTGCTCAAAATTTATTGCGTCTACTAACTAAGGGAAAGATTTTTGTCATTTTTGGTGGTTTTTTTTTTTAACGAGTAATGGCGGCGATCTGCGATTTTTTTTTTGCGGGACTGCGACATTGCGGCGGACAGATCGGACCCTTGACTGACATTTTTGACACTTTTGGGGGGACCAGTGACATTACTACAGTAATCAGTGCTATACATATGCACTGTTACTGTAAAAATGACACTGGCAGGGAAGGGGTTAACTTTATTGGTGATGCAGGGGTTAAGTGTGTCCCTAGGGGCGTGATTCTAACTGTAAAGGGGTGTGGCTAGTGATGTAAGCACTGAGACATACGATCCTACATAGCAGGATCGTATGATCTCTGTAGTTACACCAGGGAGAATGACAGACAGTTGTGTTTACATCATCCATCTGCCTTTCTCCCTCTCCAGTGGGAGATCGCGAGTGACCGGCGGACATCGGAGCCGCTGGTCACACGCGCGTACATGTTAGGGAACGAGCGGGGGCGGGAGCGTGCCCCCGTCCCCCGCCCCCTAGAGGCTCTCAGGCTAGCGACGTAGTACTACGTCACTTTGCCTGTACGGGGCTGACAGCCGCAGTAAATAGTCGTGCGGCGGTCGGCAAGCGGTTAAGGAGATTCCCCCACTCTATTTGTTCTGTTTACCATTTTAATTAAAAGTTAAATCCCATATTTTGGGTTGTCCCCAAAAAAGTAATAGAGGGGAAATCTTTCAATGTGGATATTAGTTCTGGTGACCTGCGGGTCCCCAAAAGACTCCCTTAATTCGCAGAGATTTCCTCTCACTTCCTGTTTGGCTATGGGACTGGAAATGAAGGGAAATCTCCACAATAGGACACAGATGGCGAAAAATAAACCTTACAGGGGTTATAACCCTCTCTTCCTCTATCCAAAATGAAAAAACAAAAAAGTTTTGCCTATAGTGCTACTATAACCACTTCAGCCCCGGAAGGTTTTACCCCCTTAATGACCAGACCATTTTTTGTGATATGGCACTGCGTTACTTTAGCTGATAATTGCGTGACCGTGCGACGCTGTACCCAAATAAAATTGATGTCCTTTTTTACCATAAATAGAGCTTTCTCTTTGTGGTATTTAATCACCTTTGCGATTTTTTTTTTTTTTTTTTTAAATAAACATAAAAAGCAATAATTTTGGGAAAAAAAAAACCCAATATTTTTTACTCTGCTATAAAACACAGCCAATAAAAACATGTAAAAAATCAAATGTCTTCATAAAGTTAGGCCAATATGTATTTTGCTACATATTTTTGGTAAAGAAAGTCTCAATAAGTGTATATTGATTGGTTTGCGCAAAAGCTATAGCGTCTACAATTGATGGGATATTTTATGAAATTTTTTTTTATTTTATTTTTTTTTACTAGAAATGGCGGCGATCAGCGACTTATAGTGGGACTGCGACATTGCGACAGACAAATAGGAACACCTAACTGACACTTTTGACACTTTTTTGGGACCAGTACCATTATTAAAGTGATCAGTGCTACAAAATATGCACTGTCACTGTACTAATGACACTGGCAGGGAAGGGGTTAACATCAAGGGAGATCAAATGGTTAAATGTGTTCCCTGGGAGTGGTTACTAACTGTATGGGGGTTGCTCTGACTGGGGGAACACAGAGATCGGTCTTCCTGCTTAGCAGGAACACAAGATCTCTGTCTTCCTTCCTGTCGGAAAGGTGATCTGTCTTGTTTACATAGGCAGACCGCCATCCCGCGTCTCTCGGGAATGATCGTGGGTGGCCGGCGGACATCGAATCCGCCAGACCCGCTGATTGGCTCCCCCTCTAGCCAGCCAGCGCACAATCCCGCCTCTGGACCTGCGCGTGCCCCGTTGAGCTCCTGCATGAAATGATGTACAGCTCTGTGATTTCGCGCAGGGGAGCCGACCTGCCGCAGCAAAAATACGTAAGCCAGTTAGCAAGTGGTTAATGAAATTGGAAAATAAAAATGGTGCAAAACAATTTACAGAAAAGTCCAGTCTACTGCAGAGGGAGTGCGATGTGATGTAATGTATCGGCTCTCATAAATGACCCTTTGCATTTCTCCATACTGTAGTTTTGAAGGTAAGCAAAGGTTGCTAAGCTGCAAAACCATCCATCTTTTCTGGTCTCTGAAGAGAGTATATACAGAATAAATATAATTAATTAAAGGGTCTGAGATGTGTGCTGAAGGGGTCTTAAAGTGTTTTATACCTTCACTCCAAATGCCAATGTTTCTAAATGTATCTACAATATGTTTACATCAGTCAAAGTTTCAAAATCTGACAAACAACATATTACTGAACAGAATGAAATTACAATTTGATAGACACCAAAATATGATATAAAAAAAAAACAGGCTCATAGTTGTATTCAAAAGTGGCTTGTGAAAAGGGAAACTTAAAACCCAGCCCGCTGCTCCCCAACTCATAAAAAAACAGCAATGGTTCATTGGACATGAACATTGTTGTGTCCACTCAAACTCATTGGGACAGCGCTCCCTTTGCTGATTTTTTTTTTTCTTGACCGAATATGATATGAATCCTATGCATATTTTGCTTAGGTCATCTAATGTCTTTGTTTAGCCTTCTTCAGGTATGTTCACTGTCTACCTGATTGCCATATTTTCATACATCAGTGTAATCACTATTTTTATGAATATAACATCATTATAGCAGGAATTATGGAAATTGTATGAAGTTAAAGTGATTGTAAAGTCTTGTTTTTTTTTTTTTTTTTCAATAAAATAACAAACCTGTTATACTTACCTCCTCTGTGCAGTTGGTTTTGCACAGAGCAGCCTGGATCCTTCTCTTCTCAGGTCCCTCTTCGGCTCTACTGGCTCCTCCCTCCATTTAAATGCCTCCACAGCAAGCAGCTTGCTATGGGGGCACCCGAGCCGAGGCACAGCACTGTATATCCATTCAGACATGGAGCTGCACTTTGGCCCCACAGTCGTGGACATGGCTGGATAGGGATGGGGCTCAGGTAAGCATTAGGGGGTGCTGGGGGGGGGGGGCTGCTGCACACAGAAGGCTTTCTGTGTGTCTCTCTTCTTGCTGGCTAACTGACTTTAAATGACAGCAGCAGGAACCAATGGCTCCACTGCTGTGTCTTAGCCAACAAGGAGGGTAGTCCCGGATTACTGAGACAGTCATGGACATGGCTGGATAGAGATGGGGCTCAGGTAAGCATTAGGGTGTGCTGGGGGGGGGGGGGGGGCTGCTGCACACAGAAGGTTTTTCTGTGTGTCTCTCTCCTTGCTTGCTAACTGACTTTGATTGACAGCAGTGGAAACCAATGGCTCCACTGCTGTGTCTTAGCCAATGAGGAGGAGAGTCCTGGATGGCTGAGACAGTCGTGGACATCGCTGGATAGAGATGGGACTCAGGAAAGTATTAGGGGGGCTGAGGGGGGCTGCTGCACACAGAAGGTTTTTTATCTTAATGCATAGAATGCATTAAGATAACAAACTTTCTGACTTTTCAACCCCTTTAACTCTGGGCAGCTCATGACAGGGTCTCTTCTTTATCCGAGAAGAAAAAATGCTGTAGTTTGGGCTTTATTCTATACTATAATGAGTAACAAGAAAAACTTGAAGTCAATAATGTGCAGCAACCTTACAACTCTTTCACTCAGGTGTGCGAAAATTACATCTCTGGGCCTGGGGAAGGAGCAAGAATACGTGTGCGGGATGGTTGGCCAATACGTCACGGTTGCCATACCGGGGAGAGCCGGCTATCTGACGCTGTGCGAAGTTAAAGTTTATGGCACAGATGTCCCAGATAATTATGAAGGTAGGAAAAGTATCAAACATGTAATAGTTTATGTACCAATCTCTTTTCCAACCTAATAATATAATACCTTTGTTCTTTTAGTAATTTCAGTCTACAGCGACTCTGAAAGTACAGAACGGGGGGGTAAGTGCACCATTTGTATTCAGAATTGTACCAGCAATCAGCAAAGTGTTTGTAATTGGACAAATCCCCTCTACGTGTATGTTCTGTGCTCATCCTCTTCCAAATTTCTTGTTCATTTTTTTATTATTAATAAGACCTGGTTCTCAGAATACAAGGAGCAGTAAAAGAAGACATTAGGGTACTGTCAGTACCTGGATCACCAGCTAGTGGCGCTGTGCTTCCCAGAGCCAAATGATGTCATTCGGGCATCCACCAGCAGGTGTCTCCCAGCAACCAGCAGATTTCAGAAATAAGTTTCCACCTAATGCTGGCTGCTGTGAGGGTATTTAGGTCCTCCCCCTTACTAGTGCCTCTTGCTCCAGTGTTATGTCAGGAATCAGGGCCAAGGTTCTCTTGCATCCATCAACACTGGGACAAGGTGCTTAGTTAGGGGGGATCCCCCCTAACAATGTACCACCCTATCTTGAGGGCAGGTGGCCTGCTATGGTTTAGGAGAGGGGAGCAGCACTCTTCACTCTCCCCTTTCCTGGCCAGCCAGGCTGTATGCTCAGATTGAGGGTCTGGATTAAGGTTAAGGGTTTCGTCTATCGATTTTTTGAGAGGACCCTGACACATTTTTTTTTATTGCATTGGGTCACCCTTAAAATCCATATCATTTCAGTCTCCTCTTACATTACTAACTTATTAACTGACATATCAGCATGGATGTCAAACCACTTCTTCAAACTGAATCTTTCTAAAACTGAGCTCATCATTTTTTTTTCCGGCCCCTGCCCCCTCCCCCCGATTTCTCCTTCAAGATCAATATTACAAGCATCAGTCCCTTCCCTCATGCCAGGGTGCTAGGTGTAATCCTGGACTCTGACTTGTCCTTTCAGTCCCAAATCCAATTGCTGTCCAAATCTTGCAGACTTCACCTCTGTAACATCTCCAAACCTTTTCAACCATTGAAACCACTTAGCAACTTATTCACTCCCTTGTTATCTCTCACCTTGACTATTGTCAAGGCCTATCTTTCTGCAAGCTACCCCTTCTTTAGTCTATTATGAATGCTGCTGCCAAACTCATCCACCTTACCAACCACTCATTGTCCTCCACTCCTATCTGCCATCCCTCCACTGGCCTCAACTCAGTGTCTTCCACCCTTCTCTGACAGTCCCTCCACTGGCTTCCATTCAGTGTCATCCACCTCTCTCTGCAAATCCCTCCACTGGCTTCCATTCAGTGTCCTCCACCCCTCTGTGCAAATCCCTCCACTGGCTTCCATTCAGTGTCCTCCACCCCTCTCTGCCAATCCCTCCACTGGCTTCCATTCAGTGTCCTCCACCTCTCTGTGCCAATTCCTTTCACTGGCTTCAAATCAGTGTCACCTGCTCCTCTCTGATGGGGTAGGGTTTTCTGATAGAACACCGGCAATGACTGCGGATAGAGCTAGAACGAGGCTAGGAGAGCAAACAACCGAAAACGAGGCTAGGGAATTGGACTGGATGACGTCATAAAACTGCGACGCGTTTCTGAGCGTGCCTGCTGCTGATGGATAGGCAGCCGCGCTCCTTCTTCATAGAATCGGCTACAAGTATAGGATTGTGTATATTGAATTGTATGGTTGTTTTTTTTTTTTTTTTTGGTTGAGTCCAGATGGACTTGTGTCTTTTCTCAACCTGACTAACTATGTAACGATGTAACTATGCTGGATTGGATAACGGTCCATGCTATACTTGCTGGTTCTTTTGCCATTTGCACAATGGAATGTATCAAAATATTTTTCTTATTCTTCCTGGTTCCTTTATTGTGACACGGCCCGCTCTTATCTCTATGACTTACCTTTGGTTTGCATTTGTCCTGCTCTGAGCGATCGCCATTGAGCCGACTGTTATTCTTCTTTATTGTTGTGTCGTTTCCACTCTAAATATTGCCTCAACTTCCTCTGATATTTTTTAATCTATTTTTTTACAGATGCCAATGAGTTAAGGAATATTCTGAAGCATTCCAGTGCTGGTAAGGATTGGGTAAAACCTACAAGGCTTTCTTCTGCATCTGATGGGAGACTACAATCCCCAGCAAGTTCTGCGGAAATTCCTGAGACTAGTAGTCCCCCAGCAGCTGTACAACCGTTTATCTACTAAATATAACCTAAAGTGATTGTAAAGTCAGAAGGTGCATTCTTTGCATTAAGATTAACCACTTACTACCCGCCCGCCAGTGCTGCCTTTCAGTGTCCATCAGTGCCTGCTCATCAGTGCCCATCAGTGCTGCCAATCAGTGCAGATTAGTGCCACCTATCAGTGCCTATCAGTGCTGCATATTAGTGAATCCTTATCAGTGCCAATCAGTAAAGCCTATGAGCAAGGCCGGGACAAGGGGTGGGCAGGAGGGGCGCCTGCCCTGGCCACTGTGGTATCATGTGGGGTGGTAGGGGGGGTGCTGCAAGGAGATTGGGGGGGAGGGGATTTGTGTTGGTAGGGGAAATTTGGGGGCTTCAGTGGCTAAGAACTATTTTAGGAGGGGAAATTTGGGGGTGTTTTTTGTGCTGGTAGGGGGGCGGGGAGGAATTTGTGTTGGAGGGAGGGTGGGGAGGGATTTGTTCTGGGAGGGGGGGATGTGGAGTGATCAGGAATGTGTACTCATAGGGGAAATGTAAGGGGTAGAGGATTTGTACTAGGAGGGGAGGTTTGTACTAGAAGAGGTGATATGGTAGAGGGGGGGGGGATTGAAATTAGGCTGGGAGGAATTTTTTATTTTCTGGGAGGGGGGGAGGAGTATTTATTCTGGTAGGGATAATTGGGGTGTATTTGTGCTAGAGGGGAAATTTGGTGGTGGTGGGAGGGCAGTGGGGAGGAATTTGTGTGGGAGGGAGGGTGGGGAGGGATTTGTTCTGGGAGGGGGGGATGTAGAGTGATCAGGAATGTGTACTCGTAGGGGAAATTTAAGGGGTAGAGGATTTGTACTAGAAGAGGTGATATGGTAGAGGGGGGGGGGGAGGGAGATTAGGCTTGGAGGATTTTTATTATTTTCTGGGAGGGGGGAGGAGTATTTATTCTGGTAGGGATAATTGGGGTGTATTTGTGCTAGAGGGGAAATTTGGTGGGGATTTGTGTGGGAGGGTGAGGAGGGATTTGTTCTGGGAGGGGGGGGTGTGGAGTGATCGGGAATGTGTACTCGTAGGGGAAATTTAAGGGGTAGAGGATTTGTGCTAGGAGGAGTGATTTTTTGGGGGTGGGGGCCTTTGTGCTGGTGGGATTTGGAGGATGGGAGGATCCAAATATGTGTACTGGTAGGAGGGGTTTTTGCTGACATAGTGCTCATACATCTTAGTGGGGGGGGGGGGGGCTGGGGCGGCTCAGTATGGCATGTTTGCCCTGGGCTATAGATAACCTTATCCCAGCACTGCCCAACAGTGCCCATCAGTGCCCCCTGTTAGTGCCCATAAGTGCCCCCTGTTAGTGCCTGTTAGTGCCCATAAGTGCCCCCTGTTAGTGCCCATCAGTGCCCCCTGTTAGTGCCCATCAGTGCCCCCTGTTAGTGCCCATCATTGTCCCCTGTTAGTGCCCATAAGTGCCCCCTGTTAGTGCCCATCAGTGCCACCTGTTAGTGCCCATAAGTGCCCCTTGTTAGTGCCCATCAGTGCCCCCTGTTAGTGCCCATAAGTGCCCCCCGTTAGTGCCCATCAGTGCCACCTGTTAGTGCCCATAAGTGCCCCCTGTTAATGCCCATCAGTGCCCCCAGTTAGTGCCCATCAGTGCCCCCTGTTAGTGCCCATAAGTGCCACCTGTTAGTGCCCATCAGTGCCACCTGTTAGTGCCCATCAGTGCCACCTGTTAGTGCCCATCAGAGCCCCCTGTTAGTGCCCATCAGTGCCACCTGTTAGTGCCCATCAGTGCTGCATATTAGTGCCACCTCATTAGCGCACGTCAATGAAGGAGAAAAATTTCCTATTAATTTTTAATTTATAATAAATGATTTTCTTTCTTTTTACTTCCCCTGTGGAACACCCACTGAGGTCCCAGTTTACTCCAATGGATCTTTTCACTCACATTGAGTCATCCCGTGATCCTGAATTGCTGATAATTTATTGAGCAATAAAAACTTGAGTGGGTTCTAACAAAAGGTTTTGGTTTTAGATAAACTGAGTTGTCTCCCTTTGTATACTTGCACTGGAATTTTCCATCATAAGTTTAAAGTTTTGGATGATAATAATAACTAGCACAATAATAATAATAATCAATACTTTGTATCTTCTTCAGCACCCAATGTAGCCCCTAGCAGTGAGACCTCCCAGTCCAGCACAGATGGAGGTGACTCCAGCAAAGCAACCGATGGCCTCCTGTCCACCTGTACTCGGACCACAGAGGGGAGGGACCAATGGTGGCAACTGGACCTGAACTCCATCCACAAAGTCTTCTTCATCGCATTGACCAGCAAAAAGGACTCCGACCCCCAAAGTCTTGAAGGAGCCGAGATCCATGTAGGAAAGTCTGCTGCGGGCTGGAGGAAGAACCCAGTGTATGCCTCAAATTCAATTACTACTTATATTAGCTATGAAAGTGCAGGATATCCATGAGACACTACAGGTCATCCGCACTGTGAAGGAATGTGATGAACACTGTACATTGTTACACAGATAAATCCAGCCAGGTTTGAGGTTGCTATGGGCAACACAGAGAGAGAAACAGAGAGAGGAAGGGGTTAAATTTTAACTTTTTTTTTCAATTCAAACCCCCCCCCCCCCTCCCTTCTGTGTGTCCCTGATAGTCTTTCTGAGACTTGCGCTGTTGAGCTGTTATCAGGTAAACTCCCCCGCTTGCAGCTGGCATACTTTTTTTTTCTCGGGTCACTCCTTGCGTGAAGCTTGTAGGACTATGGGTCCCAGCATTCCCACACATAAGCAATTATTACTTTTTTTATGGAATTTTTGGGGTTTTGCCATTTAAACATTTGTGTATAAAGCGTGGGAACCGCTGGGAAGAGTGATAATAGTGAATAAAAACTGTTTTTATCAGGCAAAACAGTTCGCCGTAGTCGGCAGGATGTTTTGAGGTTCGCAAATTATTACAGCACCAAGTGCTGCCAACACAATTAAAAACACATACATGGCCCTTTTATTACCAAGGCAGCCCGCCACAACGCATGGGGTGGAACTTTACCCACATACCGCCCGGGGCTGATTCTGACATTTCTCACATACATGTTAAAAGCCACATTTTGTGCTAGAAAAATATATAGAACCCCTCCCCCAAATATTTATTGTTTGGAAGCAGAAGCCCTGGAGAATAAAATGGTGGCTGTTGCAATTGTGGTGCTCTTCCCCAAAAGGGGCATGCTGATTTGGTCCCAAGGTCCCCTCTCCAATAGGTGCACTAGCAGCCAGGCACACAGTCTCAGTCATTCATCTGGCTCAATGATTAGTCTATGGCAGTGTTGGTGAACCATGGCACCCCAGATGTTTTTGAACTACGTTTCCCATGATTCTAATGCACTCTGCAGTGTAGATGAGCATCATGGGAAATGTAGTTCCAAAACATCTGGGGTGCCAATGTCCTAAGGGCATGAAGTGGTTATATAATAATTAGGAAGAGGGTGTACAGGTACGTCCTAAGGGCATGAAGTGGTTGAGCAATAAATTAAGAAGAGGGTGTACAGGTACTTCCTAAGGGCGTGAAGTGGTTGAATGATAATTAGGAATGTAGGCTTTTTATGGCAGAAGAGACATACTAAGGGTGTATTTGTAAAAAAAAAAAAAAAAAAAGTTTCTTTTTGGAAAATGCATGTAAATTTGTTCTGTGCAAATGGCATAAAGTCGAATTTTCTTAAATTATATTCTCTGCAATTTGAATATGGGAATAAGGAAAATACCACATTATGGCCATTAGATGGCAGTGAGGAGCATGCATATTCTTTGTGATAATCATCTCCATCTAGTGGCCATATTGTGCAGTTTTCCACATTCACACATTCATTCTGCATAGAATATAGCTGGAGAACATTCGATATTGCCCTATTTTTACAGAATGGATTTAAATGTAGTTTGGATGGATTAACATCAATGCAAATATTTTTTCTTAAATATTCTCCTAAGAATCTTCTGCAGTAAAGGATTTAACCTGCTTTTTGGCACTTTTCTTTACAATGTACACAGCTCAGTGTATTATATCGGCATCTACTGGGAGGAATGAGTTAGCCCCCCCCCCCGGCGCAGCCAATCAAAGTGGCTAAAATTCCCAAACCCACGTGAAGATTTTGGTGCCATATCGCTGAAGGGGAGGTTTTGCTTCAAGGCCCCATTTATGCCATAATTTATAATGCAGTTTAAGGCAATTGCTATTGTTTTATTGGTGCTGCTTCATATTTGTGCTGGGCAATGATGTGTGTTGGCCAAAAAAAGTCTGTTTTTCAATTAGTCTATGTGCATTACAAAGGTTTTGGATGGCAGCACAAGTCTACAGGTGAGAAAAAAAGATGGCAGCTCAAACATATACATTACAATGTGATTGTCTTTTTTGTGTGATACATGAAAACAGCACATTCAAGACATAAATGTCCATATAAACATTGAAATCACCACCATAGTCCTACTTATCCAACAGGTGTGGGACGGTGTCTTTCATGGGCCCTGGAGCAACGTTCTCTTTTAACTGTGACGGGATGGAGGGGCGTTACGTCACTATCGTCATTCCAGATAAGGATACCCGTCTCGAATTATGTGAAGTTCAGGTGTTCGGCCTCTCCATTGATACCCTGAGTAAGTTTTTTATTGTATTGTTTATTCAGTTCTGCTCTCACTCCTCTACACCCCGTTTGGAGTAGAGCAATTTTTACCTTTACATCATGGGCCTGTTTATTTAGTATGTGGCGCTCACCCGCTCTGATTTGGCCCCCAATAAGTAGACTAGCAGCCAGGCACACAGCCCCTATCAATTTTCTGGCTCACTTGAACTTGGATGGGGTACAGAGTGGATGTGGGATACTCCAGTAGCGTTAAGTATTAACTTGAGGACTTCTATCTTCCTCTCAAAGATTCCTAGCACAGTCCTTGCAGCAAAAAACGATGGGCTGGGCCAGTGGCGGTTCTACATTAAATTGCTCCCCGGGCAAGACTCCCTCCCGGCGCCCCCCAAAAAAAAAATAACATAACAATAAATGCAGATGCCACAGCATTGCCCCCAATAAATCCAGAGTGCCACAGCATTGCCCCCAATAAATGCAGAGTGCCACAGCATTGCCCCCAATAAATGCAGAGTGCCACAGCAATGCCCCCAATAAATGCAGAGTGCCACAGCAATGCCCCCAATAAATGCAGAGTGCCACAGCAATGCCCCCAATAAATGCAGAGTGCCACAGCCTTGCCCCCAATAAATGCAGAGTGCCACAGCATTGCCCCCAATAAATGCAGAGTGCCACAGCATTGCCCCCAATAAATGCAGAGTGCCACAGCCTTGCCCCCAATAAATGCAGAGTGCCACAGCATTGCCCCCAATAAATGCAGAGTGCCACAGCATTGCCCCCAATAAATGCAGAGTGCCACAGCATTGCCCCCAATAAATTGCAGAGTGCCACAGCATTGCCCCCAATAAATACAGAGTGCCACAGCATTGCCCCCAATAAATGCAGAGTGCCACAGAAATGCCCCCAATAAATGCAGAGTGCCACAGCAATGCCCCCAAAAAATGCAGAGTGCCACAGCATTGCCCCCTTTCAATGTAGAGATGCCAGCGTGCCACCTTTCAATGCAGAGCGCCGGCGTTCCCCCCGCTGGGCTATACAGGGACACCAAGAGCAATGTCCACTTTCAGTACACGCTGACTCCGATCAGACACCAGTCTGTACTCACAAATGTCTCTGTATAGTTGGATGCCTCTTTGACATTTCTCCCATGAACTCTTCAGACCAGATCCCCAAAAGGAAAGTCGCCCAGTCAGTTCCAGCAAAGTTCAGTAGAATAGCCCCCCCCCCCCCCAGCTAGCACAGCTGGGACCTATATGAGCAAATGAAGAAGCACAGCTGGACTGCCCAGAAGGGCAACAGCCCCCCTGCCCAGGTTGGGATCCTCTCCTCCTGGACAAGAAACCCTCTGCTCCAGACCTCATACTATTCATACACTCTCCCAGCCACCTACTGGGCACCTTCCCCCAGGGATTAGATTTGATTCTTCCAGCCCACCACTTTCCAGAACCATCTAGAAGGCAGGGGGAAGCAGTCACAGCCACAGCCGTTGACACTCAGAGCAGACCAAAGCAACCACAAGCAGCTCCACTGATTACAGGGGAGCTAAAGAACCCCATTTTCCTAACCTTGCATCTAACTAGGAGTTGAGTGCTACAAAGAATGACATTGTCAATACTTGAGTATACTCTACCTTATCCTACCTTGAGTATACTCTACCTTATCCTACCTTGAGTATACTCTACCTTATCCTACCTTCAGTATACTCTACCTTATCCTACCTTCAGTATACTCTACCATAACACCTTTCTGCTGTACACTGGCAGGTGGGATGATGTCCTAGGCTGCTAGCCCCACCAAACGCATTTCGTCAACAATGGAACATCTTAAGGGAATGAGTAAGAGGTCTGTGGCACCATATTTACACTCATATAGGTGTTTTCCAATAATGTAAACAAGCTACAGCCCACAGATCCATAAACACATGAAACTGGAAGTGCTGGGACCAGCATTGTCCCATAGCAGAGCAGACGCTGCTGCTAATTAGCAAATGTGGTGCAATTCCCTTTGGTAATTAGGAGTGAGCAGTTCCCTGTTCTGCCATATTATATGTCAGTGACAGGCACCATAGAGAACATAAGCGCTTGAGCTGCATCCTCAGATCTCTCTGTCTGTGCTCACCCCTCGCTCATCTCAGAGTGGCAGGGAGGGTTCCTAACTCTGCAGCCTCTGCTCGTGTAGTGTGATCAATGTATGAGCAGAGAGAGAGATATGTGAGCTGTCTATTGACAGCTCACATCCATATGACAGGTTACACCTGGCAGTTTTCTGTATGGGAAGCCTCCATATTCACTCTATTATTTAGATGCAGATCTGCACAAGTTTCTTTGTCACTCTAAAACAGAAACTCCTTGAAACACTGTTTTCAAACGAATTCCAACAAACTTACCCAACAACCCGTCAACATAGAAGTTCAACTTTGAAGGAGCAAGCCCTAAAAATGTATGCCACCCTCTATCTGACATTGTCAAGCAGATATTGACCAACAGGTCCACCCCCAGCTGGGAAAAATCCCAACCTCCAGAAATTACCATTCAGTCCTGACCAATCCCTATCCAGCCAAATGTAACAATCTCTGACTACGGGCAACATTGTATTTTATAGGAGGTCACAATGCCATTTATTCTTACCCTTCCACCGGTCACCAAATCCATTACTAGACTTTGTAGCTCCTCTGTTCCCACATTTCTGTCCATTGATATCGGACTCCGACTTCTATACAGGATTCTGCTGAATCCAGCACAGCTTTCTGCCCTATACCAGCGCTGGAAATAGACAATTCTGCTGGAGGAATCTATATATGGTAAAAGACCAACACTAATCTTCATTTATGTATTTCATTTTCAGGCGAAGGTTGGAATGGGGATCCTGAGCTCCAGAAGCAACATCATGGAGGTAAAAGTCATCCAATATATTGGAATTCCCTACAAACGAGTTCTTTAGTGTAAGAAGCATTGAAGAGAGAGAGAGGAGGGAGTAAAGGAGAGAGAGAGAGGAGTAGCAGAGAGAGAGGAGAGTTGGGAGGGGGTGTAAATGCAGATTTAGTAAAGGAGAAAGGGGAGAGACAGCATAACCCCTCCCCCAACCTCAATTCTCAATTGCTTTGCCAATGCTAACATGTATTTGGTCTTGCCAATAAAGTTTATTTGAGTCTCAATTAAAATTGAATTGAGAGAGGGAGTGAGAGTAAAGAGAGGAGAGAGAATAAAGAGAGGGGAGAGAGAAGAGAGTAAAGAAGAAAGAGAGAAGAGAGTAAAAGAGAGAGAGAGAGGAGAGTAAAGGGGAGAGAGAAAGAAGAGAAGGGGAGAGAGAGAAGAAAAGAGAGACTAAAGGAGAGAGGAGAGAGAATAAAAAAAGAGAGAGAGAAGAAAGAGGGGAGATAGAGAAGAGAGTAAAGATGAGAGAAGAGAGAGCGAGTAAAGTTAAGAGAAGAAAGAAAGTAAAGGTGAGACAGAGAGGGGAAAAGAGAGAAGAGAGCAAAAGAGAGAGAGAGGAGAGTAAATGAGGTAGAGAGAGGAAAAGAGAGACTAAAGGAGAGAGAGAGAGGAGATAGTAAAAAAGAGAGAGAGAGAGAGGAAAAGAGAGAAGAATGAGTAAAGGAGAGGTAGTGAGGAAGAGAGAAAGAGAAGAGAGTAAAAAAGAGAGAGGGGAGAGGAGAGAGAAAGGGGAAAAGGAGAGGGAAGTGAGTAAAGGAGTGAGAGAGAAGAGAGAGTGAAGAAGAGATAGAGAGGAAGAGATAGAGAGGGAGAGGTAGAGAGGAAGAGATAGAGAAGAAGAGATAGAGAGGAAGAGATAAAGAGGAAGAGATAGAGAGGAAGAGATAGAGAAGAAGAGATAGAGAGGAAGAGATAGAGAAGAAGAGATAGAGAGGAAGAGATAGAGAGGAAGAGAGGAAAGTGAGTAAAGGAGAGATAGAGAGGAAGAGAGAGAGAAGAGAGTAAAAGAGGGAGAGGAAGAGAGAGAGAGAGTTGAATTAGGAGGCACAGACAGACCGACAAGCCCAGGAAGAGTAGACGGTGCCACCAATGTGACCAGGGGGGGCCTGGAGGACGAGGACCACTTACTGCTCCAGTGCCCTAAATACTCATCAGCGAGGGACACTCACTTCCAGAGACTCTCTGCTCTGCTCTCATCCCGGACATCACTTTTATAGAAGAGAAGAGGAAGCTTCAAACTCTACCAGAAGAGGGGCCAATGGGGAAAATAACTGCACAATATGTGACACAATGTCACAAACTTAGAGGGACATGAAAAACGTAGGACTTAAAAATCCTTTACATGGACTCACCCCCTATCCACCTTTATATTAATCATTACCCCCCACCCCCCGGATGCACTAGAGCTCCCCAACTCAACCCCCCCCCCACCCCCAACCCCGTTCCTATACAAACTCAACTGCTTTGGCAATGCTAAAATGTATTTGGTCCTGCCAATAAAGGTAATTTCAATTTGATTTGAGAGAATAGAGATTGAGAGAGTAAAAGAGTGAGCGAGGAAGAAAGAGAGAAGAGAGTAAAAGAGAAGGAGAGTAAAGAAGAAGGAGAGAGAAGAGAATAAATGAAGGAGAGGGAGAGAGAGAAGAGAGTAAAGGAGAGAGAAGAGAGTAAAGGAGAGAGAAGAGAGTAAAGGAGAGAAATAGGGAGAGAGTTGGAGGGACGGAGAGGATAGAGATCATGAGAAGTAAATTCTAAACTAATATTGTTTTTTTTTTCTATGCACAAGTCAAGAATGTGGCTCCACAAGGCTTTGCCTCCCAATCATCCTATTACACCTCCAAAGATAACCCTCATAAAGCCATTGATGGATCCCTGCAGAGTAATTACATGCGCCATCAGTGCACTCACACTAACTCTGAAATG